>NC_136057.1:1610747861-1611424790 GCF_964261635.1 Lissotriton helveticus
CCCTAGGTTAGAACCACCCACCCCTTCTCCCTTACCACACGGTGGCCTCACTCCGTTAGCACCACATGTACTAATCTGGGGGATAGAATCACTAGCAATCGAGGTGGGTAGGAAGGTTAGGACTTAGACTGGCCCCGGGGACACCCATAACCCCATGCCCACTCCTTGGCCTGTCCACAGACCCCGGCCTACTAATGGCTTTGGCCGTGGCCCCTGCAGATTCGAGGATTTTGAGTCTCTTTTCAATGGTGTCCAGTCTATTATAGATGGGGATACAGGACCTATAGAAGAGCTGCTCAAGTTTGTCCCACATTTCTTGTGTCCATTCCAGTGGAGAGTCCATCCTACGTGGCGTCACTGGATCCACCACAGCAACCGTCGGAGTCAGAACCTCTGCACTATTATTTGATGATATCGATGTTACCCCTGGAGTTTCAACCAAAGCATTTGGCTTCTTAATTTTAGCTTTTCTGCCCTTATGAGCTGCACCCCCACGCTTCCTTTCGGCAACCAGTACTGGTTGCCCAGATTTTGCACCACGAGTGGGACGGACCCTTGCAGTGCTCTCCAGGGGGTCAGACAAGATGCTGCATTCTGTGCAACCAGGCCGTACATCCAGCAAGTTACCTTGGGTGGAGCATGAGTGAACGGAATCACTATGGGCTGAATGGACTTGAACAGAATGAACCCCATGGTCCACCCCAGCACCTTCACTTAAGTGAGCCTCAGGGCCTGGGATGGTAGTAGGGGACACCACCCTAGCCAGCCTTCCTATTGAAGACCTTTTATTAAAAGCGGGGTACAATGCCAATTTTTTTCTGTACGGTCAATTTCGTGAGCTAGAATTTATGAAGCCCGTACAATAAATTGATCCAGCGTTCCCATAATAGTGCCAGTAGGTGCAGTTTTCCCTCCCTTCGCAGCCCTTGTAGACATTTTGGCAATGAATATAATCTTTATTCAGTATAATGTTCCAGTGAAGAAACCCTTGTGTGGCAGATTACCAATGTACCAATTACAAATCCGACGAGGACCCCCGGTAACAGTTACGTACTAACCTTGACAAGTCGTTATTAGAGGGTGGCCCGTCCCGTCCTCGAGCCGTTCTCGAACGGGTTCAAGCGGGCCCGCCCTTGGCCCAAGCTTCGTCCGGCACGCGTCCGCGCGCGATCCGCGCAGCGGATGTGACGACGTGCTATGTACGCGCCAGTCAGGAATTATCAGGCACAGTTGTGGGCTTCACAGCTAGCCCCCTGGGAGTTGTAGTTTCCACCTCCTCAGGCTCACGCAGCAACCAAGGGCGAAGCGGCCTTGATCACCGGATCCTTTGGTGCCAGCAGAGGATGCCACCTGAAGACCTTGGCCTCCCATTTTATATCCGCACTAGAGGTGACCCGGGCCCCACTGCGACAAACGGGTGCGCCCTCACTGCTCTACTCAGAGAAGCGCTCCAGTAAGCTCTGCCCGCTGCTCGCTTGCCTTGCCCCAAAATGGCAGCGCCTTAGGGACCTCAGCGCCTGGACTCCCCGGATGGACTTACAAGCTTGTGATCGGCTGCTGCCAAAGCATCGCCTGAAGAGCCTGCCCTCGTCCTGTGCCCATCCATCTTCGCCGTTGTTCTGGCTCCTCCATATGGCTTCAGATGATGTGGGACGGCTTTGAGGCGTGTTCTCCCCTCCTCCCGGGACAGCAAGACGTCTTTGCTGATGTGCCCCCACTGGCTGCCTGCCGCCGCGCAACCTCCCCATGCAGGCTATCTTCCTGGATTTTGCCTTGCCTCTTCATCGACTTTGGGGACCCCAGTTAACTTCTCCCAGGTATGGGGGCGCGGGAGCCACGACCGGCTGATGGTCTTCGGCGGTGATCCAGTGGACCCGAACCCACATGCCTCCACTCCCTTCCTGACTTTGATTTTCTTTAACTATGTACCCCCCTGAACTTCTCCTAGCACTTTGGGTCATACTCAGTGGGTTACTCTCATGGACTTCTTTACTTTTCTCTTTTGTCCTGGCCGCCATTTTGCTGCTGCTCTCGGCCGCTTTTTCTCCTGACCCTGGCCCGCCATCTTGTCCGTTCCCTCGGCCTTCACCCTTCTCCCTCGTTTCCGCCTTGACGATTCTCAAATGTTTCTGATTTGCCTTTTCTCCATACCCTTGTATCCCTCCCACCCTCGCTACTCCCACCCAAATCTACTATTTGTATATATATATATATATATATATATATATATATATATATATATATATATATATATATATATATATATATATATATATATATATATATATATATATATATATATAGAGAGATAACTCTAATCACTAGTATATGCAGTAGACCATTGTACTCTCTACCATTCCTATGTGACACTTAGAGTTTATCCATTTGTATTGCTTCCTTGAGTGACTTTACTACTTGTACATTTGCAATTTTTTTTTTCTGTGCGTATCTCTCCCTTGTGTGACTTTACAACTTGTACATTTGCAATTTTTTTCTGTTGGTATCTTTTATGTAACGCATGTAATCCTAAATCCTTATGTATCGCAACTGGTTCTTATGTAAAGCGCTCTGACACCTTCGAGTAAAGTTCACACTATATAAAATCGCATGAATTAAAAATACAATAAATTAAAAAAAACTAAAACGATTAACACATTTCTGCTTTTGTTCGCTGCGATAGGAAAGGGACTGGTACTACGTTACAGTGTATACACAGCCTGTGAATCTACAATAAACGATTGCTGCGAAAGGAAAATTATTGTTTGTTTACCTATCGCCATCATTTTCTAGTTTGTTTCTATTGTACGTTCAATTCTACCACCTTCCCGTTAAGTACATAACTGCGTGATACATGTTCTTTAATGGTGGCATAAAAGGAATCCGATGGTTGACTAGCTGTGAAGGATGCATTGCGCATTTGAGTCACTCACACCTTGCAGTGTCACACTTCCACGCCTACAGGAAAAGTTAACAAGGGAGAGCGAGGGTGAGACAGGCAGTGGAGGAGCAAGCGCGCGCGCGGCCACACTGATTGAAAACAGATGGCCTCTGCGTGCCGCTGCTCGCTCCTGCAAGGTGGATGCCAGCACAAGCACGAGTGCTTGAAAAGAGCTGACCAATTTCTAATGGTCACTCCTAAAGGCGAGCCCTAAAAAATAGGGGATATTTGAATCAAGGCTCAGAGTTTGGATTGGTCCAGATGGTTTATACCAGGCTCAAAGCAGAACACACTAATATGTTAATGCTACCTCGCCAAGAGAAGGAAACGCACTTCAGTGATTCCTAAATTAGAAACAGCAACATTTCCCAATTCCCCATTTACAGAAGAAATCACCAACTGAGAATTAATTCAGTATTATAGAGGAAGAAATCAATCAAAGGTCACTGGACTGAGCAGAAACTGTCTAGAGCGTACTGATTTCAAATTAGGGAACAAATCACTTACATAATACAGATTCCATATTTGAAAAATGAATATGTGCTCGATTTGCAAAGCCCTACTTGCAAAAGCCACTGTTTACTGCTCAGGTTTGGAAGGTAGACTTTGTAGGTTGGCTAGCTGCCAATAATTCCATCAGTATTCCTAGAAAGGGATAACAGTGGCAGATATCTGGAAATATTCTACTGCCTTAAACATATTTAGGCAGATTTTTCACAACGTGGAAAATCGCATGGCTATCTGATGGCAAAATATGCATTTTTCTCTGGTGAAATCTCTGCTTTCTATCATTAACTATTTAAATGCCCCTTGAGCACATTATCATAGGGGTAAACCATCAGCACAATATTTGTGCATGTCTACATACTTCCAAATTGGAAGACCCTCACTGTGATTTTAAGCACTACTTCCTAGTACATATTGTACATCTATGATGGTGGAAAATTGAATATATGTGGACATTTTATAGCGCTAACCTAGCCTGGAGACTCCGGGCAGCACTGTATGGGGTCAAAGACAAGCCAAAAGTGATAGGAGAGATAGCTGGTTTCTGGACGGAAATTCGTTGTGAGGAAGTGTTCTTTAAAGAGGTGCAACTTCTTCTTGTTCCTAAATCAGAGCAGCTTCTGGGCGTTGTTAAAGGGTCCTGGGTGCATAGATGGTAAATGGCCTCAGCCTTAGATTTTCCCTTTTTTTACACTTCTTAGTCTGCAGTCTGATGGTGTCTTAGCTGCTCCTGGGTCCACATTCATCAGAGATGGTGAGCTTGTCTGTAAAATAAGCAGGGGCACTGGTCGCAATAGGGTTGTAAATGATGCAGCTAGTTCTGAAGATTTTGTGGGCAGGCAAGGGAGCCAGTGGAGTTTAATCAGGATGGGGTGATGTGATCCAATTTCTTCCGGACCTGTATAAGAGATGCTGCAGTGTGTATGATGCCCTTAATGGGAGCCTGTTTGGAGTCTGAAGCCATGAAGCAGGGTGTTACTACCATCCAGATGCTAGATTATGAGGGCTAGACCATCCGTGTTGAAGGCGCTTTCTGGAAGAAACAGTTTCACTTTCTTTAGAGGAGAGCTGTTACCAGGCCTTTTATGTTTTTAGAGCTGGCTTAACAGTGCAGATGTCGCCAGGCATAATGTGATCAACCTAAAAAAAAAAAAATCCTGGTGCTATACAGAGAAAGCCTTTGGCTCCACCCATATGTTGGTAGCCAGGAGTACATGTTTTGGTGTGGCAGAAGTTGTGTGCTTTCATAGAAAAAAGTGTTTCCCCTAAAAACAGCTGCAATTACTTTGTTTTTTATCGAGTTGCCTAACCAGCAGCAGTATGTCTGCCCGAGCTTGAACCTTTAGGGCACACACATC
This sequence comes from Lissotriton helveticus, assembly GCF_964261635.1. NCBI lineage: Eukaryota > Metazoa > Chordata > Amphibia > Caudata > Salamandridae > Lissotriton > Lissotriton helveticus. The sequence goes on from NC_136057.1 coordinate 1,610,752,665, forward strand.
ACATTGTAATGTTGTTAAGTGTCTTAGATAACTAGATATTTTACAGTGCATGGTCTTCTCTGGCAGAAGCACAGATGCCACGAAGGGCAGTCATGAGAAATGTGTTGCAGGCCCAGCACCCTTTCCTTCCATAATTAACTTCAGATTGCAATTTTGTGCTTAAGAGCAGTATGCGAAGGCCAGGGCTACACACATCTTCATGGAGTTTTAGGTGTGGCTTGACAGGGCAACCATATGTATTCAACAAAAATTGCCTTTCAAAGTATTACTGAAAAAGGGGCCTAGGCTTCACTCATATGTTGTTTTCCCTGAGTACAGGATTTGATTGGGCGGAATTTGTGTTTCCACTAAAAAGACTGCTTGTATTGGACTTTTTAGCTGGTGGTAAAGCTTATCCTTGATACAGCAGGATTGAGATGGGTAGGGTGGTAAGCTAAAGATCATGGCTATAGGCCTGATGTGTCTATTATGAAATGTTATGTCATACTTTTTGTGAAAAGCATGCGTTAAAGTAAATTGGCATTTCAGTGTGGATTAGTTTTACTCTATATTAAAGCCTACAGACATGTATTTTACTATATAGGATCTCATAGATTACTGTAGTAGGCAAGGATTTTGGTGCTGGTTGTCCCCTCTGACAAACCGTAGGTATAGAAGATTTGCATTGTCAGAATTATTCCATAGTTGATAATGGTTTTGGTCATGGTTACACTGTGTGACAACCCTTGGATGTGGAAGATTTGCTCTGTGAGAACCCTTGTTAGTTCCTTGTAGGAAAGACAGTATTTTGTTTAACTAAGTAAAATTTTGTGTACCATTGTAATGTATGACTGTGTGTGTGATGATTGCCTTGTAGAAAAGTTTACGCTCAAGACTGTGGGCCAGAGTTGGTTATGATGACAAGCTATAGGACTGATTGATGTACTGATAAACGTAATGACCTAAGCCATATTTCTAGCCTGCCTATCATGCAAAGTTTAAACAAAGACAGTTGGTTTAGATTATTATTTGAGAAAAACATTTTTTAAGCCAGTAAGCCTTTAATAGTTGATTATCATCACATTGTGTTAAAGGCTAGAGAGGTAAGTATTTTGTTACATGGAATCTCACAGACTATTGTTGCAGACAATTCCAGGCAGCATACTGCATGGGGTAATGGTTCAATCCACATCAGTCATTAGCTAACATGCCCTGTGAATGACAGCATTTTCTGATCACATGTGTATAGCCACCTGAAAATGAGTGTGATTCAATGTCTGGGCTATTTATCCGTCCTTTCGTTTTCTAGTTTTTCTTTTATAGTTCCCTTCACACTTCTTTGCTTATTCTCTTTATTTTAATGTTCCTTAAGAAGACACTACAGCTTTCCAGACAGTGATAACGGGTTGCATGCTATTGCAAGCGTAAGCCCCTGTGCTTAGATGGAAGCATGTTTTCTTTTTTCTACTTATATGCTTTTAATTTAGCTTGTATATGTTGTTGTGTTTGTGTGTGTTTTATTGTCAGTAGATGGATAAATGGATGTATGAGTGCAAAGATAAGTGACAGAGTGCATGTATGATGACATATTGAGTACCTAAACCCATCAATGACACAAAAAGAACTTTCCTTTGTAAACCAGACCTATTGGCATTGCTAAATGCTTGTTTCAACAAGCGGGTGGAGCTTCTGCAGTTTTTTTTAAAACATATCTTATTGTCTTTTGTATTCAGTTGTAAGCCTGTGCATTCATCATTACAACAGACTTAACAGAAATGCATTTAACATCTTTTACTCCCGTTCTGTCCGCATATCATTATCATGAAGTCAGCATTCTTAGTGCACAATACAACGAGCATCTCCCAATCCTCATGGGTGTTTCCCTCCCCTCCCTCCTAACTTCCCCCTGCACTGCTGTCCACTGGAGCATTGTACTCCCTTCCTCTGATTGAGTTTCTACTGTTCTAAATGTTCAGTTGAAAATTCCAGTCCTTTAGGGGTTTGTGAATGGTGATGGTTATTCAAAATCACAAAATTACTTTTTGTTCACTTAAACTTCACTTTGGTGCAGTAAAGCCTAACAAACAGGATGCTTGGAGATTGCTAATCACATGCTCAAAGAAGGACCCAGCAACAGAATACCAATTACTAGTTCAGAGCTGTAATCAATTACAGGTGATTGAATTCTGGCACAGAGACCTACTTAGAGGCGAAGACTGATCCCTGATATTCGGTTGCAGATTACAGATTCCTGGTCCGGGCAAGGATTCAAATCAGGATTACTGACCCATCATCTAGTAAAACTAATTTTCATTTTACAGAACAAATCAATTTCAGGAGGATGATTCCGGATTTAGAGAAAGATCAGTGACAGATAACTGGCTTTGTACTCCAAGAAGGGAAGAATTACAAATGGATGATTATGGATTCATTGAATAATCATTTACAGATTACCAATTCCTAACTCTATAAGAGTAACACATTAAAGATAATGAATCATAGTACAAATTACAGCCACCACAAATCATCACAAGAAGGCTCCAATTGGCCTAAAAGTAGACCTTGTTGATAGTGGAAAATGAGTGCCCAAGTATCAAAATATAATATATGGTTGCATAACCTCTGTGAATACTGCCATCTAAAAGTGGTGAAACCCTCTGCCTCCCTGAATGGCACACCCACCACAAGCCCTACCAGTCTGAAGCAAGGCAGTCGCATGACCAGGATGAGCCTGATGGCAGAACCAGCCAATTAATCAGGTTCTGCCTTTATTAGAGTTTGTCAGGGAATGTCATGTCACTCGAAAGCGTTTTTCCTCTGGTAGGTTCAAACTTAGTACAAAGGGGCTGTAGTAATAATGTATTCTAAACAAAGTTAAAGAAAGTCCTTTGCTCTGCGACCAAGAAGCTGCAGCTCTTAATCCGACATCCACCCGCTCTCTGTGTCCCGCATTCCATGCTCCTAACACCTTCAGTACTCCACAAGTGATGTAATACACTCCACATCCCAAACGGACCTAGCCCAAGATATAAACGTAGAAATTTGGAAATATTGCTCACCCAAATGAAACTTGTCTCAATTAACTATAAACACAAACTACTTCATTTTAAGTTCATTAACAGACTCTACTGCATCCCGCAAGTTTTACGAAGGCTAAACCTATAGAAAACTGCCCGATGCCCTTGCTGTCCATGCAGGTGTCTTCCACTTGACATTGGAATGTTCACCTATAGGGCCAAATTGAGGGAGGTCTGCAGCACCAAAGCGGACATAGTGGAGATGGAAATTGAGTGGACCCTGCTAATTACTATGTTGGGGTACACCGTGCCAGAACAGGCAACTGGTGAGGGTGTTGTTATTATTGACCAAAATGCAACTGGCCCGCTGCTGGAGGAAGGCCCGCCCAAGATTGCAAACTGGTTGAAAAAGGCCACCATCTCTCAGACACGAGCTGACAACTATCCAGAGCTACAACACCCACAAGCCTGCCCATGCAACATATTGGAACCCTTTAGGACATACCTATCTTCGAAAACTGACAACAGCACCTCATAGGCAGACCTCGATGCTGCTGCAGCACAACTTGCTCTTCCTGCCCACACACCTTTCTTCGAATATATGTCTAAGCTTGTCAATGGCTCTTACCTAAAGGAACCTGGGTTTCATATGCCCCGCATAGTGAGGGAGCAGATATAAAGTACCCCACTAAGTAATGCCACGCACAGAATTGCTATCTCTAGTTGACAATAGTATGATTTATGCCAGATGTGTATCAAGTGCACTGTATGATGTTAAATAAGATGAAGATACATTGTTTGGAATATGAATTACATTTTGTGCATTAGTATGTGCATGGTTAACATTGTGAGTGGAATCGTTTGAGAGTCAGTTCTAAGATGCATTATTACCATTTGAGGCAACCTTGGTTGGTAAATTCCTACCTATGTTAAGATCTGAATTTATGGATATCAATGGTTTAGTTTATACAAATTCACCCACTATATCCCATGTTTCCATTGGTTGTTTTTCTTTTTGTTTGACATGGATATGATGCATGGATCCACCCTGTCCAATTGCCAACATCTACCATCATCAATGCTTACTGAATTTTTTAACACTCGCATAACACGTTTGGGTTAATAGAAAACACTAACTCCTTTTGGAACTTTACCAGGTTTCCTAATTCTTACCCATTGTCCAATATTTATTCCTGTGGGTTTAACACCAAGTATCTTGTCAAAATATTCCTTAAATCCTCTATGTTTTCTAATTGTATAGCATGTTATGTTAAAAGTGTTTGTAGAGCACACGTTCACCAGTCGGTTTCTTGGCCCTAAATATAGGGATAGCCTGGTAGGTTATTCATAGGCCAGGATAAACAGCCAGGTCTTAAGAAATCTCCTGAAGATTAGGACGTTTGTACAGGACCTGATGTTAAGTTGAAGGGCGTTCCAAAAATGAAGGGGTAAAACCACAAATCTATAACTGCCCAACCTCTTCAGTTTGTAGGTCGGTGTAACTAGGAGGTTAAGATGGGTTGAGCGCAAATTGCAAGCAGGTCCATATCTCTGGATAAGGTTGGAGCCAAATGTCGGACAGGTGCCATGCAGAGATTGAAGATGAAACAACCAGTTTTGAAAGCGCAACGTTGTATTACGGGGAGCCAGTGTAGCTTCCTCATTAAAGGGGAAGCGTATTGCCATCTTTAAGGTCTCTGTTAAAGCGTTCCACCATCCTGTTCCCACTAGGATTATAACTAAAAGTGGTTTTGTGAAAAAATCCACTATTTTCATGTATTTTTTTGCCTTATCTGAAGTAAACTGCACTCCATTATCACTAATCAGATACGTGGGAATACCTTCACTTTGAAATATCTCATCAAAAACGTAAGAACAGTATCAGTGTTTATTCTATTAATGATTTTAATGTATGACCGTTTGGAAAATACATTATGCACTTTTGACTATTTCCTACGGGTCCCATAATCTCTACAGCAACACTTTTCCATGAAGTACTCAGACTCTCCTACTCACTCATAGGTGGTCTGAATGTTTTAAGAGATTTGTCAGCTGAAATACAATCATTACATTCCCTTGCCATTCTTTCTACATCTAGGGCAATGCCTGGCCAACAAAAACAATCCTTGGCGTAACTATTTTGAACAGTTGCTTTGGTCGTTATGATTCCAAGATGCCCTTGGCTCATGACGTGCTCATGACGAGCTCAGCTCGTCATGAGCCGTGGAACGCTCGCATGCGGGGATAATTCCCCCGCTGTGCTGAGCGTTCCACGGCAGGTAATGCACCTGTGACGAGCTGAGCTCGTCATGAGCACAGGAGCGCCATGCCTCATGACGAGCTCAGCTCGTCATGAGCATGAGGCTGCTGTGCGCACCCCCTCCCCCCAGCACAGCAGGGGATTAACCCCCGCAGCGAAGGGGTTAATTACTGCTGAATTTTCTTCAGCGGAAGATAATGCTCTAAAGGCAAACATTATTATTTCTTATGTACCTTTGTCATTATATTGTGACAGCACAGCCCCTGAACCCTTGCTACTGGTATCTTTGGTAATAATATGTGTACACTGGGGATCAAAATCTTGTAATGCAGCTGCAGAACATATAGACTCTTTAATATCATTACATTATAGGTCAAAATCATTTGAGCAATTTCATTTTACATTAAACTTCAACAACTTCTGTATCTGAAAGGTTCTCATGAAAAAATTATTTACAAATTTTGAAAAATGTTCTACCAATCCTTAGAACGTGACTTAAATGTCATCTTGAAAAAACAGTACATTTTCTGAAATAGAGTAAATATTAAATGTTGAAATACTGCTAGACCTACAGTAGAAAAAAACGTCATGCCCTTAGTTTCCGTCAGCATTTCATTCATTCTAGGTAGTAGTAAACAATCAATTACAATATTACTATTTAATTCGTGCAAGTGTATGCTCAGCCTAACCATGTCTCTTGTCTTGTGGGTCACAACTAAAGGGGACACCTATTCTGATGATTCAACTGGTTCTATAATCTCAGCTTCAACCAGTAGTGACAACTCTGCTGCAACTACTCTTATAGACTTAGAGACATTCATAACTTTGTGGTCTGGGGGACCGCCTTATCCTTCAAAATTATATTTGCTCAAATCTCTTCAGCCTATCAATATTTCCACTAAACACATGAGGAAATCTTCTCGGGCTATCCTTACCTGTGACCTCACCTTCAACCAAATCAGTACCTGTTCATCACTGTTCGGATATAACACAATATGTAATTTCTTTTGATCTAGCAATCTCAACAATGTTGGTTATTTTTTAGCCACATACAATTCGCTATATATTTTTATATTTTGAAATCTGAAAATGTGGTTCTTTTACCCTAGCCTATCAATAATTTCACCCATATGCCTGAAGGGGCAATATCTGACATTTCAAATTGGATCATGATTTTTTCTCAAAATTATCTCTCCATACTTTCTCATTTACAATTCGGTAGGGTGGTACACATTGTGCTGCTATGAGTATGCCTACTTCCCCTATTCTCATGAACCATAAGAGTTTGTTGTTTTTACCTTTGACATCATCCGAAATATTTAGCACAACTTTTTTTTTTATGACTAAAAAAATCAGAACACCCAATTATCTCCTCATTATTAGATGTACCTATGTCACCACCATAAATACATTTTACCATACCATACTTGTTAGTCATTAACTTGCAAATTTGAGCATAGTGCCCTACCTTCCCAAATACTCCACTTTCTGTTTTAAGACTGGACAACTGTTACTGTATGCCAAATTCATAGAACTTTCACATCCAATAATTCCTCTGTTAAAGTGTAAAATCTGGAAATGAAGGACAATTTACACAAATCTGGGACATATTCATCTATTAATTCATTCTTTTGTTGCTCCCTGTGGAAAAATCTATATCTGGGTATACCTTTGCATACTTTGGAAGAAACATATGTGTGTAATTGTTAGCTTCATAAAAATAAAATACTGTCTTCAAATACATCTTCATTTGAAAGTTGACTATAAATTCTTAGTCCTTTGTGAATCTAAAAACAATCCTAGTTGCTTTCTGATGTTAAAGTTCCATTGAAGTCAATTGTTGAGATGCGACTTAAAAACACTCCTATTGTAACCAAGGGATTGGCGGTTCCCCTGTAATACACAGAAAGTCTTTTGGTGGGTTGACTGTAATAGTTATGTTAGCCAAATTTATATTTTATAAGTGAACAAGTTCTAAGGATGGTGCAGGTGCTTTTGCCCTTAGTCGTCTCTTCATCATCACAAAAAAACAGTAGTAGAACATGAAATGTAAAAGGAAGTTCAATTTGCCATCACTCACCGTAAGGGCTTTTGCAAGGTACAAAACAATAGAATTACCGAGATGTAGGTAATTTGCTTTTCTTTAAAAGCGTTGTGAATACTGCGTTCTACATAAACGGGATACGGTTTTAGGTCCAATCCAAAAGTGCTTCTGTTGGATCACACTGCATGAAATACATTAGACACATGTTAATGGTTGGGACTTGGGGGAGATACCGCATACACAGAATACCGCTAACTCAAGAGGAATCCTCACAAGTGCACGCACAGTTACCAAGAAAAATTCTAATGATGCAGTGCATGTGTTCCTTTGCACACCGAAACTGCTCAAACACTTGTTTTCCCATTTTTGTTTTCGTATACATTTGGGGTATTTTGTAGCACTCCTGTCTTTCCCCAATCCTCATCCAATGTTGTGTCTTCAAAAGTGCAATTTAAATAGTTCCATCGTCGTCACATGTACATGTAAAAAAGAAGTGCAGGTGCTGAAAATTTTGCCAAGGAGGCCACCGCTCACGTCTTCCTCTGGTGAGCCCCACTTTCAACACTCTCACTGCCTCAGTCTCTATCTTCTAACATTGTTCTGTTGTCTGTCGCCTAAGTCTTTTCTCTAAGAGTCTATCCTCTCACCTCTCTAATTGTTTTCTATCACCTTTGTCACACCCTGTATTTCTGATTTGCCCTCTATTCATTTTAGCCCTGCCCTTTTTTCTCTTCACCTTTATCCATGCTCTGCACTCTCTCCCCTCGATCTCGGGTCTTTACTATCACTCTCTTGCAGTGATTAGCTGCATCTCCATTTTATCATTTGTCTGCTTTTTTTCCTCTGTCCTGTACTCCACATCCATTCATTCTATCTTCTCTCTTCTTAATGCTCTCTTTTTCACACCATGGCTGCTTTCTCTTTGTATCTGATTTGCTCTCTTCCTTTTCTTCTACTTTGCTCTGTTTTATCTCTCTACTCTCTTGTTGTTTATTCTCCTCTTTACTCTTGCTGTCTCTCATCTCTAACACTGCTGCTGCCTGTGACCCGTGTCGTCAGCCTGTACATGTCCCTGCTATTTTGAACTCTGCGTTTTCCTGTTCTCATTCCTAAAGAAGCGGAAGATGACGTGTTTTACTTTCTTACCTCCACCGAGTGCAAAAACAAGATGAATATGCTTTTTTGCATATATTAATCAGTGTGGTATGACTGGGTTTATTGCGGAACAGGCGGCTGTTTGAGCACAGCAGGTCATGTCATTTCACTGCTAGTGCTGCCTGTAATTAGTAGGTCCAGGGATGGCGATGGCATTGGCATCCACTGCTTAGCTTGCTGTGATCCTGCCTGCTACAGCACAGGCCTTGTCCCCAGCAGTAATGCTGCCAATGCCAGTAAGTATGGCTGTGGTGCCTACAGGACTCACTCACGCTCAGCAATTACCATGCTGGGGTGCAGCGCACATATTTTACTGGTGAGGCCATGGCGCACAAAAGTTGTGTTGGGCCACAGCCGCATCAAGCACATTGAGGATAGCAGCAATGCAGGGCTGCCAGATATGCTACTCTGGCTACGCAACAAGTGGAAAGTCCACACTTACTTTAATTTATTCTTCCTCGAGAGCCCTCACTCCCAAGTTCCAAATGCGCTCGTGCAGCTTCCTTGCCTCAACTCCGTTATGAGCCAGCCCCCAGCTACAATTATTCAATGGGAGGTTTAGGCTCAGGCAGTGGCAGGGTGCAGCAGACTAGGGGAATAAAATGCAAGCCATAGTTTGTCGATGACTTCTTGGATTTGTGATCAGCGTGATGACATCATCACTAATGTGGTGATACACAATCATGCCTGCCTGGACAGGCATATGCCGGCCTGCCTAGGAACATTTACCAGCCAGTCACAATGCAATGCATGTTATTCTTTTTATTTTGAATTGAACAATTAATATTGAGACCACCACCTGCAGGTTCAGAAATTGTAGCCCCGGCCCTGTGAAAGAAGCGCAGGTGCTGAGCACCTGAAAGCACCTGCTCAAACTAAGCACTGCACATGTATACAAAGCTGCCGCACTACGACTTTTCAAGACCACAAAGTCGTGCCTATATGTGGATTATTTTAATAAGAGGATGCAGTGCCATGCTTATATCTGGATTCTCTTCTCTCATTTGGAGAGGAAGAGAGTGTGAGAGAAAGAGCATGAGATATGCAGGAGGGGACAGACTTCAAATATGGGGGAGATTTTTGCTTACAAAGCAAGAGAGTAACAAAGAAGTTTCAACATGCAAGAGAGTTGAGGGGAAATCAGAGAGATGGAAAGAGAGAGGATCACAAGGTGAAGAGACCTATGACTGAGTGAGCTAATACAAATCAAGGAGGAGCAGCAGAAAGGAAGAGTGAAAAAAATAAAAAAACTTCAGTAACAATGTAGTGTGAAGTGAAAAAAAAGGACAGGAGAAGTGAGAAGTCGGTAAAACTGCTCCTGTGAGTGTTGGTAATCTTTGTACCTCACAGCTTGACATCAGTGATGTCATTTGAGGTAAAATCAGTAATGTAATATATGATGTCATAGAATATGTCATGAGTGATGTAATACATGAGGTCATAAGCAGTGGATGGAGGGGGTGCAACTTATAGTTAGCTCTGCTAACTATAATTGGTGAATTTCTGTGTTTTTCTAGTTTAAGGTTAACGCTGTCACTGATAAATTCACCTAAATGTAACGTTACTTTAACCTTTGTTTTTTTCAGTGAATTTTTAGTTTTTTTTAAAAGTAAAATAATATTTGATTACCATTCGTAAAAGCAACCAGCACCGCGCTGGGCTAAAGGGACTTGTGTATTTTAAAGGCCCCCCTCCCTGAGACTAATCCATAAGGCCCTGGGGACCCCTGCCCAAGGGGACAGGGGCCACGTGGCCCCACTCCCAAGCCTTATTAGGCCAATGGGACCCCATCCCCAGGGCATTTTTTAATGAAAGGGGAGGGGGCCGCGTGGCTCCCCTCTCCAAGCCTTATTAAGCCCAGGGACCCATCCCCCAGGACCATTTAATTTTTGTAATTAAAGGGGAGGAGGGCTGTGTGGCCCCCCTCTCCAGGCCTTGCTAGGCCCAGAGGACCTCCTTCTCCATGCCACTACTAAAATTAAAGGGGATGGGGCCCACTCCCTTATGCCCCTCCTCCCATTAAGGAATCTCCCTGGGGCCTTCAATGACTCAGGAGGGGGGTGCTTGGGCGTGGGTGTGTAAGTGGATGTTTGGGTCTGTGAGTGGGTGTGTCACTAACTGTATGAGTATGTACATGGGTGTGTCAGAGTCTAAGTGGATGTATGAGTGGTTCTCTGGGTCTGTAAGTGGGTGTGTGAGTAGCTGTGTGGGTGTGTTAGTGGTTATCAAGTCTCTAAGTGGGTGTGTGCGTGGCTGTATGGGTGGTTGTGTGGCTGCGTGAGTGGTTGTGTGAGTGGTTGTGTAAGTGAGTGTGTGAGTGTCTTTGTGGAACTGTGAGTGGGTTTGTGAGTTGTTCTCTGGATCTGTGAGTGGATATATTAGTGACTGTATGGTTGTCTGAATGACTGTATAGGTGTGTGAATGACTGTATGGGTGTGTGAATGACTGTATGGGTGTGTGAATGACTGTATGGGTATGTGAGTGGGTGTGTGGATATGCCAGTGGTTGTATGGGAGTCAGAGATTGTGCGAGTGGGTCTGTAAGTAGGTGTTTGTTTTTGAATTAGTGTTATGCGCAGATCAGGTGCAGATTCACCCAGGGGCTGTGCTGAGCGCCACGGTGGAACTGCGGAACCTCACACGCGCACAAAAACATTTCCCCACAATTTCTTCCCCATGAGGGTCTCCTCATAGGCCCCCTGATCAGCCCCATGGGTTCAGGATACCACTATCCTGACCCCTAAGATCCTATTTCTACTTTATTCCCCCCCCCCCGGAACGGTGTCCCGATTAACAAAAGGGCGGAAGCAAGTTTTCTCTCAGGTTGTGGCCAGCCAATCACAGCATTGCTGTTGGTGGATCCATGTCTCTAGATATACATAAATCATTTTTCTTTAATAACTCCAAAACTACTGAACTGATTTATACAAAATTACAAAGAGCACTCTTTTTGGACCAAGATCTATCAAATGTTGTATACAGTGGCTATATGGATCTGGGAGTGGGTGTGTGAGTGGCTGTATGGGTCAGTGAGTTGGTGTTTGAGTGATTCTGTGAATGCCTGAGTGGGTCTGTGAGTGGGTGGGAGAGTGTTTCTGTGGGTCTGTAAGTGAGTGTGTGTGTGCCTTAGTGGATCTGTGAGTGGGTGTGTAGGTCCCTTCATGGGTCTGTGGGTGAGTGAGTGAGTGAGTGTCTGTGTGGGTCTGTGAGTAGGTGTGTGAGTGCCTGTGTGTGTCTGTGAGTGGGTGTGTGAGTGCTTCTGTAGACCTGTGAGTGTGTATGTAAGTGTCTGTTTGGGTCTGAGAATGGGTGTATGGGTGCCTGTGTGCATCTGTAACTGGGTATGTGAGTTCCCATGTGGGTCTGTCACTGGGTGTCTGAATTTCTGAGTGGGTCTGTGAGTGTGTGTGTGTCTGTCTGTGGGCATGGGATTGTGTGGGTGTGTGAGTTCTTGAGTGGGTATGCAAGTGTGTGTGGGTCTGTCAGTAGGTGTGTGAGTTCCTGTGTGGATCTGTCACTGGGTGTGTGAATCCCTGTATAGATCTGTCAGTGGGTGTGTGAGTGTCTGTGTGGGTTTCTATGTGGGTCTGTCACTGGGTGTGTCAATGCCTGTATAGGTCTGTGTGAGTGGCTGTGTAGGTCTATGAGTGGGTGTGTGAGTGGTGCTATGGGTATGTAAATGTCTTTGTGGCTGTGTGAGTTCCTGTGTGGGTCTGTCACTGGGTGTGTGAATGCCTGTATAGATCGGTGAGTGGATGTGTGAGTGTGTAGGTCTGTGAGTGAGTGTCTGTATGGGTCTGTGAGTGGGTATATGAGTCCCTTTGTAGGTCTGTAAATGAGATTCGAGTGGATGAGTGGATCTGTGAGTGGGCCTGTGAGTACCTGTGTGGGTGTATGAGTGGGTGTGAAAGGGACTGCATTGATCTGTGAGTGGGTATGTGAGTGCCTATGTGGGTCTGTAAGTGAGTGAAAGTGCATGTGCGGGTCTGTAAATGGGTGTGTAAGTGGACACATGGGTCAGTGAATGAGTGTGCGAGAACCTGCATTGGTCTGTGACTGGGCCTGAGTGCCTGTGTCTGTGAGTGGGTCTGTCAGTGCTTGCATGGTTATGTGAGTGGGTGCATGAGTGCCTGTGTGGGTCTGTGAGTGTGTTTGTGAGTACCAGTTTGGGTCTGTGAATGGGTGAGTGAGTACCTGCATGTGTCTGTGACTGCCTGTGTAGGTCTGTGAGTGGGTCTATCAGTGCATGCATGGGTATGTGAGCACCTGTGGGTCTGTGAATGGATGTGTAAGTAGGTGTGAGAGTATCTGTCTGGGTATGTGAGTGGTTGTGTGGATCTGTGAGTAGGTGTGAGAATGTCTGTGCAGCTGTGTTAGTGGGTGTGAGAGTGCCTATATGGGTCCGAGCAGCTGTGTGAGTGGCTGTATAGGTCTGAGAGTAGGTATGTGAATGCCTGAGTAGGTATGTGAATGGATGTGTGAGTGCCTCAGTGGGTCTGTGAATGGGTCTATGAGTGCCTGCAAAGGTCTATGAGTAGGTGTGTGTGGGTGTGTGAGTGCCTGCATGGGTCTGTGAATGCCTGCCTAGGTCTGTAAGTGGGTGTGTGAGTACCTATGTAGGTCTGTGAGTGGGTCTTTGAGTGCCTGCATAGGACTTTGAGTGGGTGTGTGACTGCCTGTCTGCATCTGTAATGGGTGTGAGAGTGCCTGTGTGGGTGTCTTAGTGGGTCTGAAAGTGATTTTTTTCAAAGTATAACAAGATCCGCAAGTCTGTCGCGGATTTACACGGGGGCTGCGCTGAACCCTGAAGTGGATCCACGGATTCCTGAGGTGGAAAAATTTTTTTATGGCAATTTTGTTACCAACATAGGTCCCTTTGAGACTCCTTTAACACACCCATGGGTTCAGGGTACCTCTTCCCTGACCTCCTTAATCATTTTGCAGATACATTTCAACACCCTGGGACCCTTCTCCCAAACTCAAAATAGTGGCTGCAACCTCCCAGTCAGGTTGTGGTGACTAAATCACGGCACTGCTGTTGGTGCTTTAATTTGTGGGTCCTCCATCGGAGATCCACGAAGGGTTAGGGTTCCTAGATGTAAAAGTAGACCTCTTTTTTGGGAAAATGTCATGACGATCGGTCAAATGGCAGCAAAGTTATAAGCAAACCAAAAAAATAGGTCATAACTATAACTACCCACTGGCGACAGCCTGTAAAATAAATAAATACATATATATATAGATAGGACCATGTTTCCATAGGAAAAGCGTTTTTTGACTTTCCTATATCTTTGGCACCGGTTGACGAATCTTCACGGAATTGTTAAAAAAAGTGCATCAGTAATTCTAGCTGTGCATGGAAAGTTTTGGGGTGATCCGTCAAGCAGGGGCGAAGAAAAAGGGGTGAGGCGTAAAACAAAAGTGTGTTTCTCATGTTAATTCCCATAGGGTCTTTGAACACGACTACAGAAAGAACCACTGGACGGAAGTACACAGAATTTGGCAGTAAGGTATCTTTTGGGTCACAGATCATGCTTTCAGTTATCTATTCACTAATGTACAAAAAATTAACAGAAATTCAAATTTGTATATCTACGATTGCAAATAATGATGAGCACAAACAGGGATCTGTAGAGCTCTGATTGGCTGTCAAAACTAATGCAGAAAAAAAGAAAGGGGGCAGGGTAGGAATACCCTGACCCTCTAGCTCTGGTGCTGGGGTCCCAGAAGGAGCCCACCAGAGCAAAAAAAATTTTTGTTTTAATTCATGGCACTTTTCACAATATATTTGCAAATATGGCATTGAAAAAAAACCAAAAAACAAGCACGGTCTTCTGTGCTTGCTTTTAATATTGCCCCTGTGTGGACCAGGTCCCAGGGGCATGTGTATTTAAATAAATAAGGAGAGGGAGCATGGGGCCCTCCTGCATGGGCTTATTTATGCCTCAACGCCCACCACCTCCTCCGGGCTCCTGTTTATATTAATGTGGGGGGCAAGCGGATACCCCCGGAGCCCGGGGACCACCACCACCCTGGGGCTTTAAATTTAAAAACTACATAGGGGGACTGCGCATGCCCCCCACCCTGAGTAAACATTAAGCAGGGGGCTGCCTGGGCCCACCGCGTCCCGGAGACCACTACCTCCCCAGGGCTATAAAAAAATTATGTGGGGGCCCACACAGAAAACCAAAGAATAGGTACGCAGTTCCTAGGTGACAAGGTAGTCACCAGACTCCACCTAGTCTGATGTGTCTAGTGGAGAGAGTCAAAGGTGGTGACAGAACATGGGCTAATAACAAGTGGAAGGAGGAGGGGAATTCCTCCCTGTGGAACTAGGGCTCTCACACACCCAGCAAGCTAGGTGTCATGCTTCATCATATGAGCCTGCTCCTCATTGGGCCGGCCCTGCAATGCCCAACGGGCGCCCTTAAAGGGGCTCTTTATCGGAGATCTTTTGTTCTGCCGTAATGGTGCAGTGGGGGTGAGGGGCCTAGTCTAGTGTAGATGTCAGTGTTGTGAGTTAAAATTAGGTTAAGGATTCCTCAGTGATGCTTTATTCAATTAGGTACCTTACCTAGGTTAAAATTCTAACAGAGAGGGTCATTTGTTCTCTGAATTAGGTGCAGGAAACTCTACTCTACTCCCTAGTGGTCAACATGTTTCTCGCCATCAAGCTGTCTAGGAGAGATCTGGGGCGATTCTTCAGGACCGTATGAAAAATTGAAAAAGTGAGTGCTATCTACAGTTGTTCAGTGGAAAGTGTCAAAGTAATACTTGCCACTTGCTAAGTCCAGCTAGGGTAATCCTTCCAGGGACATATGGCCACCTAAAGTGGTGTTAGGAAAGGCCTCATCTGGAAGCAGCGGTATGGAGACACGCAACAGTAGTGTCCCTCTGTGTAAAGCAGCAAACGGCTTAACGACCTACCCCTACCGCCGCTCATCAGGTGGCCCTTGCAGACCCCCCTGGGACCTCCACCTCCTCAAGGAAAAAATAAACTTTAAAGAGGAGGTCTGCAGAGACCCCTGGCCCAGGGACCACCACATGTCTGGGCCAAAATGTAAGCTGGAGGGGGCTAAATATAGTCCCCGGGGCCACCACCTCCCCAGGGCCGGTCATGCACAAGAAAGGAGGGGGCAGAGCAGCTCGCTCCTGGAGCCATATATGGCCCTGGGGACTGCCACCCCTCAGGGTTGCCTCATGCTATATCCTGGGTTCCCCACCCTCGAGACATAGCACTTTGCTTTTGCTTGGCAGGAGCTGTGACAGCTCCAACCAAGTAAAAGCAAGTACTCTGGTTCCAGCAAATGGGATCTGTGAAAATGCTCCCGCTTGCTTGAACTGGAGTTTTCATCTCTTTCCCTGCCCGTTGACAGGCCTGGTGATGGGGGACTATGTGGTCCACCTTTGAATTGAGGTGTGGCCCGGGGTCAAAATCAGCCCAGGGGATAGGGAAGGGGGGCCTCATGGTCCCCCTGCATCCCCCCTCCCACATTAAGTTGATGGGGTACCGGCCTTGGAGGGAAGCTGTGCAGCCCCCATCACACGTTAAGTTTTGGTCCTAATGCTCATATCACACAAATTGAAGCTCAACAGGAAGCACTTACAAATATAAACATAGCAGGTATCCCTGCTGAAGCTCCACTTCTGTAAAGGACAATTAAACAAACTTCTGGGCTTGGCGAAGGCAAAGCTAGTGTGTTTTCTCGCCAATTCCATACTGAAAAATAATCTGAAATGTTTTGTGGAGGTGAATGCATTGTTGATCTATTGGAGAGCAATCTATTTGTGACTGTGACAAGTGAGTGCTTTCTTGTCCTGTATTGGTGAGAGCAGAGTCCATAGTTCTCCCTTTAAATGACTACGAGTATGGAAATGTGCAATTCACTTGGAAGCTTTGCCTGTTTGGCCCCAACCACCGTAGTAGTATGCAAAGTTCTTCCTGCCTTTTGCCAGGATGATAGACAGCTTCACAAGTGCCCCCAGAGCATTCTCCATTATTTTGGTCAGGAGGTTTGATGCTGAGGAATATGAGGACATCTCTACCAAACAAAGAAGCACTTACGAGGAAGGACCCTTGTTTAGTGAGGTTTCCCTCTTTGTGCTCCTGTCGTGTTCTCTATAGGAAAATTCATGTTATCACAAATTCCTGGTTACAGATGCATGATAAACAATCACATTGCCAACACGCACACAAGGTCA
This sequence comes from Lissotriton helveticus, assembly GCF_964261635.1. NCBI lineage: Eukaryota > Metazoa > Chordata > Amphibia > Caudata > Salamandridae > Lissotriton > Lissotriton helveticus. The sequence continues at coordinate 1,610,769,321 of NC_136057.1, forward strand.
CTGGTGACATTTCTTCATGCTCCATTATGTAGCTGTAGTGCAGAATATGTACTGGACATTTACCCAAGGAGGTAGCACGTATTAAGTAACCAGTAGAAACTACTCCACTTGGGTAGATATGTTGTGGAAAACTGTGGACTCTTTTTGAATAGGGGCAGGTGTGGTTGTGTTGTGACCCAATCACTGACACACCCACACAGACACTTAGATACCCACTCATGTACTCACTGACAGACGCACCCAGCCACTGACATACCTACTCACGACCCACTCAGATATACACATACCCAGTAACAGACCCACTTACACATCCATTCATACACCAATTCACACACCCACTCACAGACCTACTCAAACACTCTCACACGCACTCACACACCCACTCAGACACTCACAAACCCATTCACAGATGCACTCAGTCACACACCCACTCGGAAACCTACTCAGGCACTCATGCACCCACTCACCGAACCACTCAGGCACGTATACCCACTCACATACCTACTCAGACACTCTCACAACTACTCACTCAGTCTTAAAGGTTACCGGTTACAGTTAGGAAATCAAATTTAAAAACCTTAGACGTTCACGTAAAAAAAACAAAGGTTACAGGGACATTATAGTTAGGAAACAAAATTTTAAAAAACTTGAAATTGACAGAAAAAAACTAAGATTACAGGGACATTATGGTTAAGAAATAGCATTAAAATAAACCGTAGGAACTCACTGAAAAAAACAAAGGTTACATGGAAGTTATAGTTAGGTTCAGATTTCACTCGTACAAAACTATAGGAATTCAGCAGTTATAGTTACCTGAGCTAACTTTAATTTACTCTCCCGCAATACACTGCTTATGACCACAAATATTACATCACGCATGACATGGTCAGTGACATCACTGATGACATCTCAAATGACATCACTGATGACATCATCCAGTGAGTGTAAGAGTTTTGTAAACATTTCGGAGACTAAGCTACAGCATAAGTTACATTACTATTCTTTCTGTACTAGTAATTAGTCACACTATTTCTAACCTATCTCATCTGGCTGTGTGACTGTCTGTATCAGTGTGTGAATGGATGTCTGAGTGGCTGTATGGGGGTGTGTGAGTGGCTGTATGGATGTGTTAGAGGGTATGTTAGTAGCTGTGTGGGTGCGTGAGTGGCTGTATTGGAGAGTGAGTGGCTACATGTTTGAGTGGCCTATATGTGTGTGTATGTGTGTGACTGTATGGGTGTCTGAGTGTCTGTGTGAGTGGCTGTTTGGTGAGTGAATGGGTGTGTGAGTGGCTGTATGGGTGAGTGAGTAGATGTTTGATTGTGTGTATAGGTAAGTCAGTGAGTGTGATGGCTATATAGGAGAGTGAATGCCTCTATGAGTGCCTTTAAGGGTGAGTTGGTATGTCAGTCGTTGTATGGATATGTGAATGGGTATGTAAGTGATTCTGTGAGTGTGTGAGGGGTTATATGGGTGAGTGAGTGGTCCATACAACCACTTACCCAAATACTCACTCTCAATACAGCCACTCACACTCCAACTCACTTAACCAAACATCCACTTAAACAGCCACTCACTCGCCCATATGGACAAGTACACACCCAGTCACTCACTCACGTAGTTAGTCACACAGCCGCTCAGTCACCCATACACCCACTCACACACCCACCCACTCACCCATATAACCTGTCACCCCAGTTATAGACCCATAGAACCAGGCCCCCACACAATCACTCATACAGACTACAGCCTAACAGCCACTCACATAATATATTTTAGAAGTAGTAACACTTATAAGGATTGGGGTCCCCAGGACTGAAATTGGCCCAGGGGGCCATGCGGCCCCTCTCCCTCATTACATGTTGGCCGGGCCCCGGGTGCTGAGGTCTCCGGTGCTAACATCCTAACTATAACGTCCCTGTAACCTTCATTTTTGTGTGTGAATTTCTAAGTTTTTTTAATTCTATTTCCTAACTATAATGCTCCTGTAACCTTTGTTTTTTTCAGTGAATTTCTAAGATTGTTTTAATTCTATTTCCTAACTGTAATGCCCCTGTAACCTTTGGCTTTTTCAGTGAGTTTCTAAGGTTTTTTTTAATGTTATTTGCTATCTATAACATCCCTAAAACCTATGGTTTTTGTCATAACTTTCTGCTGTTTTTAATGTTATTTGCAAACTATAACATCCCTGTAACCTTTGGTTCTTATGTAAATTTCTAAGGTTTTTAAAACATTTTATTTCTAAGCTATAGCATCAGTGGGTGTGTGAGTGGGTGCCCCAACGGATGTGGGTATGTGATTGGTGAGTGGGTCTGGTAGTACCTACATAGGTGTCTCACTGGATGTATGAGTTGTTGTGTAAGTGTCTGAGTGGGTGTGAGAGTGTCTGAGTGGGTTTGTGAGTGTGAGTGCCTCTAGAAGGGTGTGAGTCAGTCTGAGTGGGTGCATGAGTGTGAGTGGGTCTGTCAGGCGGAGCCTTAGTCTCCAAGTTGGCCTGTGAGTGGGTGGGTGTCTCTGAGTGGGTCTATGAATGGCTGTGTGAGTGGTTGTATGGTCTGTGAGTGAGTGCATGAGTGTCTGAGTGGGTCTGAGTGGGTGTATGTGTCTGAGCGGGTCTGTGAGTGGGTGCATGAGTATCTGAATGGGTCTGTGAGTGGCTGTATAGGTCTGCTGATATAATTGGACACGTGTCCATAAATGGTGACATGATTATCTTAGACACTTGCACGTTATGGTTTGAAATTTTATACTGATGAAGGAACCATGCAGCTGGATATTTTGAATATACCAATCTGTGTAATAACATGTTGAAAAATCTTCATTTTATAATCTCTTTAAATAAGAAAACCTGTTGCTGCTGCCACCATTAGTCTTATGATCATGTAACCTGAAGTATTTCACGTTTTACTTGGGTGATGAACAGGGATGAAAGTTGCTCCCAATGCGATACCCTATGAATCACAGGAAGTATTAGACGTAGCAATTCCTTTTTTGACATTTTTAAGCATTGGGAAATCAAATGTGTATATAATTGAATTTTGATATATATGAAGGAGATTGTCTGTCTATTATGTCGACTGACGAATGATATGAAATTGATTTTTATTTTCAGATGTACCATGATCATTTAATCAGTATAATCATTTACACATTGTTTACCCTGTATTTCAAAACATTTCATTTGTTTGATTATCCAATTGTTGAAATTGATTTGTTTTCAAAGTGTTGCTTCTATGTCTATGATGATTTGTATGAATTTCTAGGGCGCGATGGATACTCTACGTAACTTGACAAAGGCCGTCTCGGCTGAAACGCGCGGTTTGGTTGCACAATAAATTTACGTGCAATGATTTGGTGTGCCTCATCCCTTTCTTTTCAGACCGGATTATGTACAATTATTTGGTGACCACTGCTATCACCAAAAGGCAGATCACACAGTGTCTGGCAGAAATATATATAGCAATTGGGGAGCCTTAAAAGCAATACAAGACGACTTCTATGGAAAAGTGCTGGTATGGAAAGGTGCAGGAATTTTAACAATGGAAGAGTACAAGTTTATATGCAAAGAAAATCCAACCGTACCAAACATTTATTTTATTCCAAAGATTCACAACGACATAACAAATCCACCAGGTTGACCAATCATCTCGGCACAAAACAGTCTATTGGAAAATGCCAGCCAATACAAAAGTTACTTTCTACAGGAACTTATTCTTTCTTTACCATCATATATTAGAGATACTAGCAACTTTCTGGAAAAAAATCAACAATTTCACATGGAAAGAGGGTTATCAGCTAATGTCTCTGGACGTTGTGTCACTTTATACTAGTATAAGACACAGGGACGGTATAAGGGCATTGGAATTCTTCCTGAGTAAAGGCAAACCAAGACTCTCTGCTCATTGCAAGATGTTAATTGACCTAACCAAATTTTGCCTAAACAATAATGTTTTTCTGTTTGACAAAACTGTTTTTCAACAAGTACATGGTGTTGCGATGGGGGCCAGCTTCTTCCCCAGCTATGCCTGTTTACACATGGGCTGGTGGGAGGAGCTGGTCCTCAACGTAACACACAAGATAGTGATGGATAAAAAAGTTACAGTATTTCTTAGATATATTGATGACATTTTTGTTGTTTGGGATGGTTCAACAAGGGAAGCCCATGAATTTGTACAGAGCATCAATAACAATGAAATCAATCTGAGTTTTACGGCAACAGTTGACAGTTAGACTATCAATTTTTTAGATGTGGAGGACTTCGTAAAGAACAACAAGCTGAAAACAAAACGTTTTAGAAAAGAAACAGCAGGAAACTCAGTGCTCCACTCGACGAGTTTCCACCCAAGACACTTGGTTAACAGTATCCCCTACAGGGAAATGTTAAGAATTAAATGCATTTGCAGCAACCCAATTGATTTAAAAAAAGCACAATTGGAAAGCAAAAATAGTTTCCTAGCTAGGGGGTACAATAAAAAAAGAGTTGATGCAGCAATAACTAAAACTATGAGGTTAGAGAGGGAGACTCTCTTAAAAACTGAGTCAAATAAATAGGAAAAAGATAAGAAAGCACAACAATTGTGCTTAATTACTACATATAATTTGCAAAACAAAACGATCAGAAATATAGTTCAGCGCAAATGGCCGATAGTGCTAGATGACCCGGTGATAGGAGGGCTTTTACCCAAAACATTGGGTGTAACCTACAGGAAGGCTCCTTCCATGAGCAGTAGCTTAGTTACAAGTAGCCCTGAAGTGGTGGAAACCCAGAATTGGCTCACACAAAGAAAAGGGTTTGTCAAATGTAAAAATTACAAGGCATGCCAATATGGTATAAATATGAAAGCCTACAAGACACCCTTCAGTGACAGGGAGGTAGAAATATGTCGATCTTTGCATTGTTAAACAGATTATGCTATCTACATTCTTGAATCTCAATGATGGCCCAAATTCAATCAGTGGCCAGGACTTGTTTTGGGACACTGAGGATGATGAGGAACTTTCTTTTCTGTCTCTTCTTCCGGTCCCCCACCGGAAGACGACATGCCAAGTCCTGGTGGTGTCGAGATTGGATTATGCAAATGCTCTCTATCTAGGCCTTCCTAAATCTCTACTTGGCCGCCTCCAGGTGATCCAAAATGTGGCGCCCAAGCTATTTTCCTGGCCGGGTCAAGAACCCATTCCTCACCTCTTCTAGCCTCCCTGCACTGGCTACCTATTAGGAAACTGATCACCTTTAAATCATTGGTGCTGGCTTTTAAAACCTTTCATAAAATTGGTGCCCCCTACCTTGGGGATAGGCTTCAACACTATACTCCGTGTCGAACTCTGAGGTCATCACGGATCATCACTCCACGTATCCAGCTTTCTCGAAGGGGTGGCAGATCCTTTCAAGTGAGGGCTTCTCGCCTCTGGAATGACCAGCCTCTTACGCTAAGAAAATCCCAGTATATCCTCACTTTCAGACCGAAATTAAAAACTTGGGGGCATATTACCAACGTTAAGCGATATTTATCGCTAACGATGCTTAGCAACAAATTTTTTAACGCTAAGCATCGTCAGAAATTATCGCAGATAAACCTTGCTATTATCAAGGTTTATCGCAAATGCGATAAAAAACGGCCGCAATGCATGAATATCGCTGAAAAGTCAGCGGTATTCATGCATTACCGAGCTATTGCTCTTAGCCATGTTATCCACCTCCCATTGGATAACATGGCTAAGAACTGCTCAGGGCAGGTGTTAGTTTTTGGAGATATTCGCGCTTAGCGCGAATATCTCCAAAAGTTGGTAATAGGAGATAGCGATATTAGCGACTGTTTCCAGTCGCTAACATCTTGACACGCCCACTTTGCATGTCATTAGTGATAAATATCACTGACATGCAAAGTGGGGCCCAAGATGGTCGCTATCTGCTACTAGCTGTCGCTAACTGGTGTTAGCGACAGCTAGGTAATAGGGAGATAATTTTATCTCCGCTTTCTTGGCTTTTAAAGCCAAAAAAGCAGAGATAAACCCCCTTGATAATATGCCCCTTGGTTATTCCAACAGCAACCTTAAACTGGAGCACTTTGGGTTTTGTGTTGCGGGTCTTTGGTCTTGAGTGCCAGGACACTCCTGGGAGTAGCCGTGCGCTTAATAAATGCCTGTGAACATAACATAACATAACATATATATAATTTTACTGAAACCAAAAGGTCTTTTCATAATACAAGACCTAAAAACTGAGGGTTGAAATAGGAGATTGATTAAGGGCTAAGCAAATATGAAAGACTGCAAGAGAAAGATATGTAGTAAGGTAAGAGAACAGAAGGAAACAGAGTGAGAAGGAAAGTGTGGATAAGAGAAAAAGGTCAATAAGAGTGGGGGACACAAAAGTAGAGATGGTGACAAAGATGAAGTAGAAAAGCAGACTTTTAGGAGTAGCTGGGGAAGAGTGGATCAATAGAGTAAATGAGATAGGTGTTACAAGTGGAGAGGATATAGATTACAATGGACGGATTATGGCTCTGATCTTCCATCCATTAAATGGCAAAATCCAGCCGGGGATCAGACAGATCAAGAAATAAGCAAATATTTTCCTTTGAAATTCTTCACAATTAAATTTTCTTTATACATATTCATAGTGGATATGTTAAATACGCCTTTCCTCTTATGGCTGTTTTTGGTTGCTCCATTGACCAACCATAGAAGGCATAGACAAAAGGGACTAATGTGAAGAAAAAATATTCAGCGAGAGATACACTAAAGCAGAGCTATATTTAGGAGCAATGAGAGTGGACAGTATTATTTTTTTATACATTTTCTAGCTTACCCGTCGGGCGTTGCTGCGATCTCCGAAGAAAGGAAATTCAAGGAAACTCGTTATGATAACATTCAATTTACTTGTGTCATTTTTATTGAAACTTATTCATTTTAATATGGAAAACATTTCAAAGTGTCGTTTTAATTCTATTTATTTATTCGAGTGCTTGTGAATACACGATTTGTTTTTTTCCGTCTGGTGCGTACATCAGTATTCGAAAGATTATGAGGGCCCTGGGGGGCTGATATTTTAAAAGATGTTATGCCAGAAACCTTCGCGAGAGTGTACTCAACAACTTCCCAAAGTTTCATGGCGATCGGATGAATGGTGTAGTAATGCATAAAGGACAAACAGACAGACAGACAGGCAGACAGACAGAAATACTTTCGTGTTTATATATATAGTTGAATGAGTTGATTTGCTGAGTTCCTACAATAGAATAGACCCTGGTAGAAGGTTTGGCAAAAGCCACTTGACTTATTTTCCAGGTTCCTGTGGCTACCCATAATACGAAGCAATATGATTACACAGAATACAAATCGTTTTTTTCTGGTGGGGTGAGATGAAAGGATTGGAGCATGGAAATAAAGCAATGCAACACATTTAAGAGCCTTGTGTACAAACCTAATAAAAAAGTATGAATGCTACAAAGATTTATGTCAGAAATTAAATGGTGCAAAATAAACAAAAAGGTGAGTCTGCTACATGTGTAACACACTAATTAAACCACATGTGTTGCTAAAAAAAAGAGTTGAAATGCAAGAGAAAAACTAAAGAACACCTGATTCTCAAAAAAGAACAGAAAAAGCTGATGGACCTAATTATAGTCTACTGAACATAAAGAAAATGGCAGCCTGGGAGGGCAGTTCCTTGTCACTAGGTAGACTCTCTGTGCAGAATGAAAAGTGTTGTGCAGAGGACTGGACTGGGTGTACGTGGGTGTACGTGTCCTTCCTAGTTGCAACTATGTTCTGTTTTTCAGTTTTGAACCGATGCCATCAATCCAGATACTAAGGAATCCTACAGTGGACTTTGCTGACAACAATCAAAGGGCATGATGATGTACTTGTGGATATCCAGGCAGTTAGTCTTGAATCTTTTCTGGTGCTAAAGACCATAGAGAATGGTATTGTGCACTGGCTAGACGGTTTGCAAAGGACTTGGAGGGATGACAAAGGAGATCTGGGGATGAAAGAGCAACCAGACGAAAGCTCCTGCCCCAACATTCTGATCAAGCACCTATCCCAATACTGCCGACAGAATACAACGTTTGGGGGGTGGACCTCTGAGTAGATCCTTGCTGCTTTTACTCTCTCTCTGGAGCACTCGTCAGGGACAGAAGGGACTGCGGAAGACCTTCGTCCCCCATACCTTCACACATTCACTGTTGATTTCAGAAGCACTCCCAACACATGAGGCCCCCACCTCTAGCATCAGCTTTCTGTTGCTATGTCTTACTTGTTCCATCTGTGAATTAAGCTTTATTGCTGTTGCAAGACTGTACCTGCCCTGTGAGTGACAAAAGCTAGCTGTGCTGCACCTAGAGGCAAAGCTCACGTTGTGTCTGCCAATGCTCTATCTATTTTTTGTGTGTTAGAGACGGTAATGTGGCTGTTCCATGTGTGTGAGGAAGCATGCAGTGCTGCCCAACCTCTAACATTTTGAGGACTAGGGTGAGAGCATGCACCATGGACTATCGTTTCTTCTGCCATCTTTGTGCCTGATTCACAAAGGTAAACTGAAGCTAAAGTCTAACTGTACGACTTTCGGTATTCACAAAGGGCATTCACGATTAGTAAAGTTAGACTTTTGTCTCAGTTAAACTTAGGATTTGCTCTTAAGTTTAACTGTGCTGATGTTTCAGAATATATCAAAATTAGTACAAATGAAGCACATTTTGTTTGTAATGCCGAAGTGTGGTGGAAACAAATATTTGAGTACGATCAAAACATGAATACACTAGGTGATGACATTTGCACCCAAACGTGCGCGATGTGGCGCAGATTGTCCCGGTGGTTTAGCTCCAGAGCCTGGATGGGTGCTGATATGCGGTAGGCAGGGCCTGCGCGAAGAACTGGGACTCGGCTGCGGCCATTGCGCCGGGAGGGACCAGGGCTGTAGAGGGTCACCTGCTAAGGGGCTCGTGTGGAGAGGAACTGCAGAAGAGGACTGCAGCGATCGTGCTGCTGGGTCCCCTCCCGGCCTGCGATGGCACACTACATGGGGAAAGGCACCTGATTCCTTAGAGGGGCCTGATAGGAGCGTGCATCCTGCGCCAAACATAAATGAGAACTTGAAGCATTGCTGAGTCTGGGATGGATAACTACTAGCCCAGGACATACAGGCATCCCCTGAATAAATTGGTCATGCGCCCCCTCGGAGGTGGGGTAATGGTGGAACACGACCTTCATTGGAAAGGACGGGCCACACTTAAGCATGTGAAGCTGCGGGGGAGCCTCGTTTTGGCGTTTTGCCAATTTTAATTGGGCTTCAACCTAATTACATGAAGATCCTCCGACATAGGGGGCACCCCCCAATGTGATCCTAGAGGCTGGGGAGCAGAGCACTTGAAGTGACGGAGCTGGGTATTGGGGCCCACTGAACCAACAGCTAGACGCAAAGGAGGGATTGTCCTGATTGGTCAGATCACGGGAGTCGTGCGCAGTGGGACAATCCCATTGCTGCAAATATGGCGAAGAAAGCAGCAGGTTCCAATACTATAACCCAGTACACAACACCAAGACACCCTCTGCAGCGCGTGATTAGACAGGTGGGTGGAGAAGGGACCGAAGATGAAGATGAATGCCCTGAGTCAACCTGGTCAGAACTACTGGGTGGCTATACAGGGAAACAGGAAGGCATTGAAAGATCGCATAGAGACTGTCTAAATAGTCGTCAACCTGCTTTGTGCGGACCTGGGAAAAGTGGCAGACTAGGTCACAACAGCTGATGGTGATATTGTTGAGCTACAGGTCAAAGTGCCTACGTTTAAGCAGCAACTAGTACAGAGGACGATGGCCACAAAGGCATTTGAGCGGCGGGGGCAAGATGCTGAGGGGCGAGCTAGGCGCAGTAACATCCACATATTGGGTATCCCGGAGAAGGTGGAACAAGGAAGGACCAAGCAATTCGTTGAACACTGGATCCGTACAAAACTACGCCCCAGAGGCCTGTCTAATATTTTCGCGATTGTAAGGGCCAACAGGGCACTGGTGTCACCCCCGCCTTCGAGGGCCCAACCTCGTGCCATAATAGCAAAAGTGCTAAACTACTGTGAAAGAGACTGCATCCTGCATGCTGCCAGGGAACACCAACGCCTTCAATGCAAAAATAGGAAAGTTACTATATACCCAGATATTCTAGGCAGGTTCAAGAGCTCTGGAAGTCTTACCTAGCGGTCAAATGAAAACTGTGTGAGTTGCAGCTAAAATGCATGCTCCTATACCCAACCAAGTTGAAAGTGTTGGCGCAGGGCAGGGCGTACTTCTTTGACTCTCTGGAGGAAGTCTGGGAGTGGCTTGAAATACAAATTTAAGGACTGCCACCAAGGGAGCCGCGTGGAATGAGGCGGGGATGGGGCGCGCGCTCTGGCGGGGAGGCCACGACAGCCGGCCAGCAAGGGGGCCCTCAGGACCTGGCAACCCAAAAAGAGCCAAGGATCACGGTGGGGGAGGACGGTTCATTGCAAATAGATGCCAACATAGCAGCTGAAACTTCAGACCCCTTGCCCGTAGCCTCCACCACTGAACTGGGTCTGGAGATGCAGGCTGTAGGCCCAACTGCAGACATTGTGACGGAGATGCTGATGGTAGAGACACCAGAACTGAGGGGTGTATGAGAAAGCAATGATTTAATTGATGCCCCAGGGATGGTTTATTGGTCAGAGTGCCTGAGAAAAGGATCATGTGAGTTGAAGAGGAATAGCTCTTCCTGGGAAGGGAGTTTGAATTGCAGGGAAATGTCATAATTCCATGTGTGCTTGTCCTGGGAGGGGGTGGTTGCGCGCGGCGAGTATCTGAGCGAGTGGTACGCGAGTTTCCGTGGTATCATCGAACTGATGTGCAACTGCTGGTCTGCAATGGGGTGGGCGAATGGGGGACATAATGTTATAGCCCTTGTTGGGCGAATGGGGATACTGTGGATGTCCTGGCACAAGCATGAGGTGGGCAATGTTGACTGTGAAGTTGTGCAAGTATTGTCCATGGGTGGTGGGTGGGGAGTTCCAGGTTACTGTTCATTGATTGCTACAAGTTGTATTGCCAAGTGGTGGGTGGGGCAGATGAGCGGCGGCTGCTGCAGCACATGCAGGGTGAGAAATAAGTGGCAATACCATGGCACTGGAGATTAAATATCTAAACTGAAATGTCAGGGGGCTAGGCAATTGCACTAAACGTCATAGGGTCCTCTGCTTTATAAAAAGGCACAGTATAACATTCACATGTTTACAGAAAACACACTTAGATGACACTGGGTGGATAAAGTAGCAAAAAAGTGGAGGGGCCAGGTTTTCCACTCCTCCTATTCAACATATGCTAGGGGCGTGCTGTTCTGGGTGGCCCTGGGTACACCATTTAAACTCCAGTACATGGAAGGAGGTGTGGGGGGACGCTATGTGCTTCTACAAGGACAGTTGGATGGCAGTGACATTGCTATTCTAAATACCTATGCCCCAAATACAGATGAGCTGGCCTTCTACTCAGTGATGCAGGTTCTTATACCTGCAGATCTGGATGTACTGCTTGTGTGATTGGAAGTTTTTAACTGTATTATAGATCCCAATCTGGACTGACATTCGACCAGACGTGCACTAAACCGCGCATTACAAGACAATTGCAGATCATGATGAGGGAGTTCAGGAAACAGGACATCTGGCAAGTGTGACACCCGACACAGAGGCTCTACACATGTTATTCACCCACATACAACACGCATAGCAGATTAGATGGGATATTGGTGATCAAAACGCCCACTCTTCTACCTGCTGAGATAACCCACCTGGATAGATTCTTGTTGGATCATGCCCCAGTGTGCTGCGTAGTGCAGTGGAATACTAAAAAGCAGGGGCCCTGCCGATGGCGAATGCCCTCTGAAATCCTACAAGATCAAGAGGGGAGGGCATCGCTTTCCAGGTCGCTTTCAGATTACAATACGTAACTGGAACACCACAGGAATTAGAGTAAGCATGGGCGAAATTTGCGAATCCGCGGTCCACGAATTCGCTCGAAATGGCAAAAAAAATCTGCGAGTTCGGGAATTTTCCCGCAAACTCGCGGATTTTTTTTCCATTTGCACAAATATGTGACCACGTGGGCCTGTACCTTTGCCAGCACGCCAAAAGGCGCTGAGGTCCCTTGAGTGAGCTGGCCATTATAGTGGGGACGGGCGGGAAGACGTTTCATACCGCTAGTGTGTGGTAGACGGGTCCAAACAGGCGGGGCTTCTATGCGAGTTCATATGCATCTTGTTTATAAAGGGTCAGAGACCGAGCAGAGCAGCAGATGAGGAGAAAGCAGCCTCCTGGTCACAGCAGCTACATGGGGATGACGCTCGGGAAACTCATGGATGCAAAAATACGTTTGGTACAGGACCCCAGAATCCTTCAGATGTCCAAGATAGCTCTGCTGCGCATGTTGGTACAAAGCCATTCTAATCCTGCTCAGTGGGTTCAGGAGCATGAAGCTGCTGCTGCTGGACAATGTCCCATCTCATACTAAACTGCCCCGTACAAGCATATGCTGGCGCTGGGCAGTAGGGTGCAGTGGCATGCGGGTGCTGCACGCCTGGTACATGCGCATACCGGTGCCAGGGGGCACACGTGTTTATTGGTGCTGTGTAGCAAGTCCCTTGCTCACTGCTCCATCAGGATTCAAGCAAGCCGGGCCGACAACGGCTGAAATGCCAGAAACCGGTCCCCGGAAGCTTGTCTCCTTTCTGGTGAAGAATTGGCTTGGTAGTTTGGTCTGCCCTGTTCCCATGATGCACTGGGCCAGGGACAGACTAATTTGCATATAGCCAGGTTCTGAGCTGGGATGGGGCAGTGAGCTAAATAACGGTGATGGATCAAGCCCTGATCTTTGGACTGGGTAAGAGTGGTCTGCTTAATTCAGACACTCTGTTCATCACCACCCCCTTTTCTGAATCGTTTTTGGCCACTATAGGTGTGGCAGGGTATACTCAGACATGAGTCCCTTGCTCACTGCTCCATCAGGATTCAAGCAAGCCGGGCCGACGACGGCTGAAATGCCAGAAACCGGTCCCCGGAAGCTTGTCTCCTTTCTGGTGAAGAATTGGCTTGGTAGTTTGGTCTGCCCTGTTCCCATGATGCACTGGGCCAGGGACAGACTAATTTGCATATAGCCAGGTTCTGAGCTGGGATGGGGCAGTGAGCTAAATAACGGTGATGGATAAAGCCCTGATCTTTGGACTGGGTAAGAGTGGTCTGCTTAATTCAGACACTCTGTTCATCACCACCCCCATTTCTGAATCGTTTTTGGCCACTATAGGTGTGGCAGGGTATACTCAGACATGAGTCCCTTGCTCACTGCTCCATCAGGATTCAAGCAAGCCGGGCCGACGACGGCTGAAATGCCAGAAACCGGTCCCCGGAAGCTTGTCTCCTTTCTGGTGAAGAATTGGCTTGGTAGATTGGTCTGCCATGTTCCCATGATGCACTGGGCCAGGGACAGACTAATTTGCATATAGCCAGGTTCTGAGATGGGATGGGGCAGTGAGCTAAATAACGGTGATGGATCAAGCCCTGATCTTTGGACTGGGTAAGAGTGGTCTGCTTAATTCAGACACTCTGTTCATCACCACCCACTTTTCTGAATCGTTTTTGGCCACTATAGGTGTGGCAGGGTATACTCAGACATGAGTCCCTTGCTCACTGCTCCATCAGGATTCAAGCAAGCCGGGCCGACGACGGCTGAAATGCCAGAAACCGGTCCCCGGAAGCTTATCTCCTTTCTGGTGAAGAATTGGCTTGGTAGTTTGGTCTGCCCTGTTCCCATGATGCACTGGGCCAGGGACAGACTAATTTGCATATAGCCAGGTTCTGAGCTGGGATGGGGCAGTGAGCTAAATAACAGTGATGGATCAAGCCCTGATCTTTGGACTGGGTAAGAGTGGTCTGCTTAATTCAGACACTCTGTTCATCACCACCCCCTTTTCTGAATCGTTTTTGGCCACTATAGGTGTGGCAGGGTATACTCAGACATGAGTCCCTTGCTCACTGCTCCATCAGGATTCAAGCAAGCCGGGCCGACGACAGCTGAAATGCCAGAAACCGGTCCCCGGAAGCTTGTCTCCTTTCTGGTGAAGAATTGGCTTGGTAGTTTGTTCTGCCCTGTTCCCATGATGCACTGGGCCAGGGACAGACTAATTTGCATATAGCCAGGTTCTGAGCTGGGATGGGGCAGTGAGCTAAATAACGGTGATGGATCAAGCCCTGATCTTTGGACTGGGTAAGAGTGGTCTGCTTAATTCAGACACTCTGTTCATCACCACCCCCTTTTCTGAATCGTTTTTGGCCACTATAGGTGTGGCAGGGTATACTCAGACATGAGTCCCTTGCTCACTGCTCCATCAGGATTCAAGCAAGCCGGGCCGACGACGGCTAAAATGCCAGAAACCGGTCCCCGGAAGCTTGTCTCCTTTCTGGTGAAGAATTGGCTTGGTAGTTTGGTCTGCCCTGTTCCCATGATGCACTGGGCCAGGGACAGACTAATTTGCATATAGCCAGGTTCTGAGCTGGGATGGGGCAGTGAGCTAAATAACGGTGATGGATCAAGCCCTGATCTTTGGACTGGGTAAGAGTGATCTGCTTAATTCAGACACTCTGTTCATCACCACCCCCTTTTCTGAATCAGTGGGTTCAGGAGCATGAAGCTGCTGCTGCTGGACAATGTCCCATCTCATACTAAACTGCCCCGTACAAGCATATGCTGGCGCTGGGCAGTAGGGTGCAGTGGCATGCGGGTGCTGCACGCCTGGTACATGCGCATACCGGTGCAAGGGGGGACACGTGTTTATTGGTGCTGTGTAGCAAGTTATGACTTTACATTTTGACTGCACCAGACGGTAGTACCACCTACACGGATCAGGAGCATCCAGGCACTAGACTTCATGGTGCAAGAGCATAATGGTGCTGTGCGGTACCGGGTATATATGTACTGGGGGCAGGGGGGCACTTAGCACAATGTGTGCTCACACCCAGAGGGCTCCCAGGCATGTGAGCACGAATGATTTTCACACTGAGAGGGCTCCGGGACAATTCAGCAGCACGGGGGCTCACACCCACTGGGCCCCGGGGCAGTTCAGTAGCGCGGGGGCTCATAACCCCATGGCAGGTCAGCAGCACGGGGGCTCACACCCACAGGGCTCCCAGGCAGTTTAGCAGCGCCACCCTCTGGTTCATCACTGCCACCCTCTGGTTCATCACTGCCACCCTCTGGTTCACCACTGCCACCCACTGGTTCACCACTGCCACCCACTGGTTCACCACTGCCACCCTCTGGTTCACCACTGCCACCCTCTGGTTCATCACTGTCACCTCCTGGTTCATCACTGCCACCCTCTGGTTCATGACAGCACCCTCTGGTTCACCACTGCCACACTCTGGTTCATCACTGTCACCCTCTGGTTCATCACTGCCACCCTCTGGTTCATCACAGCACCCTCTGGTTCATCTCTGCCACCCTCTGGTTCATCACTGCCACCCTCTGGTTCATCACTGTAACCCTCTGGTTCATCACTGACACCCTCTGGTTCATCACTGCCACCCTCTGGTTCACCGCTGCTTCACCACTGCCACCCTCTGGTTCATCACTGTCACCCTTTGGTTCATCACTTCCACCCTCTGGTTCATCACAGCACCCTCTGGTTCACCACTGCCACCCTCTGGTTCATCACTGTCACCCTCTGGTTCATCACTGCCACCCTCTGGTTCATCACAGCACCCTCTGGTTCACCACTGCCACCCCTGGTTCATCACTGTCACCCTTTGGTTCATCACTTCCACCCTCTGGTTCATCACAGCACCCTCTGGTTCACCACTGCCACCCCTGGTTCATCACTGTCACCCTCTGGGTCATCACTGCCACCCTCTGGTTTATCACAGCACCCTCTGGTTCACCACTGCTTCACCACTGCCACCCTCTGGTTCATCACTGTCACCCTCTGGTTCATCACTGCCACCCTCTGGTTCATCACTGCCACCCTCTGGTTCACCACTGCCACCCCTGGTTCATCACTGTCACCCTCTGGGTCATCACTGCCACCCTCTGGTTTATCACAGCACCCTCTGGTTCATCACAGCACCCTCTGGTTCACCACTGCCACCCCTGGTTCATCACTGTCACCCTTTGGTTCATCACTTCCACCCTCTGGTTCATCACAGCACCCTCTGGTTCACCACTGCCACCCCTGGTTCATCACTGTCACCCTCTGGGTCATCACTGCCACCCTCTGGTTTATCACAGCACCCTCTGGTTCACCACTGCTTCACCACTGCCACCCTCTGGTTCATCACTGTCACCCTCTGGTTCATCACTGCCACCCTCTGGTTCATCACTGCCACCCTCTGGTTCACCACTGCCACCCTCTGGTTCACCACTGCCACCCTCTGGTTCACCACTGCCACCCTCTGGTTCATCACTGCCACCCTCTGGTTCATCACAGCCACCCTCTGGTTCATCACTGTCACCCTCTGCTTCACCACTGTCAACCTCTGGTTCACCACTGTCATACTCTGGTTCACCACTGCACCTTCTGGTTCATCACAGACCCTCTATGGGGAGAAAGCACACCTGCCCAGCCAGCCTCAACCGAGACAAATTAAATTGGGGCTGGTTAATGTGTTACTGAATTTGAGCTTCAAGTCCGGCACCTGCTTCCTTATCTGTAAGTGCTTCCTGTTGTGCCATACTTGTAACTATTCTCTGACCCTGCTTCGAGGGTCAGAGCAGGGTCAGAGAATAGTTGCAAGTAGGCAACGAACTCTGGAGGCGCCACTCAGGAAGCACTTACAGGGTTACAGCAGGTGCCCAAGTTGAAGTTAATTTCTTTGTAACCATTTTGTAAATGGTTACAAAGAAATTAGCTTCAACTTGGGCACCTGCCCACATGTTCAGGAGCGCACGCTTCTTGAGCAGATAAGCGACACGTGGGATAGACTGGACAAATACACACTCACTCAATATCGCCAGAGGCTACATGCTGAACGAGATAAGACAGGGCACCTGCTGGCCTGGATACTACACAGGGAACTGTCCCTGCCCCCGATTGCAACATACATACGTAATACCGCGGGAGTTATGGTGTCTTTCAGAGAGCCCAGAGTGTTCCAACAGCACCTGCAAAAGGTGATTCCACTGGCCCAGTTGTCTGGGACGAGTGTTATGCCCCATTCCTGGAAGAGCTAAAACTAACGAGGCTCACAACTGAGGCCCAAAGTGAACTAGAGACGCAACTGACTGCAGAGGAGTACTTAAGGCACTAACAGAAATACCTAGAGCCAAAGCTTTGGGGGAGATGGTTTTCCAATCGAGCTCTATAAGACTTACTCGGATAGGCTAGTACAACCACTTTTACAAACATTCAATGAGGCATTTGACAGGGGTGTGCTACCCTCTTTATGCGGGAGGGAGAAATTTGTATGCGCCTAAAACCAGGAGGCGATGATCAGGACCAGCAGCATACCGTCCGCTTACAATGATAAATTATTATGCAAGGGGCTGGCAAAGCGGTTAGCTCCGCACATGAACTATCTTCTTCATGAGGGGGTCAATGTGTGCTTGTGCCAGATCACCGCCCGGTACAAAAGGGGGTGGTGCTGGACGGAGCATCTGAACCAATCGAACACTCACACCCAGTCAACAGATCTGGGTTTAATCCATCACCGTTCTTTAGCCCACTCTGCCACACCAGTTCAGACAAGGCCATATGCAAATCAGTCTGACCCTGTGACTCATGGGAACAGTCCAGCCTGAACTGCCAAGCCATGCCTTCCCTGGACCGGAAACAAGCTTCCTAGGACCGGTTTCTGGCATTTCAGCCGTCTTCAGCCAGGCTTGCTTGAATCCAGTGGCAAAGTGAGCAAGGGACTCACGTCTGAGCATACCCTGCCAACTTATGGCAAACAAAGCGGTACAAAAGGGTGTGGTGATGGACGGAGCATCTGAACCAATCAAACACTCACACCCAGTCAACAGATCTGGGTTTAATCCATCACCGTTCTTTAGCCCACTCTGCCACCCCAGTTCAGACATGGCCATATGCAAATCAGTCTGCCCTGTGCCTCATGGGAACAGTCCAGCCCGAACTGCCAAGCCATGCCTTCCCTGGACCGGAAACAAGCTTCCTAGGACCGGTTTCTGGCATTTCAGCCGTCTTCAGCCAGTACAGTGCATGCTAGATAATGGAAGCTGTTGGCTCTCTTAAAGATACAGGGGCAGATGTATCAAGCCTTTTGCGATTCGCAAAGTAAAGTAAAGTAAGTAAGCAAAGTAAAGTAAAGTAATTCGCAAAGTAAGGAATCGCAATCATTTGCGATTCCTTATTTTGCTTAAGCATTCAAGGAATCGCAAATTTTGCGATTCCTTAAATGCGATGTATGTAGGTTTTCGAAATTGCGAATTTGGGTTAAGAAATCGCAAATTACCACCAACTTGTAGTTGGTGGTAATTTGCGATTTCTTTTAAAAATGCCCTATTTGGCATTTGTGACGGTGGCATGTGACGCACATTCATGCCCATAGGGCATGTATGTGCGCCATATGCACACACATGTAGATTTCAGGGGTGCAGCAGGGTGTCTTTGAGACACCCCTGCACCCTTGAAATTATTCTCAATTTGCGATTAACAAATTGCGAATCGCAAATTGAGAATTATTTCACAATCATTCCTATGGGCCTCCTGGCCCATAGGAATGCACGGGAAATTATTCCTTAATTGCGAATTCGCAAAATGCGAATTCGCAAATAAGGAAGACTAAGAAATCGCAAAAAAATAGCAATTTTCTACATACATTCCATTTTGCGATTTCTAAATAGCGATTCCTTAAAAATCGCTATTTAGAAATCGCAAAATGGAATCTTGATACATCTGCCCCACAGTGTATAATGTGTGCAGCTAATGCACTTTGGACCAGACAGGCATCTTTCACTTAATTTGTCTCTGCAGTTACACCAGGGTATTTAAGGTAGTTTTGTATTATATGGCATATTTCTACACTGAATGCTGCAATGTGGTTTAGTATAACATTTATATTACTGTAGTTTTCTGCAGGTAGCATGCAGTTAAAGCTGGTCTCTCACAGGCTTATGGAGTTGTCACCAGACCGTTCATCACTGCCACCATCAGAAGAATACATTTAAAGAAGTGCTTCGAGGTCCCTGCACATAGGCGGAACTATTCTATGTTTATGTATGTCAGTGAGCATCTAACAATGCAGAATTGGCATGATGTATACGTTTGTTTTGATTTGGCTGTTAGAAAGAGAAGTGTTTTACTGATTTCCTCACAGATAACAAGGATGTATAGGCTCTGACGTTGACTTGGAGTTCATTCCAGAGGCTGGAGGATGTAAAATGTGTCTGTCAAACTTTCTGGCATGGGATTATGTGAGTAGTCTGTAGAGTTGAGGAACCAGTGATGCATAACACACTCATTTGGAGGTACACTGGGTTCTATTTACAAATCTAACCAGGTGTGTGGATATAGCCAGGTGTTTGCTGAGAAGGAGAACATTGACTGTGTGTGTTCTTTTAAGCTGTAGCTAACATATTTGGAAAGAAAGACATCTGGAGGACAACATAGCTGCCCAATAATTTAATGAGAATAAGAGGTGCTCACATTTTGAACCCCCCAATTGGCGCACATGAAAAGGGAATTATTTTAGTGAGTGTTTATTATACCTTTACCCATTGAAGAACATATGGATTAGAAATATATTAATTATAATATGAACACTAGTCAAGGTAAACAACGTAAGAATTAAAGCATCAAGTATTATTGGTGGTCAGTGAGAATCTTGTTTTTGGATCTGCAGAGCTGTGTTAAACTCTCTCCATATACCTTGGAATGACCAATGTGTCTGGGCTACTGGTAAATCAGTGGAAATGTCCTTGGGATTAAGCATAGGAAAAATTCTAATTACAAAGGAGTAATTGGAGTCATTTTGGTAATTCTGTGGTACTCTTTTGATGCAAAATTACCAAAAACTATACGATTACTCCTGTGAACATAATTATGAGTAATCTGGCACGAAAATACTACTACAGGAGCACAGAAACAACAAACCTAGCATGAACAAGCAGTTGCCGGCTTCTGCTGTTCATATTCCATTGCATTAAGCGCTGTTTTCTTATAACGAGACCGCTGAGAATGGTTGCAGAGGAAAAAGGTGATCTAGTCCTGGATGTGTGCTTTGGCATCGGGGCATTCTGTATTCCTTTGACAGGTGAGCCATCTGGGATTGTACCAAAAAGGCAATCTCAGAAAAACAACTATATCAAGTTATTTAAGGCCTAGGGCTTATATATCTTCCCAGTCTAATATGATGTTCTTTTCTGTGGAATGTATGTGTGTGGAGCCAAGCTGAAATAGACCCACGATCTTATACAAACAATTTCCCTCGAATACAACTATTTTCCTAAGGGCCTTTGGAAGCTAATGACGGCTGGTTAAAAATCAGGAATTTATTTGTAAAATTCAACGGCCAGTATATTTACCAAAACTAGTGATGGTAGCTAGGCTAACAACCTTTGGCAAAGCCAATAGGTGTTGCCTATGAAAAAGGTATAGGCTTTCAGAATTAGTTTTAGTCATGTTGTACACCAGCTTGGATGCTGTTCCGCATGGCTAAAGGTTAGCGGGGTAAAGAAGTGTGCAGTGTTGTATAGTGGAGTAGACTGGAGTGTTATGGAGTGGCGTAGAGAGTTGGTGAGTGGCATAGTGGGACGTAGACTAGAGCTGAGTGGCGTGGAGTGGCAAAAAGTGGAGTGCTGTAGGTCGTGAGGGGAGTAGAGTATCATAGTGGAAGAGTGTAGAGTTGAGTGGTGTAGAATGTCAGAGTGGAGTAGAATGTTGTAGAGTGGAGTGGCATAGTGTTGGGGAGTGGTGTAGGTCAGAGTGGAGTTGCATATAGGGTGTTGCGTAGAGTGGATTAGATTGTTGTAGAGTACAGTTAATTAGATAATTTTATAGTGGAGTGGCATAGAGTAGTGAAGGTGTAGGAGAGTGGAATGGCACAGACTGAAGTAGAGTGTTGTAGAGTAGAGTGGCATAGAGTGTCAGAGTCAAATGGCACAGAGTGGAGAGGCATAGAATGGAGTGGAATGGAGCAGTGGAGTGGAGTGTAACAGTGACGCGAAGTGGAGTAGTGTGTCGGAGAATGTATAGTGGCATGGAGTGGTGTAGAGGGAGTTGCGTACAGCATCGTAAAGTTAAGCAGTGTTGTAGAGTGTTGTAGAGTAGAGTGGCATAGAATGGAGTAGAGTTTAATGGAGAAGAGCATCATAGATTGGAGTATTGTGGAGTGTTGTAGAGTGGAGATGAGTGGACTGGAGTGCAGTGGCGTAAAGTACTTGGTGCTGAGTAGATTGCCATAGAGGGCATTGGCTTTGAATAAAGTGGTTTAGAGTCCATTGGCGTAGAGTTCAGTGACAGAGTAGAGTGATGCACTGGAATCACTGACAAAATATAGATTACAAAAATATTGAGGTACAAAAATGTTGTGACGAAAATATCGAAGTCAAGAATATCGACATCCTATCTACATCATGTTAACTACAAAAATATCGAGAAAAAACTATCAATGTCAAAAATAGTGTTGTAAAAAATATCATTTTTTTTAAATGTTAAAAAATAGTGTAAAATAAAGCAAATAATACATACAATTAAAAGAAACAGTTAAAATGATTTAAAAAGTTTAAAAAATAACTAATACGTATAATGATGAAATAAATTAAACATATACATATAAAATATAATTTATATACTTACTTAAAATTATTCATAAATAATTATTTTAATAACTTATACATTTTTAAAAACATTTGATAAATTATAAATACATATCTACACATAGAAAAATAATATAAATAAAAAAAATAAAATAATTAAAAACGACAATATGTTTAATATTTTTAACATTAATTAGACACAACATTAACTAAAACAATACAGAAAAATAATAGATAGCGAAGAGAAAAAAATTAATATTCCCACTCCAAAGAGTGCAACAATAGGGAAATTGTTGGATAGCGTAGGAGTAAAAATTGCTATTCCCACTCCAGAGAGTGCAACAGTAGAGAAAGTGTTGGATAGCGTAGGGGTAAAAATTGCTATTCCCACTCCAGAGAGTGCAACAGTAGGAAAAGTGTTGGATAGCGAAAGGGTTAAATTACTATTCCCACTCCAGTGAGTGTAACAGTAGGGAAAGTGTTGGATAGCGTAGGGGGAAACATTACTATTCCCACTCCAGTGAGTGCAACAGTAGGGAAAGTGTTGGACAGCGTAGAGGTAAAAATTACTATTCCCCCCTCCAGACAGTGCAATAGTAAGGAAAGTGTTGGATAGCGTAGGGGTTATAATTGCTATTCCAACTCCAGAAAGTGCAACAGTAGGGAAAGTGTTGGATAGAGTTGGGGTAAAAACTACTATTCCAACTCCAGCGAGTGGAACAGTAGGGAAAGTGGTAGATAGCGTAGGGGTAAAAATTACTATTCCCACTCCAGAGAGTGCAACAGTAGGGAAAGTGTTGCCTAGAGTAGGGGTAACAATTACTATTCCAACTCCAGAGAGTGCAACAGTAGGTAAAATGTTGGATAGCGTAGGGGTACAAATTACTATTACCACTCCAGAGAGTGCAATAGTAGGGAAAGTGCTGGATAGCGTAGGGGTAAACATTACTATTCCCACTCCAGAGAGCGCAACAGTAAGGAAAGTGTTGGATAGCGAAAAGGTTCAAGATACTATTCCCACTCCAGAGAGTGCAACAGTATGGAAAGTGTTGGATAGCGTAGGGGTTCAAAATAACATACTTATCAATTAAATAATTTTTTTAATTGAATAATGATTAATTAATAAATTAACAATAAATTAATTATAAATACCAATAAATAAAAAATTACAAATTACTTTAATAACATTAAATTACTTCCCACCCTATTCGCCAATAAACGCACAACCCACTCCGCATTAAATTTAACTCAATTAATATAATTATCAATTAATCAATTAATACAAATTAATGACCAATTAATAAGTAATTAACAATACATTATTTATCAATATCAATAAATAAAAAATTAAAACAATTATTTACCAATTAATAATTGTTTACCAATAAATTATCAATACCAATAAATAAATATTATTAAATAATTATTTAATTATAATAAATTACTTCCCACCCTATTCTTCTATAAACACACACAACCCCCTCCTAAACTAAATTAACACATTTAATATATGTATCAATTAATTAATTATTAAAATGAATTACCAATTAATAATTAATAAACAATACATTAATTATCAATACCAAAAAATAAAAAGTATTAATTAATTTATTATAATTAATTTACTTTCCACCCTATTCCCCTATTAACCCACAGCCCCCTCAAATAAAAAGTTAATACAATTAATATAATCATCAATTAATCAATTAATATAAATATATTACCAATTAATAATTAATTATAATAAATTAATTATTAATACCAATAAATAAAAATTAATAATTACTTAATTACAATTAAATTACTTCTCAGCCAATTGCCCTAAAACCACAACCCACTCCAACACAAAAGTTGATACAATTAATATAATTATCAATTAATACATTAATAAAAATTAATAACCATGTAATATTGAATTAAAAATAAATTAATCAATACCAATACAAATTAATAGTACATATTACAATTAAATTACTTCCCACAACCCCCTACAGAACTAAAATGCAAAAATGTATTAAAAATAATAATTTCTAAAATTTATAAATTGTTTTACTATAATTAAATTACTTCCCACCCTATTTCCTATAACCCCACAACCCGCCACGGAACTAGAACGCAAATTTTACTTTAAATAGTTACTAAATTCTAAACAATGAATGCATATATTTAATAAAAAAATACAAAACATAAAAAAACATGTGGACCACATACATATAAAATACATACTAAAATATGTAACACTAACATTAATATTTTTAACATCGATATTATTGCTATCGACATTACTAACTTCGATATTTAAAAAAACGATATTTCTTACCTTCAGGTCGATATTCTGGTGACCGATATTATTGATTTCGATATTCTGTCCTCACGATATTTTAAACTCGATAATTAGGTAGGTCGAAATAAAAAAAATCAATATTTTGTCTGTGCACCATGCACTGAGTAGCAGAGTGGCGTAGAGTGCTCTAGATTGTTTCACAGTAGAGTGAAGTGGAGTGGAGTGGTGTAGGCTAGAGTCAAGAGGTGTAGGGTAGCGTGGTGTAGAGTGCAGTAGAATAGAGTAGAATGGTGTAGAAGGCAATGGGGCGCAGTGGTGCAAAATAATTAGAGTGGAGTGATGCAGAATAGTGCACTAGCATAGAGTGGTGTAGAGTTGAGTGATGCAGAATAGAGTGTAGTGGCATAGAGTAGAGTGGTGTTGAGTCCGGTAGCGGAGAGTACAGTCTTGTGGAGTAGAGAGTCAGAGTGCAGTGGCATAGATTGCATTGTTATAGAGTGCACTGGTGTAGAGTGCATTGGTGTTCAGTGCTTTTTTGTAGAGTGTATTGTTGTACAGTAAATAATTGCAGAGTGCATTGGTGTGAAGGGCACTGGCGTAGAGGGGTGCATAGTACAGTGGTGAACTGGCAAAGAGTGCAGTGGTGCATAGTAGAGTGGGGTAGAGTGCAATGGCATAGAGTAGTGGTGCATAGTAAAGTAGAGAAGAGTAGAGTGAAGTTGCTTAATGTGCAGTGTCAGATTATACAGCAGATTATAGTGGTATAGTATAGCGTAGAGTGTAGTGGCGTAGAGTGTGCTTGCGTAGAGTGGTGAAGAGTAGAGCAGTGCAGCGGCAAAGAGTTCCGCAGTGCAAAGTAGAGTGGTGCAGAGTAGAAGGGCGTAGAGTTCAGTTGCAGAGAGTGCAGTGTTATGGAGTAGAGTGTCATAAAGTGCAATGGTGAAGAATAGAGTGGCACAGAGTGCATTGGTGTAGAGTGCAGTGTCGTAGAGTGGTGCAGAATAATGTGATGTAGAGTACAATTGTGTATAGATGCGGGCGTAGAATGTTGCAGAGTAGAATATAGTAGCATACAGTGCAGTGTTGCAGGGTAGATTGAGGAGAATGCTGTAGCACAGAGTGCATTGGTTTTGAGTAAAGTGGGGCATCAGTATTACTATTTATTAGAGAGCATTGGCATAGTGCACAGTGTAGTAGAGTGGAGCGGCATAGAGTAGAGTAGTGTAGAGTGGAGTGCCGCAGGGTAGATTGCAGTGGCATAGAGTAGAGTGGCATAGAATGGAATGGCGCAGTGAGGAGTAGTATGGTGTAGAGTAGACTGTTCCAGAGCAGAGTGGGAGTAGCGTATAGTGCGGTGGCACAGAGTAGAGTATCATAGAGTGCAGATCTGCAGAGTAGAGTAGTGTGGGGAAGCGTGCACTGGCATAGAGTAGACTGGTGTGGAGTGGAGAGGCGTAGAGTGAAGTGGCATAGAATGGAGTAGTGCAGAGTAGAGTGAAGTGATGCAGAGTGGAGTAGTGTGGAGTGGTACAGAGTGTAGTGCAGTGCAGAGTGTAAAGTAGTGTGGAGTGGTGCAGAGTTGAGCGCAGTGATGTGGAGGGGTAAAGTGGAGTATGAATTATTTGCAGAAGAAAGCATCACCCCAGGGGTAACGTCTCCTAATTGCACAGCCAAGGCCAGAGTACTAATCCAATGTTAATTAAAAGTAGGAGCAATAGTCGAGTCACGAGTTGAATTTATTGCAACACTGTGAATGTTCAATATTCAAATTATATGGCGTTGCAGCATTGAATACTTGGGTCAGTCATACTTGTGCAAACCCAATGCATTTTGGGCAAGCAAAGCCCTTCATCAGGGAAAATTGCATCTGAAAATAAGAAAATGAGGAAAATTAGAACTGTGACACTCATGATATATGAAACCGAGAGAGATGAGGGCAAACAGCTTGCAGCGGGTCCAGTGACATTCACATGTATGGTGTATACAAGAAGTAAAAACCTATAAATCTAATCGGTGTGGACATGCGAAAATAAAAAGTGCAAAGAGAGAAAATGTGAGATGGACTTTAAAAGTATCTAAAAGAAAAGAAAGCTTTAACCATATTCTCCACTGAAACCGCTTCAAAACAGTTATTGCCAGTAGCATATCAAGAATGTAAAATTAAAACTTAAAGTCAATAAGCGACATGAATTAGAGTTATACAGAATGTTAGCAAAATGCGGCCCCCAGGGGAAGTACGTTCGGCAGACCAGTCTTCCCCTGGGGTATTCGCAAGAGAGAGAGGACAGGGTGTTAGGGAGTGTAGGGGTGGGTTATGGGGTAGGGTTTTAGGCAAGGGGTTAAAAGGAGGCAGGGGAGGAAGTTCTTCCTCTTCCTGTCTCCTGCGCCTCAGGGTGAAGGTTAGGGAAAGTTTTGAGTGAAAGAGTTATGCAGAGTATTTATTTTAGTGCAGGGATTGATAGTGGGTCTGCCCAGTTTGCCGACTGGGGCGGGAGTGTGTTCCACTGGTGCCCCAGTGGGCTGTGTAGTGTAGGGCGTTGTTGCCTGTGGCGAAGGGGCCTCCGGCGGTAAGAGTGTGGTCCTCGTTGGTGGCACACCGGACGTTGCGTGATGGGTGAACCGGAAGCAGCTACTGTTCGCGCCGCATTGATTGTGCTGGGCCGGGCCGGGAGAACAGATCTCCTGCGGCCCGGCGTACTTGAACAGGCGTGGGTCGGGATGACCCGCACGCCTCGATCTGCGTCGGCTGGAGTGGCGGCAGCGGTGGTGACGTGCCTAGAAGAGCCACCACCGCCCAAATCAGGTGCGACAGGTCGGGCCGGGGCAAGAAGCAGGCTGAAGGAAATAAGCGCGGGGGCAGGCGGCAGAACCTCCCCGCGCGTCTGCAGTTAGGCGTGACTGCGCTGCAGCGGTCCACTGGGGTGGGGGGAGGGGGGCGGGGCTGGTAGCGGTGATGTCGAGGCTGTGGGTGCAGAGGCATTGGCGCCAAGGGGTTTGCAGCCCACATTAACGGTGGTGCAGGCCCCAAGGGGCATGGAGGGTGATTTTGGTGAGGACAGTGAGGGGGAAGGGGTGGGGGAGAGTGCGCCTGAGGCCCCGGAAACTGTGGATTTCATTCTAGAATTATCTGGGAGTGAGTCAGCTGGGGGTGAGGAAGCGGACTGGGGGAGCAGCCCATGGATTTGTCCAGTAGGGGGAAAAGGGGGGCTTGTTGCGGGAGGCAAAGGCAAAGGGCCTTTAAAAGTGGCCAGGCCACAGGGTTCTTTGGGGGTCTCGGGGGCAGTGCCCCAGGCACCTCACGGGCAGGGGGGCAGGACCACGGCCAAGGGAAGTGGACAGGTAGATGGGACAGCATTATTGAGGAAACAGAGATGAGATGGCAGGGACTGTGCGCAGCCAGGGAGGCGAGTTTGGGGAGCGCACCTGGGGAGAGAGGACACCCGGCACACTACCTAGATGCGGGCCCGGGCGTGGACCGTCTACAGGGACCTCAGGGTCACGAGTCAAGTGGGTCTGGGAAGAGGAGACAGGGACTGCCTTGACGTTGCAGAGACCTGGTGGCGCTGGGGCCCCCTCAGGCTTAGTCGGTCTGGGGGGGTGCAGACCCGCGAAGGAAGCTGGCAGAGGCAAGGTTGGGCCGGCAGGGCGCACGACAGCCTCCAAATGCCGGGGCGAAGCAGCAGGAGGGTCCGCGGTGGCCTGCCCTCCATCGAGGGAGCGGGCATCAATGGTGCCGGATTGCGAGTTTGTAACTGGTATGAAAGGGAAAGGAGCGAAAAGAGTGGTGAGTGAAGTGCAGAAGGCTCCTGTGCAAGTGGTGGATGAGGAACAGTTGGACTATGATGCTGACAGTGAGGAGTTGCAAGAGGGTGAGGTGCGTGATGGAGTGGATGGTGTGTGGGACAAGGCGGCAACAGGTAAGTAAAGTAAGTAAGTAAATTGATACTTGTATAGCGCACTACTCACCCGCAAGGGTCTCAAGGCGCTTGTATGAATACCGCTGTGGAACCCATCCTGGCTTTCCCTGTGAGTTGTCCACTCCTGGGCACCCCCAAGGTGGAGGCCAGGCATCCTTAGCGTTGTGGGGGCCGTTGTGGAGATTAAGCAAGCTATTGCCGAGAGTTGCAGAGTGGGACTCCATGATTGGAATAGGCACCGAGGCGAGAATGATCAGGTCCGTGGAATTTTTGAGCTCAAGACCCGCCGAGGCGGGGAATTGAACCCTGGTCCCGGGCTAGACCTCTGCATCAGGGTCTGCCGCTCTAACCATTGAGCCACACTTCTCCAGTTTGGTGTATTACAGGCGCCACAGGCCAGCAGCAGTGGGAACAAAAAGGTGAGTCAGACAATGGCGGACGCCAGAAAAAATGACCGGGAGGTGCCCATGAAGCTATTAGGTGAGGGTGCCTGGTGGGATGCTTGGGAAGAAGGCCCCAAAGGAGGGTGTAAAAAGGCCTACCAGTCAGTGGGCGTTGGGGATGGGTCAGTGAGGGACGCAGGGGCGACGGCCAAAGTGACGGGGTGACCATGGGGGGGGGAGCAATTGGTGGGAGCAAGCGTTCAAACTGACAAGACTAAGGAACAAGGTGGGAAGGATGAGACGGGGGACAAACATCACAAAAAATTACCGTACATAGGGTTGGCAATGCCGTTGGGGTCCCATTTATCTGAGAAGACGAGGTCTAGAATATGGAAACATGAATACGTTGATGTGTTCAAACTGTTACACAGAGAGATACAGGCCAAAGAGGGTTCTAAGGAGGAAGAATGGGAGTTGACTAGGCAGCCAAGGGTGCCAGTGAATATGGAGAATTGGACGTCGGCATTTCTGATTTACGGAAGTATATTTTGCGAGAAGCATCTGGATAGGGCCATTGCGTTACTCAAATATATGGACTCTATCAGGAAAGCCCAGATGCACTTCGGAGAGTTTGGATGGCTGAGTTATGACGAGGAGTTCAGGGCTAGGATTAGCGTCAACCCGGATAAGCCTTGGGGGGAGGTGGACCAAGAACTCTGGGTACAGTGGATGTCATCTATGCAGTCGGCAGCATCCACACACACGGCCAGTGGCCTCCCGGTTTTGTATCGGCCGTTTGAGGTGCGTCCCGCCCAGTCTGGGGCGGGAGGACAGGGAGTGTCCACTGGGTCGGGAATTCGGACTGCTCACGTTGGGGCAACGGGTCAGTCACCCATGCCCGCAGGGGCTAACACAGGGGCCTGTTGGAATTTTAATAAAGGTTTCTGCACGCGACACCCCTGCAGATTCAAGCAGGAGTGCTCCAAGTGTGGCGGCTGCCACCCTGTCATCCATTTAATTTCATAAAGCTTTATTCGGAACATAAAAAACATGTCCATAAAAGCACATACAGTTCAAAAAGAAGACATTTCATTAATTAAAAAGAAAGAAAAAAAAACCACATAATAACATTAATTATCCAGTGCGGGATGGAATAAATAGTTAGAAAGATAGTTAAAAACACATACTTTTCCTAACACCAATAGCCTTGAGTAGGAAAGTAGCCGTAAAAAAGCAAATGTCCGGATGGTGCAAATTAAAAAGCAGTTTCATAGAGTCAGTAATTGTTCTCACTCCAAATCTTTTCAAGATGGGCTTTAGGAAGGTTTTCCGTAATTCGCTATACAATTGACAAGATAAAAGAAAGTGCATAGTACTCTGTTCTGTCTTGTAATCACAAGCACAGGGTCCAGTAGGGCGTATTTTTACATTAGGGCACGCAACCAGATAGTGCACTATTCCCATCCTCATTCTGGTTAGTACAAACTGGTGCGAAACTCTGGTCACCTGTGTCAGATAAGGATGAAATCCAATAGACTCATTCATACTATTGTACAGCTTACAGGTAAATAGTTTTGATTCTTCCAAAGCACGCCTCTCTATACAAAAATTCAAAAACATAATTTTCAAGTTTGACTTTGAGTTATCAGATGCACAATACCGATCATTGATCACATTATATCCAAAGACCTTTTGAAAATTATCGATAATATATTTGATCCAGGGGATCTTCAGGTGCTGGTCCAAGGAAAGGCAATCCTCAATGATTGCTCTATTCAGTGAGGTGCCTTCATTCAACCAAACAGTGCGCCACAATAGTAAGGGTCTTAACATAATTAAATCATTCAAAAAAATGAGTCCCCGTTTCCCTATGAACCAAGATGTTGGAGGTAGATTTGGGTAAGCACAGGAGCCTTTTCAAGAAGTTATTCTCCTCTACCTGTAGGTACCCGACAGATGTCACACCCCAAACTCCTGCCCCATAAAGGGCCGCAGATAGACATTTTGATTGACATTTTTTTAACATGTCCGCTATGCGTCTATTCCCCAGCTTCTTGGCAAATACAAAAACCCCGTTGGCGCTCCTAATCATCTTAGTTTTTACTGCTTTGTGTTCAATATCCCAGCTACCATTTTTTGAGAAATTAATCCCCAAATAGCAGAAGTTGTCTACTTTTAAAACCTGTTCACCTTCTATAAAATAATGAGAGTTAACTTTCGTTTTAGCTCGGCCTGGCCCACACTCCATCACATAGGTTTTTGACCTATTAATCACCAGTTTCCTGTTTTTGATGAACTGAACAAACCTGTCCATCAAACGTTGGAGACCCAGGGGAGTCCTGGACAGCAGCACAGCGTCGTCCGCATAGAGTAACACTGGAATGTTAAGGTTGTTAACTCTAGGTACGTCTGCCGTAACTGTCTGCAGGACAGAATCCACCTCATTTATGAAGAGTGTAAAAAGTAGGGGTGCTAAAACACACCCCTGCCTGATTCCCCTCCCGATCCTAAATTTGCTTGTACATTCCCCATTAGGCCCATACCGAACACTGGTACTAAGTTTTTCATACAGGCGTGCCAGAAAATAGACTATACAGTCGGGAGCTCCCATTTCGATCAATTTAGCCCACAATAAGGCGTGGTCTACCATATCGAAAGCACTGCTTAGGTCAGCAAAGCATAAGTATAGTGACCCTTTTTTGGCCTGGGTATATTTCCCGACCAACAGTTCTAAATTTAAGCACTGCTCAATTGTGCCACGTCCTTTTCTGAACCCAAACTGACTATTAGTTAAAATCTCATTCGTCTCTGCCCATTCCTCTAATCTGGCTAAAAGGACCCGACTCATAACTTTAACAGATGAGTCCAGTAGGGATATTGGTCGATAATTTTTAGCATCACCCCGGTCTCCTTTCTTATAGATAGGGATGATTATTGATTCTGCCCAAGTAGATGGTATTTTAGAGCTAACGGCTGCATTAAAGATCTTGACCAACAGGGGGCCCCAGATCTCCGGGCGGTCTTATAAACATCTATGGGTACCCCATCGGGTCCTTGGGCCTTCCCTCCCTTGCTGGCTCTTATACTAACCATAACTCCATCTACGGTGATGTTTAAGGCAGCTGTAGGCCATCCTTTTCCATAGGAAACTAATCTGTTGCCAGAGTCAAATATGGTAGAAAAATGTTGGATCCATGACTCCATGCTCACATTAGATGTGAGCTCTGGGGCCTTCTCATCCTTGAGGAATGGGCTATTCACCGTGGACCAGAACAAAGTACAATTCCTTAGTTCTGCTGCTTGACTTAAATTGTCCCATGCTTCCTGCTGTAGCTCAACCTTTCTGCGTTTAAGGACCAATTTAAAATCCTGCCTAAGTTGGATCACTAGACTCTTGTCTCTTGGTTTAGCTGCTAAAGCTTCTTTAAGATCTCTCCGGGCATTGGAACAAGCATGGTCAAACCACCCCCTATTTTGTCTATTCTTGTGCCCTACCTCTTTGATAAACTTCTTACTAATAATTGAATTAATTCTATCAAAGTGATCAATACTGGCAACCACAGTTTCATCCTGTTCGAGAATTGCTGAGATTTCCATCAAGCAACTATTAATGATAGAATCAGATGTTTCATCGGCTTTTTCTCCTTTCCACCTCAGCCTGACACCATTTGTTCTGTGGGGTTCGATATTAACGATAGTACCCGTGTCGGGTGTGGTGGTAGGTTTCCAGATCTTAACTTCAGTGATTACACAGTTATGGTCACTCAGCATCACGTCGACGACCTTGGGCTCAGAGCACATGGGGATTAGGTTAGAAGACATGCATATAAAATCAATTACCGTATTAGTCCCCCTCCCTTTGAAAGTTGGGATACTTTCTCCCAGATCATTCTTTACATTTTCCATGATTTCCATGTCATAATCTATCAAAAAGTTATTCAGGGTTTCACCATACAAATGATGAGGAAAATGAACATCAACATCCCCTGAATGATTATAGACACCACATAGATTCTGGGATGATAGGGGGCAAACTGATACATTAAAATCCCCCACAAAAATAAATTCATAAACACCGTTAAAATTCTCCACAAAATTACGCACTGCTTTATCTAAATCATTAATAACTGTGTGCCTAGTACCATCAAATATGTTATTGTAGAAATTAATCAACAGTATGTTTCTACCTGCTTCTTGTGCAAGCCATAAGATTTGGGAATGAACCCCCACTTTTACATACTTTTTCACTAATATAGGTAACTTCTCTGAAATCAAAACTAGCAGTCCTCCTTTTGATCTGCCATGAGGCGAAGCCATGGCGGGAAGCTCATAGGATACAAAGCCATCACTGCCCTTAAAGTCTTTACACCATGTTTCCTGTAGGCAAATGATGTCAAATGAGCCAATAAAATCTTTCCATCCCAGCATTTCCTCCTTAGCCATCAGGCCTGCAATGTTCCAGCTAGCAATATAGCAAGTTACCTTGTCCCTTTCATGGCTGACACTGGGCGTTCCGTCAATAGATACGGACATGATATCATCTATATTAAAATGCTCTATGTTGTGCTGTAGATACTCCTCTTCTCCCCCAACAAACATACATTCCACATTCACAATATTAATCATTTCAGTTACGGACATAATTGACTCTCCAGTATCATCTCTCACCTGAACTGAGTTAATCTTATGTCAGTCATTTTGATCCAGGAAACTCAATGACTGAAACCTATTCTGGGTTGGGACTTGGTAACACATCCCGTTAACAGGTGACAAAATACTATCGCATGATGATGGGAAATTGGGGGCATGTGTTATAAATCTATTCCCACCAGGGGCCGAATTCAACATATGCATCGGCGGAATAAGTGAGCCATCCTGGGGACCGAAACAAAAGGTGTGTGGCCCTGGTCTGTTTGCAATAGATTGATAGTTATTATTGTTCTTTGGCCCCTCCCAACTATTTACAGAGTGCAGCCTATTTAGATGATTGTAGAAATATCCCAATGGCCTTGCAACGACATCTGTCTCTGACTGCGTGATTGAGGCCGCTCTAAGGAGGACCGTCGCAACGTGTTACGGATGTTTAAAGTTAATAATCACGCAGTCGCCCCCACAGGTTTTTCTGGTGTTACCAATCCAATTGACTCTTCTGATAGAAATAATTTGATCAGAGTAGCCAACTGGATAACCACAGTGTCGATTTAGCCAAGAGATAGCTTTGTTTTTTAGTGAGTCCGCCAACTCTTGGGTATAAGGGGCCTGAGTTATGGGCGGAACATTAGTTAGAACTACAACATAGGGTACACATTCAGGCGGGAGATACACCGGGCGCATACTTGTTCTTACAGGTGCCCTATTAGTCCCCCCTGTGGCAGCTACTGAGGCTGTCACAGCTGGTACTAGACCAGTCTTCTCCCCATTTGAAGATGGTGATGATCTTACATCCTGATTAGGGATAATCTGCCCTGTACTGGTTGACCCTGCTCTCTGCAGCTGAGAAGGTCGACCCATATCCTGAGCTACGGGGCATGTCGATGCAGGTCGCTCTTTGGGTAGTTGTTTCCCAGTGGTAACAATAACAGGGGAACTATTTGTGTTTCGTGGTTGAGCCCTTTCCTGTGTTGGTACTAAGATTGGGGGCGTTATATCTTTAATAATTGACACGTTTTTATCCAAAGTGACAGAATGCTGGTCCACCGCATCCCTTAATCTCAAGACTTCCCCGCACAAACCCTCAATTTTGGCTAGCAAGGGCTCTACAATCATTTTAAATTTATTATCAATAGTGCTCACTAGCAAGTCTAATTGGTCGGAATCAATGGAAACACAACTGTCTTTAATTAGTGCCCCTATATCCTCTGTATTGTCCTTATGAATAATGTCCTTTTTGTGTTTTCTACCTGATTGATGATTTCCCCTTTTGGGAACAGTTTTCCTGCATGCTCTCATTAGTCTTGCGGCCCTGATAGACTGTTGGGGAGTACCCTCATAGGTGTCACCCAAATCATCTTCCGCTACAGTCGCATTATCGGGAGCCTCAATGGAATCTACGATGATACTGATATTGTCCGTCTCAGTTACTGTAACAAAGTCACTGGGTGTAGTTATATCAACATTATTTGGATCCGGAGGCATAACCAAAGGGGAGACTTGCGAGGTACTTTTCCCTAGAGATTTCCTCCTATCAGTATTTATTCTGTTAACTACTTTCAATAGATAGTTATCTGGTAAAGGGGATTGAATAGACATATTGAGTGGTAGTTCAGGAGACACGGACAGCAATGAATAAAAAATAAAATTAGGTCCACTGTATATCACTTGGATGTACTCACAAGTGGTGTTAAGGGGGGTGGCCCGTCCCGTCCCTGGTCGGCCCCGGGCGGCCACAGACGGCCCGCCCTCTGCCCGGGCTCAGCCTGGCGACGCCCGCGCGCGTCCGCGTTGCGGGGAGAACCTCCGCCTTTTACAGCGCCTCCGGGCGCGTGATGACAGGAAGCGGGTGGGCTGGTCTCGTGAAGCCTGCTGGGAGCTGCAGTTCCACCTCGCAGCGTCAGGGACCCAGCGGCATTGTTGGCGGCAGCAGCGGCAACTGCGGTGGCCCCCCGGCGTCAGGTAAGAGTTTTCCAAAATGCCCCCGCTCTCCAGTGAGAGCCTCCACCTTTTACAGCGCCTCCGGGCGCGTGATGACAGGAAGCGGGTGGGCTGGTCTCGTGAAGCCTGCTGGGAGCTGCAGTTCCACCTCGCAGCGTCAGGGACCCAGCGGCTTCGTTGGCGGCAGCAGCGGCAACTGCGGTGGCCCCCCGGCGTCAGGTAAGAGTTTTCCAAAATGCCCCCGCTCTCCAGTGAGAGCCTCCGCCTTTTACAGCGCCTCCGGGCGCGTGATGACAGGAAGCGGGTGGGCTGGTCTCGTGAAGCCTGCTGGGAGCTGCAGTTCCACCTCGCAGCGTCAGGGACCCAGCGGCTTCGTTGGCGGCAGCAGCGGCAACTGCGGTGGCCCCCCGGCGTCAGGTAAGAGTTTTCCAAAATGCCCCCGCTCTCCAGTGAGAGCCTCCGCCTTTTACAGCGCCTCCGGGCGCGTGATGACAGGAAGCGGGTGGGCTGGTATCGTGAAGCCTGCTGGGAGCTGCAGTTCCACCTCGCAGTGTCAGGGACCCAGCGGCTTCGTTGGCGGCAGCAGCGGCAACTGCGGTGGCCCCCCGGCGTCAGGTAAGAGTTTTCCAAAATGCCCCCGCTCTCCAGTGAGAGCCTCCGCCTTTTACAGCGCCTCGGGGCGCGTGATGACAGGAAGCGGGTGGGCTGGTCTCGTGAAGCCTGCTGGGAGCTGCAGTTCCACCTCGCAGCGTCAGGGACCCAGCGGCTTCGCTGGCGGCAGCAGCGGCAACTGCGGTGGCCCCCCGGCGTCAGGTAAGAGTTTTCCAAATGCCCCCGCTCTCCAGTGAGAGCCTCCGCCTTTTACAGCGCCTCCGGGCGCGTGATGACAGGAAGCGGGTGGGCTGGTCTCGTGAAGCCTGCTGGGAGCTGCAGTTCCACCTCGCAGCGTCAGGGACCCAGCGGCTTCGTTGGCGGCAGCAGCGGCAACTGCGGAGGCCCCCCGGCGTCAGGTAAGAGTTTTCCAAAATGCCCCCGCTCTCTAGTGAGAGCCTCCGCCTTTTACAGCCCCTCCGGGCGCGTGATGACAGGAAGCGGGTGGGCTGGTCTCGTGAAGCCTGCTGGGAGCTGCAGTTCCACCTCGCAGCGTCAGGGACCCAGCGGCTTCGTTGGCGGCAGCAGCGGCAATTGCGGTGGCCCCCCGGCGTCAGGTAAGAGTTTTCCAAAATGCCCCCCTGTCACCCAATGTTTCACCCTGGCCACGCCCTCCGAGCAGTGGTGGATCACTAAGGGACGGGGGCAGGCTGGGCCAAAGGGCCCCTACACCAGTTGATGTAGAGGCCATGGGTCCAGGGCTCTCTAGGTACCCGGACAGAGAGGCGGCTTTAAAGATCTATTGGGGGTTTACGGAGGGTTTTAGTGTGGGTTATCAGGGTCCCCGGGAGCATAGGTGGGCGGAAAACTTGAAGTCAGCGAAGGAATTGCTGAGGGTGGTGGCAGCTAAATTGCAGAAGGAGGTCTTGGAAGGCAGAATTGTGAGCCCGTTTAAAACGTGGCCAGTCCCTGATCTCATTATCTCATCTTTGGGGGTGGTGCCTAAGAAAGAGCAGGGGGAGTTTTAGATGATTCATCATTTGTCCTGGCCGGAGGGGAGATCAGTGAATGATTTCATTACAGAGGAGGAATCCAGGGTACTGTATGCGTCAGTTGATCATGCCATTGGCTTGGTTTGAGTGTCTGGTCAAGAGGCTAAATTGGCGAAATGTGACATCAAATCTGCTTTTCGCCTCCTTCCCATTCACCCAGCTGATTGTTCTTTGCGGGGGATGCAGTTTGACGGGGCCATTTTTGTTGACAAAGTTCTGCCTATGGGGTGTGCTATTTCCTGCGCTTTGTTCGAGACTCAGTTCCTTCCTGCAGTGGGCCTATACGGGCAGGAGTGGGCATCGGCTGGTGTCTCACTATCTAGACGATTTTATGTTTGTCGGGAGAGCGCAGACATGGGATTGTGCAGAGGCTCTTCCCCAATTTCAAGGTATGGCCCGGGATTTCGGGAACCCGCTGCCACCTGAGAAGACGGCTGGGCCCAGCTGTCGTTTGACAATTCTAGATATTGTACTGGACTCTGTGTCCTGGTTGGCTTTTTTACTGCACGTGATTTGGGAAAAGAAAATTGACCTGTGGGCAGTGCAGCGGCTCCTGGGGTTGTTGAACTTCGCATGCAGGGTTGTGTGGGCCGGGAGGGAAACATCCTTTACAACGCAACTTTTACCACGCAGTGCCTTTACGACGCAACTTTTACAACGCAAACCATTACAACGCATTGCGCTGGGGGCGCTCTAGGATAGGGAATAGGTTTAATTTACTATCCAACACCTTCCCTACTATGCACGGGGACTGGAGTTGGAATAGTAAATTAAACTATTCACTATCCAGCGCCCCAAAGCACTATGCGTTGTAAAGGCATGCGTTGTAAAAACAGCATTGTAAAGGCATGCGATGTAAAAGCATGCGTTGTAATGTCATACATCCGAGCCGGGAGGACTTTTTGCAGACACCTCGGGATAGCCATGTCTGGGACGTTTCTACCTCATCCCAGGGTCAGGATTTCGATGGGGGTCCGGTCCGACTAGCGTGTGTGGCAGTGTTTTTTGGCTGACTTCAATGGTGTTTCTCTGGACTTTGTTGATGGCAGGATGGTCTGGCAGGTGCAGCTTTTTTCGGATGCCGTTGGGGCTGCTGGGTTTGGGTTTTTCTGGGATGGAAGGTGGTGCCCAGAACAGTGGCCGGAAAATTGGCTGAGGCAGGGCAG
The DNA here is from genome assembly GCF_964261635.1 of Lissotriton helveticus. Classification (NCBI taxonomy): domain Eukaryota; kingdom Metazoa; phylum Chordata; class Amphibia; order Caudata; family Salamandridae; genus Lissotriton; species Lissotriton helveticus. Next base: position 1,610,807,070 of record NC_136057.1, read on the forward strand.
GAGCATTGCTTTCCTCAAGTTTTTCCCATTGCTGGTGGCATTAGAAATCTGGTAGTAGTGGACCTGGTGAACAATCAAAAAGCAAGGACCTTCGCATGCTGCGCTTACTGCGCACTTTCATGCTGCTATGTTTGCGTTTTAATGTGCTGTTTCACACGCAACATGTTCCAGGTGCATGCATTGTCTCGTTCGCAGTGGCAGTGTTTCAGGAAGTTGGCGCCGGGAGCAGACGTTTGCAAGACCAAGGTGCTGGAGGGTATCTGGGCCTGGGGGGAGTGAGAGTAGTGGGTTTGGTTGAGAAGTCAATATCTGAATCCACGAGGTGCGCCTACAGGTTGGCATGGTCTGAATTTGATGCTTTTCTGGGATGGACCAGGGAGACGTGACGGATGACTTGTCAGGGCTGTGAGCAAGGAGTCATTCAATTTGTCCTGGCCTGCATTGATAAAGGTCTGTTGCAGACTACGATTGCAGGGAAGCTGTCGAGGATTTCTTTTTATAGTTTGTTGTATTTCGGTTTTGATCCAGCCAGGAGTGAGTTATTGAGTAAGATGTTGCAAGGTTGGGTTCGGGAGAGGGGGAGGGGTGCTTAGAGAAGCAATCACGTTTGACCTATTACAAAGTTTGTTGGCTGAGTTGCCACAGTGTTGTTATAATGAGCATGAGGTGGAATTATTCCGTTTGTGCATGATCTGGATGTTTTTGGGGATTTCCGGGTGTCGGAATTGTTGGGGACGAGGGGCGGAGCCGGCAGGGTGTTTGAGGAGGTGCGGCTGGATAGGGCACATTTGGGTATCTGGCTGGGACGTTCAAAAACGGACTAGTTGGGAAGGGGCAAGTGGGTATGGTTGTGTGAGAATGATTGTGCTGAAGCTTGCCCGGTGCGAGAGTGGAGAGAGCTCTGTAGCAGGTCTCAAAAAGCTGAGGGGGAGATATTTTGTCATGCCTCTCAGAAGCCGTTAACAGCTTTTCAGTTGCTTGCGGTGTTGCGGATGGCACTGAGGCGTGTGGGCGGGGACCCTGCTCGGTATGGGACGCATTCCTTCCGGGTTGGCGCGGTGGCAGCCGTGCTGGGTTTGTCCTGTGACAAGGTCAGGCGTGTTGGGCGTTGGAGAGCCCGCTGCTGTGAACGCTATGTGCGCAAGTGAAGGAGGGTGCGACCGGTAGGGTAGGCGGAACGGCGGCTGGAGCGGTGGTGGTGTTTTTTGGCTGTACTAATATCTTTTTCTTTCTAAGGTTGCGTTGGGGGTCCGGGAGCGAAGACGGTTACCTGGATTGTTGGACACTCTTCTGTTCACTGGGAATCAAAATATGCGGACAGGCAGGTGTACGGTTGTAGCCTGGGCCTGCGAAGCAGCCAGCACGGAGTCCCTTGGTGGGGTAAGAGCGGTATGCGATGGGGAGCCTTGTTGCCCCGGTTGACGAAGAAGGTGGCTCAGAGGGGCTGCCCAGACATGATAGTTATCCATTTGGGGGAAAATTACTTGGTCAAACAATCTGGAGTGTCCTTGCTGCATCTGAAGCAACGAGATCTGAAGGCAATGAGGAGCAATCTGGCTGGCGCCTGTATTGTTTGGACTGAATTCCTACCCCAACACATTTGGCGTGGGGCTCTGAAACCTGCAGCTGTTGAAAGGGTGAGGCAAAAGTTGAACCGGGCTATGAGAGTTTTCTGTGACAACAAGGGGATCAAAGTTATTGCCCATGTGGGGCTGCGGCTCGAGGAGCCTCTACTGTTTCGTGATGATGGTGTGCTCCTTTCGCACCTGGATAATTCATATTATATGATTGAGATGAGGGATGTCATCAGTAAGTTGTGGAACGAGTCTATCTGGTGCCGACGGAGTTGAGGGCGAAAGGTGCACTTGTGCTAGGGGGGACAGGTAACCGCCCTTCAGTACTTAGGAGGGGTAGGGATGTCCATTACGGGCATACTCACCATTCCGGGGAGGGGGATACAGGTGCAGGATGGGGGTGCGACAGGCAGGAGTGCGATGGCGGGAGATGCTGGAAGAGGTTGAAAGAGAAGTGAAGAAGCAAATGGTATAAGAGAAGAGGTGACATGGTGAATTGGGAGTGGGTAACTGGAGTGTGGGAGTGATGATGGATAAAAGACATGAGGTTGGGGATTGTTAATTGTTATTGGTGTTATGTTTAAGTTTGGTTGTTCAACCCTGTCCTGATCAATGGCCTTTTACGCGAGCTAACAGCATGGAGTGGTTATTGCGCGACTGCAAAACAATGACACGGTGTGGTCAAAATATCTTATCGCCATATAATCAAGCCGGTCCAAAAACAGTTGTTGCCAAAAGCAGGCAAAGGATGCAAAATTAAAACCTAAAAACAACGAATGAGGCGAATTAGAGTTATGCGTAATGTTAGCAAGAGTGCAAAACATTAGCACAGTGTCTTCCAAAGATCTTACTGTCGTAGGTAAACAAACAGTATTTCGGCATCCTGTTCAGCGAGCATGGAGTGTTCCATGAACGCTGATAGCAGTGCAGCAGATAATAAGCAACTAGGGACGGATCAAGTGGACTGAAAAATTAGTGACATGGACAAGTGGTGAGTAGTGAAATATGTGGCCACACGCTGCCATTGCAGGCAACATATCTTCAATTGAGTTGACAATTACATTTGCAGAGACATACAGTTTTACTTATAAAAGTATACAGTGCACAAACAATAGTGTGTGGAAATGTCATCACCTAGTGTATTATTTTGTTTTGATTGTATTAAAATATTTGTTTCATCCACACTTCAGAATTACCACAAAATATGCTTCGTTTGTGGTATCCATAGTCTGAAAAATCTGCACAGTTCATTTACAGACATTTACATTTTATTTTGTGGTAGAAAAAAATAATGTTGTACAGTACACCCTGAGTAACCAGAATGATTGCTACACAAACCCTATCACTTTGAAGTCAAAGAAAGAAAAGTAAACACCAAGCTCCCTGGAAGACAGAGAGAGATGGATTTGACATCTGTTTTTGAATGCACAGCAAATGTGACAAGATAAGAACTACATTTATAACCTGTTTACAGAAATCCCATACTGGTGCAAGAATACAATAAATAGGTTTGAGCAAGGGAAAGGAAGGGACAAATACAAGCTGGCCAGCCTAAAACAAATAAGCCAGCAAATTGAAAGTAAGCTAATGTGAGTTACAACCCACAAAGCCAATGGTATGCAATAGCCGTAATGCATTCCAAGGAAAGCTTTCCGAATGTCCCCAAGATGTCGTAAGTAAACCGTACAGGTGAGCGGTCTAGTAGTCTTCGACCTAAAAACATTAGCAGCAGAGGCTGATTTGAGGTAGCAGTTTATGTTGCCAATTAGACGTTGGAGGAGGCTCAATAACATTGCCCCAGCCTTACAAAAAACTGTGTCTAGTTGGGTTTCCACCTGAGGGTGTGAATGTGCTTGTTACTGAGGGAGAAAGACATGGCTTTGAGATTGGTAAGACTGGTCAAATTTTGCAGCGCTTGAAAACAATGACTATTTGGAGGTCTTTTTGTGACACTGAGAAATGAAGTGATTTGGGTTGCCACTCAGATTTTGAGGCTGGGCAAGGGGTGAACGTCTTCATTTAAGCAGGTAGATTTGAGGGATACTTTGCCCCTTCATCCATCCTATATGCACTTTCTAATGACACTCCTTCAAGGATGACACTTTAGATCATAACTGTACTCAATTTGGATAATAGGACTTGTTGACACACCTACGTTAAAGTTTCATATTATAAATTCCTTTTCCCTAAGCAGCAGCATAACTTGTAAGCCACTTTTAGTAGAACAATTTCATTAATTGGTTTCAACAAATAATTAATGTCCCCTGGGGCCGGTGATTCACCTAAGAATGGAGGTTATTTTGTATAAACATTTAGATCGTTTTTGTAATGTTTTGATTGGATCACTGAAATATTATCGACGGTCACATTATCGACTTACTAAAATATCGTAGCAAATTTATCGAGTACTAAAATATCGACTTTCTATACTTATTACACAAACTACTAAAATATCGACTACAAAATATCGAGTATTAACAATCTCGAATACATAAATATCGCCTTAGTAAATATCGACTACAAATATATCGTTGTTCATGAAATTACCACAAACACTACAAAAATATCGACTACTAAAATATAGACTACAAAAATATCGAAAAAAAATATATATCGAGTTGCTTTCTCTACATTTCATGTCTAAAATACCATATTAATCGTCTATAAAAGTCATTGCTCTATAGAAAACACATTTTACATATAATACCTGTTACTTTTATCACCTTCCTATTTAACTACATTTCCTATACATTCTATAAAATGCGTTCTATCTTTTGGAAAATATTCTGCACATTTAACTAACATTTTCATTATTTTTAACCACTTACATATCTATTTTATTTAACAACTAACTAGCTTTAATGCAAAAATCACCACATATCACCATTCTCACATCGACAAACATACCAATTAACCCAAAAAAATTCAAACTAGCCTATACAATCCTTCCTTTCACCCTGCAACCAATTAAATGAAAGCACACAAAATACACATACTATAAAAGGGATACATACATTCTACCATTTGGTGCTGCTAACTCTTAGAAAGAAGATGCCAAAACTCTGAAGATTTCTTCCTGACCAAACATCTTTAAAGATCCAGCTCACTAGCTAATTATTCAAGTAAGTAACAGTGCATTATGTAGAAATCTAAATTAGTAGTGTGATAATGTACTTATATCTTCTAACTCTTGCACTTATTTACTTTTTATCTCCTTCTACATTTCTGATAGAAAGTACTACAAATAAATACATAATACATGTTCCTATTTCTTCACCTGAAAATCAGATAGTAAGTATACATTAATGTTGTGTTATACACCAACTGCTTTTTTTAAACACTATTTCACCAGATTCATTCTCTATTTTAAACATTTTATTCACAGATAATCAGAGAATTTCCTATCTCTATACTACAAATGTATAAAACTAGACTCATTAAACATGTAAGTATATATGTTTTTGTTAGTAAACCCCCAATATAATAAATCATATTTTCTAAACAACATATCTTGCATATTACATCTTCCCTACAGATCCAATTATAACTTCCAACATCAACTATACCAAAAGACAAAACGACCCTTGTAAAAAATGTAAGTATAATTGTAATTGGCCTAAAACCTCTGAAATCAAACAAAATATATGTTCTTAACACCATGTTATGTTTTTTATATTTTCTCAATAGATATTCTGAATACATCATACATCTATTCTACCTACAGCAAACAAAACTACTTTTTTTCAAGTGAGTATACTTTTAAATATTTGCCATTTACCAACAGTTCCAAAAATAGTTAATAATATTGTACAATTATTTATTCTATCTTCTGTACAGATCAGAACTTTATAACCTTGATCTACTGCACCCAATTCTACAATTCAACTATTTTATCAAGTAAGTATATGTAACGTTCACATCAAATGTAGTAGTAAACTAAAAAAAAACTGCTTTTTCCTAGAAAAATCGTTTGTTATGTGTAAACATTAACTTAGCATTTCTATATTCTCATACCAACAGTAAATCAAGAAATACATACAAGAAAACCCTTCAAAATACAGTTCTGGATTTCTGATTACTACTGTTAGTAACTGTAAGTATAAATACATAATTAATTATGTTAGCACCACAAAGTGAAAGATATTTTTTATAATTTTGTTTCTTTCTACTCTTTCCTAGAACAAGTTAAGCTAAATGAGAGAAGGTGCAGAATTTGTGATGTCACAGAAAAATAAATTACTGTTATGTTATATGGGTTATGTTTATAATCAGGAAAGACAAAGTGGTAGAAAGGTTTTCTGGAAATGTACAAAATATTACTCTAACAAATGTTATGGAAGGGCTACAACTGAGGAAACTAGTGTGTTATTTACCAGGGAACACAATCATCCCCCCAATGTCACAGAAATTGAAATAAGAGATGCTTTAGAAAGTATAAAAACTGCTAGCACACAAAGTGATAAACCAACAACACAAATCCTTAAGGAAGAACTGTTAAAAGTCCCAGCCCATGCTTCCGGTCAACTACCCTCTATTGAATCCCTAAAACGCACAATTGCATACACTAAAAGACGCACTTGCACAACCCCACCCAACCCTACTACTTTTGAGGAAATTATTATTTCACCAGAAATGTCCATCACACACAATAAAGACAAATTTATCCTTTTTGACAATGAAAGCAGTACAAACAGAATCATAATGTTTGCAACTGCAAGTAATTTACGAAAAATCCAACAGTGTCCCCAATGGATGATGGATGGAACATTTAAACCATGCCCAAAACCTTTTTATCAACTATATTCCATCCACGGTTTATACCATAACTATAACATCCCTTTCATTTACTGTTTGCTACCAAACAAACAGCAAAACACTTATGCAGAAATATTAAATGTTCTCAAAAATGAAATCAATAATTATTTTCCAGAAAAAATAATTATTGATTTCGAATTAGCTATGATTAATAGCATTTTGAGAACATTTCCCCACACAGCAATCCAGGGTTGCTACTATCATTTCAACCAGAGCATATGGAGACATCTCCAGAAATCCACTTTAAGTATTCTATACTCAACAGATAGCACATTTGCCTATCAAATAAAAAAATTGATTGCACTGGCCTACGTTCCTGTTACCGATGTAGCAGAACACTACAATTTATTAATTGACAGCACATATTACAAGAGGAATGAAGATAAACTAACCCCATTACTGGACTATTTCGAAGATACTTGGGTGGGAAGGTTGCACAGATCTGGACATCGACGCCAACCCAAATTCCATATCCCTTGGTGGAATGTCTATCTTAGCACTTTAAACCAAGAGGCTAAAACAAACAACAGTGTAGAAGGGTGGCATAATGCTTTCCAAGCTACCACAAGCAGAGCCAGACCCACATTCCATAACCTAGTAGAAGCTTTGAAAAAAGAACAAAGCTATCAAGAGCTAAGAATGGAACAATCTGTGACCCAAATTGGTCCAAAACTAACGAAACAAACTAAACAAATGTTCCGACTACTGCAAAGTCAAGTCACACTATATCCGACAACTAGAGGATTAGAATACCTGTCAATAATTGCAAAAAGCCTACTATAAAAATGTCTACAATAGATACTAATCTCTTATTACAATAATTATACATATAACAATAGAAAAATGTCTGTTAAAATTATAAATAATACATATTTGTTTAAGAAACGGATCAAAAGTTCGTACCATATTTGTGAACAAATATGCAATATTTATAATTACATCACACATACACATTACATTAAGTTCAACATTTCCCACCCAACAAAATAATTACTTAAAATACTTACAATTTCTGTTGATGAAAAAAACGTAATGAAGCAAAATACAGTCCATTGCAATGTATAATAATTCCAGTATAAGAAACCATCAAAAACCCGAAAATAATGTTAAAATGAAATAAACGCTCCATGAAAATCCGAAAACAGTAGTGTGGACACTTTAGCATTTAAAGTGATATACACACAACTTCTAAAAAAAACGGTCACACATATCAATGTATCAATTCAATACGAAACCCTCCAAAAACACGAAAAACAGTTATAAAATATAAAAAACCGCTCCTGGCAAACACGAAATATAGGAGATACACGTCAAAATATAACTAGAAAAGTCATACATTAGTATCTCATCAAAAAAACACGCTTCCTTCCATGTAGTTTTCATGCGAGGAACCGGAACCTCTACAAAAAACATACATAACGAAACCCACCCACAAATAGCCCATAACATTAGTAAATACATTCACAATTAACATTAACCATGTAAGAAGACCTTTCCTAACACTTAAAATAACATTAGAACTAAAACATACACGACGCATGTCTAACTACGACATTTAACCTAAACGCTACCTAAACAATTCATACATACACACACAAACCCTCCACAGTTAGAATATACCATCAAACATTACCACTCTGTTATAAATTGTATGTAAAATCAACCTTACCTCCCTCCACACGAAGCAACTCCCAACCGCGAGCTTCTCCAGTCCGGAATGAAGCACAATAACGTTACGCGGTAAAAAAGTAGTCCCCTTAAACCATTTTGGAAAAGGTATTATAGAAAATACAATGTTATAGTATAAAAAAGTAATACATAAACATTGTTATTTTAACAAATTAATAAAGTAGACTCATTAAAAATTAAACAGTAAAAAAATAAAAAATATTTTTAATATTAAATAATATATAATAATTATTATATATTAATAATATTAAAAAATAATGTAACACTTGAAATGATATATCTAACTAATTTGTAATTGTGTAAATTTATAGGAATAATGTTGTGTTTGTTTTAACTAAACATTATAATTGTTAATGTGAATAATTAATAATAATAAATAATATAACTTATTTATTGTTATTAATAAAAAATTTGTAACCATTAATAATAAAAATAATACCCTGAAATAATATATATTTATTTCTCTGAATATATATATTTCTGAAAAGAAAAAATAAATGTTTAAGTTTATTAATAAATAATAATAATAATATAAATTGTTTTTTATTAATTATTTAAAAATGTTAATAATAATTTCTAAGTATTATAAAAGTATATACTTGCATAATTAATATTTTTCCAATACCAGAAATTATTAATAAACATATTATTCCCCTTTACAGTGACAAACTGAACAACATTATATATTTTTATGTGTGATATACAAACATTGTCTGAAATATGTAGGCAAAAATGTCATAAATTGTTTTTCCATATCTTCAGCAAATATAATAATTGTCATGTTACTTAATAAAAATATAAGTGTAAAAAAAAAATATTTAATAATATTAATATATAATATTAACATTATTAAATATAACATGAATAAGCAGAATGAACACTAATTCTTTATTTATTTTTATATAAAAACTTGTTACTCAATGTTAATGTTGATAAAAATATTTATGTTCATAAAAAATGTTGTTAAAGAAATGTATGTGAAAAATTAGAACATGTACATAAATATTAATGTGTTAATCTGCAAATACTACATTTCCAAAAACAGTTATTTTCTTTTTGATTGTGATTGTATTATAGTTCACATAAAAAAATATTAAAATGGTAATAAAGTTTTGTGAAAACACCCATTGTGCATTTTTTTGTAATATAATAACATGATAATTTACAATTATATGGAAATGTGCTGTACAATGATCAATTAATATTTACTATTGATACTGTAGTCAAGCTAATATAATGTATACTGTTAGACATTAACCAATAATGAATTACAAATCCTACTCCAGTCAAGCTAATATCAGGGAAGATGCTGGATAGTGACCAATGATTACTTTCAATTCAACTCCAGTGTAGCTAATATCAGGTAATCTGCTGGACACTGTATAAATGTGAATTGCTACTTTAGTATAATGTTACAGTTAATTGTAAATTTTTTAAAAAGGTACAATAGTTAAATAATGTTATTTACATATATTTGGATAATATTTGTAGCTGAGTAGTCCAAACATATATAAATAGAACAAAAATGTGTAACTTTTTCCTACTAATTATTAGTATAATATTTTTGTAGCACACTTTATATACACCAAAGGAACCCTTAACCCAAAAAAATACCCCTTTACCCAAAAACGGAAAACTGACCCTGAACCCAAAAATAAATCCTTAACCCAAGAACTGAAAACTGTCCCTGAACCCTTTAAAAAGACCCCTTTATCCAAAAACCCAAAACTGACCCAGAACCCTAAAAATACCCCTTTACTCAAATACTGAAAACTGACCCTGAACCCAAAAATATATTCCTTTACCCTAGAACTGAAAACTGACCCAGAACCCTAAAAAAAACCCTTTATCCAAAAACTGAAAACTGACCCAGAACCCTTTAAAAACCCCAATTTCCAAAAACTGAAAAACTGACCCTGAACCCTAAAAAAAACCCTTACACAAAAACTGAAAACTGACCCTGAACCCAAAAAAAAGCCCTTTATCCAAAAACTGAAAACTGACCCTGAATTCAAAAAAATACCCTTTCTCCAAAAACTGAAAACTGACCCTGAACCCCTAAAATATTCCTTTACCCTAGAACTGAAAACTGACCCTGAACCCTAAACAAACCCCTTTATCCAAAAACTGAAAACTGACCCAGAACCCTTAAAAAAAAACTTTTTCCAAAAACTGAAAACTGACCCTGAACCCAAAAAAAATCCCTTTACCGAAGAACTGAAAACTGACCCTGAACCCTAAAAAAAACCCTTTACGGAAAAACTGAAAACTGACCCTGAACCCTAAAAAAAGCCCTTTATCCAAAAACTGAAAACTGACCCTGAACTCAAAATAATACCCTTTATCCAAAAACTGAAAACTAACCCTGAACCCCAAAAATATCCCTTTACCAAAGAACTCAAAACTGACCCTGAACACAAAAAAAACCCCTTCACCCAAAAACTGAAAACTGACCCTGAACCCAAAAAATACCCTTAACCCAAGAACTGAAAACTGACCCAGAAGCCTAAACATATCCCTTTACGCAAGAACAGAAAACTGACCCTGAACCCTAAAAATACCCCTTTACCCAAGAACAGAAAACTAACCCTGAAGCCTTTACAAAAACCTGTATCTAAAGACTAAAAACTAACCCACAACACAGAAAATAATCCTTCCCCCAATAAACCACAACTGACACTAAAGCCAAATCATATCCCTTTATACAACACATGAAAACTGTCCCACAATAAAAAAAAACAATTACCCCAGAACTGATCAATTACCCTCAAAAAATAATAACTCCTTTACCCACAAAGCCTAAACTGACCCTGAACCCTACAAATACTCCTTTACCAAAAATAAAAGTATTAATATTGTATAACTAATTATTTAATAATAAAAAAAATTATAATATTAAATAAAAATAGCTGTAATAAAAAAATTGTTATGATTAATAATTATATTCCATAAATAATTAATTAACAATAACTTCGAAATAATAGGCCAAAAAAATCTCATTAATATAGTTACAATTTTTATAATAATTAATTACGTATTAATTACTAATTAATAATTAAATTAATTATTATTAATTAATTAAATAATGTATATTATTATTTACTAATTTATGTAAATCAAAAATGACAAACATATATTAATTACATAATTATTTGTAATTACTCACCACACTTATCCCCTATTAAACCAACATCCCGCTCCTAAACATAAATTACAATTTAATTAACAAACTAATAATAACTATTTACTTAATTAATTAACTAATAGACATTAATAAATTAACAATTAATTACTAATTAAAAAATATTACACATTGTAATAATTAATTAACTAATTAATAAATTAATTAATTAAATAATTAATGTTAATTGTTCACCAATTAATTAATAATATAATAAATGTACAAACATATATGAATTAATTAATTATTTTCAATTACTCCCCACCCTTATCCCCTATTAACCCAACTTCCCGCTCCTAAACATAAACTAGAATTGCATTTATTAATTAATAATAACTAATTACTTAATTAATTAACTAATTAATATTAATTAATTACTAATTATTTCCTATTAATTTTTTTATAAAACATTATTCAAATAATAATTGATAACTAATTAGCAATTAATTAATTATATAAATAATTTACACACATATATTAATTTATTAATTATTTTAAATTACTCCCCACCCTTATCCCCTATTAACCCAACATCCCGCTCCTAAACATAAACTACAATTTATATTACTATTAATTAAAATTAGTTATTTAAACTTTTTTTCTACATATTTTCGATATTTTTAACTTCCACTATATATCGATATTTTGTCAAGTCGATTTATTTGAGTCGATATTTTTGTACTCGATATTTTTTATCATTATTTTTGACGATATTTTTAATGACGATATTTTTTTTGTCTATATTTTTATATTGTCGATATTTTTTCCTCGATATTTTCTCCATTCGATATTCTGTAGTCGATATTATGTCTGTGCACCGTTTTGATTTATGGCGCAGCAGTGGGAACTTAGAATATAATCTAAATATGCAATCAGGGTATATTTGTTTTTTAAATTGTGGACCTCAAACAAGAGAATCTATTTCTTAGTAAAGGGACGTAGAGATTGATTATAGTAAACATCTTCTTCTAGATAGCATATGAAAGTCCCAGAAGAGGCCCTTCAGGTAATGCACCACTCAGAGATCCAACACAGTGTAGATACAGCATATAGTTAGATATCACCAAAACTCAGAACAGGACTCCCCTCAATGCGACAGCACACAATGAACACATTAGAAACTGCTCTGCACGCCCATCCAGCAAGCTCTGATATTCCATATAGTTAGATATCCACAAGATCCTGCCAGAACACATGATAATAACACAAAGAGCAGTGGACCCCAGACAACTCAATGTCACCAGAACACTATAATCCAATGTAATTTTTTTGTTCAACAAGTCTTAATGATTTCTTGTGTGTATGTAAATTGTATGTGACTATCCTGAGCCAGGAGATTGAAGAGGTTTGCAGCAATCCCTCCCTCTGTAGGTAGGTCAGAGGGAGTGTAGGCAATGGGTGGAGGCAAAAACAGGAAAGTTGTAGCCATAGGAGTATGGGATAGTAGATGTGTGGGGTCAGAGCAAGCAGTGCGCGTGTGGAACAAAAGGTGCAGGGATAGCTCACCATGTTTTACCCAAGAAGGTGCAGAACTGAAAATGGAGTATTGAGTGGTGTCACTCTACCCTCTTTCCTTCACTGCAGCCAAACACTGTTAGACTGGCCATTGATGATATTGGGCATATCACCACTAAGTGGACTGTAGACTGATTGTTAAATGTCAGGGCGTTGTCTTTAATCAATGTAGCCGCCATCTCGCCGAGTGGCATTTGGTGATATTGTTCGGGATAAAATTAAACTGCGCATGTCACACGTACATTGTGATGTCAGCCCTGATAATTGCTGAGCAATGGCTGGCTGCAAATTGAGTGGATCATACCTACAACAGAGGCACAAATATGTGTGAGGGTGCTACACTGAAATGTGATCAAGATTGACAAAAGGCTAGGCCTCCCTTAAAGGGATGGTTCACTTTCTGTCTAAACTGGGGTTGCAGCCCCAAGGATTAATATTTTTGAGTAAGCTGTTTGGAGGCGGTCTCGAGGTCGTCGTTCCCGAGTCACCATGTTCCGTTTCTACGACTGGGGAGGGAGGGGTGGGTTGTGGGTGAGGGAGGAGGGTGGAGGGAGGTATGGAGGGGAGAGGGAGGGGATTGTTTTTGTATTTTGTATATTGTTTTGCTTTGTTTTTTCTGTCTTGCATCCTAGTTTGCATCCACTGTATCATATTGCGTCCCGAAAGCTTACATTCTGTCCTTCAATTTCCTGCATATTGTGCTAGCCCTGCAATCAGTACAAACTATGCTACTGCCGGTATAGTCAAATGTCTAATGCTCTCTTCACGATCTAAATCCTATGCATGTACATGTGTTATGAGACAATATCAGATGTTATGTAGTTGATGGCTCCTGTTATAGATACTCCAATAGGGACAACAACTATAGCTAACCTTAGAATATTATCGCTGAATGTGAAAGGCCTTAACCAACCGGTTAAACGCCAGAAGATACTTGATTATTTACGTAGGCAACGTGGAGATATAGCCCTGTTGCAGGAGACAAAACTGGAAGCGAAGCAATTTCACACACTGCGTAACAAATACTATACCGAAGTGATAGGTTCTGAGGCAATCTCTAAAAAGAATGGGGTGGTGATGCTAGTGGCCAAAACTGCAAATGTGGAGGTGATCTCCTCTACGACAGACACGAAAGGTAGATGGATTTCGGCGAAACTACTCAAAGATGATACTGAATTCTTTATTACGACAATATATGCCCCTAATGCACACGACCCATCTTTCTGGCTAGGCCTCACGAAACAGGTCAACTCCATCCCCGACACGGCTGTTCATATTTTGGCGGGCGATTTCAATCTTCCGTATGACCTGATACTAGATAGAGACTCCAAATGCGTCTTTCGCCCAGGCATAGCCCATAAGGCATTCATGAAGCTGTGCAATAGGTTTCATATGGTGGACACGTGGCGCTTATTACATCCTGATGGTAGAGACTATTCTTTCTACTCCCCACCACATGACTCGTTCTCGAGAATTGACTACGTACTCATATCTAAAAATGCAGTGGCCAGAGTTGAGGACGCGGACATTGCTCCCAGATTAGTCTCTGATCATTCCTGCGTCTCTCTCACACTGTCTAATGTTAAACCAACCACTCGTCAGTCCATGTGGAGATTCAATGACGCTATTCTTAACGACACAAAACACAAAGAAACCATTGACACCGCCAATAAAGATTTCTTAATACCAAACAAAAAAGGGGGCACCTCGGATACCATTCGGTGGGAGGCACTAAAATCCACTATAAGGGGACTTATCATAAAAATATCCTCTGCAATTAATAAGAACCGCACCGCGGCCTTGTTGAAATTAGAAGAGGACATCTCAAAACTCCAGCGCAAATACCTGAATGATAGAAACCAGGAAGACCTGATTGAACTGTCCAACCGAAAATACACCTATAACAAACTTATCAGTGAGAAGGCGGGTATTTGGCTGGACAAGAGGAAGCGTTTTAAAATCTGTGATTCAAATAAGGCAGGGAAGGGATTAGCGGCATATCTTAAATTTAAAATTTTAAAAAATACCAAAACTTCCCTACTAGATGGGAATGGCACTCCTAGCTCTGATCCCAATAAGATTGCGAACATCTTCAAAGAGTTTTATGAGAAACTATATGCTAGGAACATACATGTTGACAGAGAAAAAATGGAGAAGTACCTCTCAAATTGCGCACTTCCAACACTTACGTCCACAGAAAGGGAGTCCTTGAATGAGCCGGTCTCTGAATCAGAGGTTCTTACTGTGATCAAATCCCTCAAAAAGGGGAAAGCCCCTGGCCCAGATGGCTATACAGCACCTTTTTATAAGACCTTCGCCCATGTTCTCGCTACTCCTCTATTAGAAGTCTTTCAAGAAATTAGTACCACGGGAGAGGTTAAGGGAACTATGGCTGAAGCCGTAATTGCAGTAATACCCAAGGAGGGCAAGGACTCTAAACTCCCTAAGAATTATAGGCCTCTCTCGCTGATAAACTTAGACTGTAAGCTCCTAGCCTCGATTCTAGCGAGACGAATCCAGAAGGTTTTACCGTCCCTAATACATCCATCACAAGCAGGATTCCTGAAAAACAGGCTATCGAGTGATAACACTAGAACTCTGGCTCACGTTATTGAAAAGGCGAGGCTCTTATCCACACCCACTGTAGCGATTACGCTAGACGCTGAGAAAGCGTTCGACAAAGTAGACTGGACGTATTTGAATGCGGTACTACACAAATTCGACCTGGGCCCTCTATTCACTAAATTAGTCATGTCCCTCTATGCCTGTCCCTCCACTAGAGTGAGAGCTGGTGGTGCTTTTTCCTCCCCGTTTAGTCTAGAGCAAGGTACTAGGCAGGGCTGCCCCTTGTCCCCGTCCTTATTCCTCCTGGCAATTGAACCCTTTCTGTACTATATAAGGGAAAATCCCGACATTGCAGGAATTAGATTCACAGACTGCACAATTAAGCTCACGGCCTACGCTGACGATGTGCTGGTTTTGAGTGAAAAAGCCGATAAAGCTATACCAGCATTACTCTCTACAATTGAAGAATTTTCATGTGTATCCGGATACTCCCTGAATAAGGATAAAACAGAAGTGAAATTATTAAATAACCTGTGTGACAAAAATATCCTGGGCGACTCCGGGCTTACCTGGCAGCCGAAGAGTTTTAAATATTTAGGTATGGAATTTGAGAGGGATTTGATAACCACCCTAAAGATCAATGAGGATATACTCTATAAAAAAATACAAAAACTATTAGATGGTTGGTCACCGAAATTCCTCTCATGGTGGGGTAGAGCAGAGTCATTAAAAATGATGATCAGCCCCTTGGTAAATTACATGGCGTGCATGCTCCCCATGACCTTCACGGAGGACTTTTTGCATAAAATAGAGAAGTCATTCACGGACTTCCTGTGGAAAGGGAAGAAACCAAGAATTGCCATGAGAAAATTACAACTTCCAAAGCTTAAAGGGGGTATAGGTCTACCCAATTTTAGAAACTACCAAACCGCCTTTCTTTGCAAGCAGGGAGCTTCCTGGTTTGCCGAAGACCCTAACTATACGCCTCTATGGATTGATATTGAGAAATCCATTATAGGCAAGGCCCCGCTTTCTGCTGTACTTACAATGGACCTCTCACACCTTACGCATTCTAAATACATAATGCTTAATACCAAGAGAGCTCTTTTACGTATAGATCACATTCACAAGACTGGTCTGCAAATCCACAACTCAACTTCTGCATCTCTATGGCGCAACCCATCAATTAAAATTAGCGGCTCGCCCCTCATGTGGGACCACTGGTCTGATAAAGGTATTAATGTGGTTTCAGATCTCTATGAGAATAACGCGCCATTGCCCTTCTCGACTCTGCAGACTAGGCATTCCCTATTACCGATTGACTTCTACGCTTTCCTGAAGCTAAAATCAGCTCTGTCCACACGTACATTCAAACTAGCGACACCTTGGCTAAAATCTATGCTCCCGCACCTCCAATCCTCGGGGCATTTTGTCTCAAAAATATATAAACTACTTGCACCAGCACCCAACAAATCGATGAGACGTACTGAAATCAAATGGGAAGCCGAGCCGAACAACACTGGTATAGACATAGACTGGATCAGGATACATGCATCGGCACTCACACACAAGGTCTCGCCGATACTATCACAGACCAAGTATATGATACTTAACAGGGCATTCTGGACCCCACAGAGACTATTTAAGGTTGGCCTGCGAGATACACCGACGTGCTGGAACTGCTCATTGGATGTTGGTGATCTCCCACACATGTTATTTAATTGTCCCATGCTTCACACATATTGGGCCAAAATCTTTGATTATATTGGACACATATTTGCCATACACCCCACAAGGGAATTCATCTATATTATCCTGGGAGAAATAGACCCACTGTTAAAGGGAGACCATGACCGCCAGCTTCTGGACCTCTTGCTAACACTGGCATGCAAGGTGGTCCTATGCAACTGGAAAACAGCGGCTGAGGTCTCCTTCAATGCCTGGAGGGAATGGCTGTCCTGCATTAGGGGCACTGACAATCCTGCTCTACACTCGTCACCATGGCAAGTCACCAACAAAAAACTATGGTCCTCCTTAGATCAGGCCTCCTTCACCTTCGACCCACCATGAGATGCTGCCTGACTAAATCGATACTTAGTTATTCCTTGGGGTGACTACTGCACAAACTGTACTGGGTATGATCCATATTACATGGGCATAATAACTTTAGACGTAAAGCGCAGGGATGACGAGGTATTGCATGGTATTACATGGCTGGATTTGGATGGAAGGCTTCTACGGAATTGTGCAAAACAGTAATAATGCAAGGATGATGGATTACTGTTTGTTACTTTGTTATCACCTCTTTTACAGATCCGGATTAATGTTTATTTTATTGTTTAATATACTTTACTTTTCTTTATTTCATGTATCGTTTTATAGGTGTTGACCCATGCTTGATTCGGCATATCTCCAATATGCTTGTATAATTACTGATGCTTTATTGCCGCTCTCATTTTTGTTATTGCTCAATAAAAAAAGATTTGAACTCAAAAAAAGGGCCCCTTCAACCTGCAGCGCCTCTCACCCTCAACAAAAAAAGGGCAGTGCTTTAGGAAGTCTACTAAGCAGCCAATTGCTAACAAAGTCTTCATTGAGTTTGTAAATGGAGCTTTTTCACCATCCCCACACTCACACCAGTGTATGCATCTCTTGCCTATCATCTACTGTAATGCAGGAAATACACTTCTAGAGTCTGGGAAGCTGTCCTCACCTTCCATCTGTGTCACTGCAAACCTGAGGCATTCAAATGGATCCCACTCTGCTTTGTAATTAATACTGGGAGCCAAACCTTGAGAATGAACATCATACGACATCCACTCCAGCATTTGCAGGATCTCCTTTTCAATGTATGCAATATTTCTCATGTACTTTACCACATTGCTACGATTTTGAACTTACTGCTTCCTCTGAATGCAACCTAAAGCTCTAGATATTTTGCAACCTATGCGCCCAGCCATTATTTTTCACTTTCAACCCTTGAGCTGATCAACTGGCCTGGCTGGATCCGTGGTCTTGCAGTAGCCTAGCAACGAACAGATGGTTTACCAGATTTCTGTGCCTATCATAAGTTCATCATATAGTAAATTCTTCGCAAGTAAATAATTTTGTTTCTTTCTACATTTTTTGCATCCTCAAATGGCATACTATCTTAAACATACTCTCTACGTTCTTAAAATCTTGCATGAAAAACCGACCTTCAATTAGAATTTCTGATTGCCACCTCTCCTTTATTTCCTTCTCTCTTTCAAATGTCTCTCTCTTTCCCTCCCATCCTCTGCATGCCTCCTCTATCCGAGCACAACCTACTCTGACACATGCACGTTTGCCTTTTTAGGTCTCGGCTGAACGCGCGGAAGCGCGTGTCCGCCGAGAACCTATTGTGACCGTGTCTCCTTTCTAGGAGACACTCCTGGCCGCGCGCATCGCCTTGGAGGCGATTTCAAACGAGCACGCGCACGCGAACGCTCGCTGCATTCTCTCACACACACACACAGAAGCGCCCATGCATGCACGCACGCACGCACATACAGCCTCCCCCACACACATACACACGCGCACGCACACAGACACACGAGTGCTGCCCCCCTCGCCCCCCCCGCACCCCGCACACCGCACCCCCCAGCCCTTTCTAACTTACCGGGGCAATCTCGGGGGACTCCGCCGCTGCAGCTCTTGCCAGCTCCTTTCACGGGGCTCCCTCTTGGTCAAGGGAGCCCCGCAACAGTCGCCTAACCTCCTGCTGGCGGGCCCGGGGCTCTCCACTGCTCACAGGAGCCCCGGGCCGCGATACGCATGCCTCCTCTTCCGGTCCTGACGCGGCCCCGCCCCCGTCACAGGCGACATTGCCTGACTTCCGGTGGGTGCGTAGATTTCCGTCTTCGTTATTTATTTATGCAATTTTATATAGCGCGGACTTTACCCGAAGGTGTCGGAGCGCTTCACAAAAGGACCAATAGTGATACACGAGGAACAAAATACAAAAACAAACGAATGATATGTGTTGCGGGCAGTTCAGTGCATTCTCCCACATACCATACACCTGGGGCTAAGGACAGCTCATTGCCTAAAAATGTTTCGACATTCACGTGTTAAATTAATCATGTCATGTACAATGCTAATAGCTCTAACTTTTGCAATGCCGAGACCGTTGCATTGTAAATGCTTGTTTTATTATTGTAGTTCTGCAAATTGCTAAAAATTCATTTACAAGATCGCAGTCTCTCCTACTCCCTTTGAAAGTCATAACGATGCAACCTAACAATACCTAATCTCCTCAAATTCATCTAAAAATCCCACCAACCATGTGCATGAGCTGGCATATACCCCTACCACTAATGATCACAACTAATCCCTTAGAATTTAGTCCACCATAAATACACTAGAATGACTGCATGGGATGGTTTGCAGGACTGCATAAAACGAATCCCAATAACTAACAGTAACCAATAACACTGGACTAACCACTAACTTTAATTTCCAGAGCACTGTGTGCCCCGCTTAAAGCCCTTCAATGCCTGGTCAGGGGTAGCAAGTGCCATATAAATGCAGTTACAATTACAACATCGAGTGTAGAGTGAAACAGTGACATGAATACAGTGAGTGCATAGTGCCATGATGACTCACAGAGATAAGCACTCTCTTGTCAGATCTAGTACGAACTGAAGGCCGAAAATTAGCCTTGGATCCCTCTGAGGTTGATCTAATGAGTAGGATTAAATTGGATAATAGTAACACCTAGGGGCCCATTGGGATGGCGGGCGGACTTCCGTACGCCCGCCACCCTAGCGGTGCTGGAACCAGCCGCCAGTGGTGCGGCGGTCCCGCCCCGGCGATTAGGATGCCACCGCCACCATGGCAATGGCATCCTCCATTCCCAGCATTGTGGCGGGCGGTGCTCACAGCGCCACCCGCCACAATGCTGGGAATGCACTGCGTGCATTGTCATGCACAAGGTGACAGGCACTGCGAGGTGCCTGCCACCATGTCCATGACAATGAACGGGGGTACCATAGGCACCACCCATGTGCACCCCCGCCCTCCAATACCCCGGGGGCAAGCAGAATCTGCATGCCTTTCCATGGTGCCAACGCCGCCATGGAAAGGCATGTTTCCGCCCCCATACTAATATGGATGGCGGTGTCTAGCAGACACCGCCACCATATTAAACCCTTTTCTGCCCGGTCGGCCTGGTGAAAAAGCGGCGGACTGTCTTCCCTTTCACTGCGGTACCCCTGCCATACTAATATGGCGGGGGTAAATGGGTGGCGGGCGGGGAAGGATGTAGGGCAGATCGCCACCGTAATGCGGGCGGTGGCGATCCACCCTACACTCTAATGACCCCCTTAGTGTTTATAGTGCTTAGAAATGTTAAAAACAAACTGTGATATGAAGTGCTGAATTTAAAAATGAGTTTTTAAATCCTAAACAATGAAATATGAAAGGGATTTTTAAAACTGCTTGAAGAGCAGACATTAATATATACATGGTCATTATAGAATTGGTAGGATGGGTACCTTTATCCGTCTTGCCCTGGAAGTGTGAACTTTACCCAAACAGCCCGGTATCTTGGCGCGTAAACATCATGCACATTGTGTGGACGAGGCCCTAAAAGCTAACGGTGAGATGTGCAGGGATGTAGGGTCACATGTATCAATAATCCATTTTGCATTCCCTAAATAGCGAATTTTAGGTAATCACTATTTAAGGAATGTAAAATGCCATGTAAGAAAATAGTGATTACCTAATAGCGATTCCTACAGAGTTGCAATCAATCACAATTAGGTAATTGCTATTAATCAGGGGTGCCCGAGGGCCTAAGGCCCCCCTAAAGCACCTCGTAAAAGAAATGTGCACGTGTAAAGCGCACACATGCCTTAGGGGCATGTGTGCACTACATGGCACTTTGAAAAATGCATTTTTTGTTCATTTTCAAAAAATGCACATGGTTTCCATTGGCCTGGAGTCTGTGGTAATATCATTTCCTAAATGCACAGTTTGCACTTAGAAAATCCTTGGTACATGTGCTTTGAGAATCGCAAATTGCGATTCCACAAAATGCACTGCCAAGGCTTTCATACATCTTATGGGGCTATTTTACATTGGCAAACGGTCCAATTGGGCAATTCGGACTGTTCGCGAATGCAAAAAAACCGAGACATGTGGACCACAGGGATTGAAGCCTCTGAAGTGTGCAGATGAGGTAGTTAATGGGGTTACTAGTTCAGGGAGCTGTACAAAACACCAGGGCCCTAAACCGGAGTGAGGTCAAAGTCAGGAAGGATGAGTGGGCAGGGTAAAGGTAGATTGGATGGGCTGGCAGGCACCTTGAGTGTCTAGGTCAGGGTTCTCAAACTTTTGACTTCTGGGGCCCCTTACTTAATCATTACTGGAACCCGGGGACTCCCACTGAAGCATTTCTGGAATCTGGGGACCCCCATGGGTCATTACTGGAAAGTGGGAACCAATGCCTAAGCATTGGCGATGATTTGAACTGAAAAGCAATACACAAAAAATACAGAAGAAAGTCCATCAAACAAATGCACAAATGATGACACATTTTATTTAATTCACAAACACATTAACATATCTAAATACATTTTAATAGAAAAGTTGGAGCTTTTCCAAATTTAATTGAGGCCACTCATCGTCCATACTATGGGGCCCATTAGAATGTCGGGCGGATCACCACCGCCCGCATGGCGGTGGTGATCCGCCCGACATTCTGTCCCGCCCGCATGCAAATTCCCCCCGCCATAATACTATGGCGCGGGGACCCCGACGGATGGAAAGACCGTCCACCAGTTTTCCGTCCGGTCGATGAGTTGACCAAGCGGAAAAAGTCTTAATATGCTTCTAGCACCGCCCGACGCAATGTTTAAAATGCAGGATGTGCCCACCAGTGTGGCGGGCGCATCCTACTTGTAGGTGAAGGACTGCAGCATGCATTCTGGACGGTCCCATTTCCCGGGGCTATGGCGGGCGGACTAATGAGCCCCTATATTCTGTTTGATGCACCTGCACTGCTCCCACAAATCAATCTGAGGATACTCATTTTATTTTTAGCCTACAGTTTTAAATTCCTTTACCTTAACAGTACATTTAGTTTCTTTATTTATATACACTTTATTAATCTGTTAATCTTATTTAATTATCAAAGTAGTCGCGGATCCCAGGGGTCCCTGAACCACATTATTGGAACCACTGGTCTAGGTCACTGACTCGGTTCGAGCTAGTGTAAAATCAGGACAAAGGGAGGCGACCGAATGGAGAATAGGTACAATGAACCCTCTAGATAAACACAGATCTAAGCATTAGCCAATAAGCCGTGCCCACTACCAAGGTGATAGAATGTGGGCTACTCATAGGGCGAGCTGCCTTTTACAATCGGTGCACATTGATCAGCAAGCGTGCATGACAAAATAGCACCAGCAGGACGTGTATGGAAACACATAGCAGCAGGACTGTGGAACTGTCTACGTGTACCAAGATTTGCCCAAGGCAATGTCAATATTTTCCTCCATTTTTTCTATTTTTAAATGTGCACAATGGAATAAATTACCCCCTTGGCCAAGGCAGCCACTTAGTGTAAACTAGGTTAGCGCCATAGGTACTGAAGAAAGATACTATGGAAAATACATCATGAGTTCAGGCTTTTGTTTTTTAGCTGATGTTGACTAACCTGCATATTCAGAAAAAAACTGTCGCCTTGAAACGTAAAGTTGTTGCTTTTCCTTGCCACAACACTAAGTTAACATTCTGTATTTGTTTCTACAGGCATGAGGAGACAAGTTATTTGTAGAAAGCAAATGTTTGTTTTAATAACATAGGCATGTTTTTTTCCTGGCATCATATTATGGTGACATTGTGTACGTAGTTTTACAGATTTAACGATACATCATTTATTTAGGAGACCATTCTGCCCTTTAGTTTGTCTAAGCACTTTACAGTATGTCTATGAGAGGTTCAATGAAATGGCGCCTGGGGATGATTCTAAATACCATGGTGCTATAGTTAGTCTTTGAGGGGCAGATATATCAAGATACCATTTTGCGATTCTCAAATAGCGATTTTTAAGGAATCGCTATTTGAGAAGTGCAAAATGGTATGTATGTAGAAAATCGCTATTTTTTTGCGATTTCTTAAAATTCCTTAATTGCGAGTAGCAAATTGCTAATCACAATTAAGGAATAATTTCCCATTCATTTCTATGGGCCAGGAGGCCCATAGGAATGAATGTGGAATTATTCTCAATTTGCGATTCGCAATTTGCTAATCGCAAATTGAGAATAATTTCAAGGGTGCAAGGGTGTCTTAAGGACACCCTGCTGCACCCCTGAATTTGACATGTGTGCGCATATGGCGCGCATACATGCCCTAAGGGCAGGTATGAGCGTCACATGGCAGCTTTAGAATTTTATAAAAGTGCATTTTGAAAAGAATTCGCAAATTACCACCAACTACAAGTTGTTGGTAATTTGCGATTTCTTAGTCAAAAATCGCAAAACTGAAATGCTTAATACATTTCAAATAAGAAATCGCAATTTGCCATTTCTTAAATGCTGACGCAATAATAAGGAATCGCAAAATTTGTGAATCCGTAATATTGTGAGGCTTTTTGCATGATACATTCCAAATCCCGTTTTTGTTGTCGCAAACGCTGCTATTTTACGAATCGCAGCATTTGCAACAAAAAAAACGGATGATACATCTGCCCCTGAGTGGTAGCTGAGTGCTCTTGACTGGTCTGTTCAACGTCCTTTGGAAAGTTCTTTCAGTTATTTATAAGCACATCTCTGAATGGCGGGGGAAGTCCGCACTCGTCTGAAACCTTGGTGCCATCTTACCAGGAATCATCCATTACAATCCCACTTTCCAGTCAACAACATTCGCAGCGGACACTTCGTGCACAGACAATATTTTCACTTAACTGGTTGGAACAAATATTAGTTAAAAAGAACACTGGGGCAGTGCAATAAGCTAGCCTTTAGTTTAATTCTTCTATACTGAAACATCATTTATGTTATTCTTGTCTCCTCCAACCCTCTATTAATTTTCGTCTCATACTCCATAAGTGCCTTTTGGCCTTAACATTTCTTGTTTTTTCCGTCGTGCTTGTTACAATATTTTCTTGTAGGGTAACATGGTGGGCCCCATTAATCTAAAAATAATTGGTAGAAGGGAAACATATTTTTGGTCATCAAAAAGCACACATTACTATAGTAGTCCCTGCCACAAAAGAGATCAATTGTGTGTGTGGATGTGTACTTTGTGAAAAGGCAGCATGCTGTAACTACCAGTGAAGTCAGCCAATGTCCGAAAGGGACTGGTTTATTAACCCATTATGCATGCTGGAGTGGGTGGAATACAAATGTGAATGACACTGGATGAAAGGCCCTGCAACTAACAATGTTACACACATAACGCTAGTGAAATCAGAAGGTCTTTGATAACATAAGACCTAAAAAAGCCAGTTGTTCTGCCATTGGCTTCTAGCCTCTTTGCAAATGCTTTTTTGTAAAGTTTTTCTAAATCTTTAAAAAGATAGGTAAAAAGGGAGGCTTTTAAAAAACAGAGAGGGTTGTGGAGATAGATAGATAGATAGATAGATAGATAGATAGATAGATAGATAGATAGATAGATAGATAGATAGATAGATAGATAGATAGATAGATAGAGAGATGGATAGATAGATAGATAGATAGATAGATAGATAGATAGATAGATAGATAGATAGATAGATAGATAGATAGATAGATAGATAGATAGATAGATAGATAGATAGATAGATAGATAGATAGATAGATAGATAGATAGATAGATAGATAGATAGATAGATAGATAGATATGAACCGCCACCTTGATAGATAGACAGGTAAATAGACATATTGCTAGATAGACAGGTAGGCAGACATAGAGATAGACAGACCGGTATCTACACAGCTAAACAGACAGGTAGCTAGTCAGAGACTGAATAACAGACAGGCAAACAGGTAGATAAACAGACAGGACATTTCATAGACAGGCAGACAGGTAACTAGGTAGAAAGACAAGTTTGGATAGATAGATGGATAGATAGATAGATAGATAGATAGATAGATAGATAGATAGATAGATAGATAGATAGATAGATATGAACCGCCACCTTGATAGATAGACAGGTAAATAGACATAGTGCTAGATAGACAGGTAGGCAGACATACAGATAGAGAGACTGGTATCTACACAGCCAAACAGACTGGTAGCTAGTCAGAGACAGAATAACAGACAGGTAGCTAGATCGGCAAACAGGTAGATAAACAGACAGGACATTTCATAGACAGGCAGACAGGTAACTAGGTAGAAAGACAAGTTTGGATAGATAGATGGATGGATGAATAGATAGAAAGATAGATAGATAGATAGATAGATAGATAGATAGATAGATAGATAGATAGATAGATAGATAGATAGATAGATAGATAGATAGATAGATAGATAGATTGAGGGCGATAGATAGATAGATAGATAGATAGATAGATAGATAGATAGATAGATAGATAGATAGATAGATAGATAGATAGATAGATAGATAGATAGATAGATAGATAGATAGATAGATAGATCAGGAAACTGGAATACACGGTAGAGCTAAAATTAGTAATATAAAAGTTAAATGTCTACATAAACAGAACAGAACATGACATCATTGAAAGCAACCTAGAATATTATCTGAGCAGGACATGCAGACTAAATTGGTTCACAAATATAACTCTAGTGTTAAATTATAATATACACCAGCATGGCATACAGGAGTGCAGTTAGAAATGCACTTCATTGCGTGGACACAAAAAAAACCATAAATGACAACTTCATGAGTAACAGTTTCAAATGGACATAATTTGGGATGTTGTAATGTAGCAGAAGTCAGATAAAAATTACACTCCAAAAGGAATTTACAACACCATCAGCAGGAGTTAGGAATTGATAAAGCTGGAATGTCCCTTGTGTTCAACATGGAGAGGTGCTAGAAAGTGTCTTGCTATTTCATCAGACTCTAAATTCAAAAGCAACACCAAGGTAATGAAGTAAAAAAAATGTTTTAACTGAAGAGAACTATCTTGTGTGCGGCTGTTCTCCTTGTGAAAGAACAAAATGCTGTCACTCAAAGTAAAGTTATCCAGTGGAGGAAGTGGCCTGACCACCTGCCCAATGATAGATGCTGTAGTAGGCGGAAGCAAAATGTGAATGACACACAGACAGACTAATGGATGAACACAGCTGGCTGAAAGCCCTTTTAAATAAGTATAATATACATTCAAATTATTAAAAATCAAAAGTTTTTTTGCTATAGCCAAACCTAATAAAATGTCTTCTTGTCTACTGCTGTATACATATCATTAGAAATCATCCATTCCTCATGTTGTCCAAATCCACTTCTGAGGAATATTACTGAGTCGAACACCCCTTATGTACACAAATGATAGTTATGAAGTTATATGGATATTTCAGAAAGAAGAAGGAATTAGCAGAGGAAAAGAGGGTGAGAACGAGGTTATACAAATGTTATGGGATGAGAAAAGAGGACAGGAATCGAGAGAAAGGATGAGAGAATAAGAAAAGAGTAATGAAGATAAAAGGAGATAAGGAAAAGATACAGCATATCATGAAAAATATGCTGTAAAATGTATACCTTTTGTTTATTTTATTTCCCAAAACGTCTTGTACACTTGCAGTGGTCAAGCTCACCCACTGCTCTCACTTGCTCAGTGAAGAGAATTGATATTACAAAGTTTATCATGGGTGCTTTATGTCTGGGCCCGTACTCAAAGTGCAGTCTTTAACCATTCTCTTGCTAGGTCTGCCAAGTGACTTATATTGCAGTAAGTTTATCTGTACATGCAGTTGCAGCTGGAAAGGCTGCGTGAGAAATACTTTGGTAATCAGTGAGAAAAGGACACTTGTATCTACAGAAACCATTGGTTCTCTTTGACAACCCTCATAGACGCCGAAAATTGTAACGATGCGGTATATTTGTTTTTCCGCCCCTCATCTAGCGTCATGGCATAGTCATTGGGTGGTCAAGGTAAAGTATGCCTGCCTCACCCAAGGCACCTCTGGAAGGTGTAGAAGTGTCCAGAGATCAAAATGGCACCTCCAAATGGAGAGGGTCACAAGGCCAAACTACGAGGGAAATTATAAAAAACAGTTTAATCACCAAAGGCAAATTTATTAGAAAAGGTGAAAACTGTTGACTAAAATAGCTGATTATATTCGATAATCATGTAACTAGATTATCATATATGGTATTGATAAAAAGTCGACATGTTTCAGCTCCTAATGGCCCAGCCGGGTCTATAGAGCTTTCGTCAGGACAAATACAAGAAAGGGGGGAATTTACTTACACAACTTGTGCAGTATTCATGTGCTTATAGGCAATCACAGATTCATTTTCCTGATTACTTGGAGAATTTCTCCTCTTCAGGGTGCTTAGAGTCGCTATGAGTCGTGGTCTTGGCCACGTGTATGTCCAGCAAGTGCCTGTGCTGACTCTGCCCCTGGCTTCGAATCAGCTATTTTAGTCAACAGTTTTCACCTTTTCTAATAAATTTGCCTTTGGTGATTAAACTGTTTTTTATAATTTCCCTCGTAGTTTGGCCTTGTGACCCTCTCCATTTGGAGGTGCCATTTTGATCTCTGGACACTTCTACACCTTCCAGAGGTGCCTCGGGTGAGGCAGGCATACTTTACCTTTGACCACCCAATGACTATGCCATGACGCTAGATGAGGGGCGGAAAAACAAATATACCGCATCGTTACAATCTTCGGCGTCTATGAGGGTTGTCAAAGAGAACCAATGGTTTCTGTAGATACAAGTGTCCTTTTCTCACTGCTTACCAAAATATTGTCCTTGGGGAACTGAACGGGACAAGAATTCCTCATCCCTCTTCTTTGATGAATGAACGTGCGTGAGAAATACACCAGAAGCATGTGGTACACGTGTGCCCATGAGGAGGGCATAACACATCTAGCAGGAAGTTGAGAAAGTATGAAGTAACAAATAAATATCCAACTTCGGTGCAACCTTCCCAAATACAGGCCACTGCACTGCCCCGGAATCTACGCCCAAAGATAGAAGTCTTGACTGGTCGAATGTAACAACAGTCTCCAGACAAACAGAGGACTTTCCTGGTTGGGAAATTTGACTTGTGCCACCTGGACCTTTCCCCGCCAGAACCAATGGCTTCAGCTGGACCTCACTTATAGCCCTTCCGAATCCAAAGGGTCTTCGTCTGATGCAGCCTATTGACTTGTCCTGCTGCAAGATTTTAACTTTTATATCAGAGACACAGTCAGAAGGTAAAATATTTCACTGGGATGAGCCGATTGGTGGATTCTTGATTGAATTCGCACCTAGGTTTCAGTCAAACATGAATAGTACTCTCTATTAGCTCGTGCCTTTTTCTTGGTACCTTTTCTCCTAAATATTTTCAAATTCATATCTCTGATTCCCCTTATTAGATTTTTGTTGTTTTGGTATAATTTTGTTTATTACATTTATCTCTATTATTATGAATTGCAGTGGGATTTTGATGGTGCTGTGTTTTTACTTTTCTACTGTTGTGGTACTTCTAAATAAATTATTAAACCTTTGACTGGACCTAATATGTTAGAGACTATATTGATTGTGGTAGACTACCATCCACCCAAATCAATAATTACATTTTTTAAGCATTCCTTGTGGTAAAAATCAGTGCGATCACGATTGCACCTAGGAGTCTCTTGGGCCTCATGGAAGTCATGTGCACATCGCTGAAAATAATCTATTTAAGTCTGACATTCCTAGAGACCTTGGGCCTCATTTATGAGGCTGTGCATCACTTTTACCAGTGGCGTAAAAAATGCACCTTGTTGCGCCATATTTACAAAGTGACGCATCTAGGTAGATGCGTCACTTTGTAAACCCCTGGGCAACATTATACCTGCGCCAGGTATAATGTATGCAAGGGGGGCGTTTTGACGCAAGAAAAGGTCATGGAAGTGACGCAGTGAAATCTATAAGATTTCACTGCACCACTTCTAGGACACAAATTAGTCATTTTCTTACGCCTGCCTCACAGCAGGCGTAAGACTGACGCAGGCCCTTTCACATGGGGCTTGCCCCATGTGAAAGGACACATTGCTAGAGTTGCATCACTTTTGTGACACACTCCAGCAATGCGTCACTTTTGCGCCATACAGATACGTCAGAAATACGAACGTATCTGTAACTCCTTGCGCCATGATGCGTCATACTGTAAATATGTCGCATCATTGGTGTCGCAAGGAGGGCGCAGTGAAAAGTGACGCATCGCTGTTTTCACACCGTGATGCGTCACTTTTCAT
This sequence comes from Lissotriton helveticus, assembly GCF_964261635.1. NCBI lineage: Eukaryota > Metazoa > Chordata > Amphibia > Caudata > Salamandridae > Lissotriton > Lissotriton helveticus. The sequence goes on from NC_136057.1 coordinate 1,610,836,774, forward strand.
AAATGAGGCCCCTTATGTGTATGTAAACCCCTCTTGCACTATTTTTCAGGGAGTGACTTACGCAGGTTCTCTTGACACCTTGCTTTAATTTGTGAGAGCTCAGGTGTAGTTATTTCAAGTGAAGACTTGTAGAGCCAACTTCTTAGTTGATGACTGTTGCCTGCTGTGACTAACAAAGGCAAACTTTTCTGGGTATCTGGCTCTGTAGCAATGGAACCCCATTTCTATTTAATGTTGTCTGTGATAGCCCATACTTCAGGAACTGAGGGTAGTGAAGGTTCAAGTGCCCCTGTTAGTCTACCAATGACGAGTAGAAGCCCATTCGACCCTAAAATAGGTCGCCAACCATCACAGGCAGGCCTGAGCCCTCTGTTTAATGCATCTGAGCACTCGCTTTTTAATAACTTACACGGTCTGGAGACCCCAGTCTCAATGGTCTAGTTGATATTCTATATATAAATCGACTCCAAAATCGTAGGACCATTGAGATCAAGACATTGGGTACACTCAGTTTCAACTTAGTGTATAGGATGCATGCAACCACTTCACCTTTAGAATGATACTGCCATCTTCATTTGACTTAATTCTTAGGTTATTCCACCATCTAGTCACCTGGGGTAGCCACTGTATCAGTTCTCCCAGGTAATAGAGTTCAAAGTTAGATAGTCCCAAACCACCTTCGACTATCGGAAGCTGCAGGATACTCAAAGTCGCTCTATGATACGCCTCAGCCCATGCCAAGTCCCAGAACAGGCCTGTGTCTTGCTACTGGCCCGCACATCCACAGGTGCCTCTCCAACTGACCTTATGAGCCAGTAGCCCCCTGCACTCTCCCTCCTGCTCCTCTCTGCCGCGCCAGGTTCCTTCCCATGTAGAGGTCCACAGCTACTCCCTCTCTCCCCTCACTGCCCTGTTTCCCTTCCAGCCTGGTTACCGCAGAGTGACCTCACAGCGAACACACACAGAGTGTACTCCGCATGTGCTTCTGAACCACGCACCAGGACCCCAACCCACACTGACCGCCACCATTTCAACTTGGACGAACTTCGAGTCCTAAACACTGATCGCCAGGGCAACCTCAGCTGCACCCATGCCTAACCCAGGAACACCAAAGGAATTGTGGTTTCACCTGCATCACTGAGGATACTACTCATGACAGTCCCATTAGCTACACCATGTCACACACACACCCACCACCAATGCCGACGCCAACACCTCAGGAAAGATCTACTGCTTTCTGATCAACACGCGCTCTCTTGGGAAACACGCCACGGAAATCTGGGACACCATTGGGACTCACGCCCCGGACATCATCTTCCACACAGAAACCTGGCTGAGCCCTGCATCTGCTCCAGACATTGCCACAGCCACCTGTGATGGATACAAGATCGCACACTGGGACTGATCCAACAGAAAAGGTGGCCCTCCCATAATCTACAAAAAGAAGTTTGAATGCTCTACATCTAAAGATGACTCCGCACCCTTCATTGAGCACCTCACATTCCAACTCCGAACTAACAGCAAAACCACCATCAGTGGCATCCTCTTCTACAGACATCTGGTACCCAGCCGTGGCTTCTGCAACGCCATCTCTGACTTAATCGCCCCTATCACCATCCACTGGAGCTTGTACATCTTCCTAGGAGACATCAACTTCCACCTTGAGAACTAGCCTTCCTCCTAGAAAGTATGGCCAACCTCACACTCAAACAGCTGGTGACCAACCCCATTCCACACCTCAGGACACACGCTTGACCCCATCCTCTGAGCCAGAAGAAAAGTAAGATACACCAAGGATTACACCTGGACCGAACACCACTTTGTCTACTTTGTCATCTCGGAACCCGTGACCACCCCTGCCTCCACCGCCAGCAGGACACAGCGCAGCTGGTCAAAGGTATCAAAGCAATGATGGACCAATGTCCTCAATTCCCGCCTACCCACTACCACTGTAGACACAGAACAAGTGGCAGACAACTTTGCAAACTGGATTGTGGAAAGCGCTAACGAAGTCGCACTGAAGAAAGACACCAACCCTAAGAAACGAACACTATGCCCCAACTGGTTAATGGCAGAACTGAAAACCCAGAAATGCAACTGCAGACACAAAGAAAGAAGATGACACTTCAGTATGACTCTGAGGATGAAACTTCAAAGACGCCCTCATACAATGCCTCTAACTCCTGAAGAACACCAAAAAGCCTGCCCTAGCCACCCACATCAAGAACAGCTCTAACAACAGCAAGGAACTCTTCAACATAGTAAAGAGGTTTGCCAACCCCTTGGCAACCAAAAACAACAGCATAGCCTCGCAAATCCTCTGCGACACCCTGGCTGACAAAATCAACACCATCTAGCAAGACTTTGCACCCCAACACCCCACTGAAGACAGCATCAACCACATCATGCCGCCCAATGCATACCCACACCAGTTTACCTCGTGGAACACCTTCACTGAGAAGGAAACAGCATTCATCATGAAATCCATCTACTCCAGAGCCTCAGCAAACCCCTTCCCCCACAATACACTAACCTCGGCAATCAACCCATCAGCAGAGAACTCACCAAGGTGCTCATCTCTTTGATCACCACAGCCCACTTCCCTCAGAAATGGAAACATGCCAACAGGAAGCCATTGATGAAGAAGCCATCCCCGGATCCAAGAGGACCTAAGAACTACCGTCCCATCTCCCTGCTCTCCTTCCCGGCCAAGATCATTGAGAAAGCTATCAACATCCAGCTCACCAGGAATCTGGAGGCCCATAACCTTCTAGACCCCTTCCAATCCGACTTCAGAGCAAACCACAGCACTGAGACAGCTCTAGTGGCAGCTACGGATCACATCAGAATGCAGCTAGACCTCGGAGAAACAGCAGTCTTCATCCTCCTCGACTTCTCAGCAGCTTTTAACACACTAATCAACAGACTTCACCAGTTTGGAATTCAAGGAGCAATCCTCAAGTGTATCACATCCTATCTCACAAAAAGAACGCAGAAGGTCATCCTTCCTCCCTACTGACCTGTCAGTGGGGTCTCTATGCTATTCAGGGACAGGGATTTTCAGTGCCTCAGAGGTGGTGCTTTGGAGGCCGTCCCCCTCACAAACCACAGCATAAAACCGGAGCAGTTGAGGCATAAGAACATTGACCTAGTCTCTCAGTCACCTCCGCTGAAAGCTTCTGCTGATGCAGTCTGGGTAAGTAAGCCTGTTATCTCAGCATTCCGGACTCCTTCATATGCACTGTGTAGATCCAGATAATACTTAAAAAATGTTGCACTGATGCCAGACTAGTCCTATACATTACGCCCTGAGGGGAGAAACACTTGAGTAATGGACATACCTGTATTAATAGATGTGATCAATCCCGAACTCTCAGCCTCGGTTTGTGCCCTCTAATCAAGGTATTTGCGTTTCTCCACCAAATGTAAGAATCTTTCCATTAGGAACAACAATTTCTGTTTTCTTCTGAAGTGTAAAAACTAATTGCCATCCGACTTTGTGGAGAGCTACATTCATATCCAGCAGTGTTTTGGTCACCATTTGCTTTTCACTCAGTACTGTGGCAATAGTGTCCCCTGATTGCGATATTGAATGCCTGACACTCTACTAAAACGTTAGATGTGGTTCCCTGGTTCTCTTCAAAGTAATTTGTTATTGCTTCCCCTAGAGAATGATTAAATGCGGCGTCCTCTAGGCTAGGGTGGCACACTGGAGTCATCACATTGGTACAGGGGGGAGGAATTTACCTCACCTCAATTTAATTAGCGAAGCATTATGACCAGAGAGGGGTTTTCCCAGATATTTAGACAATGCACCAGCGTTAACACATACAGTGACTTCATAGCTCTATCAACCATGCAACCTGTGTATCTGACGCTACAATTCCACTATGCCCCAGTCAGTGAGCCAGTTCGCAAAGGTAGCACCACTTCGGCCGGTCAAGTGTTGGACAATAGGGGTAATTATCCATACAACTCTACATTCAACACACATGTAGTATCTCCCCCTAGAATGATAGGAATCTGGGCTCATCCTGCAAGCCTGACCGAGACAGTGTTAAAGAAGCATTTTGAAACATAACGATATCCCAGCACCATCCAATCAACCACGTACACGCATGTAACACCCGTGTTAATCAGTGTCCACCTGCAAAGATGCAAACGGAACCCTAGGTCTCACCAAAATCAATGCTCTATTTGAGTAAGCCAAAAATCTAGTAGGGTACAATTGACCTCGAAGTCGGCACTGGAGCCTATCTTCACTTCTGCTCAAATTGGTTTCCCAGATAAAAGCAGCATGTTGTCCCATCCACTTCATGTATTTGTGTATATCTTTTGGATATGGACCCCATTTATCTCATATTCCATGAGGGGAACATATAATAATTCAGAGTAACCAGAATACACAGGTTCCTCCATCTCGACTGCACCTCAAGGACAATTCGCTCTCCTAAAGTAGGAAACCTGACAGATTGTCAACACAGATAATCTTCAGAATGTCTAAATCACTAATAAGCAAAATGCAATAAATCCCATCTCCAATTTCCCGTCAGAAGACACAATGACGCTCAGCCCAAACCATGTGAACAATTAAATTATACATATGTCACGCTGTCATATCATAGAGTATAAACCGGAAGAGGTGCTGCATAACATTATCCGTATCCAGCCAGGTCAGCAAGGGTAATCTCCATATACGGTCACATGATTAACAAAAATAAAATGTTAAACCCCATCGAACACCGTTTGCTCCAATCACCCAGTCATCAATGACTAAAGAATAATCAGTAAGTTAAAAAAGCATAATGTAACCGTGTTGGGACAGATCATTGATTATAATAAATTGCTAGTTCAAGGCAACAGCTCCAGCAATTCCATATCCTCAACCTCTGAGGCGTCAGAACTCCTGCCATCTCCTGCAGCATCACTCACTGACTAAATCACATTTGGATGGTTCTCCGCCCTATGGTTCAGCTATACCAATGTCATTCTCTCTGTCGGCTGTCTTGTGGGAAGCTTGCCAGTTATAGCAGTTAGCTGCTGTCCACTTCTCTTTCTGAGTTGAATCATGGCATTTTGCCACAAATCACCATCCTTACCAGCATTGCATTTCTTCAACAAGTTCCAAGCATCAGAAGATCATAAAAAACAACAAAAAACCATTCAGCATAATTTTCAATTTGACCAGGCATAAAAACACGTAGTGCAGCCTCACCTCCATGGAGTCTTCTTAATTGCAGTAACAGGGGTGTGTATGTATGGACAGCAGCTGTGTAGTCGGACAAAATCAGACTAGATTATCAATTTAGAAGGGCTGTTTATCTAGCAACTTGAAGGATGGTATGCACGTCCCTGTAATGCAAACAAATGACCCCCAAACGACAGAGGGAGTGCATCAAAGGCCAGGCCATCTGACCTTCTCTCTGTGGGTCCTGTCCACTGCAAAGAATTTAGAGAGGCCAGTGGATGCAATAGTGTCAGCAATCCATATTTCACAAATCGCTACTATGTCCTTATGCTCAGTTCCCTATGGAAAGCCCACCACTCAAATATTGTTCCTGCAGATGCTGCCCTCCACATCCTTCTCTCTGTACCTCAGGAATCTTATTATCTCCGTTTGAAGCTTATCAGATATTAGGCCCAGTCCTCCAAGGGCATCCTCTGTGATCTTAACTTGCTCCCTAAGCTTGCCTTGGTCTTCTTGTCGGAGCGCATGTCTACTGGCACAGTGTCAATCTTTGCTTCAAGGGACTCACAGGTGATGCAGTCCACAGCAACATACTGTCTAATTTGTCCATGGGTGCAAGCTGTTGAATCAAGTGAGAGCCCAGGCATTGTACATCTGCCTGATCACAAGGCGTCATTTGTTTGTGAGCCTAGGATGACCCCAAACCTTCCCTGAGGTCCCTCATGGACCTGTTTCACTCGCCGTCAGTCCCCTATTAGCGGGACGAATCGGGCCCCAGTGCGTCCAGCCAGGAACAATTGAGCAGCTTTTACCCCGTCAGAAGATTCAGGCGGTAGCCACTGTGTCTAATAACACAAAAAGATGTGTCTAGTATTACAGAAGGAAGCAGAGTGAACTGAGCATGCAGTCCAATGAAAAGGTATAGACCTAGTCTAATATCACAGAAAAGATCACTGCTAAAACCCAGCTACATGCTTGGAGTTAATCTCCTCCCAGGTGGGTCTGTGTCCGAGGATCAATCTGGGTTGTTGGTGGTGGGAGGGAGACACAAAGCAATATCCTTAAAGAGTGCAATAATATTGTTCACCTTCTGTCTATGGGGCCTGTCTGTGTTACCCACTGAGTCACAGCCCCATTGTCGAAGCCAACAAGTCCACATGGGGAACAGCAGCAGGGTCTCCAAGTGCATACAGCAGAGGCAACTGACTGCAGCTTCAGGCCATACTAGTTTCTGCATGAGCAGTATGCATCACAATCTTCGGGCCCCAAAGCAGTCACTGACCCAAGAGTCAGGAGCACCCCACAGCTGCCACTAGCTCATCTCTCTGAGCAAGACCGAAGACCTCAAGAGATCAGCAGGATCAGGGCACCCAACATTCAATGTTGCTATTCCAGGCAATGGAGGGGTCAAAAAGCCTCAACAACCCTAGGTCTACACAGCTGCTGTAGTCAAAATCACAAATGGTCTCCGACAAAGGTATGTAAACATAGACCCAGTCCACCTGGCCTCTTCAGCCTGTTGTGCATGTCACATCCTCTGCTCTGGCCTCAGGACAGTGTTGCAGCCAGAGCGGCCGCCATCTTGGAAGTCAATAGCACTCTGTGACCCACTCCATCTACAGCTTCCAGTTGGGTACCAGGCACCGAAACACTGCTAGGACCTGAGCATTTCCCACATTCACATTTCCTCATTGTAGGCAAGTGGCCTTTTTGATATGGCCACCACCCCATTTGACTGGTATTTGATGTTATTTTGACTGGAAGTGCACTGGGTTCCTGCTAACCAGGTTCCCTGTACCAAATCTCTTTAGCAAAAACGATACCAATGTACCCCAATTGGCAATACCTTAAGTACTCTCTGCAAGTCCCTAGTAAGATGTGCCCCTGGTACCTTGGGCAAGAAGGCTAAAAAGGGACCTTAAGGACACAGCCCAAATTGTGCCACCCTAAAGGACCACTCACCAAACACATACAGACTGCCACAGCAGGCTGCGTGTCTTGGTGCAGACAAAAATAAAACCACGACATGGCACACATCCCTGTAGACGAAGATTGTGAAGCCAATAAAATATTTCTCATTGAGTTGATGCACTTTTCACTTTACCACAGCTATTTTGAATGGAAAAATAACTATTACAACCAATGTAACGGTACTTCAAGGGGCTTCGGGGGGGGCCCTCGTATGTTAACTTGTTCATGTCCAAATTCAAATATGACAATATTTTAAACAACACAAACTGGACCACCAATCTGGTGATATTTAAAAGATACATTGACGATTTATTTTTGATTTGGAGAGGAGAAAAAGATCAACTTTTGTCCAATATTGCTTTGTTAAACCACTTGAACCCCAGAATCAAATTTACTCATACCATTCACATGGAAACTATATCATTCTTAGGGTAAACAGTCATAATATCGATTCCAAAATATCGAATGGACACAATATAGTGGTTAAAAATATCGAATTTAAGGTAAGTAATATCGATTTTCAAAATATGGAAGTCAAAATATCGAAGTATACAATATAGGCATTAAATATATCGATTTTTTAATAATATCAATTTTTTTAAAGTGTTTTGTATGTTAGTATATGTGTGAAAAGTGTATATTAATTTTTGTAATGTATGTTTAATGTATTTTAAGTAATTAATTTTATGTTATTTAATTTTAGCGTAATTTAATTCTGTAGCGGGTTGTGGGTGTATAGGGGAATAGGATGGGAAGTAATTTAATTATATTAAATTAAATATACATTTTTAGCAAATATTATAAATTTTTAATTCAATTTTGTTTTTTAGTTCTGTAGCGGGTTGTGGGTTTATAGGGGAATAGGGTGGGAAGTAATTTAATTGTAATTAATTAAATATTTTTATTTATTTATTGGTATTCATTTTGAATTTATTGTTATTTTTTAATTGGTAATTAATTTTTATTAATTGCCAATTAATTTGTATTAATTGTTAATTATGTTAATTTTCTAAATTTATTTTCTGTAGCGGGTTGTGGGTTTATAGGGGAATAGGGTGGAAAGTAATTTGAATGTAATTAAGTAAATAATTTTTTTCATTTATTGGTATTGATTTTAAATGTATTGTTAATTAATTTTTAATTGGTAATTAATTTCTATTAATTGGCAATTCATTTTTATTAATTGGTAATTATTTTGTATTCATTAAATATTTGATAATTATGATAATTGTATTAATGTATTTTCTGTAGTGGGATGTGGGTTTATAGGGGAATATGGTGGGAAGTAATGTAATTGTAATTAATTACATATTAAAAATACTTTTTGTGTATTGATAATTAATTTACTGTTAATTTTTAATTGGTATTAACTTTTTATTATTAATTAGTTTTTGTTATTGAAAATTAATTAGTTGTTAAATAATTATGAATAGGTTATTAACTTTTAATAACTAATATGTAGTTGTATTTCTAATTAATTATTACATAATATTAAATTGGTTATTAATTTCAATTAATGTTTTATTGGTATTGATATTTAATTTATTTTTAATAATATATTAAATCATTACTTTCCCTACTGGTAAACTCACTGGAGTGGGAATAGTAATTTTCACCCTCCCGCTATCCAACGCTTTCCCTACTGTTGCACTCTCTGGAGTGGGAATAGTATTTTTTACCCCTACGCTATCCAACGCTTTCCCTACTGTTGCACGCTCTGGAGTGGGAATAGTAATTTTTACCCCTACGCTATCCAAAGCTTTCCCTACTGTTGCACTATCTGGAGTGGGAATAGTAATTTTCACACTCCAGCTATCCAACGCTTTCCCTACTGTTGCACTCTCTGGAGTGGGAATAGTATTTTTTACCCCTACGCTATCCAACGCTTTCCCTACTGTTGCACTCTCTGGAGTGGGAATAGTAATTTTTACCCCTACGCTATCCAATGCTTTCCCTACTGTTGTACTCTCTGGAGTGGAAATAGTAATTTTTACCCTTCCAATATCCAACGCTTTCCCTACTGTTGCACTCTCTGGAGTGGGAATAGTAATTTTTACCCCTACGCTATCCAACGCTTTCCCTACTGTTGCACGCTCTGGAGTTGGAATAGTAATTTTTACCCTCCCGCTATCCAATGCTTTCCCAACTGTTGCACTCTCTGGAGTAGGAATAGTAATTTTTACCCTTATGCTATCCAACGCTTTCCCTACTGTTGCACTCACTGGAGTGGGAATAGTATTTTTTACCCCTACGCTATCCAACGCTTTCCCTACTGTTGCACTCACTGGAGTGGGAATAGTATTTTTTACCCCTACGCTATCCAACGCTTTCCCTACTGTTGCACTCTCTGGAGTGGGAATAGTAATTTTTACCCCTACGCTATCCAACGCTTTCCCTACTGTTGCACTCTCTGGAGTGGGAATAGTATATTTTTACCCCTACGCTATCCAACGCTTTCCCTACTGTTGCACTCACTGGAGTGGGAATAGTATTTTTTACCCTCCCGCTATCCAACGCTTTCCCTAATGTTGCATTCTCTGGAGTGGGAATAGTAATTTTTACCCTTACGCTATCCAACGCTTTCCCTACTGTTGCACTCACTGGAGTGAGAATAGTATTCTTTACCCCTACGCTATCCAACGCTTTCCCTACTGTTGCACTCTCTGGAGTGGGAATAGTAATTTTTACCCCTACGCTATCCAACGCTTTCCCTACTGTTGCACTCTCTGAAGTGGGAATAGTATTTTTTACCCCTACGCTATCCAATGCTTTCCCTACTGTTGCACTCACTGGAGTGGTAATATTAAATGTTACCCTCCTGCTATCCTACGGTAAAATATTGGACATTTTTTATTAATAACTTAAATTAATTATATCTTAATTTTAAGGTTATTTGAGTATTTTTAAGTATGTTTTAGTTCATTATATTTATTGTTTCATTAATTTTAAATTACTTTTAAGACATTTAAAAAAAATCGATATTTTGACTGACTACATTTTTTACAGAGTATATTTTGGATTCGATATTTTTGTACTTACCTGTTTGTAGATAGGATTTCGATATTTTGGCATTCTATATTTTGGTGACTATATTTTGGTAAGTCTATATTTTGTCATTCTATATTATGTCAGTGATCCGCTTCTTAGATGTGCAAATCACAATTGCCAATCATCAAATCCAAACTAAAGTACACAAAAAAGCTACAGATCGCAATTCCAGCTTGCTCTTTCAGAGCTTTCACCCCGAAACCCTGAAGAAACATTTACCTAAGTCGTAATTCATTCGCTTGAAAAGAATCACTTCTGATGCTCACATTTTAGAAAATTCTTTGACAGAGCAACAACAACAATATCTTTCAAGAGGATACCCTAATGAGATTCTAGAGGAATCCCGAAAAAAAGTAGCCAAACTACCAAGAGAAAGTTTACTAATGCCGTCAAAACAAACCACAGAACAAAAAACAGTGTGTGTTTTGAAATTCTCAACTGAAGCTAAAAAGATCAAGAAAGGGGAGGAGCTTGGCGGGCATCTGTGATGGCCGCGTGAGCACAGCGCTCTCCGGACCCCCGCCACTCCCGGCATGATATCCTGAACATATCCTGAATAATTACAAGGATTCTTGTAGAGGAACCTGGGCTGATCTTGATACTGTTTTTGGATTTCGAATTGGACCAGGGGCACCGAAGCTACGTCGACTCGAACTTTCGGGGCCCGCCCTGGTGGTGCGCCCGGGACTTGGTGAGGCTCTGTTGCCGTGTCTGAGTTGAACAACAGCGGCAGGGGGATTCGACTTGTGGGTCCCCCTCTTAACTTTCGGTTTCGATTTGACTCGGACTACGTTCTCCAGCGGAGGTGTCTGGCCGGTGTTGAGATCAGCGGCGCGAGGTCGCAGTTGCACCTTCTGTCTGCTCTGTGTCCTTTCAGGCCGCTTCACACCTCGGTGTGCCCTCGAGGCTGACTTTTGGCTCCGGCATCTTATTTTCCTGCGGCCATTTTCACCAGGTCGCGTGGGTCCCTCGGGGACGGATTCTCCACTATGACTGGCAGAGGGGACCAAGAGAGGCGAAAGACCAAGACGCCCCTTCGCGGGGGCCAGGTCCAGTCTAATATCATGGACCGGTACACTCAATCGAAGGGGTCCCCGGGAGCCGCCTTGCCTGGCCCGAGTGCTGTGGGGCACCCTTTGGAGGCTTCGGCGGAGCCGTCTCTGCAAGACATCATGGGCGCCATCTCTGGCATGAGAGAGACCATCGGCCAACAGTATGAGGCTCTGGCCCACAAGATCGATACTGTGGCTATTGACGTGAACTTGATCAGGGCCGACCTATCTAAAACTAATGAGAAAGTTAAATCGTTGGACCTCAAGTCATCTAGCCTCACGGCCGACGTCTCTGAAATACAGACGGAGATTGGCAACCTTAGAAAGGCAAATGATTTCATGACTCAGCGCTTGGAGGATTTTGAGAACAGAGCACGGCGCTGCAACGTGCGTGTGGTTGGTGTTCCGGAAAATCCTGACTCACATTCTGTTGATCTCCTGGTTGAGGACTTGATACAAAACTACCTTTCTCCATCTGGTTTGAGCAAATTCTTTGCGGTGGAGCGTGCCCATCGCGTTCCGGGCGGCCAGGGCAAACCGGGCGCCCCGCCGAGGCCCATTGTTGCAAAACTTTTTCACTATAGAGACCGAGACGCTATCCTGCAGGCCTCGCGGGTTAAGGGCCCGGTGGCTTTCGAAAATGCCACGGTGAACTTTTATCCTGATTTCTCCCAGCTTGTGCAGAGACAGCGAATGGGCTTCCGTGGAGTCAAGAAGCGTCTTCGGGACTTGGGACTGCGCTATGCCATGCTTTTTCCTACCAGGCTGCGAGTTGAGTACCGTGAACGGACCCTTTTCTTTGATCGGCCTGACTCGGTGAATGACTGGTTGGACTCTTTGCCGGACTGGCCTAATTTGACTGAGCCCACCGAGCACCCGGGTGGTGCCGAGGGTGGTGTAGAGAGTTGAACTTACTGTCTGCGCCCCTGTCTCCATGTAATGTGTTTCTTCCTGGGTTCTGTACTTGAGTGCTTTTATTTTCTGTGTCTTCTCTTTTTCTTTATCTCTGTCGGGGTGGCGGGTGGGACTGCGGCCTTTTCCTCCTCCGGGGTCTTTTTGTAGAACGGGGGTTTTTGGGCGACAGGCACACTGCATGTTGGGGTGGCTTTTTTGCTTATTGCAGGGGTGCAGGGTGGGGGGTGTTTTCTTGGATGTTGGCGGGTGGATTGGTGGGGTGTTTGAGGTTCGTGTTTTGTTTTTTCAAGGCGATTCTATCTTGATAATGGAATTTTCAATGTCATGCTCATTCGGGGATGGTTCCTGCATCACTTTGTGGGATGGGGGGTAGCGGGTTGAAGTTTGTTTCATGGAATGTCAATGGTCTGGGGGATCGTATAAAGCGGGGGGTGGTGTTGCGATGCCTGCGACGTTTGTCTCCCGATGTTGTCTTTCTGCAGGAGACTCATCTAGTGGGTAATACTTGTCATGCAATGAATAGGTGGGGCTATCGTCTTGCTGCACATTCAGGATTTACTACGGGTTCCAGGGGGGTGGGCATCCTTATCCGGACTTCCCTTCCCCTTGCTATAGATGATGTAATCCTCGATGATCGGGGGCGTTACGCCGTCCTCGTGGGGCGATATGAGGGCCGAACCCTTTCTCTGTTTACCGTCTATGTGCCCCCCGGCCTACAGTCCTCTACTTTTTCCGATTTGGGCCGAGTACTGTTGGGACTCCCTGATGGTGCTCTTTTCATGGCTGGTGATTTTAACGCTGTTCTCTCCGGCCTGAATGATCGTCACCCCCCTAGGGATACTCCTTCGGCCCAATCGTGGCTGGGTGGCTTTTTGGATACTTTTGGTTTGGTGGACTGTTGGAGACTTATGCACCCCACTCAGCTTCAATACACCTTTCATTCTGGAGCCCATGGGAGTTTGTCTAGACTGGACTACTTCCTCATGCCAGCTGCACAGACGTCGGCTGTCCGGGAGATTAGACACCTTCCCCGGGGCATCTCGGACCATTCTCCGCTCTGGCTTTGTTTTGATGTAGGGGTGGAGGCGGCGGGCCGGGTGGCCCCTATCAACCCTTGGTACCTGACCTCCCCTGTGACCCGTGGTCTATTGATTAAGACCCTGGACAACTACTTCCTAGATAACGTGGGGTCTGTCTCCTCTGCGGTGTCCCTTTGGGAGGCTTTTAAGACAGCGATTCGTGGGCAGGCCCTGTCTCTCATTGCTGAAACCAAACAGGCGAGGAATCGGGAGGTGGTGGGTCTTGAAATGGAAATACTTGAGCTGGAAGCTGACTTGAAATCGAGTGTTACTCATGACAAGCTCCATGCCCTGGGTCTGAAACAATTTGCCTATAAGTCTCTGGTCACGGATGCGGCTAAAATGATGTTTCGAGAGCAACAGGGTCGTCTGTATGATGTTGGGGACAAAGCGGGTAAATTGCTTGCCTGGTTGGATAAGAAGGAGAGGGCGAACCGAGTCGTGCCTGTGATTCGGACTTTGAATGGTGTGAATGTGACTGACCCAGTTGAAATAGTTGATTGCTTTGCTGATTATTTTCGTGCGGTTTACTCCCCAGTGTCGAAACGGGATACGGACGACTCTCGCTTCTTGTTGCGCGACATAGCTTTGCCCTGCCTCTCTGACTTGGAGCGGGTCTCTATGGAGGCCCCGCTCTCTACGGACGAAATAGCGACTGCGATTCGCTCTCTCCGTTCGGGCAAGGCTTTGGGCCCGAACGGTTTGCCAATCGAATTATACAAACTGTGTCCTGATAAGATTGCGCCCTATCTTCGAACAATGTTTTCGGAGTCCCGTGAACGGGGTGCTCTTCCTTATGACCAACGCCTAGCTACGATTGTTGTAATTGCTAAGGAAGGAAGCCCCGGGATCTTTGTTCGTCGTATAGACCCATCTCCCTGTTAAATGTTGAGCCCAAGGTTCTTGCCAAGGTCTTGGCTACTCGCCTCCTAACGGTCATTAGTGACTTGGTTCATCCGGATCAATCCGGTTTTATCCCGCACCGTAATACGGCTCGGAATCTGCGTCGCCTCCACGGAGCCATCGCGAGGGCGGGGCTTCTGACGGAACCGGCCATTTTGGCTTCGTTGGACGCCTCGATGGCCTTTGATACGATAGAGTGGCCCTACCTTTGGGCGGCTCTTGAGAAGTTTGGTTTTGGCCCGGGGTTTATTGGATGGGTGAAGCTGCTGTACACCGACCCCCTGGCGCAGGTTGTGGTTAACAGCCGAGTTTCGGTTCCCTTTTCCCTTGGTAGGGGTACCAGACAGGGCTGCCCCTTGTCTCCACTGCTGTTTGCTCTCGCATTGGAACCGCTGGCTGCGTGGCTTCGCTGGGAGCCTTCTATCAAGGGTATACGTTGGTCCCCGGATCTTGAGGACCGTGTTTCGCTTTACGCGGACGACATTCTTCTTTACCTTACTTCCCCGCGTAAATCTTTAAATGTTTTATTTGATGTTCTCACCTCGTTTGGCAAGAATTCTGGTTTGGTTATTAACTGGGCTAAATCCTGTGTCTATGTTCTTTCGGGTGATTTGCCCCCATTGCTGAACAGAGTTCCTATCCAGATTGTTCAGTCAGGGTTCAAATATCTGGGGATTTTTATTACGCTGGATTCGTCGCTCCGGTTTGAACGTAATCTCCTTCCCCCACTTCTTAGACTGAGGCTGGACGTGGCCCGTTGGCGTAGATTACCGTTGTCGCCGCTGGGCAGGGCCGCCCTTTTCAAAATGATGTCCCTACCGCGATTCCTTTATGCACTCCAAAATTCTTATGACCTTATCCCTGCTACCTATTTCCGAGAGGTTGAAAGTCTGCAAAGGCAGCTGATTTGGGACGGGCGTCCACGTCTCGCCCTTGCGAAGCTCACCATCCCTTGGTATGACGGGGGCATAGCACTTCCTGATATCAGGAGGTATTACTGGGCTACCCAACTGTCTGCCATTAACCATTCAATGTATTCCCCGGGTCGGGACCCGGCCTTTGAAATGGATAGACTCCAGCTGCCGGGTGGGGACTTTAATAGAGCGCTTTATTCTAGGTCGGCTGGGCGCCATCTTACGGGCCCTACCAGGATCGCGTTTAGTGTATGGCGCGCTGCGAATGTAAGCCTGGGGTGGGATGACCGAGTGACGCTTGCTACTCCGCTCTATGCGTCTGAGCGTCTGGGATGTCTCTGGACGACGAAGGGGTGTGACCGCTGGGATACGATTGGTATTTGTAGAGTGGGTGATGTATGTGTGAATGGAGCGGTGAAGTCCTTCGAGACCCTTCGGAATGAATATGAACTGAGTGATAGGGAATTTTTTAGATATTTGCAGGTCCGTCATGCCCTCGCTTCTGTTCTGACTTCTGGTGCCGCTCTCCCCGAATCCTCCCCCCTCGAGGATCGTATCCTGGACGGCCATCTCCCCGATAGCACTATCTCCTTGATTTACAAGAAGCTGATTCACAATCGCGCCGACTTGCTTGTTCGACTCAGGGAGGCTTGGGTCGGCGACGGGCTGGAATTGGATGACGAAGATTGGCAGTCGGCGCTGTCTTCTCCAAAAGAGGTCGCCATTCCCGCCCGCCTCCGTCTGGTTCAGCTCAAGATCCTCCACCGGGTGTACGTCACTGGTCCTCGTTTGGTTGTGATGGGCTTTTCCCCGGATGGCCTGTGCAAGCGTGGGTGTGGGATGAGTGCTACGTTTCTTCATGTTATTTGGGAGTGTCCGAGGGTGGCTGCCTATTGGACGGAGGTGCTTGCGGTGATGGCTGATGTGACTGGAATTGCTCTGCTGCCAGAGGCCCGGAGATGCCTGTTGAATGTGTGGGAACCCACCGACTACTCGGTGGCCCAGACCAGATGGGCGACCCTGGGATATATGATTGCGAAGCGAGACATAGCGCAACTTTGGGGCTCACACAGGCACCCCAGTGTCTCTGTGTGGCAAGACAACATGGACTGGTCTATGTTCCGCGAGAAGACTGCTTACACAGCCAGGGGCAGGCCTAGGGCATGGACGAAGATCTGGAGTCAGTGGAACGCCTATCGCGGTGATATTTGCGCTCCTCCCTTGGTTGAAACCCCTGATGTTATCCTGTCTCCCTAGGCCGACGTTCCTGAACTTTCGTATACTGTCCCTTGATTTGATTGACCTCCCCGCTGTCCCCCCCTGCCTTGCCTTATCCTGCTGATTGTGACTTTGGATTCCTGATTAGTGGGGTTCCCCTCCCCCTCCTGGGCTGACTCCGTTTATTATGCATTCGCCTTTTAGATGTTTGTTTGTTTTTGTGTGTATAAAACGGAAAATTGTCTTCTCCTGTTCTATAGTGTGGGCGACATCCTGTATCCGGTTTGTGCCTGCCCGCCGGAAAGGCTCTCATTGTTTTTATTACGTTGTGCTTTGCTTTTAGCGGCCAGCCCGTGCGGTTGTAGGCCCATCTCTGTAACTTTGATTTTGTTGCTCAATAAAAGTTTTTAACCAAAAAAAAAAAAAAAAAGATCAAGAAAATCATCAACCGACATTGGTCTCTAATTAAAGCTGAACCTGATCTACAAAATCTGTACAGTGAACATGTGACTTTTGCTTTCAAAAGATCCAAAAACATGAAAGAGATTCTCACTGCAAAAAAAGAAGTTAAATCACAACATAAAGGAATGGCAAAATGTTTGAATTGAATACATTGCAATAATGTAATAACTGGAAAAACGTGTATGCATCCCACAATAGGCCACAAAATAGACCTGCAATACACAGGAACTTGTGATTCTAAAAATGTGATCTATGCCATCAAATGCCCATGTGGTAAAATATACGTCGGTCAAACCGAACGCAAGATCAAAATAAGAATGTCAGAACATAAAAGCAATATTCGTACCAAGAATATGAAATCTACTGTAGCTACACATTGGCTTGAAGCCAATCACCAAATTGCGCAATTAAAATTCACCATACTGGAGATACTCCCACAACGCTGCGATATGGATCCAGTTAAACAGCGCCTACAGGCAGAATTCTTTTGGATCAAGAAATTGAATTCCCTTCAGCCAACAGGGATTAACGACAGAATTGAATTTGCATGTTTTCTATGAGGTATTTTTCTATTCTAGCACAGCATAAGGCTTAGAAGCCTTCCTTACCCTTATCACGAAACATATGGCACACAGACTTTGATGGACTAAGCCAACCATTCAATTCAATCTCTATTGTATATTACACAGGCTGTATATTTTTTTTTTGACATATATTGTTCACATTATGTTTATTGTTGACATTATGTTTGATCTTTATTTAATCTGTAACACATGACCTATGCGCTACTCAGCGCTACTTAGGGCAATTCTGTCTTTTACAGGACAACTTTATTGAGCACACACAAACAGTCACGCCACCAGTAGCTTTCCGTCTTTTTGCCCTCTTGAGTCTGCATCTATGAGGTATCGATATACTCCTGATACACTTCCAAAATATTTTTTGAAATGATTGAAATCGTTTAAATATATACATATTCAAGTCTTGTTTCCGTAACTATTATTTACATCCCGATTCTAATGACCACGTGATCGGAACCCTGACCCAATGAAATCGCAGCTCTGAAGTTTCTATGGCTACCCTGCCAGCGTCCGATTCATATAAACGTGTCCGACGATTTCTTATTGTTTTAAAGTTCATCCAAATTCTATATTATGTTAATTTTCTTCATTTCCAACTCGAAGCCGAAATACCGCTTCGATATAATTCCTCATTGCTACTGTTTTTGTATTCCGTGACATCACGTAACTTGGCAATGAATCATAAGAAGCCGTCACGATAGGCTTCGCGTTAATCCAACTGATTCCGCATTCGGACAGTTACGAGAGCAACGCGTTGCATGAAGTAAGTATTTTTCGGTTTCCTTTCATTTTATTTTCAGCCGCATACACGGTAGTTCACTGCAAGATGCGGCTTATGCAGTCGTTATGTTTTCATGTTAAGTAATTTCAATAGATGCCCTTCTAGTAAACCCTACAGGGATAGTCCATTTCGTCTATCATCGAGCACGCCATTTCAGCCTGTGATCTTCCATTTAATCCACAATCATATTGAGTTAGCCATACAATTTAAGAATGTGCCTATTTTTCAAACATGTCCCTATGCTTACAGTAATTTTTTGCTAAACTTTCATTTTATCCCACAAGGTTATATTGTTTTCATGTATTGGTACAATATGAATCAATTTAGTTTTTTGAATGCTAAGGTCCTGTATGTTTTCATTCACAGGCCCCTGATGAAGGGTTATTCTGTTCAACCCGAAATGCATTGGGCATGATGTAACGCAATGAATCATTCATGATTATAATGAATTACTAAATATACTCGAACAGAAGGATACATTTTGAATCAATAAAGTACTTATGATTCCATAAGATTAAAAATGTATTAATTTGTGGAAGAAAAAACGGAAACTTATAAATGAAAATGAGTGAAGAACTCTGTCAGTTTCATGTTAAATGAGCGCGTCCCTAGTGATCTAACCATCACATACTCTCACACATCCCTGTATGCCATGCCCAAAGACACTGCATGCTGTATAGGTAATCTTATAAATCAATTGTGAGGGGGGGAAGGATCACTTGTCCTGCTAACCTGGATTTTACAGGTTGGTGGGAAGTCCCTTGGTAACAAACCCTCATGCACGTGAGTAGATGTTTTTCTAGCGGTATATCTTGATTCTCCGCTATGTTACTCTCGTGTCTGCATAATCATAGGGTTAGTAGGCATGCAGCCTCCACCTGGAGGTAGTTAACCCAAGGTTAAAAGCAGTAGTGTCCAGTGATAGGTGGTGATTGTGAGATTAAAATAACTCGGACAGCCAGATTGCGATATTTATTATTCTGGATTCGAGTTAAATGATGAAAATGTATAGTCGATATGCGTAAAGAAGTATTAGGGTTCCCACGCTATCAATTTTCAAGTATTTAAAAGGTCCGAGTTATTTTAAATACTTGAAACTTGAAAATTGATAGCGTGAGAACCCTAATACTTCTTTACCCATATCGACTATATATTTTCATCATTTAACTCGAATCCAGAATAATAAATATCGCAATCTGGCTGTCCGAGTTATTTTATTCTCACAATCACCACCTATCACTGGACACTACTGCTTTTAACCTTGGGTTAACTACCTCCAGGTGGAGGCTGCATACCTACTAACCCTATGATTATGCAGACACGAGAGTAACATAGCGGAGAATCAAGATATACCGCTAGAAAAACATCTACTCACGTGCATGAGGGTTTTTTACCAAGGGACTTCCCACCAACCTGTAAAATCCAGGTTAGCAGGACAAGTGATCCTTCCCCCCCTCACAATTGATTTATAAGATTATATTTCAAGGAAACTGGATGGATCACAATAAATTTTCCTTCTCCCTCCTCAATGATTGAAGAGTGCTGTATAGGTAAGTCAGCACTATGACAGGCCTTACAGTCCTAAAGGCAGGGTGCACTATGCTACATATGAGGGCCTATCTTCATGAGCAGATATCTCCCTTTGCTGGCCAGCTCTATTGCTGCCAGTACAAGTGAACAGGGAAGCTATTTTGAGTACATATGTTGGACACCGGTGAAAACGAGTTCCCCAGCTACATAATGGCTTCAATGAAAATAGGGATGTTTGGTGATTACCATCTCATATTAATAAACCCACACTGATGCCAGTGTTGGATTTATTGATTCATGCACTCAGAGGGCATCTTATAGGTCCCCCCTGAAAACCTACCAGCTACTGATGTGCTGACTGACTGGTTTTCACCAGACTGCCACCAGAGACACAGTTATGACCCACAAGGGTGAGTGCTTTTGCTCTCAAGAGGCCAGAAATAGAAATCAACCCTGCTTGGGCAGAGGGTGCTTACTCACACAGGATGACCTGCAGATTATCATTCCAAGGCAAGGGAAGCTTCAAAGAGCCCATCACCTTTGGTATGCAAATCTGGCTTCTCTCACAGAAGAATCAGCCAACACCCTTTGTCCAGGGATCTTTGGCATCTGGACAGGTGGGAACATAGCTAGTCATTATAGGGAGGTCCACCCTCAGGGCAGTACCACCGCAAAGGTGGGCTACCTGAAGTGGAGGTGACTTTTGAGAGTCAGACATTTTGGTGATGGTAAACTTAGGACCTCTAAGACAGTCCCACAGGAAGTTGGTCATATAAGGAGTGTAGTGACCCCAGGGGTAGGTGGCCCATTGGCTACTACCTAAACTCTGCTAATGCCCCTAAATTCAATATTTAGAGGAGGCGCTGGCACCACAAAATCAGATCCTGACCACCTACCCCAAACCCTCAAGAGACTGAGCTCACTCATGAACTCCCCACCATCGCTTGCAGGCTCCATCAACCACTAGTGCTTCTGGATGAAGAACTTGAACCCTCCAGTCAAAACCGGCGGCTTCGTTTCCCACAGACCAATCCCCATTGACTAATATTGGACACCCGACGCTGTATTGCACCACCGTACCCAGCCGCCCTAGTGTCGCTGTAGGTGATCTGCTGGTGCTACTTTGGACCTTTCCCAATACTCACCTTAAGTCCCAGAGACTGGTCTCGTAAATTGCTGTACTGCACCTGAATGCTGTGTTTCTCCTACCATAGGATAACATTGCAACTTGCAACTTCTAAAAAAACGCACTGTCGACTTATTAAAACACAAAGTATTGTTTCTGAAAAAGATACATAACTGAACGTATTGATTCTGGTGCTCAAAAATATATAAAGATATGTGCTACTTTTATAAATTAGTGTGGATCTCCTTATTGAGTCATGCACATAATTTATTGACTATTATGAGTATGCCGTAGATGTCTAACACTAACACTCCTCTCTGATAAGGCTGCTCGATCACACTAGCCCCTAGAAGAGCACCTTGTGGTTGCTAGAGCAAGCCCCTGCCCACTCATAAGGGAACACATGGACTCTTTGCACATTACAAATCATTTTGGTATATCATGTGAAAAGTTCGCTTCTAACACTCATTAAGACTGTGAAGGCCCAATGGTGGCCAAGAGGGACAGATGAATAAGGATTTCAGCTTGCAGGGCAGGAGCAGTGCATTTCACATCCAACTCTATGAGCTGATATCCATGCCCCATAATCTTTCATTGGTAATCTGTAATGTGTTCCTTAAGAGGGGTTTTTTCAATTCAATATCCTTTATTTGATTCTGAATCTTTACAAACAAATCATAAAAGCAGAAGCAATAAAAACCAGCATGCATCATCATACACATTTCTAACCCTGGGCGGGTAACTCCGCACCGCCAACGGAGTTTGCGAAGATTTGCCTACTCCGCGCTCCGTGGCGAACGCGGAGAAAGGCAAAACACCGCCTCCGTGGCGGAGCGGAGTTCGCCGCTCTCTCCCCCTTCCAAATACTTTAAAAATAATCAAAAGAAGTAACTTACCTGTGTTCTACTGCCTTCTCTGCCTGGCCGCTCTTCTTTCTGCGCCTCTCGCGTCCTTTGTCATTAGAAAAAAAACACTATGTTGTACATCTTGCGAGTACGCATGCGCACGCGCAAGACGTACAACATAGTGTTTTTTTCAATGAAGAAGGATTGCGAGGCGGCGAGGAGCAGGAAGGAGTGCGGCCAGGCGGGGGAGGCGGCAGACACACAGGTAAGTGCCTTCTTTTTATCCTTTTTAAAGCATTTGAGTGGGGGAGCGGGGAGGGAGCGGAGCTATGCGTAGTTCCACGGAGTTTTTTTCAAACTTCGTGGAGCTACGGGTAGAGGCACTACACCAGCTCCGCCCACCCTTACACAATTCATATGTCATAAAAACATATGTGTTTGTAGCTTATTATATACAATGATCTAATCAAGTTGTGAAATTTATGTTATCATAGTTTTTCTGCATCTGATTATGTTCCTTAAAAATCGTGCTATAGACCTGGTAAAATCCTCATTCTGTAAAAATTGTAAAAACAATATTGCAGGTCGGCATTGTCTAAAACCCAATATCTTTAAAATTGGTCAAGTCCGTCTCTTTCTTTGTATAGAGTAAAATTTACAAACAAACACTACATGAATTGTAGATTTGGCTGACACATCGTCACATGGACATTTAGTTAGCATTTTTGTCCAATCGTTCATTGTGGGAAAGGATGTTATTAGGTGGAAGATACCGTACCTAAAACGGGTCAGGACAAATCTATCCTGAGAATCCTCCACGTATTTTAGGTATGTTGCATGTCATATGTAGTGAGTGACAGTTGATTGGACAGGACTGTCGGTCTCCCTATTTCTGCACAGAGTCTACAGAACTCCAGAAGAGTCATACACTCTTTTTTAAGATCTTTCCTAGTGACAGATAGTGGGGAACTTGGCTTCTCACAATATTCTGGGTTTCCTAGATTCTGCATAAATTCTTTTATGTATTTTAACCATGGGATTTTGGAGGCCCTATCTAGTTTAATACAATCTCTTATAATATCCCTGTTGAGCTCGGTTATTGTGTTTGTCCATATTCTGTGCCATAATAGGACTAGTTGGGTTTTTAATTTCAGGTGGGTATTTCTCCACTGTGATTGCAGCTTGGCCTTCTATTTTGCCAACTGTATTTTGTATATATGTTTGTCATTCTTGTGTGTGATAAAGTACTTTTCCTTTTTCAAGTGAAAACAGTAACTAAACAATGATTTATTGAGTGGCATTAAGTGTGCTAGCGAGTTCTCAGTTTTCAACCCACACCACATCCCTGCAGGAGCTTTGCACTGCTATGCCATCGCTACCTTACTAGTCAAGTGTTGACAGGGTGTGCTTGGTTTTCAATTTCAGGTGACATTAGGGCTGGGACCCCACGATGCCATTGGTAAAAGACCATATTTGATAGAATTAGGTCACAGTAACCCCTGGATGCCCTCGAACCCCCTAAAAGGTGCTCTCTGGCAGTATCTGACAATTAAAAACAAACAGTTTAGGGAGACGCGCGAGCGCGCGACCAAGATGGCCGCCGCCTGAGGAGCTCTATCGCGTTTCGAGCCCGTTTTTCGTCAAAAACGACGAAAATCTGTCAGTGGCTTTGGTTTATGGAGGTCGCTGCATTTCATTAACCCTCACCTGTTCCTGGAAGCAATTTCAGTCGCTTTTCTGCACGGCAAGTGGGGTTTTCAGCCTCTTGGTTCTTGCTCCCTGTGTGCTTCCTGCTGCAGCCTGAAATCTCTGTCAGGGGGGCGGAGTGTTCTTTAGGAGAGGGCCTGGCTTAGGCCTAACCAAACCCACGACCCAGTTTAGCTGCTGCACCAATATTTTGGAGCTATTTTGTTCATTTTTACATTATCTGGCTGATATTTTCCAGATTTACGTAATTTTGGCTGCTATTCTGCTAAAATGGATGCTAAAGCTCTCAATAAAAGGAAACAACAAGTTTCACCACCTCCTTTAAAATCGAAATTGGTGGAGTCTTCAGAGCCCTCCTTATCTCTCATTTTAGAGGAAATGAAAGCACTCAAAGCGAATACTGACACTATTGCGACTGAAATAAACATGTGTGTAAAGAAATGACTTGTTTATCGATGAAAATTTCTGATAACTCAATCAAAATCCAAGATAATAAAACCAAAATAGATGCCTTTGCTCCACTTGTAATTTCAAAAAGGGGGTGGTGATGGACAGAGTATCTGAGTTAATCAGAACACTCCTACCCAGTCAACAGATCAGGGCTTGATCCATCACCGTTTTTTAGCTCACTGCACCATCCCAGTTCAGATCCTGGCTACATGCAAATTAGTCTGTCCCTGGCCCAGTGCATCATGGGAACAGGGCAGACCAAACTACCAAGCCAATTCTTTACTGGAAAGGAAACAAGCTTCCGGGGACCGGTTTCTGGCATTACAGCCGTCTTCGGCCCGGCTTGCTTGAATCCTGATGGTGCAGTGAGCAAGGGACTCACATCTGAGCATACCCTTCCACACTTATGGTGGCCAAAATTATTTCAAAAAGGGGGTGGTGATGGACAGAGTATCTGAGTTAATCAGAACACTCCTACCCAGTCAACAGATCAGGGCTTGATCCATCACCGTTTTTTAGCTCACTGCACCATCCCAGTTCAGAACCTGGCTACAAGCAAATTAGTCTGTCCCTGGCCCAGTGCATCATGGGAACAGGGCAGACCAAACTACCAAGCCAATTCTTTACTGGAAAGGAAACAAGCTTCCGGGGACCGGTTTCTGGCATTACAGCCATCTTCGGCCCGGCTTGCTTGAATCCTGATGGTGCAGTGAGCAAGGGACTCACATCTGAGCATACCCTTCCACACTTATGGTGGCCAAAATTATTTCAAAAAGGGGGTGGTGATGGACAGAGTATCTGAGTTAATCAGAACACTCCTACCCAGTCAACAGATCAGGGCTTGATCCATCACCGTTTTTTAGCTCACTGCACCATCCCAGTACAGAACCTGGCTACATGCAAATTAGTCTGTCCCTGGCCCAGTGCATCATGGGAACAGGGCAGACCAAACTACCAAGCCAATTCTTTACTGGAAAGGAAACAAGCTTCCGGGGACCGGTTTTTGGCATTACAGCCGTCTTCGGCCCGGCTTGCTTGAATCCTGATGGTGCAGTGAGCAAGGGACTCACATCTGAGCATACCCTTCCACACTTATGGTGGCCAAAATTATTTCAAAAAGGGGGTGGTGATGGACAGAGTATCTGAGTTAATCAGAACACTCCTACCCAGTCAACAGATCAGGGCTTGATCCATCACCGTTTTTTAGCTCACTGCACCATCCCAGTTCAGATCCTGGCTACATGCAAATTAGTCTGTCCCTGGCCCAGTGCATCATGGGAACAGGGCAGACCAAACTACCAAGCCAATTCTTTACTGGAAAGGAAACAAGCTTCCGGGGACCGGTTTCTGGCATTACAGCCGTCTTCGGCCCGGCTTGCTTGAATCCTGATGGTGCAGTGAGCAAGGGACTCACATCTGAGCATACCCTTCCACACTTATGGTGGCCAAAATTATTTCAAAAAGGGGGTGGTGATGGACAGAGTATCTGAGTTAATCAGAACACTCCTACCCAGTCAACAGATCAGGGCTTGATCCATCACCGTTTTTTAGCTCACTGCACCATCCCAGTTCAGAACCTGGCTACAAGCAAATTAGTCTGTCCCTGGCCCAGTGCATCATGGGAACAGGGCAGACCAAACTACCAAGCCAATTCTTTACTGGAAAGGAAACAAGCTTCCGGGGACCGGTTTCTGGCATTACAGCCATCTTCGGCCCGGCTTGCTTGAATCCTGATGGTGCAGTGAGCAAGGGATTCACATCTGAGCATACCCTTCCACACTTATGGTGGACAAAATTATTTCAAAAAGGGGGTGGTGATGGACAGAGTATCCGAGTTAATCAGAACACTCCTACCCAGTCAACAGATCAGGGCTTGATCCATCACCGTTTTTTAGCTCACTGCACCATCCCAGTACAGAACCTGGCTACATGCAAATTAGTCTGTCCCTGGCCCAGTGCATCATGGGAACAGGGCAGACCAAACTACCAAGCCAATTCTTTACTGGAAAGGAAACAAGCTTCCGGGGACCGGTTTTTGGCATTACAGCCGTCTTCGGCCCGGCTTGCTTGAATCCTGATGGTGCAGTGAGCAAGGGACTCACATCTGAGCATACCCTTCCACACTTATGGTGGCCAAAATAATTTCAAAAAGGGGGTGGTGATGGACAGAGTATCTGAGTTAATCAGAACACTCCTACCCAGTCAACAGATCAGGGCTTGATCCATCACCGTTTTTTAGCTCACTGCACCATCCCAGTTCAGAACCTGGCTACATGCAAATTAGTCTGTCCCTGGCCCAGTGCATCATGGGAACAGGGCAGACCAAACTACCAAGCCAATTCTTTACTGGAAAGGAAACAAGCTTCCGGGGACTGGTTTCTGGCATTACAGCCGTCTTCGGCCCGGCTTGCTTGAATCCTGATGGTGCAGTGAGCAAGGGACTCACATCTGAGCATACCCTTCCACACTTATGGTGGCCAAAATAATTTCAAAAAGGGGGTGGTGATGGACAGAGTATCTGAGTTAATCAGAACACTCCTACCCAGTCAACAGATCAGGGCTTGATCCATCACCGTTTTTTAGCTCACTGCACCATCCCAGTTCAGAACCTGGCTACATGCAAATTAGTCTGTCCCTGGCCCAGTGCATCATGGGAACAGGGCAGACCAAACTACCAAGCCAATTCTTTACTGGAAAGGAAACAAGCTTCCGGGGACCGGTTTCTGGCATTACAGCCGTCTTCGGCCCGGCTTGCTTGAATCCTGATGGTGCAGTGAGCAAGGGACTCACATCTGAGCATACCCTTCCACACTTATGGTGGCCAAAATAATTTCAAAAAGGGGGTGGTGATGGACAGAGTATCTGAGTTAATCAGAACACTCCTACCCAGTCAACAGATCAGGGCTTGATCCATCACCGTTTTTTAGCTCACTGCACCATCCCAGTTCAGAACCTGGCTACATGCAAATTAGTCTGTCCCTGGCCCAGTGCATCATGGGAACAGGGCAGACCAAACTACCAAGCCAATTCTTTACTGGAAAGGAAACAAGCTTCCGGGGACCGGTTTCTGGCATTACAGCCGTCTTCAGCCCGGCTTGCTTGAATCCTGATGGTGCAGTGAGCAAGGGACTCACATCTGAGCATACCCTTCCACACTTATGGTGGCCAAAATAATTTCAAAAAGGGGGTGGTGATGGACAGAGTATCTGAGTTTGCTCCACTTGTGGCGAAAATTTCTTCTCTGAGCTCGCACCTTCTGGATATGGAAAATAGAAATAGGCACTATAACCTGCGCATTTTTAATTTACCAGAAGAAGTTGAGGGAAACAATTGTCGATTATATTTGGAGTCCTTACTTCCTGGCCTTTTAAACCTCAAATTTCCTGAAAATTTTGAAATTGACAAGGCCCATCGAATTCCTTCGCATCGTAACCCACAGCATACCAAACCTAGACAAATGATACTTAAGGTATTTCGTCATCATCATTCGGTTATGATTAGAAAGGCAGCAAGAGACATTCCTTCATTGATGGTTAATGGTCACAAAATCTTTATTCATCAAGATTTTGCAAAAGATACTGTTGCAATTCGTAAGGAATTCGCTTCTCTTCGCCCTCAACTAAGAAGTCTTGGTTATAAATATGGTCTCTTTGATCCTTCAACGATGCGCATTTGGAAGGACTCATTCTCCAAATCTTTTCACAGACCTGATGATCTTCGCCATTTTCTTGATCAGCTACTTCATCGTCCAATGGATACTCATGATCCTCATCCTGATTCTTGAATGGTTGTTGTTCATTGTCTACTGACAGGTTGCTGAATTCTTATTTTACCTTGGGGCTCCAACGGTTACGGTCATGCTTGTAGATAGTGTGTGCATTTCACTGCTCTTATTTATGTGTATTGTTTTGTCTCTGTTTTGTTTTTTGTTTTATGTTTTCTCCTTTCCTTCACTTTTCATAATCCTTTGAGCTACTTATATTTTTCTATTTCTTCTTTTTTCTATCATCCTCTTCTTCTTTTTCTCTTCTTTAACTCTTCACTATGGCTAATGTTAAAGTAGTTTCATTAAATGTGAAAGGTTTGCGTCACCCAGTTAAACGTACTAAGATTTTGGATTATTTAGGTCGTTCCAAGGCTGATTTTTGTTTTCTTCAAGAGACTCATGTGGATGATAAAATATTGGATTATATGAAAAAGGGGTTGACTGTATAGTTTCATCCCCTGCTATTGGTAAAAAATGGTGTAGCAATATTAATTGCAAAAAAGTCTCATTGCCAAATATTGAGCAAAGTTGCTGATGCTGAAGGGGGGTACTTAATTGTAAAAGTTAAAGTTCATGACACCATTATCTTTTTGACAAATGTTTATGGTCCTACTGCAGATGAACCTACGTTTTGGTCTTCTCTTACTACTGAGGTTATTAAAATTGGAAATGTTCCTTTGATTGTTGCAGGTGATTTTAATGTAGTAGCTGACCCTTTATTGGATAGATTGTCTCACACAAAATTTCACGCCTCTAAAGTTTATTTTGCTTTTAAACAATTTCTCCAAACCACAAATTTAGTTGATATTTGGCGCCTCCATTTCCCTACTGAAAAAATGTTTACTTTCTTTTCTAATCCACACAATTCGCATTCTAGAATTGATTATATTTTAGTTTCACGACCACTCACTGCATCTATCGCGAACCCTGTTATTGGAAATATTGATATCTCTGACCATGCTATGATTTCTTGTATTTTAAATCTCCAGACAATACTCCCTAAACGATCTAGATGGAGAATGAAATCTAGCATTGCTCTCAATGAACGGAATAAACCAAAACTTTTATCTGCTATATCAGATTACTTTCAGCTTAACCCTGAAGGCTCAACTTCTTTGATTACTCGATGGGATGCATTTAAAGCTTATATTAGAGGACTACGATTTCTATTATATTTTATAGCAACAAGGGACCCCAGTTTAGTCTGTCGGGACCATGGGGAGCATACTTTTGAAAAACAACAATGGTCCCAAGCAAAAGAAATAATGAACGAATAACATATAGACAGAGTCAATCTATATTTACAGGACAGACATGTCCAGCCGGACAGGGGTCTTCCAGAGATTTTACTCAGTATTTATGTATTGAAATCACATAGAGAATACCTTCCAACAATCAACCAAAGTGGACAACAAGCCTGTGTCCAGTACTGACAGAGCGAGTACAAGTGGTGATGTAGACAGCAAAGAAGGGCTTTGTAAGGCAAAACAGCGTTACTCTATAAATAGTACAGTTGTACAGAGTATAACATAAATGCACTAGACATTTCAGTAGTAATCACATTTCAGTTCAAGTGCATAAATAGTCGACGGCGTTTCGGACCCCTATAAAGTATCAGGGACCATCATCAGGACAAATACAATGAAAAGCCTTAGATTAATTAAGCCTCTAAATGCCTAAAAGGGGGGAAGGGGGGGAGAAAAAGAAGATATTCAAAACATACAATGGATAAAATTCAAAACCTTGGTGACATGAGTGAGAGCAGTGAACAACGACGTATTGGTCGAGCAAGTCACGTGGACTATAGTGCTGGTGATGTGCACTAATAGCTACGGTCCAATCGGTGGAGACTTAATATGGACAGTGAAGGTGTTTCAGTGACTAATGACTGTATTGTTTATAATTGTGGTTAAAATGGTTAAAACCGCGTAGGCGTGGGGTGATATCGGCGCAAGTGGTGTCTTGAGGACGTCATGAGTGAAGGAATTAATAAATGGTGAAAATGGAGCCAGATGCGGGCGTGAGGAGATAACGGCGCAAGTGGTTCCTTCGAGGTATAAAAAGTGAAGGGAAAGGTAACCGTAGCGTCGGCCGTGTGGGCGTGGGCGGAATACACGAGGAATTACAGGCTTACCGGGTCGCCTCAAGAAGGAGAGGCTGACTCCTTGGCAACAGTTACAACCGCGAGCCCTGCAAGGGTAAAAAGGGTGGTCAGGACCCGGGAGACGCGGTGCTGGAATTTAACGAGCCGCGAAGGCTCTGTGAAGGCGTGCAGCCACTTACCAGAGTCGGGATGCGGGAGCCGCGGATAAAGTATTACCGTCGGCTGGCCAGGATACCTATCAAGAGGGGGGCGCATCAGTACAGAATCAACTAAATTAAAATAACATCATCACGCAGCCGAAGTGCTAGAGGAGGATCCACTTACCGGATCAGTCGGCTCGAATGTTTTCCTGGCGTCCAGAGCGCAGGGTAGCCAGGGTCTAATATACTTGGTTCGGATTGGACCAGGGAAGGGGCATGGAAATAAAAGACGGACCTGCATAGGTGCCATCTTAGGGTAGTGAGAGGACAGGACAGGGCATAGAAATAGAAGACGGACCCATATGGGGGCCATCTTGAGGCAGTGAACGTGAGGAAGTGAAGGCATGCTTGTGAACAGGCACGTTTAAGGGAATTTAGGTGTAGTGGGGAATTTACACATACATACAATTAAACAATAAAAGGACCCAAGCAGCCAGTACAGTTGAATACTTCAGCAAGGCACATAATTGTAATCGTGCAGGCACAGTAAGGAATTTTGAGCAAGGGTGTCAGATAAGGGCAGTCCATTCATCTTGGACGTTGAGCCCCGAGTTCAGACTATCAGTCTTCAGAATCCATTTCAGTTCCTCTCTGTTTAAGAGGCGTGTCAGATCTCCGCCCCTTGGTGAGATTATGATTTGTGAAATCACAGTCCATTGAATGTCGTTCTCGGAGTGTCCTTTCTCCACAAAATGTTCCACCAAAGGAGCGTTGGGTGTTTTACACCTGATGCGGCTACGGTGCTGGGAAATCCTCAATTTGACCTTCTGCTTAGTTTGTCCCACGTATATCAGGTTGCAAGGGCAGAAGATGGCATATACAACATTATGACTGTTACAATTGGTAAAGGTGTTACGAACATTTCTAGCATTGTTGAACACAAATTCTTTCCCATCCATTGAAAACTCACATACAACGCACGTCCCGCAGCGGGCGTGCCCAAGAAGTGGAGGTAATTGCCAGTGGTCATTCAGGGTTACATTTCTAATGGATGGTAAGGCAGCCCTAACCAATTGGTCCTTGAGATTTTTGTTTTTCTTAAAGGCAAATAACGGGGTGTCCCAATTCAATAAGCCTGAGTTCAAAATGTGCCAGTTCTTTTTAACACATTGTCTGACCCGGCTTGACACCGGGGAATATGTTGTTACACACACCAATTTCTCAGTGGTCTTTTTGGGTTTAGGTTCCAGGGGGGTTTCCCGAGGGCAGTACCAAGCTCTCTTCATCGAATTCTTGATGAGACGCTTGGGGTACCCTCTAAACCTCAGTTTACTAGATAGTATATTGGCCAATATACTATCTAGTAAACTGAGGTTTAGAGGGTACCCCAAGCGTCTCATCAAGAATTCGATGAAGAGAGCTTGGTACTGCCCTCGGGAAACCCTCCTGGAACCTAAACCCAAAAAGACCACTGAGAAATTGGTGTGTGTAACAACATATTCCCCGGTGTCAAGCCGGGTCAGACAATGTGTTAAAAAGAACTGGCACATTTTGAACTCAGGCTTATTGAATTGGGACACCCCGTTATTTGCCTTTAAGAAAAACAAAAATCTCAAGGACCAATTGGTTAGGGCTGCCTTACCATCCATTAGAAATGTAACCCTGAATGACCACTGGCAATTACCTCCACTTCTTGGGCACGCCCGCTGCGGGACGTGCGTTGTATGTGAGTTTTCAATGGATGGGAAAGAATTTGTGTTCAACAATGCTAGAAATGTTCGTAACACCTTTACCAATTGTAACAGTCATAATGTTGTATATGCCATCTTCTGCCCTTGCAACCTGATATACGTGGGACAAACTAAGCAGAAGGTCAAATTGAGGATTTCCCAGCACCGTAGCCGCATCAGGTGTAAAACACCCAACGCTCCTTTGGTGGAACATTTTGTGGAGAAAGGACACTCCGAGAACGACATTCAATGGACTGTGATTTCACAAATCATAATCTCACCAAGGGGCGGAGATCTGACACGCCTCTTAAACAGAGAGGAACTGAAATGGATTCTGAAGACTGATAGTCTGAACTCGGGGCTCAACGTCCAAGATGAATGGACTGCCCTTATCTGACACCCTTGCTCAAAATTCCTTACTGTGCCTGCACGATTACAATTATGTGCCTTGCTGAAGTATTCAACTGTACTGGCTGCTTGGGTCCTTTTATTGTTTAATTGTATGTATGTGTAAATTCCCCACTACACCTAAATTCCCTTAAACGTGCCTGTTCACAAGCATGCCTTCACTTCCTCACGTTCACTGCCTCAAGATGGCCCCCATATGGGTCCGTCTTCTATTTCTATGCCCTGTCCTGTCCTCTCACTACCCTAAGATGGCACCTATGCAGGTCCGTCTTTTATTTCCATGCCCCTTCCCTGGTCCAATCCGAACCAAGTATATTAGACCCTGGCTACCCTGCGCTCTGGACGCCAGGAAAACATTCGAGCCGACTGATCCGGTAAGTGGATCCTCCTCTAGCACTTCGGCTGCGTGATGATGTTATTTTAATTTAGTTGATTCTGTACTGATGCGCCCCCCTCTTGATAGGTATCCTGGCCAGCCGACGGTAATACTTTATCCGCGGCTCCCGCATCCCGACTCTGGTAAGTGGCTGCACGCCTTCACAGAGCCTTCGCGGCTCGTTAAATTCCAGCACCGCGTCTCCCGGGTCCTGACCACCCTTTTTACCCTTGCAGGGCTCGCGGTTGTAACTGTTGCCAAGGAGTCAGCCTCTCCTTCTTGAGGCGACCCGGTAAGCCTGTAATTCCTCGTGTATTCCGCCCACGCCCACACGGCCGACGCTACGGTTACCTTTCCCTTCACTTTTTATACCTCGAAGGAACCACTTGCGCCGTTATCTCCTCACGCCCGCATCTGGCTCCATTTTCACCATTTATTAATTCCTTCACTCATGACGTCCTCAAGACACCACTTGCGCCGATATCACCCCACGCCTACGCGGTTTTAACCATTTTAACCACAATTATAAACAATACAGTCATTAGTCACTGAAACACCTTCACTGTCCATATTAAGTCTCCACCGATTGGACCGTAGCTATTAGTGCACATCACCAGCACTATAGTCCACGTGACTTGCTCGACCAATACGTCGTTGTTCACTGCTCTCACTCATGTCACCAAGGTTTTGAATTTTATCCATTGTATGTTTTGAATATCTTCTTTTTCTCCCCCCCTTCCCCCCTTTTAGGCATTTAGAGGCTTAATTAATCTAAGGCTTTTCATTGTATTTGTCCTGATGATGGTCCCTGATACTTTATAGGGGTCCGAAACGCCGTCGACTATTTATGCACTTGAACTGAAATGTGATTACTACTGAAATGTCTAGTGCATTTATGTTATACTCTGTACAACTGTACTATTTATAGAGTAACGCTGTTTTGCCTTACAAAGCCCTTCTTTGCTGTCTACATCACCACTTGTACTCGCTCTGTCAGTACTGGACACAGGCTTGTTGTCCACTTTGGTTGATTGTTGGAAGGTATTCTCTATGTGATTTCAATACATAAATACTGAGTAAAATCTCTGGAAGACCCCTGTCCGGCTGGACATGTCTGTCCTGTAAATATAGATTGACTCTGTCTATATGTTATTCGTTCATTATTTCTTTTGCTTGGGACCATTGTTGTTTTTCAAAAATACGATTTCTATTATGGCACATGAAAATAAAACTTTTAATGATAACATATATGAAAGACTTTTTATTACCTCCAATGATCTGAAATATAGAGATATATTGCAAAAACTACGTTATGAATTCAATACTATTCTTAGTAAAAGAGCTGGGGTCCAACTTTCCGGAACCAAAGCTAAATTTAGTTTCAACGCAAATAAATCTGGTAGGCTTTTAGCTAATTATCTTCGTATTAAAAAAGACAGAACACAGATAACTTCCATTCGTAATCCTACTGGTAAAGTTGCGATCTCACACGTAGATATTGTTAATGAATTTTTAGAATTTTACTCTACATTATATAATAAGCCTGATTTTAATGATGATTCTATAGTTGACTCTTTTCTTTCTTCCTGTGACTTACCCAAACTTTCTCAAACAGATAAACTTGGCCTAGATTTACCCATTACATTAGATGAAATTTTATCTGCTATAAAATCCCTCAAACAAAATAAATCCCCAGGTCCTGATGGCTTACCAGCTGAATTTTATAAAGAATTTCAATCCCAGCTCTCGCCCTTTTTACTCCAACTATTTACTTTTTTTAGCTCTTCAGGAACTATGTCTGGGTCCTTTTCAGAAGCCTTAATTATTGTTCTTCCTAAACCAGATAAAGACCCCACCCTTGTTTCTAATTACCGCCCCATTTCTTTAATAAATCAAGATTGCAAATTATATGCAAAAATATTAGCGTCCGTTTATCCCCAATATTGGATTCTA
Source organism: Lissotriton helveticus (assembly GCF_964261635.1). NCBI lineage: Eukaryota > Metazoa > Chordata > Amphibia > Caudata > Salamandridae > Lissotriton > Lissotriton helveticus. The sequence continues at coordinate 1,610,871,021 of NC_136057.1, forward strand.
TCATACATCCCGATCAGTCAGGGTTTATGAAAAATAGGTATTCAGCTAATAACACAAGAACTTTATTACATGTCATTGAACAAGCTCAATCATTACATACTCCATACGGTGTTATGGCTTTAGATGCTGAAAAAGCCTTTGATAAGCTTCATTGGCATTTTTTATTTCGTACCTTGTGTGCGTTTAATTTTGGTGGTAATGATATCCATATGGTTTCAGCCCTATATTCTGCCCCTACTGCTAGATTATTTATTAACGGCCAAGTCTCTACTCAATTTTCCCTTTACAGAGGTACACGTCAGGGTTGTCCCCTTTCCCCTCTGTTATTTTTATTGGGTATTGAACCATTTCTTGCTTCTATTCGACAATGCGACTCTATTAAAGGAATTGCAGTTAAAGATATAATGGTTAAAACACTGGCCTATGCAGACGATGTGCTTTTGTTTATCAGTGATCCCATGTCCTCGTTTCCTTCCTTATTAGACTTAATCTCCAAATATTCTTTAGTTTCCGGTTGCAAATTAAATTCCAATAAAACTGAATTTTTTCCCTTAAATGTATATTGTACTCCTGATATGGTACCCATGCGTGATATTATTTGGCAGAAGAAAAAGTTGAAGTATTTGGGTACCTTATTTTCCTCTTCTATTAAATCAACATTGACTTTAAATAGTGATTTTGTGTTAAATTATATTAAGGATAAATCTTCTAAATGGTCTTCATTGCATCTTTCATGGTGGGGACGAATGGAATGCATTAAAATGAATATTGCCCCTAAAATCTTTTACACATTAACTATGATCCCCATTCAATTCCCATTGAAATTTTATAAAGATATTGATAACCTTCTCTCCAACTTTCTGTGGAATAAAAAAGCAAAACGCATTAAGTATAACAAATTGAAGATGTTAAAAAGTAATGCTGGTTTCGGCATTCCGGATTTTCTTCTTTATCATAAAGCTTTTATTATGAAACAGAGTGCTATTTGGCTTAACCATTCCCCTATACATAACCCTCCCATTTGTTTCCTTATTGAAAAATCCATTGTTAGTCCCTTTCCACTTCCCACTTTAATGACCATGTCACCTAAATCTTCATATGTTCATAAATCTCATATCATTAAATCCACTAAACTTGTTGTTAATGATCTTGATTCTATTAATGAACACCCCATGTCTGTTACTAGTGATTTATCCCTATGGTATAGTTCTGTTATTAAATTGAATAGACATATTAGTTTTTGGTCTTCATGGATTAAAGCTGGATTTTTTTATCTTAGGGATATTTATAAGGCAAATACGTTCATATCATTTCAAATGTTACAAGCTACATTCAAATTGGCAAATTCAGTTTTTAGTAAATATGAATGTTTAATTAACTCTATATTGGACTCGTTTTCATAAACCATTCCTTCTGTTGTTCATGCTGATTTATTCACTTATATTCAAACTGTATCATCAAATCCTCATTGTGTTTCTATTTTATATAAAAAATTAGCTAATCATTTAGGTTTGAATATTAATGTGATTGCACAGTTTTGGAGCATTGAACTATCTCTCTCTCTCTCCATTAATGCATGGGAATCTATTTGGCTTAACAATATATCTGGTTGGTTACCTGTTTCTTTATTTCAAACTAATTCTTATATTCTATTTAATTGCTTGTGGACACCTTTGCGATTATTCAAAGCTAAATTACTTCAATCTGATACATGTTGGCATTGTAATTCACATTCTGGTTCTCTACAACATATGCTTTTTACTTGTCCTTTACTTTCTAAATTCTGGACAGATGTTTGGGACATTATTAAGAAGATTTGTCATATTCAAGAGGATTTAACATACAATTTGTTGATTTGCAAATCCATACTCCTGTCTCATGATTTAAATACACTTGAATGTAAGCTTTTTAATTTTCTAATTTCAGCTGCGTTAAAATCCATTACCTGTTGTTGGAAAGATGTTTCTAAGTTATCGGTTCATGCATGGTGGTCTTGGGTTATTTTTGTGAGAAGAGGAGCACAATTATCTTTATCCGGGGTCTGTCAAAACTCATCTTCTTATCATTTATTTTGGGTTCCTATCGATAATTATTTATTGAATTAATCTCAGTTATCGTATGTTATAAATTCAGTTTATAATTGGTTATTTTGTATAGTAGCTCAATTTATTGCCTATTATTTATCTGATATTATATGTTTCCTTCCCATTCCCTCCCCTTTCTTTTCGCTGTTTCATTGCATTACTTGTACTTCATTTGGAACCATGAATTTATTATAGTTTTCTGTATGTCTTGTTTATTGTTACTTATAATAAAAACCTCAATCAAATATTTTGAACTAAAAAAAAAAACTGTTTAAGGAAGCCTTTTTGAGCTCCGCTGGGACCAGTTATGTTCTGCAATTTTTTTATTTCGAGTGATGATGCCTATGTAACATGTGGAAGAGTGCCATTGTGAAGAACAATGGTTTCTGACACTGGAAAGGTAGGCTGTGATACTTTTGCACCTTGTGACTGGGTTTGTGTAGACAGGTCCTCTAATTCCAAACTTACCTGACTAAACCCTGAACCCACTGCACAATCATATCTGATTAGATATCAATTTGGATGTTCATACACATGCATGACTTGGATTCTACTGCCTACCTTCATTTCATTATTAGCCTTGAAGATGTCCTTTGTGATGAAACGTGTCGACTGCAGTAGATGCTGTATTTTTGGCTTGAATGATGGACAGAACATGCCTACGTCACATCATTGTCTTCTATGTGACCCAATGTCAAGTGCACGTGTTTTCACCCTGACTTCGCCATTACAACAATATTCTTTGCTCTGCTCAGACTAGCTGTTTTTAACCTCTGATTGGAACAATAAATATATGAAAATATATAACTATTTCATATATTTTTTACTAAATCAAAAAACTACCTGTTTTTCACTGCTTGGTGTGGTCCAGACAAACCCTGTTCATCTTTTCAGTGATGGTCTGTCCACATCCCTCTGGATACACTCCGTGGTGGCAGAGTGCAGTCTGGTGTGGCGGCCTATAGAATATTGCTGCTTTCTTGTGTTGCCTTGAATTGGGCTGTCTGAATATGAGATGTGGGGTTGATGGTCTCCAATGTTACCATTGGAAAGTTGACTTACTTCAGCTTTGTAACCGCTCACAGTGCAAACAGCTGTAGTTCCTTCTGTCCACTAGGCTAAGTCATTAAGACTGAATGAGAGAAGCAGCAGTCAGTGCAATGCTGTAGTGTGTGCCACAGTGGTCACCGGGTGAGCTCCCAGGAGTCAATACCTTCTCGCCTGGATGAGCAGCAGAGGTCGGCGGTGGCTGCAGGTAATAAGTCAGACATCTTTTGACTCTCATACAGACCAGTACTGTATGTCAGCAGCTCAGGCCAGGGGATGGGTTCAAAGGTGGGCGCCGGTACATGGCAACACAGCCGAGTCAAAGCCGAACGGGCAGGGGCTTAAATAAAGCATTGGGTTAGACTTCACTCCATGGCAAACCATGCAATTGGAAAACACAGACACAGGAGCAGAAACTGCAGGCAATCTGTGTCTTGAGAAACGGGAAACCGTGATAGGTTACTGTCTCTTTCCTTTCCTCGCCTGGTGGATGCAATTGCTGGGTTGATCTCCACTGAGGGAACGGGGATATATGTGGAAACAGAACTTTTTTCCTCACATCACCAATCTTAGGTTGGCTGGCCAGCAGCAGCAGTCTCAGCACACTTTGCCACTCAGAGGACCTCACAGAAGAACACAGTTCAACAGGACATGAAGCTCTTGACTTGAAAAAGGCATGTCCAGGACTCCAGGGAATATTCCTCCTTCTTTCGGGTCATAATAGTAGTAGGTCTATTAATCGGTCCTCGAGCATACTACCTTCTCCTGCCAGTAGAGAGATCCTCTAGTCCTTTCTATCAATGGGTGTACAGGGCTTCTTTGGCGGGGAAGGTAAACTGATCTAGGTAAAAGATCAGCCTATATTCTGAAGAATTCCAAGTTTGGTCCAAGCCTAGTGGCCAATCAAATTCAAAACCATCCCAACCTTTTGGAGGGAACCAGTCTCTAAAGAAAGTGCATCTTTTGTGTAGGTGTTGTTCAATTCCACAGCAAATGATACGCTCTCACTCTGGTGTCCTTGGGCGCCGCAGACATTCATAAAATCTATCACAGCGTGTATGTGAACCAGAGAACACCCGACCAGTCAGGGCCAGTTGCTAGTCTTACGTTTCTTGGCCACAGCAGGACACCAGAGGATGCCGAAGATGGCATCCGGTCTGTTTCCTTTATCTAGGTGTGTTACCAAAGCCACGCCCTTAGCCACCGTTCTTAATCCAGGTGTCTCAGCTAGTGGGCCACAGTCATGTCTGACCTGCTGGAACTGACTTGAACCAAAGGACGTAGACATAAATAAACCTTCCCTCTCCATTGAAGAAGGTACCATTTAAAAAATAGGCACACTTAATTTACAATGGCTGCACATCAAGTGGAAATATCCAGGAAATGGGAGACAGTAGACGTTTGACTAACACTAAACCTAGGAAGCATCCTACAACTTGTGGGGTGCATACTTAAACACCCATTGTGTATCCAAGCACTACCTCAAACACCTCCGTACATGCGGTACTTAGCAGGGTCCCCTCTAAGGATACTATACGCAGATTTAAAGGGGGAGAAGCCGTACGCAATATCCCAGCTGGAGTGCAGGGAAAATAAAATCCCACCAACTTCAAATCGGGTCGTGGCGTGGTCATGGGTTACCAGTCTCTCATGAAAAAGGAGTACCAATTTCCAAGTTTCCCTAGCACCCAACAGAGTCAATAGCCTTGCCGGTTAACAACATTAAAAAAAAATGAAGAGCAGGCAACCTATGATAGGGGGCTCCTGCGCATACCAGGTCGACTTGAATTATGCAATAAGGAGCACGATAGCACTTAGTAAAAGTGCCAATGTCCTTCAAAATATAGATGCAATGTAACCACATTTTTAATGTCTTTGGAAACAAAGTCAATGGTTTCCAAGAGGTGCTCAGGACACGCAATTAGGCAGTGATCATCAAAACTCAATGGAATGTTGTGTCGGGAGAGAGTGGACAAAGGGGGGCTAACCATACTAGGAAGAGAATATAAATTCAGTAACATGAGGGGGAGTTAGCCAATAAAAACGGAGACATTCCCCAACAGACCACTGCCAAGCTCTAGTCTCAGTCATTACCTCCTTCAATAATACACAGGCGAAATATTGCATTCTTGCAGTAAAACAAGCCCCCCCCTCCCTTGCAAGAATCTTGTTAAGCACAGAAGAATCTATTTTACCAGCTTTGCCCTGCAAGTTTACTGAGGTTTATTTGTCTCCATACTCGAAAATGTGATTTTCGCTAGCTGGAGAGAAAAAACACAAAGCAGTCCTGGAATGGAAAATTCAGGGAGCTTTGCGACTGAAATCTAAAGGTGGTGTGGTAGAGAAGGAATAACTGGCCTTTTCCTTGCACCCAGAGGAGTGTCAGGCTGACCTATAGAAATATCTGGCAGTGCCAGAAGGGTTGCTCTGACAGGTCAGAATGCATGTGAACAGACCAGATTCAGGTGGGAGACTCATGATTTTGTAAGCGGTCTGAGGGCCCGATTCACAGAATGAACTTAAGACTAAATCCTAAACTTACTACTATTTGGTATTCACAGAATGCACTTACTACTTTCGGGATTCACAGAGTGAACTTACTACTTTCGGGATTCACAGAATAAACTTACTACTTTCGGTATTCACAGAATAGATTTAAGACTACTAACTCTAAGTCCGAACTCGGGCCGGAAATTCCGGCCCGGAGGCGGAGCTTCCGGCTTGGGGGCGGGGCTTGTGGCCCGGAGGCGGAGCATCCGGCCCGGAGATGGGGATTTTAGCCATGCTGAAATCACCACCTCTGGGCCGCAAGCTCCGACTCTGGGCCGGAAGCTCCGCCTCCGGTCCGCAAGCTCCGCCTCCAAGCCGGAAGCTCCGCCTCCGGGCCGGAATTTCCGGCCCGAGTTCGGACTTAGAGTTAGTAGTCTTAAATCTATTCTGTGAATACCGAAAGTAGTAAGTTTATTCTGTGAATCCCGAAAGTAGTAAGTTCACTCTGAATCCCGAAAGTAGTAAGTGTATTCTGTGAATACCAAATAGTAGTAAGTTTAGGATTTAGTCTTAAGTTTATTCTGTGAATCGGGCCCAATGTCTTTAATTTAGTGGTGTCCTGCCTTAAATCTCCTCCTCTTCAATGTAAGCCAATGGGGGAAATAAATTCCCCCAAATTTTTCCCAAAATCTTCCTCTTAACAAATTCAAAATGTTGGCATGGGTGCCATCAGTGTGTAGGCTGCATTTGGACCGTTTCTGGACTGGTGAGCTAGGTTTTACTGTTGATTTCCCTAATATTACCACAAGAAGTGCCTGCAGCAAGCAGAATGCAGACACTCTGTCATATTTTTCAAAACACCTATATCTCATGTCTTTACAAGATCAAAACTGCCCCAATTTGTAAATGTGGATCCGATTTTTAGGTATCTGATTCGCTAATGGGGCCACCTTTATGGTAATACCTGCGTCTATTATCTGTCCCGGTTCGATACTCCCCCAGAGAGTACTTGGCCTTCATCAGCAGAGAAATGCCATGTGGATGCAATGACCAACCCTTCACTCCATTTGGACTCAATGATTAAATTAAATAAGGTGAGGGCGCAGAGGAGTAGCTATCAATTGGTACAGTGTCCCATTAAGTCCTGATAATTACTTTATTTACTGCCGCAACAGCAGTCAGAGTCCATTTTCCTTGCTTGCACCAGGGCCCATGGCATCCATGTTACAGTACTGGTGGGGAGTGGGGTAGTGGAATCACTGCGGGGACTGTCAATTCAGCGGTCTGAGTCCTTGATCACAAGATGAGCTACACATCCTTAGCATATCGTTTTTTCAAAGCACTTTGATCGAGGACACAAAATATTTGATAGAGGACTGAAGTAGCAGCAGATTGGTAGAGAAGAGGCACATGATAAAAATGGACAATGAATAAGTCTGTGGAGCACAGGGCAGGCCTATATGCCCTCGTACGGATTTCCCTCTCAAAAACATGGCTTCCAGGATTCCTGTGTAAAATGTAGTCTTGTGCAGATCCAGGTAATTGTGAGGGCAAATGAGAAGGCAAGGTAGAGAAGTATTGTTGGAGCAGATGGGTTACAGGTTAGTATTTGCTGAGGATCAGAGTTTGGTAAAGATAGAGACTGAGAGGAAGAGAGTCGCTGAAGGTGTGTTCTGTGGGAGATTGTCTACCGATGCGCATTGGCGTAGCTAGCCCTATCGCCGACTGTGGCGGTCCATGGTTTTGCTGCCCGCGTGGCATGAGTGAAGAGCGGGGGTGGGGGTGCTGGCAAGATTTCCGGTTATTTTGCCACGGCGGGCGAGTGTAGTGGGGGGGCTTGACTGCAGGTACGAGCTGTGAGAGGCCGCTGCCTCCAAAAATCATGCCACCTGGGGCGGAACGTCCCCCGTCTCTCCCTTGCTACGCCACTGCCCCTGCAATATTCCATAAAATATAGATAGGATAGCCACATACAAGCAGTGTATGTGAGGAGGTGAGAGGTTGTATGTTGAATTATGGTGAGGTTCTCAGACTGTGATTCCTTGAAGGCAGTGGTGATGTGGCCACAACCTATTCTGGCTGTGAAATTGTGTACGCAGGGCTGAATTTAGGGTAGTGCAACCGGGTGCTGTGTATATAAATAACTTAGTTTAAAAGCACCTGCTGCAGAGTTCCTTATGTGTCAAGCAGTTTTCAAGCAGCAGTAAAAATGCCAAGTTAACCCTGGTGATTAATGTTCCTGCTGCAGCAACATTAGAGTTTTGTCTAAAGGCAGTTTTGACTCACCATAATGTAGTGCAGAGAGCTAATATGCCTGCAAAGAACATGTACCATGCACATCACAGAACTGTTTTTTGTGGCTAGCATAGTAGGTTACTGCTTTTGTCACAGATATTCTTTTGTTATTTGCAGTTTATAAATTACAATCCTAATATATCACAGTGACCTATGAATTGTCATCAAAGAGCTGCATGCAAACAGCATGGCATAGGCTAGAACAGAGGTTCTTAAACTGTGGTTCGAGTTCCCCTGGGGGACCAGAATGCCTACTCAGAGGGTCCGCAACTTTTACAAAATTATTTAAAAATTAATAAATTAAAATGAATAAAGTACAAACAATAATGAAGCAAAAATGAAAATGTGAATACATTTTCTCTATTTGATTGTGAAGTGCATAACATAACATGACATAACATAACATAACATAACATAACATAACAACATAGACTGATATACACATGTATGAGTCTTTGTCTCCATACAATGTATCTGTGATGTAAAGTGCTCCGACATCCTGCACTGTACAAGTAGCGCTATAAGAGTAATTAACTGCATGTGAAAGAGGTGCAATGGAGAGAAGAGGTGCGCTATGGGAGTGTGGTAGCAAGAGAATCCATGGAAAAGGAGGTAAGTGGGGGGCATCAAAAAAGATTTGCACACTGGGCACCAACAGTGTGAAATTTTGCCCTGTGTGTACAAGTCGCAGAACATGAATAACCTTTTAGACGGTGCACACCTGTGGTATCTGAAGAGTGACCTAGTGCCTCGTGCATTGCCCTGAAACACTAAGAATTTCGCCAGCTATATTGAGGTGTTAAGGAATTCCGATGTTTGCCATTTACTAAAAATGCATCTGGTGGAATAGCATTAGCGGTCGGCAGTAGGAGTTACTGCAGGGCGGTGACGTGGGCAGGGGAAGCGGCAGGGTGGGGGGTAGTAAGGTATGGATTACGGAGTTTTACAGGTAAGTAAACATTTAAATAAATAAAACGAATTTCGTTGCGCGCACTGCATCACAGATGCAGTAAAATTCGTTTTATTTTTTTTAATGTTTACTTACCTGTAAAACTCCGTAATCCATACATTACTACCCCCCACCCTGCCCTTCCCCCTGCCCACGTCACCGCCCTGCAGTAACTCCTACTGCCGACCGCTACTGTGGGATAGATTTTAGTTCCCAAGGCTCTTTACCAGAATAGGCTTGGTAGTCTCCAATTAGGAAACAGAACACAGCACCAGCACATTCCGGGTCAGAGGTCTCCAGCCTTTTCTCTAATAAGAGCTACTTATGCCCAATGAAAATCATCTCGAGCTACTAGTATTATTCGTGTTGTAATAGTGACTGCCTTCGGCCAAGATTGCTTTAGTGGCCACCCCATGCATCATTTCAAGCAGTAATTATCTAAATGCATCAGGGAGGGTTAACCAGCCCATAATGTCAAAAAGACTATGCCAGTTGGGAATGCCTCTACATGGGTAATGTGTAACTGCAGCTGCAATGCCCTTCACACTGCTGTAATAATATGAGTACTAAGCGTCTTCAGTGCTGCAAAATGTATAACCCAAATATCTACTTTAAATATATTTTGCAAAGGTCCGTAGTGGTACGGAACAGGTGTTGAGCCAACTGAGAGTATGCAGAGACGGGTGAGGATGGACCTGAGTGGTGAAATGCGTGGGACCCGCGGGCCTGGGATGAGCAGACTCATGATATATGTTCGACCTTTCAATGAGGAAGGCTTAATTACCCCACCCCCCAGATGTTGCAAGCAGGCCCGGATCCAGGAATTTTTATTTGGGTGGGCCAAGGGTGCATTTAAGTGGGCCCGATTTGTCGCTTCTTGTGGTAGCCTACAAACCCTAGATTACATCCTATCTACTTGCAAATATGCAACGGATCGATTCTGTGTGTATACAGCGCATGTAGAGAGTTATTTGAAAGTAATAGCAATATCTGGACTTCAGTGCAAACCCTCAAATTCCAATCAACCCAATTATCCACTTTTCTACAATCCCTCTCCTGTGCACCTTACCTCACAGCTGACCTTGGGCCCCAGCCCCATATCAGCCACACTCCAGCTCCACTTTCATTATTCCCGTAAAAACATTAGTAAACCCACCTACAAACTTAGAACTTTGAATATAGCAGTAAATATAATTAGCACACACTTTAAAATATGTTCCACAGTTGCCCTAGTGACCTGACTGCTAATTAAATAAAACCCAAAGGCCATGACAGGGCCGGCTTTAGTGCTAGTGCAAAAGTCTTTTTTGTCACCCACCAATGACCTCTTTCTCTGCAGATACCATTACTGCCACCCTCCAACAGTGCCCCTCATCTATCTGTACCCCCCATGACCTCCTCCTTGGATTCCCTCACTGCCACCCCCAACAGTGCCCCTCATCTCTCTGTACCCCCCATGACCTCCTCCTTGGATTCCCTCACTGCCACCCCCCAACAGTGCCCCTCATCTCTCTGTAGCCCCCCACCATGGCCTCCTCCTTGGATTCCATTACTACCACCCTCCAACAGTGTCCTTCATCTCTGTGTAGCTCATATGCATCTCATTTGTTGTATAGCGCTACTCATATCAGTGTAGGGTGTCACAGTACTTTATACCACGCGCACATTATACAGAGGCAATAAATCATACAAGTATGTACATCAATCAATCTATAGGTAATGTCACATAAGCCAAAGAGGATTACAAGGTGTAGGAATCACATGTCATCCATACTGGTGGGCAGTATATTTTAGGAGGTTTTGGAGTGCGGATGCACAAACTCAGGATGTAAAGCATACCCCAGGTGATGGGGGTTGGCTTTACTAATAAAAATGTATATCGGCCCAAACTCTTTTAAGCCACATTAAAATAATGAAAGACTGGTGAAATTCTAACTAAATAGTAACACAAATAAGTGAAGTTCTAACTATACCATTCAAGTTTGTATGCAATTCTTTGATGACAGTTCATAGGTCACTGTCATATGTTAGGATTGTAACTTCTCAACTGCAAGTAACACAAGAATCTCTGTGTCAAAGGCAGTAACCCACTGAGCTATCCACATAAAATGCAACTTACCTGTATTTCAAAACTACCAACAGGCAAAGGATTGCTTTCCAGCAGGATCATTAATCACCAGTTATCTGGACATTTTTATTATTTTCTAGCATCTGTGGCAATGATAATGTAAACACAAATTAAATGAAGCATACACAAAGTGTGGCCTTGCTGGGCCTGTGCAGATTTTAAAAATAAAAACAAATAGTAACACATTCTCTTACCTAGTCTGTTAGTCAAATTTTGTGCCACCGCATGATCTGATAAGCAGCTGCAGGGGGTCAGGAAAGGTGAGTCAGAATAAACAAATGTATTTGAACAGAAAGGGAAATATTCAGGCAGCAGGACAGTAGGCAAAAGTTACTCGATGCCAAATAAATAATTTGTCCCCTTCGCCATGCCCCTTTTGTACCTGCACCACATCCCACCTCTCTAAAAGGCGTTGGGTGATTGGGGATGGCTGTGAGAGACAACCCAAGGATAATCACACAACTCCCAGAATAGAAATGAAAGCAGCGTCCGGAGGAACGTTTTAAATCACACTGCCCATTTTCTATTGGCCTTCATGTCCTCACTCCGATGGCCAAGGCTCATGTTTGGGTGGGCCAGGCTCATGTTTGGGTGGGCCAAGCTCATGTTTAAGTGGGCCTGGCCCACTCGGCCCACCTGCTAGAACCATGCCTGGTTGCAAGGTGGGCTTCCAGCGGGTATTAAGTAATCCATGTACGGAGGAATACTGCAATGTTTTGCAGTTATTTTGTTATGGTTGTATATGTCTGTTTTGAAAAATCTGAAATGAACATATCTTAAAAAAACATATTTCGCAAATTAAACCATTTTTGTCCAAACACCAGCATATTTGTTCAAAAAGTACACACATTTTCATCTCATACATGCTTTTCAATTTTGGTATACATACATTAATTCAACCAAACAAAAGCTTCTAATTTTCTAGGCTGTACACGGGAGAGCTACTTATAAGCAGACCGAGAACTATCAGTAGCTAGTCATTGGAGACGCCAGTTCAAGGTATTCCTCGTAAACGCTTACAACAACGCGCAGCGCAACAACGCACATTTTTGTCCGCGTTCGCTGTTCTCGGCGGCTCTCCCTTTTATTCACCGCGCCCCTCCCCCACGCTGTCAGCCCAGAGGCGCAGGGACGCGCCGCGGCCTTGGCAAGATGCACTATAGACGATCCTTAAACAAGTGCGTAAATCACTGTGCGGGTGTTTATGATGTGTTTACACTCTAGATGCATCAGGCTGATAAAAAGGCCGTTTATCCTCACGCTAAACGCAGATGTACAGGACAAGCATGCCGAAGCTCTGGCGAAAGGCGCTCTACAGCATTCATAAATAAGTGCATAAATCAGAAGCAAGGTGTTTATGATGTGTTTACACTTTGGATGCATCAGGCTGAAAAAAGAAGGCCGTGTATTCCGCGGAAATAGCTCAGCCGCCGTCATTGCCTCTGGGGCTGTAACAGCTGAAGGGCAAAAGTGCAGAACTTTTTGGTGAGCGTCGGAGGGCTTTGTGTTTTTAGGTCTGGCCTCAAGTCAGCTTTAGTTGTCTCGCAATCTCATTTGTGCAGAATATTCATCCATTCATACATACAGGGGACTTTGCGACAGCTCACCCGATCTATAGGCCAGTTGAACTGTCATTCACATATTGCGTCTGCTAGTACAGCATGAGGCAAAGGGCCAGCATACTTCAGCAATGCACTGCTGGTGAGGTAAAACTAAATTAGCAATCCTTTTTTTCCTTCAATCTGCTTATCCTTCTTTTGATTTTAAAGTCTTTCGTTTTTACATGTCTTCAAGTTACAGTTGTTTAAAGTCATTAATATATTTTATTTGTGCCAATAGGCATCATACTGTGATAGGCATTAAAGCTAAACCTGTTCATTTTATACTTCTTCTAAGTGCAACCTGTCTGATAAGATGAAACCGCACTGTTAAATTATAGACAGTTGGCATTTGATGTTTTAATTTGACATTTCATTGCAGGCATATGGGCCTCAAGTTTAGGCAGCAGTGTGTTTTATTTTTATTTTTATGGCATGTGCTTGTAATGAAAACAGAAAAAATGGTAAATATGCATTGCCAGACCATTAGGCTTTGCCAATGCTTTTTATATAGTGGGGAATTGAAACTGAACACCAGGAGCACAGCTGAAGCATATTTATACGTGTTTTCTATATGGTATGACCTCACGGCGTATAAGGGCTGCTAATTTCCAGGCCTAGAGTTTTATTTATCACACCAATGCACTCTGGGACTTGTAGTCTTGGCTTTGTTCAATTGACTCCATCCGACTATCACAGCTGAAAAAATGATTTGTAAACTTAACGGCCAGGGCTAAAAACAGTATAAATTCCTACCATTAAGCTATCTGGGAAGCACACTTTATACAGCACTACCTCCCTGAACTCTGAAAGCACAGCTGACATAAATATTAAGATTAAGCCCACTCCATAGCAACGATTTTATTCTCCTCCTGAGAGGGGAAAGGCTGGTCCAGTCACACTGATTCGAATTCGTGCACACAGTGCTCAGCAGAAGGCCCAATATCCAAAGGCGCCACCTGAGATGTGGCGAAAGGTAAGATCGCGGCAAATCAGCCTTTGTTTCCGGAGAAGAAGTCACGAGCATTTTCTAGTTTTGATTAAACTCCCTGACTGGAGCGATCTAGCCAGGGACACCCCCCATCCATATGTTTCCTATGAATTATCCGTGAAAAGGCATCAAATGGGGGGAATTCCCCTGTATCTGGAGCTCGTCCTCTGGAGGCCAGGCTTCTCAGCTGCTACCATCGCTTCCCCTCCTGCCCCCGCCATCACAAATCCTACGCTCTATAAATGTCAGCTCATGGCTGGAAGCGCCGACAATGAGTGCAGCTCGTCCTTCCTGGCACCAGCGACCTGGCCACCAAATGGATTACGAAATCAGGAGCGGGTGGAGGGAAGGGGAGACTTATAGCTGCCAACGGGCCCTGTGCCACACGTTTCTCAGGTCTATGCAAACACACCCATAAGGCTAAGTAAGACAGAAGCCTTAATGTGCCACCTACTGGTGCTTCCAAATTACAAGCATGTACTGGTCATGCTTGTTAAAAATGGATTTTCTGGTTGGCTAGGGTATGCACTTAAGTAAGGCAGAATCCACCACTCAAATCAGGATAAGGGGATTACACATCAAAAATAACCCCTGATTAACCCCCTTGGTAGCTTGGCAAGAGCAGCCAGGCTTATATCAGAGGCAGTGTGTAAAGCATGTGAACCTAACATACAGTAATACAGTGAGAACACTACAAAAGGACACCACACCAGTTTAGAAGAATATCCAATATTTATCTGTGTAAAACAAGACCAAAATGGCAAAAATCCAACATACGGTGATCAAACTACGAATAAAGCAAAAATAGACTTTAAAAATAGTTCCTTGAAGTCAATAGCTCAGCCCAGGCCTATCACGGCATCATGAGCAAACAACTCCAACGGTTCTGGCTGACTCCTGCGTCGCAGGCCAGCTACGGTGTCGGAGAGACCCATAAAACAGTACCTTTGGAGATGTAGGAATCATCGGCCCCTTGAAGTCACACGCGTTGCAGGTCGAACTCTTTGAGTTTAAAGTCAGGAGTGCCGGCAGGCATTGGGCTGTGGTTTAAAGCGGAACAGTGCAACCTGCAGTGGCCTCAGGTCGCGGTGCAGGCAGCGGCTCAGTGAGGGTCATCCTGCATCGTCGGTGAGACCAGGGCCTCGGTGCAAAGCGGGGCGGTGCTCGTTGCGGTGCTGACAGGTCACGGTGCAAGTAGCGTCGTCATCGTTGCTGAAGTGCTGTCATCAGTAGACCCAAGGCTGCGGTGCAAGACAAGCAAATGCAGTGTGTGGGGCCCACAGGTCGTGGTGTAGGCAGCGGCGTTGTTTAATAAACTGGAGTTGATGGTGCTGGCATCAGTGGGCCAATGCGGCTATGTGAGATAGGGCAGTGCATCGTGTAACTTACGAGTGGTGCCCCCAAACCACGGTGCAAGCAGTAGCGCCAATGACAGCTTGAAGCGGCTGCATCGGTGAGATCAGGGATACGGAGCAAAGCAGGTTGGTGCTCCGTGTTCTCCACGAGCGGTGTCCACAGGTTACAGTACATGCAGCGACGTCGGTGACAACGTCGTTGGGGATACCAGGGCGGTGGTGTGAAGTGAGGCGCTGCAGAGCCCACAGGTCACGGTGCAAGCAGTAGCTCAATGGCAGTGTCGGACGGCGTCATCGGTCAGATCAGGGTTCCGGTGT
Organism: Lissotriton helveticus; assembly: GCF_964261635.1. NCBI lineage: Eukaryota > Metazoa > Chordata > Amphibia > Caudata > Salamandridae > Lissotriton > Lissotriton helveticus. Next base: position 1,610,886,276 of record NC_136057.1, read on the forward strand.
GAAGGGCGGCGGTGCTCTCTGTGACCTTCAGGTCACAGAGAGGTCACAGAGCCATCAGCGGCATTGTTGACGGCGTCGGGTTACCTTTTTCCTCTGTGGCAGCTGAAACATCCAGTTCCAGAAGCCAGTACCCAGAACAAGTTGAAGTCTTTGATTTCCCTGAGACTTCCAACAGGAGGCAAGCTCTACATCAAGACCTTGGAGATACTTAGAATACAGAAAGCACATGTCACGCCTGCCAGTCCGCCAAAGAGCACACTTACTTTGCAAGCCCGTTCCACGATCCTGATGTACAACGGCGATGCGCGAGGGGATCGGGCAGGACATTAAAGCCTGACAATACGCTTCGTGCTCTAGTGTTTCCGTCGCCCTCACGACGCGTCACTTCTCCCTCGCCACTCTTCGTTTACGCTCCTGATTGTGCTTCCTGGTTTAGGCTTCCTATCGGAGCCTGCTTTATGCTGTTTCCCTCGACTCCTAGAAGCCGGCCGATTTCCTTGTTGCCGGCTTGTTCCAGTCCCTGGTGACGAGCCTTTTATTCAAGGCTATTCCCTCGGCTTTCTGCATTCTCATCATTAGCGGGAAGTTCCGAGATTCCCTTTTTGTTTTTAAGTCCGTTTGACCGCCGGCTATCAGCTCACCGCTTTCCTTGGGGGGTCCTGTTCCTCTTACCCACGGTTCGCCTCTCGGCCGGACTTCGGTTCCGTTGAGTGGCCGGACTTGTGGGGAGTGTAGATTGGGTCTTCCTTGGGGAGTGTGGGAGTTGTGGTCCGCCTGACAGGACTACTCCCCTTTTTTGATTCTTATTAATCCTTTGTGTTGCTGGATTTCAATGGCACTGGCATCTGTCACAGTACAAGGGAGAGAAGATCGGGTAATGCGCTTGTAGCGCACTTTATTCATGTACCATTCTTCCAATTCCTGAGAGTGTTGATTCTTATGCCTACTGTTAACTTACAGATACTCCATTTTCGCTGTGTTCATATTGTGCTGCTATCCCTTCACATAGTTCAGCCTTTTGCTTTTGGGGTAAGCCTAGTGCAGATACCTATTCTTATTTATTGGTGAATAGAACACCAGATGGTTATATGCTTTAAATTACAACAGGCATTTCAGGGTACCTAGACACCTCGAAGATTCAACACCCCTGTTCTTACAGGATATTGGTCATCTCTTGTAAAAACCAGGTAATTAGAATATCTTCTGGAGGAATATTTGCATGTTTGTTGATTGTTGTTGTGCTAACCAAACCATTCTTTTTAGTGCCAGCTTCCACCAGAGAGGGAGATCCGTCCAAGAAGTCCAGTGTCTCTTCCCCTTCTTTCCTTGTTTTGTTCCCTCCTTTCCCTCCATATCACCATTGTGTTCTAGTGTTTGATAGACACAATAGGTGTAGGGGGGACGGGGTGGGTCTGACTTCGGTACCTGGCACTCCTGCGGAAACGGCTCCTGGCTCCTTACAGCACAGTCCAGCCCCTTTTCTGCCAAGACAGAAGCAGTAGCTACAGGCCAATCCAGAAAAGCACACAGCAAAGTGATAGTGTCTCCTCAAAGCTCTTCCAGCCATTCCTCCTGGCAGGTTCCTCAGTTCATCAGTAATCTAAAGTCCTGGGGTCAGGGCCTCAATATTTATTTATTTATTTTATTTTATTTATTTTAACGACTTGTAGAGCGCCTGGTGACCCGAAGGCATCCCCGCGCTGTAATGATTTTGATATCCAGATGAGATGGAGGAGAAAAAAAGAAAGGGGGGGACGTTATTTCGGAAATAGAAGTGTTTTTAATTTTTTTCTAAAAATAAGATAGCTGGGTTCCAGTCTGAGGGTACGGGGGAGTGAGTTCCATCCGGTGGAAGTTTTCACAGAGAAGCGTCGGCCTCCAGTGCGTATCTTTTTAAATTTGGGGATGTTGGCTAGATGTTCATTCTCGGACCCCAGGGATCTGGGAGCTATATAAGGAGTTACCAGGTCGCTGAGAATCGGGGGGCCAGCTCCATTAATCAGTTTGTAAGCCGTGCACATGGCTTTGAATTCCACCCTTTGACTCACCGGGAGCCAGTGCAGGGCTTTGATGGCAGGTTTAGCTGACACTCTGGAGGGAAGGTTCATGAGTAGTCGGGCTGCAGCGTTCTGTGTTCGTTGTATTTTAGCCAAGGTGGCCTCTGGGGCACCCAGGTAAACCATGTTACTGTAGTCCAACCGTGACAGTATTAGCCCTTGGACTAGGAGTTTTCTGGAGGTGGGCGGGAGTAGGGGAAGAATCTTGCGGGTGGTGCGCATAAGCCCAAAACAGGTTCCTGCAGTTTTGGCCGCTTGTGTTTTCATTGTGAGCTCTGGTTCTAGCCAGACTCCTAGGGTCTTAATTTCTTTTTTCGGGGTGGGAATTTCCCCGAACACGTCTGGCCAGGCTGATGTATACCACATTTTCTCTTTGTTCTCTTTGTGGCAAGGGTCTCTGAGTCCAGTCCAAATCAGTTCTGCCCTCTCTGGCCCAGTTTCACTACAGGAGGTGGAGACAGCATTGTGTAGAGGATATACTGCCTATTCAGGTACTAGTGAACATTTCTCCCACCACTCTAAATGGAGACCAGGCCTATTCAGCCCAACTATGAGATACCCAGGAAAGGCAAGACACATATCAACCCCCTTATAGCTGTTGACAGTGAATGCACATCCCCAGCCCCTGTCACTGACTCCAAACCCAGACAGTCAATACACACACCAGCAGAGGCACACATAATGGTTAGACAAGAAAATACCCACTTTGTAAAAGTTGTATTTTCAAACACCCAATAACAAAATCATCTTTACTAAAAGATCAATTTTTAAATCCTGAGTTCAGGATACCTAAACTCAATTTATTTATCTTGTACTAATGGAAAGTTATGCTTGTAAGATCTTACAAAGCAACTCCCATGCCAGCCTATGGGACAGATAGCCTTGCAATAGTCAAAACCGAAATACACTGTCTTTCACCATCAGGACATGTAAATCACACCAGTATATGTCCTACCTTTGGCACACACGGCTCCCTGCCCATGGGGGTACCATGGGTCTACCTGAGGGGTGCCTTACATGTAAGAAAAGGGAAGGTTTGGGCCTGACAAGTGGGTGCACTTGTCAGGTCGACATGGCAGTTAAAACTGCGCACAGACACTGCATTGGCAGGTGTGAGACACCTTTGAAAGGCTGCCTGTGTGGGTGGCCAATCAGTGCTGCAGGACCACTATCAACATTTGATTTACAGGCCCTGGGTACACACAGTGTACTGTACTAGGGATTTAGTAATGAATCAAATACGCTAATCCTGGAAACACCAATCCATAAACACAATTTACATGGAGAGCATATGCACTTTAGCACAAAATAGCAGTGGTAAAGTGCCCAAAGTCTTAAAACCAATGAAAACAAGGTCAAAAACAGGAGGCCAAAAGCTAAAAGTCAAGGGGTAAACCTGCTGAAAAATCCAAATCTAATAGTGCTTTTGTGAGTTTTATTGCCTTTACTAATTTTTTGAGCTATGTTGCAAAGGGCTGTAAGTAATGTAAACAAGCACTGGCATAGAAAATAGGTCTCACCTTTGAGAACTTATATGTATTTAGCCATCCAGTATATTATTCTGGGTGCCTCAACATGTACTGTGTTGTACCATTTAGACAGTGCCTAATTTCCGTGACAAGGTTGTAAACAACTCATTGTGAGTTCTTGGTTTGATTGAAGTTATTTATTATTCATTTAGTAATTTGACGTTCTATATTGCAAAGACAATTTCATGTCGACATCACAGTGATTTACATAGATGTAAAAATGTAATTCATAGAACTAAAAGAGAATAAAATAACAGTGCAAAATCACATTAACTTACTGTAACAAGCTAGAGGACGCAAGTGGATTACAGGGCTGGTAAAAAAAAAAATCTTTATATAGCAGCCAGCGCTGGCCACTTCATAGTGATTTTTTCTTTTGTCTGTTGGGTGGGGGGGAAGGGGCAGGTAACAGAGAACAACGCAGGGGGAGAGACGTGTATGAGGAACACAGCTCCATAACAAATGCACTCTCCTTGAGTCCACAATAGAGAGGATGTGGCATAAAATCCAGAGCTGCCGACTTAGGAATTGGGTAAACCGGGTTCGAGTCGCGACCTCTGCTCTCCCGTGTCTGCTATAAACAAGTATTTTTAATAAAACCGAGGAAATCAAAACAATTTATGAAAACAATACATAAAATGGGAACACATTCTATTGACAAAAAAACAAGCACAAATAAAACAGGGCGTTAAAAAAAAGCATGGCACATACAGAAGAGTGATTCCATCAAAGAATGTATTTGAAAAGACAAAAGCACATACAAAACCGCATATTAAACAAACAAAAAAAATGGGTACTCTCACTTTCACATCAGACAAACATAGTAAACCACCGCACACAAAGAACCAGCCTTTAACATTTCAGCTAAGGCAACAAGATAAAGGCACGTGGCCACTCAAAACAAGATAGCATGTGTATATATAAAAGAGCGAGTCCGTCAAATATTCTATTAACAAAATAACATGCACAAACAAAACAGTGCGTACAACAAAATGCACGGAACATACAGAAGAGTGATTCTATCAAAGAATATATTTGAAAAGACAAACACGCAGAAACACAACCTTACATTAAACAATTTTTTTTTAAAACAGATGCTCTCACTTTCACATACATAAACACAGTAAATCAAATCAAATCAAATATAACTTTATTCGATTGTTAGAAAGCAATCATAAAAGTGTACATAAGAAAAACATTCCAATTAAAAAAGATTCAGTTAATTCTTTTTGCAATCTCAGAGGCATACGAGAACAAGAAAAAACAACGGTAAAGTGCTTCAAAATTTATAGTATCATATATCTTAAAGTGCTTTAAGTAGACATACTTTTCCTACTACGCATCACATTTTTCAAATACAAAATAATTGTTGCAACACATAAATAGTTATCTAAGTATTGGAGGCTAAGCATCGCCACACGACATTGCCGATGGCCCATCTCTCTAAGCAAAGGCAATAAAACATTATGTCTAATTAAGCCGTAACATTTACAAAAAAGAACAACATGTAATGTACTCTGGGGTGATACATTATCACAGGGACAGGGAGGTAATTCATGCATCCAATTGTTTACTGTTGGGAAACTAATAAGTCTGTGGAAAATTCCAAATCAAAAACGAGACAGTAAAAATCTATCATAATTATCTGGGACATAGATCAGATAGGGTTGAATATTAAAAGTGGATAAAATCATTTGATGATGCAGGACAGAAGGTTTTAAAACCTCAGATGTAACTCTCAAGGAATCCAGAAAAGCCAAACCCTCCTTCTTTAGTTCTTTGCGCGAAATGTTTGAGATAGTAAGAGGATCTAGAAAGTAGTCTAATTTTCCAATATCCGTTTAAAACTTACATACATAGTTTAGCCATGGAATCCTCATCGCTCCCTCTAGTTTTAAAATATCTGTCATAATATCTCTATTAAGCTTGGTTTCATCCTCTGTCCATAGTCTGTGCCATAATAGCACAGGCTCCAGCTTAATTAAATCAGATATAAAAGCAAGACCCAATTCTGCTTGGCAGCTGTAATTCGGGGTGCTCTTTGGAACTGCAAGGATAAACTTTAAGAAGGAGTTTTCCACCACCTGGATAGGAGTGGGATCAGCAAGACCCCACAGTCCACTACCATAAGTTGCACCAGGCACACATTTGGCTTTATAGATCTTAATTAACTCCACTGGAGGTCTGGTGCCAAGTTTCTTAGAGAAATTCTTGAGGGCAGCAGTCGAGCGGACCAGCGCAAGTTTTTTCGCTATCACTGCCTGCGACCAAGAATCGCTCTGAGTGAACAGTGTACCCAGGTACAAGAATTGCTTAGTGGATTCAAGCTTCTGGCCTCCTATAAAAATGGCCCTCTTAGGTTTATGGTACCTGCCGCAGTGCATAGTAAAAGTTTTATATGTATTAACTCTTAAACCCAACTCCTTCATGTAGAGGAAAAACTATCCACCACACGCTGGAGTCCCACTTGAGTACGTGACATCAGCACAGCGTCGTCAGCGTACAGAAGCGCTGGGGATTGGGCGATCAGCAACATATGGGGGATCTAAACTATTATTGCACAAGTCTTTTTCCAAACCATTAATGTACAAATTAAAAAGGAAGGGGGCCAGAACACAGCCCTGTCTGACACCGCTCCTGATTGGAATTTTATCAGTGCGTTCCCCCTTTAGGCCATAGCGAACGTGGGCTGATGCGTCGCTATAAAAACGTTTAAGATAATAAATAATATTTTCATCAACCCCAAGTTGTCCCAGTAGGAGCCACAGTTTGGAATGCATTACACAATCAAATGCAGCCGAGAGGTCCACAAAGGCCAGGAACAAGTTCCCATTTTTGGCCCTTGTGTACTTCCCGATCAGCATTAAAAGGTTTATGCCTTGTTCCACTGTACCCAATCCAGAACGGAAACCATACTGTAGATCAGATAAGATAAAGTTTTCTCTGGTCCAAACCAAGAGCCGGTCCAGAATTATCCGACCCACTATTTTTGTAAAAGAATCTAAAAGGGAAATGGGTCTATAACAACCCGGGTCATGTCTATCCCCCTTTTTATAAACGGGCACGATTACAGACTCCACCCATGTAGGCAAAAAGTCCGAAGTGCAGCTAGCATTAAGCACCTGGACTAGGAGAGGGCCCCACAGACCGGGAGTGGCCTTAAAAATGTCTATGGGGACACCATCCGGACCAGGGGCCTTTCCACCCTGGCTTACATGCAGGGCTTTTTCTACTTCCTCCAGAGTAAACAACAAGTTTCTTGGGGTGGAGTGTACAGAGCGGGTGGGTTGGGAACTTACCCCTCCCTCACCCTTGTATACTCTAGAAAAGTGCCCAATCCAATCAGATTTGGGAATTGCCATTTCCAGCCTTGGACCAACATCTTCCCTCAGAAAGGGTGTTCTAATAATCTTCCAGAAGCCCGCACTGTCGTTTCTGCAAGAAGCTAGGTGCAAGGCTTCCCAAGCTTCTATTTTCAACATATTCTTTCTATCTCTTAAAGCTATTTTGTACTCTTTTCTGAGTCTGCAAACTTCCTCGACACACCTAGGTTTCTTGTGTAGTTCCTTCTTTAGAAGTGCATAAGCTCTAGTGCAACTAGAGTCAAACCAACATCCTTTTTCTTTACTATATTTAATCTGTCTCATAAGAGAGGTCCTAATTTCGTTAGAGATAGTCAGGAAAGATGCAAGGATCATTTCAGGAGTAGAATCTTCCCCTAAACAAGTCACTAGCTCCGATCTACATTTGCCAACCACTAATTTAAGTGTTTCCGGCTGGTCTACCATAGCCCACTTCGATGAGTAACCGTTTGTACTACCAATAGATAGATTTTCATCCAAACTTTCCCTTTACTGTTTTTTAAGGTTAACATTTTTGGGAACAAAATGCCACACAGAGCGGGAAATGGTTGCTTAAAGCGACGTCAGAAACCTTAAAGGAATAAATTCTATTTCCATGGATATTAGATACAAAAGCGTAATCGATAGTTGAAGCACAACCCCTTCCATTAAATGTTGGATGAGGGGAAGATGGTATGGTACAGACTTCGTTAGCAAATCCCAAGTCAAATTTGGCAAGCAAGTTGTTAAATTGATCCCCCAGAAGGGAATGATTAAAATGCGAGTGGCACAAGCCATCTTCCCAAAATGTTCCGCATCTATTATCCTTTGACATACTGCACAAGGTGCAGTTAAAATCCCCCAAAAACAGTATCATCAAATCATGTCTAAAGATGTTATCCTGTAGAGACAGAGCTTTAGCCAATTTACTTAAGACACTAAATACTTCGCCACTAGGAATATTATTATAGAAATTTATGAGAGCAATCGGAGTATCAGAAGCCAAAACAAGTATGAGAAGTTGAAAATAAATATCTATAACAGGCTCTATTACTCTTGTTAATTTCAATTTGTTTGACAGATATATACTCAATCCACCCTTAGCTCTTCCATGCAGGGAATCAACAGCTGAAGTATGGAAAGTCCTAAAACCATTTAAACGGACCGGATCCCGACTCCAAGTTTCTTGAAGGCAGAGCACATCTTGGGTCTGAGTAAAATCCCCCCCAAACTGGGTTAACAATTTTAGATCTAATGCCAGCAACATTCCACGAGGAAATTTTGCATGGCATCGAGACCAGCGGAGAAGTAGCAGAAACAGCAGTGGTAAAACCAACTGATGCAGGAATAATCCTATGCTCCCTTCCAACCTCTAATCCTTCATCTGGATCACTGAAATAATATCGACTACCAAAATATCGACTACCCAAAATATCGACGAGAAAATATCTACAACCAAAATATCGAGTTTGTATGTACAAACAGGTAAGTACAAAAATATCGAGTACAAAATATCGTTAACAAAAATATAGTTGTAAAAAATATCGACTTTAATAAAAACAATGTTTAATTACATTAATATAAAAAATTAATTACTAAAATATAATTAACAATACTTAAAATACCTTTTAATAATTAAATAATTAATGAAAGTAAAAAAAAAATATTTTTTTAATCATATTTCTTAAAACATATATATATATAGTAACAAAATTTAATTAAATAATAGCCAATATTATTAACGTACAAATACAAAAGAGTAAAAATTACTATTCCCACTGCAAAGAGTGCAACAGTGGATATATGACGTTACAACGTAACTTTTACAACGCACTACCATTACAACGTAAGTATTGGTAAGTATATAATAATTTTTTTTAATTTAAATTATTTAAAATTATTTAAATATAATTTAATTTAATTTCATTTCATTAAATTAAATTAATGTAAATTTAATTTTACTTTATTTTTACACTGTACCCCTGTACCCCTGTACCCCAAAACTGACCCTGAACCCTAAAAAAACCCTTTACTCAAAAACCCAAAACTGACCCTGAACCCTAAAAATACCCCTTTATCCAAAAACTAAAAACTGACCCCGAACCCTAAAAATACCCCTTTACCCAAAAACTAGAAACTGACCCTGAACCCTAAAAATACCCCTTTACCCAAAAACCCAAAACTGACCCTGAACCCTAAAAATACCCCTTTACCCAAAAACTAAAAACTGACCCTGAACCCTAAAAATACCCCTTTACCCAAAAACTAAAAACTGACCCTGAACCCTTAAAATACCCCTTTACCCAAAAACTAAAAACTGACCCTGAACCCTAAAAATACCCCTTTTCCTCAAAAACTAAAAACTGACCCTGAACCCTAAAAATACCCCTTTACCCAAAAACTAAAAACTGACCCTGAACCCTTAAAATACCCCTTTACCCAAAAACTAAAAACTGACCCTGAACCCTAAAAATACCCCTTTACCCAAAAACTAAAAACTGACCCTGAACCCTTAAAATACCCCTTTACCCAAAAACTAAAAACTGACCCTGAACCCTAAAAATACCCCTTTACCCAAAAACTAAAAACTGACCCTGAACCCTAAAAATACCCCTTGACCCAAAAACTAAAAACTGACCCTGAACCCTAAAAATACCCCTTTCATTAAACATAATTAGCAATTAATCAATTAAATTAAATTAATTACCAATTAAATTTTAAATAATTAACATATAATATTTAATTACCAATTAATTAATTATTACTACCAATTAATAAATTTACATATTTAATTAATTATAATTAAATTACTTCCCACCCTATTCCCCTATAAACCCACAACCCGCTACAGGAAATACATTATTTTAATTTACATAATTAGCAATTAATCAATTAAATTAAATTAATTACCAATTAAATTTTAAATAATTAACATATAATATTTAATTACCAATTAATTAATTATTACTACCAATTAATACATTTACATATTTAATTAATTATAATTAAATTACTTCCCACCCTATTCCCCTATAAACCCACAACCCGCTACAGAATAAAATTACACAATAATTTAAAAAAAATCATTAATTAAAAATAATTATAACATAAAATGACACTTTTCACACATATTATAACATAAAAACACTATAAATAATTACATATTATATAAAAAAAGATATTTTTTACTTTCGATATTATTTACAGTCGATATTACTTCACTTACCTTAAAAACGATATTTTGGCTGTCGATATTCTGTCCTGTCGATATTTTCTCCAAACGATATTTAAAACTCGATATTTTGTCCATTCGATATTGTGGAGTCGATATTATGTCTGTGCACCCCTTCATCTATGACCACTGGACTCCCTGTATGATCCCCACTCCCTACTATATTAATGGCATTATTAGTGGTTTTCCCCCCTTCTGCCCTTACACTTTCCTCATTACTGGAACTTTAAGTGGAATCAGTTTTAGCACCTAGAAGGTTTAGGGTAGTGATGTCTAACTGTAGTCAGTCGTTATTTTCTAATCTGCTAAGAATGTCAAAGGGATTAGAAGTTGGAATGCCATATCTTCCAGCCCACAGTCCATCCTGATTAAATGATGGGTAAGGGCGAACTGGGCACCTAAGTGGTCGAGGTGGACAATAAAAGAAACCGAGGCGGAGAATGTTAACAAAGTTGGGGTCAATTGACCCAGTACAGCCCCTCTCAATTAATTTACAACAAACCAATAGCGGAGACCGAAATATAAGAATTACACAGTCCCCACTCAGTGATTTATTTGATGTGCCCAACCAGCTCACTCTTCTAGCCATCTTAAATTCCGAAAAAAAGGAATTATTAAGCCCAAGTTTAGTTGATAAGAAATGAAGGGATTTGTTCCTTAAAGTCGACCAGTGTTCAAAAACGTTAGGAGACAGGGGAGGAACATTGGCTAGCACCACCGTATATGGCGTCGCTTCAGGAGGCAAATTTAAAATAGGGAGGCTTGAGATTGTATTGGTCACTCTTAAGTCCTCAACTCTTCTATTTAAATTTGAAGTTTCATTAGCAACTACTTGGGTTGGAGTAGGCAAGCCAGGTACATTAATTCCGGATTCCCCCTATGTTTGTTGGGCTCCAATCGTCCAATAACCACAGAGTTTTTAAGTTGGGTTTGATTTACTGGGATCTGTAAGATGTTATTAGAATTACCATTTGGGTCAGTAAGGTTAGGATGAGGAGCTATGGGGATTATTTTATCCTGGTTAGGGTGCTGATTCCTAAAAATAATTTCCTCCAAATTGGTCATCCTTATTTCAATATTCCTAACCTTTAAACTAATAGGTTCCAGAAGCGTTGTTAAGAGAGTCTCCATTCGTTCCCAGAAACATGCCTCAACTACTGGGGCTCTTTCACTAGTTGAGGGGAATACAATCTCTGGTTGGTTATTAACTTTATTCCCCTTTGTTCCATTAGATTTAGCAACAGCCTTTTTTTGTTTGATGCCGCCAGCATTCCCTCTAACATTTTTTGCAGTTAGACCTTCCTTATTGATATATTTAGATTTATATCTAGCCTTCTGTCCTCGAGTCGTTACACGCGGACTATCACTATTCGCACTTAACAATGAAGCCAAAACAGAGATTGGGCTTAGTGGCGTGTCACACCCCCCATTTTCAATAAGATCCTCAATCAAAAGTGGAGGGTCAGAAATTACATCAATTGGGAGAATTGTGGGGATCAACGATAACCTTGTTAGGGAGGGCAGGGGTTCAGAAGATAAATTAACCATCATTGGAACAATATCGTCAGTTAATGGGATGGGATGAGCCCCTGGCAGCGCAGCAAAGGATGGAGCCAATATCGAGTCCTGAGAATTAACTGTAAACATCAATGAATTTGTGGCAGGCAGGGGAGGAAGGGTACCAGCAGGGAGCGAAAGGCCTTTCTGTGCTTTCAATGGCAGAGGCCACCACCCTGATAGTTTTCTGCAGCGTACGATCGATTGCTGTCAGGCTAGGTAGCGGAGGATTTTAAGGCTACTCTATGTTTAGTAACGGTGGCAGGATGTACAGGAATATTCTTCCCCATTGTTTAGCACTATAGTATACAAAAAATTATAATTAATATTAGCAGTTATACACTAATGTCGTCATATGCCAAAAAGATCCGCACTAAAAATACGAAAAAGATTAATTCTTATGGTAGAAGCTCCTGTTAAGACAAGAATTAAGACCTTAACACAATGATTGCTACAGTTCTAAAATACGAAGATACCAATTCGGCACATATAAGATATTAAAATGAATATGTAAAGTTACAAGTCCACAAACCAAGAGGGGTGGCCCGGTCCGGCCTCTCACAGCCACTAACGGCCAAAAACGGTTCCGCCCTTGTCCCGGGGTTCTCCCGGCGCACTCCCGTGCGCTTCCCACGGGACGAGGATCCAAGTGGCCCTTTATGCGCCTCCTGGCGCTTCCAGATGACGTGTGCAGCGCCCTTGCCGCTAACGGGGCTGCTGGGCGGTGGAGTCCGGCCATGGAGGAGAGCAGAGCGAAGCCCGGCCCACGGGCACAGTCACACAGAGGGGGGCTCAGCGGAGCCAAGCCCGGCCGAACGGGAGAGCGGAGCAAAGCCCGGCCCGCAGGAACAACCACACAGGGGGGGGCCTCGGCGGAGCCAAGCCCGGCCAAACAGAAGAGCGGAGCAAAGCCCGGCCCGCAGGAAACAGACACAGCCCAACAAGTTATTAAACACAGTAAACAATCGCACACGAAGAACCAGCTTCTAACATTTCAGCATAGTCAAGATTATGAAGGCACGTAGTCACTCAAAACACGATCACGTGTGTGAAGAGCTGTTCATGATTAAAAAAAATTGTTCCTGAGCAAATGTAAAATAGAAAAAAGTTGAAGTCTACAAGAAATGGGGTGCTGCTCCAGGGGAGTGAACGAGTTACAAAAAGGAGGGACTAGGAAGACAAATTACCCACTGGCAAGCAAGGAACTTTAAAAGACAAGCAATTAGACAAATGAAAAGTGATGGGCAGGGTTCATGCCTGCAAACTACATACAACAGATCATCCTGACAGAGCACGGGCTGTATGACATAACCAGCATTGTTTGCATTATAGCATATTTTTCTTAATTTCAGGTATGCCTCACTGAAGCTCACGTTAATGTATACTATGGCTAAAAAACATTGAAAAAGCCATCAGATCTCGCATAGGCGAGACCTATTCACTTTGCCAATGCTTTGGTATGGAAATCCACATGGTAAATTATAAGTATTTATATAGTGTTTACAATGGCTGAAGTGCTAATGTTATAGAATGGAGAATGCCCTTGTCATGGTGTTAGTGCGTCCAAATTCAGAAGCATTTTAGGACCATAAAAAAAATGTGAAAATGTGCCATATAAATGCGTTGAATCTAACATAAGTTGTAGGTAGACAGAAACGTCCAATACGTTACAGCTTTTATTATAGTGATGCTTTAGGCTATGTATTACTTTGGGTGCAATGGATAAGAAAGAACCAAAAAAAGCATCCCTGACTGCTTGTTTAGTAGTAAAATATAGCAATAATCGGTGGTCAGTGGGTGTCCAAGAGTTTTTGGTCCCTGTGCCACTGCACCTGCTCCACCATTCAAATCATGACCTTAGTGCATGCAGGGTAACTGCACTTGTGACTGCTTGTTTAGTAGTACAATTTAGCAATAATCAATGTTCGGTGGGTGTCCAAGATCTTTTGACTTCTGTGCCACTGCACCTGCTGCACCATTCAAATCATGACCCTAACTGCACTTGTGACTGCTTTTTAGGAGTAAACTATAGCAATAATCGGTGTTCAGTGAGTTTCCTATACCTTTTGGCCCAATCATGACCCACTGCAAAATTAAAATCATGACCCTAGAGCCTGCAAGGTAACTGCACTTGTGACTGCTTGTTTAGGAGTAAAATGTCACAATAATCAGTGTTCAGTGGGTTTCCTAGAACTTTTGCCCCCCTTGCCACTGCACCTGCTGCACCATTCAAATCATGAACCTAGTGCCTGCAAGGACAAATTAGGAAATTGTTTATATCCAGTAATATATGCGTTTCGAAAAAGACACAGTTGTATACAGAATCCATAATTATTGTGTAGCTAAACAAACACAAAAGCTTTAATAGAAAGTGTCTTTAAATGTTTCCAACTCTCCAAAACGAGCTGCCACAGTTGGCATAAATAAACCATATACTTTACAAGTGAAAACCAAGCCTTGTTAAATTGTGTTGCAATGTGGCTGGCTCTTTTCTGTGAAAAGATCTTATCCTGTGCTTGACAGTGAATGGGTCATAAAAAGTGTAACTTGTCCAAGATCACCATTTGTTAGGCTGACACTGAGACTGAAATGTGGTTTTGTACTTTGTTCTTAAAAAGGCAGTGTCACTAATTAAATGGACTCATCAAAGAAGAAGAATTTTGCAAAAAACTTGCAAATGTTTAGTGCAGATGAAGAACAAGATACCTTTTGAGATGGCTATGTCTAAAATAACATTTAAAAAAAAGGCAAAAATAGCTTTAAATTCGACCTCAGTCTTTGAATGCCCAGCAAAAGTGATAAGAAAAGAACAATATTTAAAGACCTGTTTATTACAGAAAAAGAGTTCGTGGAAGAATATTGTAAACACAGCTCTAGCAGGGGGAGGTACGAACTCAAGCTGCACAGCCTAAAGCAAATAAAGCCAGCAATTAGAAATAAAGAAAACGTGAGTTACAAAGCCAATAGCAAGCCACAGGCGGAATGCATTCCCAGGTCAACTTTCTGAAAGTCCCCAAAATATCTTTTGCATTCCAGACTAGGCGACGACCTAAAAAAAGGCCTGAAAAGGGGAGCACAACAATTTCCAAAATCAATTTGGGCAGAAGCATTGAAAAGTTTTACTCGGTTTCTCAAAGCATGTGGTGTACAATACCAGAGATATGGCGATGTGCCCCAGACTTGCTCTTGATCCAAGGCATCCCTGAGAAGACATTCTCAACTGCTTGAAACGTGCAGCTGGAGGTCATGGATTGGAATAGGCAAGGACACCTGAAGTCCTGCTGTGGAGAGACTAGGATGTTTTAATGAGATGCTAAGGGTCATAGTGGTGCAGCAAACAAGCTATTGTTAGTTGCTGCACTCTTATATTGATAGGATGAAAGCTGAAATGTGCACTGCCCCAGAAATTGCAGGTGTTAGACTGAATATACCTACAAATGCCCCGATTCTTATAAAGACAATTGCACCAGTGCCAACAATGAATATGGGTGTGACCACTTTTGAAACAATCATGGTGACAAGTAGTAGTAGTAGTAGTAAAATCTTTAATCGGTTTCAGTTTTACATGAAAAACCATAAAAGCATTTATACATTTCATTTACATGCCTTTTAACAGTACTAATGCATATTCAGATCATTTAAAATGTATGTCACTGTTACTTGATCGGGTAATTTAATAATTATTATTTTGGAGATTTAGCCTATGTTTAAAAATACATTTTAAGAAGGTGCTTACAACTTTGCATACATATTCAGAACTTAAAAATTGTAGCCACAACATGGCGGGACGACATTTTCTGAGGCCTAAAGTTCTCAACAGGGGGGTTAGCCAAAGCTTGCGGTGTGCGGAGTAATATTTGCAGAACAGTACGGTGTGAATTGTTGACTGTTCGGATAGTTCATCACATGGACACGCCATTAAGCTTTCTTCCCAGCTATTTCTGTTAGGAAATGCTACAGCCCTGGGAAAAATATTCAACCTGAATCTCGCTAATAAGAATCGTTCAAACTGCAAATCAACATAGGTTAAATATGGTTCCATTTCCAAGGTAGTCATGACCGCTAGAGAGTGTTGTACAGATGGTTTCTTAATCTCCACAGTAATACGTAACTCTTCAAAGTGGCTCAACGCCTTTGCCTTGAGCTCTTTTTTTTGAATTTCAACAACCATTTCAGGATTGTGGTAGTACTCAGCCATTCCTAGGTCAGTGAGAAGATTTTTTACGTATGTTAACCAGTCTATTTTTTCAACACGATCTAGAGTCATACAATCCGCAAGAATGTCTTTGGTGAGAGTGTTTTTTGTTGATACCCATATTCGGCGCCAGAGAAGTCCGGGTTCAATTTTGGCCAGGTCCTCGATATGTGGTAGTCGCAATTCTGCATGACAGGCAAAAGTGGAGACTCTTTTAGGGACTGACAATAAAAATCTTATGAAAGTGTTCTCCGCTGCCTGGAGGGCTTTTGTGTGTTTGTGACCCCACAGGCCCGGCCCATAAAGTGCGATGGAATGGCACTTGGCTCTATAGATTTGGAGTAGTTCAGCCGGAGGCTTTTTCCCTAATTTCTGGGCGAATTTCATAAGAGCAGCCATAGAGCGCAAAAGTTGATGCTTACGCGCTTCTATGGCCGCTCTCCAGTTGAGGTTCTCATCTATCGTAATCCCTAAGTAGGGGTATTGGGAGGTAGATTCTAATTTTTCATTATTGAGGAAGATGCTTTTTCCAAGTTTCCTGACCTGGCCTGCTACCATAACATATGTTTTCTTTATGTTTATGTGAAGGTCTAGGTCACTCATGAATTTTGCTTAGCTATTCAGAGATTTTTGTAGCTCACGTGGGGTGCGTGCTAGGATCACCGCGTCATCCGCATACAAGAGCGCGGGCACCAGTCGATCTTTCACACGGGGCAAGTCCAATCCCCCCCTCAGCATCTCTACCTCAAGACCATTGGTATAGAGGGAGAAGAGGAAGGGGGCAAGGACACATCCCTGCCTGACGCCGCGCTCTACAGAAACAGATTCTGACAGTTCACCCCGTACTCCAAAACGCACCCTGGAGGAGGCGTTGGAGTGGAGTTCTCTGAGAAAGGTCACAAGGACCTTGTCTATTCCCATGTTGGTCAAGACTGACCATAGTTTTGCATGGCTGACGCAGTCAAAGGCTGCGGAAAGGTCGACATATACCATGTATAACTTCTCGCGCTTTGCCGACACATATTTTCCCATCAGCAAGGCCAGGTTCAGGGCCTGTTCCGTTGTTCCGAGGCCCTCTCGGAAGCCATACTGGATATCCGAGAGGGTCCCGGTATCGTCCGCCCACTCCTGTAAACGCTGGAGAACCACTCTGCCTAGTACTTTCCCCAGTGAGTCCAGGAGGGAGATCGGTCGATAGCAGGTCACCTCCTCTCTATTTCCCTTCTTAAAAATGGGCACCAAAATTGATTGGGTCCAGGATGTGAGTAGTCCACACTTCATTGTTGCGTCAAACACCCTTTTTATGATAGGGGCCCAAAGGTCTAATCTAAATTTAAAAAAATCAACTGTTACCCCATCCGGACCAGGGGCTTTTCCACTCTTACTGGCATTCACTGCAGTTATTACCTCATATAATTTGACTACCAATGGGATTGGAAATGGATTATCCTGATTTGGACTATTATTTCTTTCTATAGGGGCTACTGCTGGGGGTTTGCCAAAGATCTTTGCAAAATGGTTTACCCAAGTTTGTCCCTCGATAGCTACATCTATGCTTGGCTGATCTTTTATATCCGTCAGGAAAGGTGCTTTTACCACTTTCCAAAATAATTCGCTATTTTTGTTTAGTGAGCTTTCGTGCAGCTGATCCCATAATGCTTTTTTTAACTCTTCTTTTCTCACTTTGCACGCCAGCCTATACACTTTTCTCAGGTTCCTGACCTCCTCTTGATCTCTTATTGTTTTTGTTAATGCTCTCTTTAGCTTTTTATGGGCAGCTGAGCAGTCATGGTTAAACCATCCTTTTTTTCTTTCCGTGATCCCTTTCTGCTTCACAGTAAGGCGTTTGTTTACTTTTCCTAGGATCACCTTAAAATGGGATAAAACTTCCTCATCGGTTGCCTCGATATCTAAGCACTTCAGTGTTGCTGATTGTGCTGCAGTTACAACCTTATTTGTCAGCTCATTTGGATCGATCTTCCCCCACCCAAGGGTATAGCCATTTGTTTTTGTGAGTTGTATATTATTCTGGGTGAGGGTGGACATTAAGGTTTGAGCTGATAGCTGGCATTGGTCCAAAATTAATTAGAAAGTTAAAGCTGAATGGTCGCTTAATCTATTAATTTTAACTCTGAAATTCATGGTCCTATTTACGAGGGTCACTGTGGTGAGGATGTAATCGATTGTTGTGACAAGTAGTATACAGTTTAAAACAGAGTATCCCTCTGCCACATGAGAAATGATGTGGTGGAGTTTGTGTCACAATTATACCACACTTCAAAGGAAAGTGGGAAAAGAAAAATGATCATTTTTTATTTACAACCCTCACTCCCTCTGCTAGTGACATGCTTCATCATCAGGTTCACCCTGACTCCTGAAGGTCAGGGTGGGCTTGACTGTATTCCAGAGAGCTCTTTGTATGGAAATACCTGGAAGCTACATTTCCTAGCACCCCTTGGCCCCTCAAGAGAACATTCCAATACACCCCAGAGCCTCCCGCTGATGACAGCTGAACGCATCTACAAGTGTCAGCAGAGAGGCCCCTAAACTGGTCACAGCTACTCTTTCCAAACTGCTACAGCCATTAGATTTCAGATTGTGTTCGGCCAGTAGAGAAGGCAGAAATATGTCACCAGAAGAGTCATAGGATTTATGAGCATATCAGCTATGGGGATATCCTCTATCCAGTAAATGTATCCTCATATTTTCTGAGTGTCTATCATAATCTCTACTACTGGTACAATTTCTTCTAACTCTTAAAAATTGACTGAATGGGATACCCTCTTGGTATCCCATTCAGTGGTTATTATTACAATAAAGCAAAGTGTTTCTATCAGTTTTGTAAATAGCTCCGTTTCATGTTAAGCTGCTAATACTTTGCTTTACATATCTGAAAATTCACATCTGTTACTTTTAGCGGAAGTGAATGCCAAATTATATCCCCCATTTAACCATTCCAAAAACTCATCCAACACTGACTCAGAACCCATCCCAATATAAAATACATTATCAATGTATTGAGACCAAAGTTTAGCAATCTAAAAAAGGGGTCACTTGTTCCAAATATGTTTCTTCAACCCCCCCCCCTCCTAACATATAAACATGCCAGGTTTGGAGCACATGTCAATCCACAACTTGTATCCTTTCGTTGAAGGTATACCTCATCTTTAAACAAATAAAATGTTTTTTTGTTTTCGAGAATCATTTCAATAGATTCATAAAGCCTACATCTGGAATCTTAATGTTAGATTAATTAAACACTTTCTTAACCACTTGGATGGGGTTATCCTGCAGAATGTTTGTGTACCATGGTATAATAACTAATGTGACCTGACTTTCTTTATACTTATCAAGGCTGATACTCTCTATTTTAGAATTCATGTTGTGGTATACTTAATATAGATTTTTCCGAAATGCTGAAGGCTTAAAAAAAAGATTAACATATTTACTTAAGGGTTTCATTATCGAATTCAAGCTTAGCATTATAGAGCTCATGAGAAAATATTTTTTATTCTTATGAAACTTAGGAAGGCCATAAATAGCTGGGATGACAGCATTCTGATTGTTGGTGGATGTCCTTGGAAAATATATGATACCCACATATAACTAATAATTCTGAGTCTGAATCTACCCATACGAAAATAAGAAGTTGACAGTAAGGGCTGTTGATATACCTTACAGACTGTGGTGTGACACCGTTTTCTTTTTTTTAAATAGGCAAGAGTAAGTTTTCATTTGCATACCCATTTAGTGTTTTAGGTACGTGGTCCCACTAATTGGAAAAAGGAGGGCTCTTAGATCTATGTCATAGCACTTTGGTTGTTCATGCAAGTAAATAAAAGAATGCATACATGTAGTGGCAATGAGAGGGAATATATCTACAGTATGGACTGAGGCAAGCTGCTAATATTATGTAATTCATTCTAAACATACATAGAGATAGAACTATAAGAACACATCATAATTATAAAATAAAAAGTGGAAAAGAGACGCAATTGTCTTTCTCCCAATGTGCTAACTGGAAGTGTTTTTAACAATTTCGTTTTTTTCTGGTCAACCTTGAGTATATTTCTGTTAAATAAATGAGTATTATAATTTTTAAAATAAAGGGAAACACATAGAGAAAAAGGAATTAATTTACTCTGGAAGAATTGAGAGATGAAATTGCTGCTGTGCATTGTGCGAAATGTAATCTTGTCCAGGTTACATTGTTACGTCTGTAAATATATGATGGAATTTGACACTGTGATTATGAGATATATGTAACAAATGTAATTGGTAAACTATTTGTTTTGTGTCCTGAAGTAGGTGGAGTTATTTAGTTGAGTCACCGAAACACATTATCATTGGCTTTGCATCATACAAGCGTTAATAATACATATATATACATATTTGTTCAACAACATATTTGACAGGGTGGCCACAAATTCAAAGTCTTTTTGGGGGAATAATTCTTCATTGCCATTATCATGGTTAAATTTGCATACATATCACATAACATGAAGACAGCACGTCACAGGCGCCTACAGACATTGAAAGCAGGAGGAGTGAACAGAGTTACCCAAAGCTGTTAACGTGGAATGGATGGTTCCTCAACCTGCATACCGTTTGGCTCTAAAAGAGAAATCCTTGTGGTTCCACACATTTTCTTCCTCCAAGTCTGCATCATCTCTAGACTTGTGGAATCACTTAGAAAGCAGTGATCATCATTGGCAGGAAGTCTGAAATTCAGCAGGGGCCAATACAAAGATCCAGGAAATCACCATACTAAAACCTGTGAATATCTAAAATCAGCATTGGCAAAGCCAATAGGTCTGACAGACAACTGAAAGTGCCTATTCAGGCAATGACTAGTTTAAGCACTCAGTAACACATCAAACATGCACTCTGTCATTCATCCATGCACTGAAGCATCCATTTATCCATCCAACTCGTTCTTGTACTCACACGTTTATCCATCCTCAATAAAACAACTCATAAATTGATTGAGAATAAGCCTAATACATGAAAAGACATAAAAACCATAAAATATATGTTAAGTTATACATTCAAAGAATAAAAGTGAAAAAAAGAATACGGTGCAGCTTAAATGTGGCAGGCATATGCTAGTAATATAAAATATGTGAATACAAAAAAAAGTAACATAGCAGCTATTTTGGAAAGGCATTGTGCACAGTGCATTATTCTTTTAAAGTTCCTACATGGCCACCACTCTCAGAAGTAATATGTCAGTGGAGCAGCTTGATTTTGCCTCAACCCTTACATGTCACCTATTTAGGTTGATTTATGCAGATTGGCACTTATTTTATTTTACGTGGTCTAACAATCTAAAAAAAACAAATGGGATTTTGAATGTATTTCTGAAATGTTCCACGGTAAAAACGTAATAGTATCTTTTAATGTGTGCATACTAATGTTGAACGTTTTAGTAAATATGTAGCCCTCGTTCATAGCTATATGAATGCTTTAAGAATCTAACACAGTTATATGTAGTCATGATTTTATTTCACACAAAATCCCATGTACTAATTGTGAACGTGTATGCACCTATATTCAATTGTCAAGTACACTTTGACTGCTGTGTTAAGTTACCATAGTTACTGGCTTCAAGTTTCTGACTTTCGATGTTTAACTTTAATGTGAGAATTATGAAGATTGCACATTCTCTCTTCTGCAGGTGCAGATACAAGGCTTTGATAGTGAAAGGCATTGTTTATTTGTAGTGATAGTAAGGTACGAGAGGAACCTTTTTGGGAATGAGAGAGCGCAAATCGAAAAAAAAATAGAAGTGCACCATATTTACAAGCACGTTGCATCAGTTTAGTAAAGGTTACATAAGAGTGTCGAATTTATAGAGTGAAATTACATAAGAGTGTTTAATTAAAATAGAATGCATATATCAGTGTGAAAAGCTAATGTAGAAGTGTGTAGAGATGTTAGAATGATGTTGAAATCCCATGTTATGTGGCTGTTGTAGAGGAGAATGTAATGCTGCTAAACGTAGAAATGTGTAGGCCACATGGCAGTTCACAGAGAATGAAAGGTGCTGTTACACTCTCACATGATATGGATTTTTAATGTTGTTATAATTCAAAGTATTATTGATCATAGAACTGAAATATATGTTTTATAGAAGTGTTTCATATAACCATTGTGTGTAATAAGTTAGAATACTGTTTAGACTAAGAAATTAAAGGTTTACAGAGTGCACAGGCCCGTTTCATGTAATTCTAATAGGCCTGAATAGATAAGGTAATTTCTTTTGATCTGCATGTGTTAGTTAGAGGAAGGTCATGTTAAGCATAAATTGCGGAGTTTGCTCGAAGGTTTACGACTTAGAAGATACGGTGGAGGCCGGAATTTGGGGCCCACTGTGCAAGTGTCTGTTTGCAGGTGCGAGGAGGTTCCAATCAAGAGAGTGATGAATAGAGTTTTATTCAGGGAGCCAGGCACAGGCCTGGAGGAGGCTTCAGGAATTTCCTGGGGGGTACCGTCCTGCCGGAGAAGAGCCTGAGAAGCAAGGTCAACGCTAACGATGGGCCCAGAGGAGTATCAGCATGGAAAATGCCAGAACCGACACCACGTGAGGGGCGTCTCTAAAGGGCGTTTCTATTTGTAAATGTGATTTTTGTATTAGGGACAGCACCCCTGGGTGGAGTTAAGGCAGATGGTCTGAGGAACCTAAGAGAGCGGATGGGTAGGCAGATAGAATAACTGCGAGACACTGATTCACAACGAAGACTAAGGGAAGTGAGTGATCTTCTTTGGAAGTCACCACGGCTGACACCTTTTTAGGTTAAGATTTTACTAAGTAGGGATGTCACTTAGTCTAGTGTAGGGACAGTCTAATCTGGATTTTCTTCCTTTCTGTAAATGACTCACAAGTTACAGCTTGAGTCTATTCTTGCAACTCTGATGATTTTTGAATTGGTTTTGGTGATATTCTTCTGCCGACTAAGAGCATTTAGAAAATGTATGTTTGTATTGATACCAGTATATCTTTTGAACCTTATTTTGAGATGTTTGTATCTCCAGTTAACTTTGGCTTTATAATAAACTTTTAAAACTTATTCGTAGTAAGTGGTTCTTTAGAGTGGTGTAAGTCCTTAACTGATTGACCTAGTAGTGGATTGCCTTTTACTCTATGACAGGTATCAACGGTTCAGTCGACCTTAGTTGGGATCTAGATCCATAGCAATAGATCAAAAATCCCGACCGTAACAGTTGGTAGCAGAGAAGGATGGTTACCTTCTAGAGGAAGGTGATCTAGACTAGGTTAAGATTACCCCAAGGTCCCTAGAGATCGAGAGATGAGCAGCGGAAGAATCGCCTGCCGAAGAAGGTGCTGACGGTGCGGGAGAAAAGCAGCAGGGTCGGACGAGAGTGAGTATAACAAGGGTCATGCGTTGACAGATTGCGGTGTTTTGTGTTGTATCTGTATTGTAATGTCATGCGGAGTTGAATGCCTGTAGTGTGATTGAGAGAGGGTTGTGAGCGCGCGCAACCTGGCAACCTGGCAAACTGGCAAACTGGTGGCCGGTGAACTGGTGAAAATCTTAAGTTCGGAGAAGAGCTTAAGTGGTTCGGGTGTATCGAACATCCAGAGTAGTTGTCGACCAGAGTAAAGGGGGTCATGAGGTACCATTGATCGCCCGCAGGACCGAGATAGGGGGAACACAAGAGTGAGTGTGTGGGTAACGGACGCAGGTCGAAAGTTACCGTGTGTAAGGAACCTATCAGTTAAGGCGATTGACTGGACGTACACGGAAAGACATTTCGTCAGTTAAGGTGACAATTACAGTTAGACTGTGGGCGTACAGTCAAGGAAAGTGATCGCTTGGTCGGAAGTAATCATTTTTCAGAGTATGAATGGGACGCATGCATGACCGGGAGACGAGCTGAGAAAGGAGGGGAACTGCTGCGAAGGGGAGACGAGTGACGTCAGCGAGAGCCGCGCTGTGATAGGCCGGTTGGTGTGAAGCCGCGCTGTGATAGGCCGGTTGGTGTGAAGCCGCGCTGTGATAGGCCGGTTAGCGAGAACCGCGCTGGGATTGGTGGATTGTCATCAGGAAGTAAACGAACGCGGAGAAAATAGAAATTTTGTAGATTTTGAACATGAAGTGTTTTAAATGTTTGAGAGCGATTTTTAAGAGAAAAAGAAGAGAGTCTTATTACGGGGAAGAGGCACCGCCAGAGGGTACACTAGCTCACTATATGGCAACGAATGTTGGGTTGCATACTATACTGTGGCTTGATACTTGGAGTAAGATTACAGAAGGGAATGAGGAACTGACTTTTCCGAAATACGGAACGTTTAGACTAGAAGTGTTGCATCAGCTGAAAGCAGTTATGTCCTCATTGAGACCTTTGCCTAGACCAACACAGTTTGAGGCCCTTAATGCGTGGATTAGGGCGGCGCACAACAGGAATCAGAACAGACGCCAAGAAAGGGTAAGGCGATCAGTAAGGGCAGTGCAAGATGCCAAATGGGATGCGGAAGCCAAGAAATGGAGGGTACAGACGATTGAAGTGGATAAGTTGTACCCAGTGAGAGAGGTTACAGGAGAAAAGAGACCCATAGAAGAGGATGACGAGAGCGAGTCGGAGGATGGCCTAATAAATAGGTTGTTGATAGATAGACCGCCTCCGGACAATAGGGAGATAGAAGGTACTGAGCTCCCAAGGGAAGATAGGGTTGACATAGAAGGGAATAGGCCACTCCCTATAACGAATTGGGTACCTACCAAACGTGAGGAGACACCTCAACATAGTCCTGTACAGAGAGTAGTCGGAAGGGTTGTGGTGCAGAAGATGCCAGCAACAGAGAGGGTTGAGTCTTATGGATTGCCAGATGCTCTTCAAGTACCCGTTACCATAGGTCCTATAGTGTCGGTTTATCACCCAGAGAAAGGGAGAGAGGAAGAACAGGTATGGCTAGACAGAGAAAGAGTTGAGATGGAAAGAAGGAATAACACGACAAATGCCTGGAGGCAATTGCCAGGACCGATAACGTGGAGCACCCCATTGGATTCAGCAGTGGATCCCGTCACAGAACAGGGGGGTCAGAGAGGACCGATGGACCTGAGGGGACCACGGCCGAAATCCTATAAAGAGTTGAGGGCTGACTTGAAGGAATGGGATAGGTCCACAGAAGCACCGAGCAACAGGTCAAGAGCAGAAGCTGAATGGGGAAGTCGAGGCAACGGGACATTATCTCACTGCGGGGCTAGCGAAAGCAGTCAGGAGTGGGACGGTAAAAGTCAGGAGAGTAGAGGAGTTACACGTCATATTGACAGTGGAAATGGGCAGGAGCGAAAAAGTAGAAGTACGGAGTGTGGAGAGACGTCTCGTCTCATTCAAAGTGAGGGAGACCAAAGGACACAAGAGTATAGGGATAGGTTTAAGTGCACTCTCCACGCACCTGATGATAACGTACAGCGCTGGAATCATGGGAACATGGGGAACCGCGAAGGATTTTGCCATACGTCGAGTGATCAGAGATCACAGGCAAATTGCGAAGGCATGGGGAATAATGGAATGTCTTACCATGCACCTAGAGAAACCAGGCAGAATGGGAAATGTGGGACTATGGGAAATAGAGAAGTGTTTCACTATACACCCAGAGAGGATGGAACTGCATGGGACCTGGAGAGATGGGAGCATGGGAGGACTCCCCATAACACGCCTGAGCCCAGACGTAGGACTCAGAGCTGTGATGGGAGAGATGTAAATGGACTCTCTAGAGATAGCATACTGAAAGCTGTGATAAAAGCCAAAAGACTCGATGTGACCAGTTTAAAATCTGACCTGGACGAGATAATAGACGGTGCGTTGCCTTTAGAAAGGATTGACATGTACGAACAAGATGAGCTGCTGTTTATAGCAAAGGATATTACCCGAAAGGCAAGAGCAACTCATGAGAAACTGTCTGAACTGGCAGACAAGTATATGGTAGATTTGTCCAGAACAAAGGCATTGCAGGGTAACCATAGGTTGCATTATTCAGATCAGGACTTAGAAGAGAGGAGGACAACTGGATTAAAAACACACATAAGGGAACTGATCACAGGAATAAGAGCATGGAGAGATCTGGACAAATGGGAAGAGAGGTGGTCCAAGAAGGGAACTGTTAGGCGGAGCGCGAATGTGATGTCTCCGGAGGGAAGGCTACTGCAAATGGAGGCATTCCCTTTGCGAGAAATAGCGAATGGGAGTTATGTACACGTGCCCTGGAGTAGGGGAGATTTGGCTGCATTTACCAACTCATTTCCGAAGTTAAGGGAAAGTCCCGTAGAGTGGTACAAGCAGGTAGAGAGGTTTGTCAAGATTTCAAAAGTATTGTGGATTGATTTGAACACCTTATTCGACATTGTGGTCCCAGGAGACTTGTGGATAGCATGCAAGGTTAGTGTCGAATGGCCAACTGCAGAACCAGAAAGGGATGCTCGTACTAATGGACCGTCAGAAAGAGTAATGTTAAAATATGAAAAGGTGATGACATGGCTGAAGGAGAAGGTGCCACCACAAGATATAGATTGGGTAAAAATAGACTGAACAAGACAGGAACCCAAGGAGACAGTTCATGAATTTTATGAGCGATTGCTGAAAACGTTCAAACAATACAGTGGATTAGATGTAATGGATCCCAAAGATATAGGACAGTTTGTATCGAAGTTCGTTTTGGGGTTGAGACCTGATATTTGTTTGATGATTCAGCAACATTTAATTTGTTGGCAAAACAAACCATTGGATGAAATTTTGAGATACGCAAGGTATTGCAGTGATGAAATAGATTCCAAAGCAAAGAAACTAAAGGAGAAACTGATGATGGTGCAGATGCAG
Organism: Lissotriton helveticus; assembly: GCF_964261635.1. Classification (NCBI taxonomy): domain Eukaryota; kingdom Metazoa; phylum Chordata; class Amphibia; order Caudata; family Salamandridae; genus Lissotriton; species Lissotriton helveticus. Next base: position 1,610,913,029 of record NC_136057.1, read on the forward strand.
TCGGCTGGAAAGGGTGGACAGCAGCAACAGGGAACAGGGACGATGGGAAGGAAATCAAATAGTCAGAATAAGGACAACGAGGAAAACCCGAGACCTAGAATAGACGTTGCTACATTGAAAAAAACGACAAAGTGTCACCAGTGTCACCAGGTGGGACATTGGAAACGCGAGTGTCCCTATAACCCTGAAAACGGAGACCTAGAAGTAGAGGAGGAGGAAGTTCAAGAAGTTCCAGTTCAAGGGGTGACAGTGCCAAAGAGTAAGGTGGCCAAAGGGGGGACTTCGGCTCCACGAGCTCAGTTCCCGCAGCCACCAAAGATTACGACAGGGGGAAAGATCTATAGACAAATGCCTCTTTTTATAGACGAAGAAGAGTGTTACTACGTTGATCCATTGACGGGACGACGTGTAAGTAGAGAGGAGGACTGTACCCTCGGGGCAGTTCTAGAGGTGGATCAAAGAGGACCGTTTGTTGAGGCTGAGGTGGCAGGGTGTCCTACAACATTCTTAGTAGATACCGGAGCTACTCGATCAACTTTGAGATCAGCAGTGGTTCCAGATCTACCAATGTCGGGGGAAACAATTCAAGTGGTAGGAGTCGCAAATAGGAGAATGACTAACCCTTTGACGGAACCAGTGCTAGTGAGAATAGGAAACTACACCGATGAACATCAGTTTGTAGTATGTGATTCTAGTCCTGTGTGTCTGTTAGGAAGAGACTTATTGTGCAAACTGAACTGCACAATATACTGCACACCTCAGGGAGTGGAGGTACAGACTACAGACGAGGATGCTACCTTTAAAGTTGCAAATTCGAGAGTATGCGTAGAACTGTATCCTACCCTGACTGTGGAGGAGCTTCCTTGGGACTTACGAGATACAGTGTCATCAGAGGTATGGGATTAAACTGGAGAAGAGATAGGATTGATCAAAGGAGTAGAACCAGTGAAGATCATGGTAAAACCAAATGTTGAATATCCAAGAACGCCTCAATACAAATTGACCCTGGAGACGATTGCAGGAATAAAACCCGTAATCGACTCTATGATTCAACAGGGAATACTGAAGGAAATCGTGGGTAGTCCATGCAACTCCCCGATTATGGGTTTGCAGAAACCTAGTGGGAAATTTAGAATAGTACAAGATCTTCGAAGGATTAATAACATAGTTGTTTCATGTTGTCCAGTGGTACCAAATCCATCAGTGATATTGTTTCAGATACCATTCCAAGCTGAGTGGTTCACAGTGATAGATCTTTGTCAGGCTTTCTTTTCAATTCCATTAGATAAGGAGAGCCAGTTTCTTTTCGCTTTTAAGCTGGAAAATCGTGTCCTAACATGGTGTCGTATCCCACAGGGGTATACAGAAAGCCCATCAATTTTCAACCAGTTATTGAAGAAAAATCTTGAAAGTCTAGTACTGCCACAGAACTCGGTTCTGGTCCAGTACATAGACGACCTACTTGTTGCGTCAGGAACGGAAGAAGCTTGTAAGATAGATACCATCGCCTTGCTGAACCATTTAGCTGAAAATGGGCATAAGGTATCTCCGAGCAAATTGCAGTACTGTCTGACAGAAGTACAGTACTTGGGTCACCGGATAGAAAAAGGAAAGCGCAAGGTGTCACCAGATAGGATAGAGGTGATAATGAAGATGAACTCGCCTACGACACAGAGAGAAGTCAGGATGTTCCTAGGAATGGTTGGTTATTGCCGACAGTGGATAGCTAACTTTTCCCTGAAAGCAAAACCCTTACAAAAACTGACGCACAAGGAGGTGAGTGATCCGGTACCATGGGACAAGGATTGTTTGATGTCGTTCCTACAGCTGAGAGAGGACTTGTGCCGTGCTCCAGCTTTGGGGATGCCTGATTGCGAAAAACCATTTTCACTTTACTGCTGCGAAAGAGAGGGTTGTGCTTTGTCAGTTTTAGTACAAACTCATGGAAATGCCCGTAGACCAGTTGCATACTTTTCGGCTACTTTAGATCCGGTAGCCGCAGCGTTGCCCGGATGTCTCAAATCCGTTGCTGCAACAGGTGTCAGCATTGAAAGGTGTGAAAATATAGTAATGGGACACCAATTAGTGGTGTATGTACCTCATTCTGTAGAACTGTTAATGACCAGGACCAAGACACAGCACTTAACCAATAATAGGCTCACGCGCTACGAGCAAGTTATTCTTGCTGCGGAGAACGTGACCCTTAAGAGGTGCTCTGTTTTGAATCCTGCTACATTGATGCCACTTCCTAATGATATAGAAGGCGAAGAATGTGAAGATCACGATTGCCTTGATGTGACTGAACTATGCACCAAGCCAAGACCATATATTGTGGATGAGCCGTTGACTGACCCTGATGAAATTTTCTTTGTTGATGGCTCATGTTTAAGAGACGATACTGGTCGGTTGAGAGCAGCTTATGCTGTTTGCACCATTACTGGAGTTGTGGAAGCCGCTTGCCTGAAAGGAGTACACTCCGCTCAGGTAGCCGAAATCATTGCATTGACACGTGCCTGTTTAGCAGGTAGCAAAATTAGAGTCACCATTTATACCGATAGCCAATATGGTTTCGGTGTAGTTCATGATTTTGGGCAATTGTGGTCTCAGAGAGGTTACATGACCTCCTCTGGTTCGCCTATTCGAAATGGGGAATTTGTGCGACTGTTGTTAGAAGCATTACAAGGTCCAGCAGCAATTGCGATCGTTAAATGTGTAGCCCACACCAAAAATACAGATTTTGTCTCGCAAGGTAATCGATATGCAGACGAAGTTGCTCGATATTGTGCGGAGCAAGGATATTCTTTCACGGAAGTGGAAGTAGGTGGGACGCAGGAAAAGACAGAGTTAAACATGATGCTAGAAACAGTTGATACTTGGGAGGATTTAAAAGACATGCAAGAGAACGCACCTGATTCTGAGAAAAAGGCATGGGAAACAGCAGGTTGTGTGAAAAGTGAAATGGATTTGTGGGTTTCAGCAGATGGAAGGGCAGTATTACCTGATGAATTAGTGAGTCCAATGGCACGACTGATACATGGTCCAGTACACTTAGGAAGAGATGCCATGCTGAGGTTATTTAGGCAGACTTGGTAGAATCCAAAGTTTAGGATTGCAGCAGAAGCAGTGTGTCAAAGATGTGTCACATGTCAGCAATTGAACGTAGGGAAAAGAACACCAGTTACAATGAGTCACATTGGGAGGTCTGGGGGGCCTTTCAACCGAATGCAATTAGATTTTATTGAGATGCCAAAAATCAACCGCCTCAGGTATGTTCTGGTGGTTGTATGCATATTTTCCAGATGGGTCGAAGTATACCCTACACGCAGGTGCAATACACTCACAGTAGCAAAGTTGTTGCTTAGAGAGTTGATCCCGCGCTTTGGGGTGCCGACCTCCTTGGAATCAGACAGAGGAAAGCATTTCAACTGTGAAGTTGTGAAGATGCTTTGCTCTGCATTAAACATTGATCAGAAGTTGCACTGTAGCTATCGACCAGAGGCTTCAGGTATCGTGGAGCAGATAAACGGAACTCTAAAGTCCCGAATAGCCAAAGTATGTTCGTCGACGTCCTTAAGCTGGCCTGATGCTCTGCCCTTGGTACTCATGAGTATGCGTAGCACACCAGACAGGAGGACAGGTCTCTCTCCACATGAGGTTTTAATGGGGAGGGCAATGACACTTCCGTCTGTTCCAACTACAGCTTTGTTGAATATTACAGATGACCTGATCCTGGATTACTGCAAGGGACTTTCTGATGTCATTCATTATGTGTCTCTTCAGGTGCAGGCTGCTGAAGTTCCATCTTCAAGAGATCTATGTCACGACTTGTGCCCTGGTGATTGGGTGCTTGTGAAAAAACACGTCCGGAAGAACTGCCTAGACGTGCGCTGGAAGGGGCCCTACCAAATAATCCTGACAACGAATACTGCTGTAAAGTGTGGAGGGCTGCCAAACTGGATTCATGCTTCCCATACTCGAAGAGTTCCAGCACCCTTAGAAGAAACAGCTCCTCTCACAGATGAAAATCCAGCTGTGGATGGCGAACCACTAGAGGGGATCAGTCAAGCTGTGGGGGTGTCGAAAGAAGTTGGGAGTGCTACAGATCAAGCAGAAGAAAGACAGGACGACGGTGAAACTGAAGTTGCCACCGAAGGAGAAAGTTGCTGTGAATACGGCTCAGACACAGATCAAGACAAGAGTGATCAAGAACCAAGTGTGAGGACAAGAAATAGGAGAACAAGGCGTGGAGAAGCTAGTTGGCCTGAAAGAAAGAAGAGGCCGAGCTTGATGCCAACTCCAGAGAGAACTCTTGCTCCTATATCTGAAGACTCGGATTTGGACGAAGGTGCACAAAGACAGGAACAGGAAGGTCCGAGAAGATCGAGGAGGGTGCGAGTGCCCTGCAGAAGATACGCTACTCCTGAGTGGACCTACCTAGCAGCAGATGTCCAGTGCACGGAGATCCGGGAGGGTGAGGGAAGTGACAGTGACCAGTACTGACCCAATCATAACATTGGAAGTAGTGTAGTTGGTACCAGGAGTGGAGGTCGAAGGGTTGCTGACACTCACTATCCCCAATCCTCTTTATCTGAGCAGGATAAGAGAACTGGTTTTAAACAGAATAGAATTTCCGACTTTTTGTTCAACGATGCCAACACTCGAGGAGATCATTCTTCGTTTAGAAATATTAGAATACGTGATTAGAGCCGCTGGAACACGTATGATTCCAGATTGCTAAAGACTTTGTAAATAAACAGATTGAAAGATAACCTAGCGCCAAGTGAAGAAGAAGAAATTTAGGGACTTCCCATTTAGTGGACGGAGAAGGGCTAGGGTTGTCTGTTGCTATAGAACTCAAAGACTGATCTTGCAGAAGGGATTATCAGCTTCCAGGTGTGGTTCGGAAAGGCTGAATAAGCAAAGAAAAGAGACTTTGTGTTGTGAAAGAAAATCAGAACTACACTGTCTTGAGATCATGGAGGCCGGCAACCCAAACCGCAAGACAAAATGCATAGTAGGCACACTTTTAGTGGGAGTAATTTTTCTTATAGTTTTAGTAGTTACTATATCATATGTAGTGGGACATGAAAATGAAGAGAAGGCAACAAAGGAAGCAAAAATTGTATCGATACAGAAACCTACTACTGCTGGTCAAAGGGGGGACAATATAGAGAAAGATAAAGCTTTACTAGCAGCAGAGACTCGTAGGTTGCATGTGGATGAATCACAGGGAAATTTCAAATCAAATGCATATGCTAAATTGCTTTATGAATATATTGATGCTATGGAGGCAAAGGATTGCTATGTGTGCATGCAATTGCCAGCCTCTGTAGACGAAGGTATTAGATATCATCATCTTCCATTGACTTATGGAATCACATGTAGTTTGTTGCTTAGTATATTTTATGAACGTGATGGTTTTGAGTATTATTTTTCAAATTTTGATGCTGTTTTACCAGAAGTTCCAAACTACAAGCACATGAACAAGTGGGATTATTATAAGAGTGAAGATAGATTAAAGAAATTTTTCATTCCTTGGAAAACGTTGGATACTTCACATGCCCGAAGAAATAATTTGACTTGTAAAGTGTCAGAAATTGAGAAAAGGTTTATAGGACAGGTGGATGATCGGTATAGGAGACAGAAGATCTTAAAGGCTTCAGGCCAATAGAAAACAGATTGGGCCGAGGAAGAAAGGTCACACAAAAGAAAGGGTAGTAATGGTCCAATAGCTTTAGATCAAGAGCAAAAAGGGAAACTGTGTATATATAGGGGTAAAACCTATTATGAGAATGTGTTTGTGGGAGAAGTAAATTGTGAACATGCTTTACAATTAGAATATTATACAAAGGATTTCTTGAAGGGAATGCAGGTGATCCCGAATGTATATTTTGTTTGTGGAAGAAATGCATACGTGAAACTACCGGATAATTGGTATGGATCATGTTATTTAGCAATTGTCTTCCCCAAAATATACCATGCTAAGGATCTAGAAATTATAGAGGGAGGAACTCAAGCTAGAGGAAGAAGGGATGTAAACAATGAGGAGGTAGTTGGAGACGTATTTGGTGCTATGTTTCCTCTTTTAGGGATAGTACTGAATGATGTCAAGATTAGAAGATTGGCAACAGTTGTAGATAGGTTGTCCGCCAGTACTGCTAGATCATTAATGCTGGTGGAGGGAGAGATGCAATCGATAAGGGCAATGGTTCTTCAGAACCGACTTGCTCTAGACGTTCTGTTAGCCAAAGAGGGAGGAGTCTGTAAGGCTTTGAAGGTTCAGGAATGTTGTACTTACATTCCAGACAATTCAAAACCTCTAGAAAAGTATATACGGAACATCACTGAAATTCATCATGAGATTGAGGATTTGACACAGGTAAATGTGTGGGAAAAAGTAGGTCATGGAATGGGTAAAGTTGGAGGTTGGTTTGCCAACCTAGGAAAGGGTTTCATTTGGTACATACTGAAACCTATCATCATAATAGTGATTTGTATAATCACCTTGTGGGGATTGGTGCGGCTATACCAATGGTATAGATCAAATAGGTTGCAGAGATCCATGAGAGAGCAGGAGAGGAGATTAGCTGTGATGCAGGATAATCAGTACAGGAGTCTGAGGGCTCTAGAGATGATGAAACGAGAGAGTACTGCAACGAGTTCTGTTTGATTCAGTTCATACCTCAGGGATGGTGTTGTGATAGTGATGACTACTAAAAGTCATCAAAGGGGGGAACTGAGAGAGCGCAAATCGAAAAAAAAATAGAAGTGCACCATATTTACAAGCACGTTGCATCAGTTTAGTAAAGGTTACATAAGAGTGTCGAATTTATAGAGTGAAATTACATAAGAGTGTTTAATTAAAATAGAATGCATATATCAGTGTGAAAAGCTAATGTAGAAGTGTGTAGAGATGTTAGAATGATGTTGAAATCCCATGTTATGTGGCTGTTGTAGAGGAGAATGTAATGCTGCTAAACGTAGAAATGTGTAGGCCACATGGCAGTTCACAGAGAATGAAAGGTGCTGTTACACTCTCACATGATATGGATTTCTAATGTTGTTATAATTCAAAGTATTATTGATCATAGAACTGAAATATATGTTTTATAGAAGTGTTTCATATAACCACTGTGTGTAATAAGTTAGAATACTGTTTAGACTAAGAAATTAAAGGTTTACAGAGTGCACAGGCCAGTTTCATGTAATTCTAATAGGCCTGAATAGATAAGGTCATTTCTTTTGATCTGCATGTGTTAGTTAGAGGAAGGTCATGTTAAGCATAAATTGCGGAGTTTGCTCGAAGGTTTACGACTTAGAAGATACGGTGGAGGCCGGAATTTGGGGCCCACTGTGCAAGTGTCTGTTTGCAGGTGCGAGGAGGTTCCAATCAAGAGAGTGATGAATAGAGTTTTATTCAGGGAGCCAGGCACAGGCCTGGAGGAGGCTTCAGGAATTTCCTGGGGGGTACCGTCCTGCCGGAGAAGAGCCTGAGAAGCAAGGTCAACGCTAACGATGGGCCCAGAGGAGTATCAGCATGGAAAATGCCAGAACCGACACCACGTGAGGGGCGTCTCTAAAGGGCGTTTCTATTTGTAAATGTGATTTTTGTATTAGGGACAGCACCCCTGGGTGGAGTTAAGGCAGATGATCTGAGGAACCTAAGAGAGCGGATGGGTAGGCAGATAGAATAACTGCGAGACACTGATTCACAACGAAGACTAAGGGAAGTGAGTGATCTTCTTTGGAAGTCACCACGGCTGACACCTTTTTAGGTTAAGATTTTACTAAGTAGGGATGTCACTTAGTCTAGTGTAGGGACAGTCTAATCTGGATTTTCTTCCTTTCTGTAAATGACTCACAAGTTACAGCTTGTGTCTATTCTTGCAACTCTGATGATTTTTGAATTGGTTTTGGTGATATTCTTCTGCCGACTAAGAGCATTTAGAAAATTTATGTTTGTATTGATACCAGTATATCTTTTGAACCTTATTTTGAGATGTTTGTATTTCCAGTTAACTTTGGCTTTATAATAAACTTTTAAAACTTATTCGTAGTAAGTGGTTCTTTAGAGTGGTGTAAGTCCTTAACTGATTGACCTAGTAGTGGATTGCCTTTTACTCTATGACAGGTATCAACGGTTCAGTCGACCTGAGTTGGGATCTAGATCCATAGCAATAGATCAAAAATCCCGCCGTAACAGGAATGAAGAAGACATGTCAACAAAGTGGAAGACGAGTTCTCTTGGCAGAGAAAGATGTTCAAGTTCGGCTGACTGCACCTAACTGAAGGTCTGGGAGAAGAGCTAAGTGTTGCCATTATTCCACAGGGGAGATTGAAATGTACTGGAGAAGATGACAAACGCTGGTTACTTGAATACGTGCTAATTGGTTTTGTTTTCTATTGTTAGTTAGAGGGCAGAGACCCTTAGGATTTCACGAGGAGCAGTCCTCTTTGGCTATTCCTCTCACTGTGCGGCTTCATGCTATACTCTTTTGAGACTTGTAGAACTTTTACGAAAGGTGCCATTATGCTGACACCGGTTGCTTGCTTCCCATCACTTAATTAGGGATTCCCGAAATTAGGATAGTGTAGGATAAATTAGAGGTACTAAAAACTAGGCAGGGAGATCAAATACTGCAATTAAATCTTCAGATTCTCTTTCTCACTTCCTGTATCGCAGTCACGGAGTTTTTGGTGTGCTTTCTATTGTATAGACTGAATTTCATTAGGAGATTTGGATTTATTCTTGTGATATAGTTAAAAAAATTGCTTTTGAGTCTCATTTATATAAGTCTGTTTCTGAGTTTGGACCAGAGTAAAGTCTTTATTGTTTGATTAATAAAAAATCATTACACTTGTTAAAACATGGACAGCCATATGCACAGTAGTTCAAAAGATTGGTTGAAGAGAAATATATAAGGATAAATAAATAAAATATGGAAAGTCCACTAAAATTTGAGCAAGTTAAAAAAACATGTTACTTATATTGTGAATAATTTAGGGATAACATACCGCACTAAAAAAAAAATACCACATTAACACAGTCTAAAAACAGCATTTAAGTTGTCAATAATCACCATCAATTGCATGGACATTTCGATGACCAATAAAATATCTCTATGTTTGCATATGATCATTACATTATTCCACTGTCTTAGATCCAAATCTATAAAGTGACGTTGTACTTAGTTTACTATACTGTACAACATTATTAAAATCACTTTCTTATAAAAAAAATTACAGATGCCCATTGTAATATGTGTTGATATATTAAGATGCCTCTAAGCAGTAAGGTGCCTACGTTCTGTGTCTATGTGCTGACTCAAGCTGTAAAGATTGTGCTTCTATGGGCAGGCAAGAGATCAGTAAAGTGCTTCCATCTGATCAAGTCATTCCTACTCTCCATTTGATTCTGAATTTAAATTTTGTATCTGCTTTAGGAATAAACTTAACGAATTGTGTAGTTTGATGGATTGATTTACCGGAAAGGCATAGAATTATTGCTTGACAACATGTTCTCACCCTGTGATATGGAACACCCGGTGGACAGGGTAGCCGGGGATTCCAAGATGGCACCAGGACTTTGCCAGGCAGATGAGGAAGTCGGCAGTAGAGAAACGGCGGCAGAGCGCATGATGACGTCACCAGGAGAATCGGAGAGTGAGGTGAAAAGGAAAACTGAATAGACAGGCGCGTTCGTTGGAGCCGGGGAGAGGAAAATCCACAAGGTGCAGAGAGAAGAAGGCAATCCAGAACTACACTCGGCAGATGCTGAAGACTACCTCTGATGACCAGGGACAGAGGAAGCTGACCCGGAGGACCCCCTGAGGAGGCAAGAGAACGAAGGAGCATCCCATGAGAGGGAGGTTTCCCCAACACCAAATGCCTGCATATCCGGTCTTCCTCGAGGGACCCAGGACACCACGATACCCCTTGCTGCGGTCCTGGAGGACCGTAGCTCCTGGCAAATGCTGTTACTAGGATATTTAAGGAAACTGGCTGGGAGGGGGTTAAAGGAGATCCTGCATGAGTAGAGGCACAGTCTAGGAGTCCTCCCTCACCCCCTTTTCCCTGCACATTGGTGATGACCTGCACAGGTGGAGGGACAGTATAGTAGTGGTCACACATAGGACTGACCAATTCTTGTGTCTGTTTGTATTTCTTTTGAATCGTCTGCACAAGTGATGGGGAATTATGAGGCCTAAAGGATTGCAGACCTGACAAAGGAAGCTCATCCCACTGGAGTTGGACACCAGAGTCTTTTACTTTGTTGTTTAAGTTATTATACTGACATTCTGTTAGATGCCCTACGTGTGGAGACTGTAACAGACTTGGAGTACCACCAGTTTAATATACCGAACATAGTGCTTTCACGCACCTATTCATAATCACTTGCTGTCTAGTATTATGCTTGCACAGAACTGAAATTGCTGGAAAACCCCGGGTTCCCTCCCCCAGTTGGGAATAACATCACAGTGGTGTCAGAAATGGGATAGGTCATCTGAAGATCAAAGATGACACAACCCATGACTATGCAAGCCATGATAGTACAACTAGCCGAAGGGCAGAGGCATCTCCAATTGGGTCTGAAGCAGCAGAACCAGAAAGTGCAGAAATAAAGGGAATCCTTGCAAGCGGCCTTGAAAGAACAAGCTATTATATTAACCTCTGATCAATAGGTCCAGGACACAGCCATTTTGCATCTCACGGATGCCTTTTCCAGTTCTAGAGTCCATCCCAATGTTCCTGGAAGTGTTCTTCAGAAGTTTCAGAAGGACGACAACCCTGAATATTTCTTTACGAACTTTGAAAGGGTAGCCACCCCAGCCACATGGCCTCCTGAGAGATGGGGTCAGTATACAGGGCTGTTTCTGTCCGGAGAACTACATGCAGTTTATCAAGCCGCCAACCCCGCTGGTATCAGGATATAAAGAGAGCCATTCTAGAAAGACAGGGCTGTGACCAAGAGTAGTATAGAGCTCACTTCCGCAAGGAAAAATGGGGAGCGGGAGACAATCTCTGGGCTCTCTTTTACAGGATCAGGGATTTGGGGAACCACTGACTTCAACCTCACTCCTCCTCAGTGGAAGATGTCACCGAGAAAATCTATCTGGAGCAACATTTGGAGGCCCTATCACTTAACGCCAGAGCCTGGGTGAAACAGCAATAGAATTAACCTGCGCATATCATAGGTCCCCAGACTTCAAAGCACATACAGGAAGAGCTCCTATTCTTTTTTCCAAACCTACTCCCCAAACCCCAGCAGAAGGAGGTGATAAACAACCCTTTTCCAGTACTAGGCCAGTATTCAAGCCTCTTCAAAAACCTTCCCCGGTCCACCTGGGGCCCCAGTGTTTCTGTTGTGCAGAATGGGGAACCATAGCCTGAACCTGTCCCTTACACACAGATAGTTATGACCCTATGGAGGTGGGCAGGTCCCGGGGACGAGTTTTAGTCAACGGATCAACTAGACAAAGGTACAAGAAAACCATTCAGTTGAATGGTAGACCTATTGACGCCTTGCTTGGTACCGGGTGTCACCACGCAGTGGTTTCAACGGAACTAATTACGTTTGCTGAGTTGTGTGAAGGGGAAACCGTACTCATTTCCTGTGTTCATGGGGATGTTCGGTCTTATCTCCTAGCAGAAGTATTGATAGAAATAAAGGGTTATCCCCAAGTCAGAAAGGTGGGAGTGGTACCTGAGCTTCTGGAAAAAGTTCAATTAGGCACCGAAATACCTCACTTTCAGGACTATCTGGCAGACCTGACAAAACAAGTCCCTAATGATGAGTGGCTCCAAGAAGCACCATTCTGTGGGGAAACAATACAGAGCCCAAGAGACAGGGAAAAGAAAACCTGAAATGGGAAAAGGCAAGAAAGAGAGAAATACACATATGCCTGCCAAGCTATTTCAAAATGTTTGCTCTGTTTTTTTAGACAATGGACACACTCCAGCACAAAGCTTCTGACCCACCCAGAAAGATGACAGCACCCTAATGAATGTGTAGAGCCAAGTACAGGAACCAGACTCAGACAAGGTAGGATCATATTTTTTTATTTAAAAAAAGGACAGTTGTACAGAGCTAGTGGAGATCCAGGCTGTAAGTCAGAACAGTTACTAATCCCAATAGTATTCCTGGAACTGACATTGCAGTTAGCCCACAACCAAGCGGGGGGGGGGCATTATGGACAGGACCTCATGTTGAGATATCTCTTGGAAAGGTTTATTGGCCAGGAGTATATCGAGAGACCGCCCGTTTCTACGCGGCCTGTCTCAAGTGCCAGCTAGTGAATCCCTCAAAAGATAGAAAGGTTCCTCCACAACCCTAACCGATTATTGATATTCCCTGCCAGCGAGTGGGTATGGATCTAGGAGGGCCCCTAATACCTTCAGCCAGGGGATATCAGTATATATTGGTCCTAGTAGACCAGTATCCGGTATATGCCACCCAATACCCCAAGGCAATACCCCTCACAAGTATGTCCACGATGGCAGTAGCAACATGTACGAAGGGACCCCCTCAAAAAGTTAAATGTGGCCAAGGAACAGAGGGGAGCATAAACACTGCAATGTGGGGACGTTCCTACAATGGCCTTATAATTTAGTTGTGCAAATACATCTGTAAATATTCCAAACCGGTGACAAAATGAAGGGTTGTATACTAAGTTAATTCAAAACATAACAAATTTTATTTTTTTCTTATTTTTTCAGTTCATATAAATACTGTTATTCATCAGGGATCACAAAGACAATAATTTCAATTCATATCGAAAATCATGAAAAATACAATTAGGTCATAAATATGTACAACACGAATAATATATAAAATGTACCCCTTGGTAGCAAACATGTCTCTCAGCATACTCACGTGCTCACAATCATACCACACTCAACCTCATACTAAGATGGAGAAAGGAACCGAAATAATAATTAGCAAGATGACAATGCTAGAATGTGGGCCACCAGGTGTACTATTTGGCCCTTGCAGCAGGTCTACGCGCGTTTCGGCAGCTCTAGGCCACCTTCATCAGGACCTTTTTCCTCGTGATAGTGTAGATACCAAGGGATCTGAAAAATATATATACAAAGAATAACCATTTTGTCACCACCCTAAGCAATTTTTTTCTTTTCAGAGCAGATTCATTCACTGTATTGCACAGACCAGAAGCTCATCAACATGACCACAACTGGGAAAGAGCATAATTGCATCAAAACTAGTAAAACCCTGCAATGAGGGTATCCATGCTATTTTAACAAAGGAATTATAAAATCAAGGACTTCAAAATTCGATCTCAAGCGGTCACATAAAAGTCCAAATGTGTTCCTGACGTCTGCAAACGTAATTAAGTAGTACTATTTACGAACGCTACGATGGCAGTAGCTCAGGACATGATTTCTTCTTTTTCAGGGTGGGTTTTCCCTTAGAGATCCTTACCGACCAAGGTACCCCTTTCATTACTAAATTGATGAAGGAAATATGCAAACTCCTAGGGGTACACCAAATTCGGATGGCCCTATATCACCCCCAGACGAACGGTCTGGTGGAAAGATACAATACGACAATCAAAACCATAATCAGGAAATTGATAGGAGACACAAGGAAAGCCTGAGACCGCAAAATACCTCTTGTACTCTTTGCCATTAGAATGCACAAACAAAGTCAACGGGGTTTAGCCCCTTCGTACTCTTTTGGAAATGGCTGCCGAACAGTGGACGGAAGAGGAGGATGAAGGAAAACTCCTCTTAGGATACATGCAAACCCTGAAGGAAACATTAGCTACCTTATGAGACACAGTCCACAAGAATATGGACAAAGCTCAAGCTAAACAGTATGACCATACTAGCAAAATGAGGGAACTAGCAATAGGGGATAAAGTACTAATCCTTATGCCCTCATCGGAAAAGAAGTTGTTGGCTACGTGACAGGGGCTATATGTTGTTACTCAGAAGGTGACTCCAGTCGCCTATAGAGTAGATGTTCCTCACACTAATAAAACAGGAAAGACCTATCATATCAAACTACTAAAAAATGGGAGGATTCGGAAGCACCCTCAGGAGAAGGGCATAGAGTAAATCCGGTATGTAAAGTGACCCTCACGAAAACCCTAGACATTGCTGTAGGACTAATGGGTGAGGATAGAAAAGAGCGACCCCAGATGGGGACCACACTCTCTCCCGATCAGCAACAGTAAATGGGACAACTAGTGAATAGTTACCCAGGATTAGGTTCAAGTAACCCGGGGCGTACTACCTTGGTAGCTCAAGATATTGTCACCCAGGAAGGATAGGTAGTGAACCTGAAACTCTTTAGGATACCAGAAGCCAGACGAGCAGCAGTAGAACAGGAATAGAGGCCATGCTTAGTGCAGACATAATTGAACCGTCCCAAAGCAAATGGCGCTCTCCCATTGTGTTGGTACCCAAGCTGGATGGGAGTCTCCGGTTCTGCATAGACTTCCGTCAGGTAAATGTTCACTCAAAATTCGATAATTACCCCATGCCCTGCATGGACGAATTGATCGAAAGGTTTGGTGGAGCCAAGATCATGTCCACTATTGATTTAACAAAAGGATATTGGCAAATTCCACTGACTCGGTCAGCCAGATAAAAGACGGTCTTTTCTATGCCGTCCGGGCTATGTCACTTCAAGGTAATGCCATTAAGACTCTACGGAGCTCCAGCAACCTTTGAAAGACTTATGGATGTCATATTACAAGCCCACCAACAATTCGCCGTAGCCTACTTAGATGATATAGTGGTTTATTGTCCGGATTGGGAGACCCACTTTCGGCACCTAAGAAATATTTTTGATGTTCTAACACAAGCTGGCCTCACTTTGAACCCAATGAAGACTACCCACAGCACACATCAGATAGAATATTTAGAGTACACGATAAGCGAAGGGACAATTCAACTACCACACAATAAGCTAGAGGCCATTCAGGACATTTCACAACCCACCACCCAAAAGGAGGTAGGAGCCTTTCTTGGCTTGGTAGGTTATTACCGCAGATTTATCCCTCAGTTCTCCGAAGTGGCCAGTCCTCTCACCGATTTTCTCAGGCACAAACACACAAGGGCAAAGATAAACTGGAGCACAGCTCAGGAAGATAGTTTATGTTCCCTAAAATGCCTGCTATGTAATGCCCCGATTCTAACTTGTGCAGACTTCAAGAATTTGTTTGTGTTGCAAACGAACACTCCTGACAGAGGACTAGGTGCGGTTAGGTCCCAACCAGATTCCCAGGGTCTACTATGTCCAGTATTGTTCCTGAGTAGGAAGCTGTTTCCAAGGGAAACCCATTATGCCACTAAGGAAAAGGAATGCTTAGCCATAAAATGGGCCATGGAATCATTACAGTACTACTTACTTGGACGCTCCTTCTGCCTAATAACGGCTCATGCTCCCCTTACTTGGTTAGCCACTCACAAGGATACTAACTCCAAAGTACTTCAATGGTTCTTAGCCTTACAGCCCTTTTCCTTTCAGACTCTGCATTTTCCCGCGAGGTTGCAGGGCAACGTTGACTACCTCTCTCGCTTTCCTGTAACGGAATGGCCCGATCGTCCATCCTGGGAAGAGAGACAGTGTGATATGGAAAACCAGGTAGATGGGGTATCCGGGGATTCCAAGATGGGGCCAGGGCCTTGCCAGGCAGATGAGGAAGTCATCGGTCGAGAAACGGCTGCTGAGCGCGTGATGACGTCACCAGGGGAATCGGAGAGGGACGTGAAAAGGAGAACTGAAGAGACGGGTGCGTTCATTGGAGCTGGGGAGAAGAAAACCCATGAGGTGCGGAGAGAGGAAGGCGAGGACTACCTGCAACGACCAGGGTCAGAGGAAGCTGTCCCGGAGGACCCCCAGAGGAGGCAAGAGAACGAAGGAACATCCCGGGAGAGGGAGGTTTCCCCAACACTAAACGCCTGCTTTTCTGGACGTCCTTGAGGGAGCCAGAACGCAACGATAACCCTTGCTGCAGTCCTGGTTTACTGTAGCTCCAGGCAAGTGCCGTTACTGGGATATTTAATTAAACTGGCTGGGAGGGGGTTTAAGGGGATCCTGCATGACTAGAGGCACGGTCTAGGAGTCCTCCCTCACCCCCTTTTCCCTGCACATTGGTAACGGCCTGCACAGGTGGAGGGACAGTATAGTAGAGGTCACACATAGGACTAACCACTTCTTGTGTCTCTGTTTGTACGTTTTTTTTAGACGTCTGCACAAGTGATGGGGAATTACGAGGCCTAAAAGATTGCAGACCTGATGAAGTAGGCTCACCCCACTGGAGTTGGACACCAGAGACTTTTCCTTGGTTGTTTAAGTTATTTTACTGACATTCTGTTAAATGCCCTATGTGTGGAGACTGTAACAGACTTGGAGTACAACCCGTTTAATAAACCGAACTTAGGGGCATATTATCAAGCACGGAGTTACAATTATCACCGCTTTAGCGGCAGAAAACTGCCGCTAAAGCGGCGATAATGGGCTTGATAATATGCCCTGGAGAATTCCAATAGAAGCCCATGTTGACACCAAAACATGGGCTACTATTGGAACTCTCAAGGGCATATTATCAAGCCCATTATCGCTGCTTTAGCCTCAGTTTTCTGCCACTAAAACGGCGATAATTTTAAGGTTTCTTGATAATATGCCCCATAGTGCTTCCACGTACCTATTCATAATCACTTGCTGTCTAATATTATGCTTGCATAGAACTCAAATTACCGGAACAACCCCAGGTTCCCCCCCCACAGCTGGGAATAACATCACACACCCCCTGTTCAATAAAGATGGGTCTCAACAATACTTGCCTTCCTGTAGTAGATAGGGGCAAATACACCCAGTATGTATTTACGTTTCATTGGGAAGACCACAGAATCTACAATTTGGCATTTTCCAATTGTGTATTCATCTCAGGGTACCATCCTTTGATGGATATCGACCAAATCTTAACTTTAACAATGTATCCCTAATAAATGGCTGTAAGTGGGAAAATAAATAAGTTTGGGGCTCTTTTTTATTAAAAGAATTAATGATTGATCAAGCATATTTTTTTTACTGAAATAGCTTCCTTAACTAACAATAGGGATAAAAAGGTTAGTTGATCGATTTAAAAGATGTTTAAAAATGGCTTTGTTTCTAACCCAGTGGTCGAAAGGCTGGAGGTTAAAAGTGTTTAAACTCTCAGTTAGGTAGAACCTCCACCCGCTTGCATAGTCAGATTTTATAAGTTCTTGCCAAAACACAAGTTTGCAAGGCTGCCAGGGTCGGATAAAAATAAGGAGTATAAACTTTTTAGAAACGCTGATTTTCTTACTGGAGATTTGCTGGACATGCCAAACTCTAATTGGATATGTACATGTACAGTACTTTTTGGAATCCTAAAAGTAGATTCAAAAACCTCAGTTTGTAAGTTTTTTTTGTTGAAAATTTGTTTATTAGCATATCAAGTAGAACATCAAGGTATTACATTCTACATAAAATAAAATATACAAATGAAGGCATGCTCCTCGCTGCATTATATTAACAATCAGAATGTAATTTTTTTTCTTGTAGTTCGTTGTGTCGTGATTAACTCAACAGACCCTCCAGAAACCCTCGGCATTCATATTCGTGATTGAGGTAATCAAATGTCATTCGGCTGCTCCCTTACATAGCACCTTCCTGTTGGTTCATCCCATAAAGTTATTTAGAGGTATAAACAACACACAGTACAGGCATTTTGGTTATCATGTTTCAAGACGCACCCGGTGATGTTGAGGCAAGGTATAACCTAGTAAGGGTAGATGGCAGATCAGACAGTAGAGAGCGAAACATCAGATCCTTCCTCCCCGTCCATTTCAAAGGCTCCCAGCATGGTGAACCAATCCAGTGAGATCGGCGTCTTTCTATGGCCCCTACGCTCTTCACGCTGCAGTGCCTCACCTTCTGCCTTACCCCATCGTACAACTTCCGCTTTCCATGTGTCTGGGTCTGGCGGTTTGGGTGATTTCCACCGCATTGTTATCGCGCGTTTCGCTAGCAGCAAGGCCATATCAGTGAAGCGTGTGGACACACTTCGTTTACGCGCGCCCGGCCCTAGCCCTAATATTGTGTGTTCTAACGTGCGGGGTAATAGGGAAGAACCTGCTTTGGCGAGCGAGTCATGTACGTTTGTCCAGTAGTAGCCCAATTTTGGGCAGTCCCATAGCATGTGTAGCAGTGTGGCGTCATCAGCTCTACATCTGGGGCAGGCATCAGTAGCGTTAGGGAACATAACATGTATGCGGTGTGGCGTGAGGTAAGCCCGGTGCAGTACCATCAGTTGGATGAACTTAAATTTCGGGCTTCTGGCCACCCTTTTGGGAAATTGTAGAATCCGCTCCCATTCTTTCTCTTCTAGTGACCGCCCTATGTCGCCCTCCCATTTGGTCCTAAGTGGTGTTAAGGGGATCGCCCTCCCAGTTCTTACACCTGCAGTGAGCCATCTGGTTAGGTGACTACCCGTTCCCATGAGGTATTGCATGGACAGTAGTGGGTTTATGGGTGGCTCCGTGTTATCTCCCGCCCATATCTCCGACACATAATGCCGTATACTAGCATGTAAGAGGAATGAGCCTTCGGGGACGTTATGTGTGGCCCTAAAGTCCTCAAAGGATAATAAGCGTGCATCTGCGAATAGATCTCCGATGTGCACGACCCCTGCGTCATGCCATGGAGCTAGATTGTGGGTTGTGAGCAGGCCGGATTCCAGTGGAATACCAAGCAGTGGGGTTGTAGGGGCGTAGGAAGACGTGGGGGATGTATACTTCACCGCCTTCCGCCAATAGCGAATGGCAAGGCGGAGAAGGGGGGGCATTTCTGGGTAGTTCCGAATGGGGCAGGAGGAAGGTGTGGATTTTCCCTTTGGACCAGTCCTCCTCCGTCATGTCAATCTCATGTAGGTTTCTACCCGCCAGCCAGTAAGCCAGCCATTGAAGCTGGCACGCATAGTTGTACGCCCTAAAGTCTGGTGATCCAATGCCCCCGGCCCCAGTAGTAAGTTGCATCTTAGTCAGGCTAATGCATCTCCGCCCCAATCCCCATATTAGCTCCGTCAGTAATGTGTCTAGTGTTTTGAAGGTAGAGGCCGGGATCAGGAATGGCAAGTTAGTGAAGTAATAAAGGAGTCGGGGGAGCACTACTATTTTCGAGATTGCTACTCTACCCGCTACCGACAACGGTAGTGACTGCAAGAATTGCACCTGTGATTTGAGTGATCGGATTGCCCTGTCCAGGTTGCCATGTAGCATCGCCTCTGCTCCCCTGTATATTTGGATCCCGAGGTAATGGAAAGTGGTGTCCGCTATTTGGAAGGCGTATGGCGGAAATGGTAGTGGCGTGGACGGATGAGTGTCAGTAAAGCTGTAACCAAATGACTTGGATTCGCTTATCGTGAGACCCGATAGCAACCTGTAAGTCTCAAAGAGAGCGGGTATAGGGTGTAAGTCTCCTCGCAAGTCACGGAGGTACAGGACGATGTCGTAAGCATAGGCAGACACCACATGTGTCCTCCCGCTCCTTTGGATGCCCAGGTGAGGAGCTTCTTTACGGAGCTTACATTGCAACGGCTCTAGTGCTAGAATAAATAAGAGTGGAGAGAGTGGGCATCCCTGCCTGGTACCCTTCGCAATGGCTAAGGGTTCAGAGATGCATCTGGACGTCCGAACCCGCGCCGTGGGCTGGGAGTAAAGCAGTCTGACCTATGCAACGTATTCTGGAGGTAACCCGAACCTCTCGAAGGCGGCAAACATGAAATCCCAGCGGAGGTAGTCAAAGGCTTGCTTGAGATCTAGCGTAATACAGCCCTCGGTGTTCCCGGTCGCCCGGTCTGGTAACATCAGCTGGGCCAGTTTACGGAGGTTCAAGGCCGTGCTCCTACCAGGGACAAACCCGCACTGGTCGGGGTGAATCAGTTGGGGAATGTATTGTGTCAGCCTAGTTGCCAGCACTTTGCTCAGTATTTTGTAATCAGTATTACGGAGGGACAAGGGCCTGTAGTTAGCTAGGTGCATGCCGTCCCTGCCCGGCTTCAACAGGGAGGTTATCAGGGCCTGTAGGGAGGACGGCGGTAGGGAATCAGTCTGTAGTGCTTCTTAATAGATGGTCTGTAATCGTGGGGCGAGGAGGTCAATAAACGTCTCGTAAAATTCTACTGGCAGGCCGTCCGTACCAGGAGTTTTATTCCTCGGTAAGGCGTGTATTGCCTGCTTAATCTCCGACGTGGTGATAGTACGTTTCAGGTCATCCCGCTGTCTATCTGTAAGCCGCGGCATCTCCAGGCCCTCCATGAATGCCTCTAGTGCCGTGTGCGAGAGGGGTTGGTGCGGGCCGTACAATGAGGTGTAATAGTCTGTGAAGGCCTTGTTAACTCCTAATTGAGTCGAGGCTATGGAGCCGTCTTGGTTTGTAACTGCAAGGATTGGGAGGTGTGTCGGAGCGTTCCGTATTATGCGGGCCAGTAGTGGGCCTGACCGGTCAGCCTGGGTGTGTTGTCTGTTAGTGTATTCCCAGAAGTCCAGTAGTCTAAGTTCCTCTAGGAGCTCAGCATGCCTTATGTGTGCTTCCTGTAACGGTGTAAAATGGAGGTGTGTGCCTGCTGCTTCTTTTTCTAGCAATGCCAGTATACCGTCTACTTCCTTAAGGCTGTCTATTACCACCCTTTTCATGCCCACCCGTGTGGCCATTGCCTCCCCCCTGATGTAGACTTTGAATGTGTCCCATTCCATTCGTCTGGAGCTAGCGGTGCCAGTGTTCGTGGTGAAAAAAGCCTCGATAGTGTCCGCCATGGTCGATTTGAAGGCAATATCTTCTAACAGGTCCGTGGGCAGCCTCCACGTTGGTATAGGCGACAGGAGTCTGCCCCATTGTATCGCCAGTTCCACAGGGTTATGATCTGAGAATGTCTTACCCATGTGTTGTGCTGTGAGGATCGCCCCAGTAGAGAGCGGGAGCAGAACACTCTGTCTATTCTGGTGTGCAGTTGGTGAGGCGGGGAGAAAAAGGAATATTCTTTGTCTAGCAAGTGCTTGCTGCGCCATGCATCCGCTAAATCCCACCCGTCCGCCCATTGTGTCAGCGCGGCCGCCTGTTTCCTGCTGTCGGCGGCGTGTAAAGGTGGGTGTGACCTGTCCAACAT
This sequence comes from Lissotriton helveticus, assembly GCF_964261635.1. NCBI lineage: Eukaryota > Metazoa > Chordata > Amphibia > Caudata > Salamandridae > Lissotriton > Lissotriton helveticus. Next base: position 1,610,934,190 of record NC_136057.1, read on the forward strand.
GACATCAAGTACAGCATTAAAATCCCCTCCGATAATCCATTGAGAGTCCGCCCAGTCCGCCAATACACCATTAAGTCCGGTTAAAAAAAATGATTGGCCCTAATTCAGGGCGTACACACAGCCAATTACAACAGTCACACCATCCAGCTCACCCCGCACAAATACATATCGTCCCTCTTTGTCAATCCTCTGGTCAATTGGTTTGAAGGGCACAGAATTACGAACCCATATAGCCGCCCCTCTCGAAAATGCAGAGTAGGACGTAGCAAAAAGTTGGCCCCTCCATTTCTTCGACAGTTTCAAGTTCTCGGCACCACTTAAATGTGTCTCTTGTAGGCAGGCTATCGCTACCCCTCTGCGGTTAAGTTGGGCCAGTATTCTGTGTCGTTTGTGGATCGAGCCCATGCCTCTTACGTTCCAGGTGCATACGTTATATAAATTGAGTGACCCCATATCTGTGCGCTGCATAAGGAAGCGTCGCGTTAGCAGGCGAGCAAGCCGAGAGTATTCTGTGTCGGTGGTAGAATGCCATTCGAAAAAACAACCCCTGAACTCTAAGGTCCCCAAGGAAACGGACTCGGGGTCCAAACCGTGATACCCAACGTGGGAAACAGTCTAACTTAACCATGTTCATTCGATGGGGGGTGTAGTCTATCCGATCCTGTTATGTGCTGGTCCGTGGTGATCCAGCAGGCCCCTAGCACATATAGCCCCCATACCACTCACCTGCGTGTGGCTAAGCGTGCTGTTCATACATTACCAATCGTGCATCTATCAAGGCGTCGGAGTCAAAATTCTGCAGCCATTTGCGCCGTGATCTTGGGGAAGAGCTGCAAACTATCCGCAGACCCCGATACCTCTGTGCGCGTGTCCGAGTTGCTGGCTAAGTCTCTTGCCGTGCTCGCATCATGGGCGGCTAGTGCGGCCTCTGTCAGCTGTGTCACCTTCGTACTTTCCATTGAGTGGTTCGTCGCATCTTGACCTTTTGGTGGAGTACGTGTCGAGGGGCCTTGGCCAGTATCAGAGGCAGTGCGACTGCGGCTAGGTTGGTTTCGACGGCTGCTGTTGGCGCCATTGGTGAACGGGTCCTGTGAAGCCGGTGGGGTGAGAGTGACTTCCATCCATTCCTCCGCTTCCTCCGGGGAATCAAAGAAGTGTGATCTGTTGCCGTGCAGGATCTTGAGGCGGGCTGGGAAGAGGAGCGCGTATTTCAGTTCTCGTTCGCGTAGTTTGCGTTTGACACCCAGGAAGGTGGATGTGGCTCGTTGTACTGCTGGTGTGAAGTCCGGGTACACCGATATGGTCTTGTCTTCATACCGGATAGGAGCCTTCTCCCTGGCCGCGCGTAACACTGTGTCATGATCTTTATAGTGAAGGAGGCGTGCAATCAGAGGGCGCGGCGGTGCTCCCGGCTGTGGCGGCTTCGAGGGCATCCGGTGTGCTCTCTCCACACTGTATAGGGCAGTAAGATCTTCCGGTCCCACCAGCTGTTTGAGCCAGTCTTCCACGAATTGGGTGGGATTCCTCCCTTTGCTCCGCTCCGGAATACCCAAAATCCGGACAATGTTGCGGCGGGCCCGCCCTTCCGCGTCGTCCACCCTGTCCCATAGCTGGCGGAGTTGTTTTTCCATGCCTTCCAGTTTCGTGGAGTGTTCCGTCTGTTGGGGGATCAGGTCATTGAGTGCAATTTTCTGCTCCGATACTCTCTCAGCCAGCTTATTGTGATCTGCTCTGAGCAGTGAGAGGCCCGTTGCCATAGTGTCCATACGTGTTTCGAGTGCCTCTCTAGTCGCCCTGATTTCGTTCAGGATGAGGTCCAGCTTGGCGTCTTGGGTCCCCTTCCCGGTTGGCGGGATGACATCCGCGGTGGAGGAGGCCAGAGGGTCTTCAGATCCAGTAGACTGCATGTCCGTTGGTGCGCCCTGATCCTGGGATCTGCCCCGGTGCCTCCCCATGGACCTGGTGTGCAGGGCGACGCTGCGTTGATCTCGCTTCTTTCGGGATGGTTCCACTCTGTGGTGACTCGTGGTGCCCTGTGTACCGGCGAACGTTGAGGGATGTGATCCGGTAGCTGGAGATCAGTCGTTACTATGTCTCTCTCAGAGCCTGCGTGGGACCCTGAGGTGTTGTGAGCAATGTTCTCTGCGGGGTGCGTTCGGGTACAGGCAGTGTTGGCTGGGGTGACCTTCGGGTGGAAGAAGAGGTTCCTCGAAGGTGGTCCGGGATCACCGCTATCTCGCCTGTAGTAGGAGAGACCTTATGTGTGGCGCCTTTGTACTCGGATCCCTGTCCACAAGAGCGTCGGGGTCGTCTCACGCAGGGAAGCGAGTGTGTGTGTCCTCAACGGTGGCTCGATGCTCCTCCCGTGCCCAACAGTCTTGGTCTTGGCGCAGGGCCCCGGTGGGTAGAAATCACCGCGTGGTGATCGTGGCTTGGCCCGAAGCCTCGGAGGGAGGCAAGATGGTGACTGTTGGCGGCGCCGCCGCGGCCGTTCAATGCGCTCTGCTAACGCCCGCTGCCTGCCTGGGAAAGCGATCCGCTGTGCGTCACCGTTGTGGCCCGGGTCCACAGTCCGCGCTCAGTGTTCAGGCGCCCTGGTTCACATAGGCCGTTGTGGTGGAGCCGGTTCACACAGGCCGCAGCGGTGGAGCTCCGATCGTGGCGTTCCCCGGTGCTTGCATCCGCAAACGATCGCGGGGCAGGCCGGTCTCACAGCTTGCCCCGGCGGGGTTGCACCCAGGTTGTAGAGGCAGGGTAGTCGGCGCGGGAGCGGTCGTGCTCCGAAGTCAGGCGTACCTGTATTGCCCCCGCAGCCTCGCCGCCAGTAGAGAGCCCCCCGGGGCGCCTGCCAAATCCAGGCCGCGGCTTCACACGAGGCCGCAGGCCGCCGCAGGTGTCGTAGCTCCTCCTGGGTCCCGGGGCGTGCCGGGGGACGGCAGGACCTCGTCGCCGCTTCTCTCTGCCTCCTCGATGCTCCGGAAGGCAATTATAGGTGGGTGGCGTACATGGGGTACAGGATAATTAGCTAGTTTTGTGAGCTAGGAACGGAGCTCAAGGGCTATGCGTCCACCATTGTCGGCTCGTAGCCACGCCCCCCAACCTCAGTTTGTAAGTTATCCAGAACTTTTGAATCTTTACCTCAGGAAATTACAGACCCGTAGGCTAAAGCGGGGATCATCTTAGCCTCCATAAATGTAACTAAGTACTCATGGCTAGGGCATAAAAATTTGTCTCACAGGGTTCTAAAAGCAAATGAAAGGGGTGTGGCCTTGGCCTTTAAATTGTTAAAATTATGTTTAAAGGATACTCTATCATCAAATGTGATTCCTAAGTATTTGTAAGATTTTACCGATTAAATTACTGGGCCCATTATCTTTCCATACTTGCATACCGGATTAATATAGCCCTATTGTCATAATGTTCCCTTTTTTGTGTTCATTTGTAAGCCATTTGCTAAAATGTCATTGTAAAATGAGCCTATTTGCTGCTGTAAGCCTATTGGCATATGACTAAGCAATGCCGGGTCATCGGCATACTGCAAGTAATTTATGTTCAATCCTAAAAGCGTTGGGGAGTGGGCATTAACATTCTGAAAATAAAGGGGTACATCCATCATAAAAAGATTAGAGACATGGCGCTAGTACGCAACCTTGCTTTAAACTGCTGAAAGTTTTAAAGCGGCGAGTAGTGCAGCTACCATCACCTGATTTCACTTGGACCCATGTATTTGAATATAACCGAATAATCATGTCCAACAATGTTTTTTGGTATGCACTATGTTGCCAATTTTTTCCAAACTAGATTGTGGGGAACAGAGTCAAAAGTGGCTTTCAAGTTTACACAGTAAATGCAGAACTTTTGTTTTTTATGTTTTGCTTTCTCAACTAACAGCTTGTGAAATTACATTTATGATTGTTGACTGGCCTCTTCTGAATCTAGTTTGGGAAACTGGTATTATCTTGAGTGAATTGACCCACTCTTCCTTGAGTAGGCATGTTGCAAAAATGTAAATGGGTTGGATAATACTTCCTTGCCAACAGTACGGAATGACTTTGAGCATGACCGCATCTTTAAACAATGGTGCTAGGATTCTTGCACACAGATCCTACCTACCACTAAGTAGATATTCATCATGGGGCTTTTCATGAGATTTTTTGTTCTACTTATCCCCTGGGAAGGCTGGTGTATTTTGTTCGATGATATTTTGTATATTAATTGCCTGTGGAACCCCATACACTTCAGAGAGGTAGGAATCCCAGCTTGATTTGGAGATGTTCACACTATTTACTTGCCTGTTACCAAGCTTTAGATTGGTAATTGTTCCCAAAAAAGCTTTCATGTTGGTAGTTTTGTAGGCGTAATGCAGCTTTACCAATATTTCTTAATGATATGCCTATTTTGCCTTCCAGATCTCATTCTTATATGTTCTTTTCAAGTTTTCCAATAGTCACATTTTAAGATCTTTATGAGCACAGTTTGTTTGTTTATATGTTGCCCTTGTTGTTTTATTAAGGGCCTTCTTTTGAAGGTACAATTTGTGTGAGTACCTCCTGTTGTTATTTGGGCTAATTGGGTTGCACCTGGCAGCTGTTTTAGGTGGAAAGAGGTCTGATCATGAAGAACATAGACAAAGCCAAATTTCCACCTGCGATTTTCCAGATTGAAACTCACTGAGTGCTGATTCTTTTTTGGTTTCGGCAAAGGCCAGGTTCTCTGATTGGTGCTCTGGAAGCCATATAATTCTTCTTAAGTTAAAGGCAGTTGGCATTTGATATAGAGTTCTCGTCTTTGACTAGTATTCAACTGCTAGGGCCGATTATATCATTTGAGGATTATGGTTGTTCTCCACTCGGGGGGCAACATGATACCCCTCAATTCCAGATGTTAATTGCTTAAAGACACTGGTGTCATCAGTTATAACATTTTGGCTGGAGTTTGTAAAGGTTGGCACACTTACTTTATTGAATTGAGGGTCTTCTTGTAAAAACATAAGATCATATTTTTGAAGATGGTAGCAGCAAATATGGGTTATATCTGTACTTAATTTATCCAAAGAGATCCTAAAAACCATATGCATGTTGAAATTGCCTGAGATAATTAGGCCAGTAGTAGGGTGTTGGTGTATCAGACTATCAATTATTCCCCAGAGGGTGCTGAGCTGGGTTATTTTGATTGACTTTGTTGTACTTAGATACACTTTTAAAATGATTATCCAGTTTTGAATGTGCATTTGAATACATTGTAGCCATGCACGTTGAAAGTCAATTTTCTGGAGCTTTGTGCCTAGTTCTAATGCGATATAGATAGACAGCCAGCCTCTCGCTCGACCGTAGGCAGATGTGCGAGTTGTAAAGGTGGAACATTCTGGTTAACCAATAATCGCCTTATTATCCATTTTCCAAGTTTCTTGGAACATTAGAATTTTACAATTCTGTAAAAAGGTTATTGTCTCTTGGTCTTGTAATAGTCCAGAGAAGCCATGTACTTTCCAAGAGCAAATGATGATGGACTTTTGAGATCTATCCAAACTGTTTAACCATCAATCGCTCCCTATAGCTCTTCCTTTGGTAAGAATAGCCCTTATTCAAGCCCAATCCCCATCTATGGCTGGCTTCTTTTGTGTTTTTTTGCAGAAAAGGGCGCCCAAATCGCCACTTGTAATGGTAATACCTAAAGATAATGCTGGGTTGAATAACGGACCAAGAGCTCCTTTTAGGACATTAGCTGGCCCTCCATGATTTCCAGGTGTTGTAGTGTTTATCTGATTGCTCTTCTTTGTCATTGGGAGGAATATGGTCGGATAGCTGCTATTAGTATATTTCCAGATCTCAATCCCCCATTCTTCAAGAAGGGGCATATTTTCCATACTTTTATTGACGTTTCCTCTCTTAGCCAAATAGTACAGGTTATTTCTTGAGAGATCAAATAATCTAAGGCATCAGTTGTTAAGTAATTAAGCACTGGAATTGCAGTTAGTAATTTTAATATATTACTACAATTTAGTATATCATGTGTACCCCTTGAGATGTACCTTGGGATAAACCAAAGTTTTGCGGAAGGGGATGGGCACTTCTTCGGAGTTTTAGTTGAAATTTTCATATTGGGACGATTGTGATTTGTTATTAGACGTTGTGTCTCAGATCACCTGTAAACACCTACTGCTAGGTAGGGTATATCCTGTCTACCTTGGTTTTCTCTGATGTGAATTTGAACTTGTGATTGTTGAAAACTTTTAGCTGACGAAATGGAAGGGGGAAGCATTGGGTTTGGTGGTTTATGATGCTGAAGGTTTGCAGTTTGCCAAGCCTCGTCCCATTCAATCACAGGTAAGTGCATGGCTATGCTGGCTTGATACTGCTCTTGATAATTCTCTGGGTCTTGGGGCTAACTAATTGCAATTACTTTGCAATAATTTTTTCTATTTTTGTTTGGCTTGCGTGTCCTCCAAGATAATTGATGAGTCTTGGTCGATTTGTTCCACTACTTTAGCCCCGGCTAAAAGCTTTTATGTTAGGATTGAAGATTGTATACGTTTCTTTCGGTCTATCGGTCATACTTGTCCTGAATTATTTTTTTATTTTGTTTATTTTATTATGTGCTTTTCTTTGCCTTTTCCTTGCTCTTTTGGTTAGCCCAGTTGTTTCTGAGGTAGAAGATATGTTTGAAGTATTTATTGCTTGGTTGTCTCTGCTATATTGAGCTGTTAATATCTGACGGACTTCATACTCCTGCAGATTCTGTGTGTTAAAGGGAGCTCTTTGTTTTGATGTTGGGGTTTTATCATTTCCAGCATGCAGAATAGGGTAAGATGTTATTTACTCCTCAACTTTTTTATCTTGAGTCATTGTGAGGTGTGGTCTCTCTTTGCCTAAGCATTCCGTGTTCTTCAGTCCTAGAATGACTAAGTATTCGGACTGTTGATTTTTTTGCATCAAGGCATTGGCATTGAATGTCCTCTGATATAGTCGCTAGCTCCTTGTTTTGTTGCTTAGGCATATGCTTAACTTCGTCTACTAGTGACTTAACCAAACTTGGAAGATCTGTAATTTTATCAATGATGTGGGCACGTGTACATTTAATCATTTGGTTGTCTCTGTCAGATTGTGCCTTTACAACTATGTTTGTCATATTAAGTAGTTAGAAATCAATCCTGGCTACATATAGGACAAGATTGTTGAGCAGCTCCACCTGTATGTTCAGTTTATCCGAATGGTAATTGAGGGCCATGGTTATCGCATCCATGGTGTTTAGCATACTATCCCATTTTCCTGTTTGAACCTGTTTATGATCTACTGGAGAACGTGACCCTGCAGAGAGGTTTTCACTGTATTTTGCCAGCAGAGAAAAGTCATCTGACTTTAGTGAGTTATTCATGAAACTGCATTATCTACATCACTTTGTTCCTGCGCAGTGGGTATACTCTTAATGAGTTTTTTTCTCAGGGTTCATGATTGATTTTTGGTCCAGACCAGATCTTCCTGTTACTGGAATTGGGCTGAAAGGGTCCATTTCACATCTACCCTGTGGGTCATTAGGACTTTGGATGTCACAAGGTTTTTGATATACAATATTTGTACTCTGATCTAATTTAATTGACCATTTTGGGGGAGGTTGGGAGTACATCATGGCTTATGTGTGAGTCAATACCAGAATAAGTTGATCACTGGGCAATTTTGATTTAAGCCTGAGTCTAGATCTATAGTATCTTGATGAGTGTCAATATTGGTGTCTATAGATTCTCTCACGTTAGATGGCATTTCATAGAACCACCATTGGTAAGTTAGATACTGCTGCTGATCTTTTCAGAGCTTTTAATGATCCTCCCACACTGGGTACCGCACTCAGTTAAGCCACTGTTGTTAAGTTGCAAGGAGCATGCCCTTGTGCTTTTACAACCATTGGTGTAAAAAAATACAATATCCCAACAGGTAATATTCGTAAGACAATTATTCTTGTATGCACGAAGCATTACACGAACATGAAAGAAGGAGACACTTATTCAAATAACGTAAATATTGCACTTATTCTTGTATTTTGGTATTTAAGAGAGGGCAAGGTCATATTCAAACAATTAGGGCAGCACAAAATTGAAAAAAATCATATGACAACCAGAAATAGACTTGGTGCTCAAATATATACAGGTGGTCTGTGGCAACACAAGTGGCAGGGTGGACAGCGTGAACGGCGCAATGTGAACGAGGTGAAAATATTATACAGTGAGTGGCTCAGTATGTGACATAGTTATAGTGACTTTGCAGCACAATTCACAATTTCAATAGAGCCACGATGGAGGGTGCGCCTGTAGTTGCGCTGTAGGGTCGACGACGTTTCGGTCCTTAATCATTTGGGACCATCTTCAGGACATGGTTGTCTCGAATGCAATGCTGTGGGGTGAGAGGGATAGATAAGGGTAGCGAAGGGAAGGGAGGGAAGAACAAGAAAGGCCAAGAGTGCCAAGAGCAGGTGTGGTAGGGAGCTTACAGACAGGGTCCAGGTCCGGGGACCCAGGATTTGGGGGATGACAAGCAGGGACTGGAGCGCGCCTCTGGCGTGGCAGAGAAGGAGCCGTGTGGTGGAACCCTGTGGGCTAAGGCTAACATTAGCAGGGCCCCTGAGGGGGAACAAGGCGGGTAGTGGCACTATCAACTGCGGGAAGGAATATGGCGGATCTGATCCAAAGTGACTAGAGAGGGGGAGCAGTCTAGCAGAGTGGATGCTAGCATGGGTCTGGCGTGTGCAGGTACCGGAGGGTGAACAGGTGGGCAGCCGGAAAGGAGTTGACCGGTGGGCTGCCGGGCAGTGGATGGCCAGTGGGATGAATGTAGCGATGAGTGTGTCTGGAGAGACCGAGGGGCCGTGTGGGGGAGGTATAAGTGTGGCGTGCTCGATGGGTGAGACTATCGGTACCTAAGCCCGTTGTGGTTAGGTCCCTGGGGACGGGGATCGGGTAGGATGGGAACGACGTGTGTGCGCAGGTAGATGTAGCGCGTGTCTGCTCCGCGGCGAACGGGTACAGGGTAGCTAGTGCGGGGGTGTAGAGGAGGCTAAATTGGACCGGTCAGGTAAGGTTGGAGGCAAGCCTGGTCCGGGCGATAAGGTCCGATAAGGAAAACCCCAGCGGGAGGTGCACTCGACTGGTGACTAGGGACGGAGTGCGTGGGGAAAGGAATGCAATAAATTGCTCATACCTGAAAAGGGTAAGGAGGATCGGTCCGATGGATATGATCGTGAGAAGGGTACTGGCGTCTAATCCCAGACGTTCTGCAGGAAAAACGACTCTGGGGTTAGCGAACGAATGCAGTGAGGTAGCGACGGGGGTAGGCGGGCAGTGCGGGAGAAAGGCTCGTTACCTGGAATGCACTTGTAGAACGGAGCGCCTGGATGCGGGCGTCTCAGTGGATCGGTAGCAGTCGATCTGGTATGGCTGGCGGGACCTAGAAGGGAAAGGGAGCCGGATCAGGGGAGGTGTGTGCCGGGCAGCCGGGAAAGCTGGGCGTGAGCAGCGGGCAACATGTCCTACCTGGATCAGTCACGGTCGTGGGCTGGAGTAAATCCGAACGGTGTGGCGAGCTGAGAGTCAGGTTGGAAGTGACTTCCGCGTTCAGCGATCACGGGGCAGACGGAACGTGAAATGATGATAGGTGGGGGGCGTGGCCAGGTGCAGAAAGGGGACGGACAGGGGGAGGAGGGGGCGGGCCGAGACAGATGAAGGAGGAGTACAGAGGGAGGAGTGAATTTAAAGTGACACATCACATTTAAATAATGACATTTGGCATTTAATGATTGAACAAGCCTGAGTAGTGACCATTTCAAAGAACCTACTTGGATAATGTGACAAATAGTAGAGCAGTGAATACAGTAGGCCATAGGTAACTGGTAATGATCACAACATAGAGACAAAAGTTTCACACATAGCATGGTGTATTAGCTGATTGTAAGGCCGGCAGATACGGGCTTCTGGAGAGGAGGCAGTGGGTGATGTCAGGGGGGTATTTTCAGGGATAGCGGCAGTAATTGACGTAAAAAAGCGGTTGTGCATGGTGTAAATGGGAATGCGGAGCACAATGGCTATGTGGTGACTGTATTGTTCCTCTCATCTAGAGTGTTGAGGCCAGAAGTGACAGAGTTACAGAGAGTCATCCACTTGCATTCTGCTTTGTTCAACAGAACTTTGATATCACCTCCCCGAGCGGGGAGTGTTGGTTTTTCAATAACTTGCCATCTGATGTCCGGGTCGCGGTGTCCCAGTTCAAGAAAATGGGAGACCAGTGGTGCTGTTATCACTTTGAAATTGATTCTGCTCCTGTGTTGGATGATGCGTTCCTTGATCATCTGAGTCGTTTGCCCGATGTAGATGAGGTCACAGGGGCATCTGATTGCGTAGATCACGTTCTGTGTTCTGCAATTGGTATGGCTCTTTAGTTTGTATGTTCGTTCTTTGTTGATGAAATCCTTAGTGTTCAAAGTGAGTTCACAAACGCTGCAGTTTTGGCATTTGTAATGTCCAATAACGGGATCTAGTCCCCAGGCTGCAGTAATGGTATGTCTTTCACTAGAGGGCTGGGGTCATGTAATGGCATGGACCAAGTGGCTGGCGATGTTTCGGCCCCGTTGGTAGGAGAAAAGAGGAGGGTTCTGGAATGGTTCATGTGCCCGAAGGACGGGCCAGTTTTTCTTTATGATTTTACTCACTTTGTTGCTGTCAGGGCTGAACTTGGAAACGAAAGGGATCCTTGTTATTGGTTTCTTCGGTTGGGGTGTGAGGAGATTATCTCTGTGGCAATACCATGCCATTTTTCTGGCTCTTGTGACCAAGCGGCGTGGGGAACCTCTGTGAATCAATTTCTTGGTCAGAATTTCTGCTTCCTTAAAATAATCTTTACGCCATTTACAGTTGCGTCGAATACTCAGAAATTGCCCATAAGGAAGTCCATCACGTAGGCCTCGCGGGTGGTAACTTGACTATTCCAGTGAAGTGTTTTTCTCCGTCGGTTTACGGTACAAAGTTGTACCCAGTTTACCATCTTCCGCATGGATTGTCACGTCCAGGAACGGGGGGTCATTGGTCTTGCTCTCGCTAGTAAATTTAAGATGTTCTTGAGCCTGGTTGAGCCATGTGATGAAGGGGTCCAATGTTGTAGAGTTTCCGTTCCAAATGAGCAAAATGTCGTCGATGTATTGCCGTCAAAGGTTTATGTTCGAAATGTAAGGATTAGTAGGAGTGAGGATCACCGATTTTTCCAGATTATGTACGAACAGAATCGCAAAGTTCGGGGCGAAGCAAGCGCCCATTTAGACACCCTTTATTTGCAGGTAGAAGGTGTCACGGTACAAAAAGTAGTTATTTTCAAGGGCAATACGCAAAAGGGCCATGATGAAATCAGTGTGAATCCTCGCTGGCTGGGGTCTGGAGAGAAGTAGTGTCTTTATAACTAGTAGTCCCTCATCATGCGGAATGTTTGTATAGAGGGATTCGATGTCCATACTGACCAGTAGTTGAGAGGTCATGTCAAATGGTTTGTCCTCTATGGTGTTAATCAGGTCCATTGTATCGCGGATAAAGGTATCCGTGATTGGGACGAACTCCTTAATCACCGAGTCAATATATTTGCCCAGAGGTTCCAAGATGGACCCACAACCCGATACTATTGGGCGTCCGGGAGGGTTGAGTTGGTCCTTGTGGATTTTTGGTAGGACATATAGGACTGGAGTTCATGGGCAGGGATTATTCAGAAATTCAAATTCTTTTTTCGTGATGATGTTTAAGTCCCTTGCTTCATTTGTGACCGTGAGTATTTTGGATCTGATATCCTCTAGGGGGTCTTTGGAAAGAGGCCTGTAGTGGTTGTGGTTGGTGAGTTGTCTCTGTATCTCTTGGTCATATTTGTTTAGTCCCATAACCACGATTCCTCCCCCTTTGTCAGCCGGCTTGATGATGATCTCAGCGCTGTTTTGGAGTGAGAGGAGAGCTTGTTTCTCAATCATGGGGAGGTTGTAGGGGGTGTAATGGGTTTGTGATTTTAGATTCATGACTGTAGTGACCTGACTAGTGGGAGGTGGACATTAGGACCCTGTGGGTCATGAGGGAGGTGACCAGGTCACCGGACACCACATCCGGTCAGGGGACAGGAAGAGGACAGTATTGATCAGGACGAGCACGGGGGCGGATGCGTGTGACCAGCTGCATCGAGTGCAAGAATAAAGAATATTGAATACACTGACCTGTGTCCAGCGTGTGATTCTCTGCATGGTGCCCACTGCGTGGACACGACAACTGGCGACGAAGGCGGGATCCGAGCCGACGTACACCTCGACAAAAAGGAAGACGAAGCCCTCAGGAAGAACCAGGTGCCCACCCTGGATGTGCATGAAAAGCGAAAAGAAGCGACATCGGAGCCCACCCGACCGCCTCTGAGAAAGCACCGGCAAACTGCGGTAAGCGCTAAGGAAAGGGCGCGATCGTGGAAGAGAGGCGCGAGCTCTCGCGAGAGTCTCGGCGGCCATTTCAGGATCAGGCGGCTGGGCCAATCAGAAGCGATATTGAGGAAGCGGCCATTTTAGAGTCAGGCGAGCGAGATTTCGATCGCGAAATCTCGCGAGAAAAGGGCGGCCATTTTGAAAAAAGGACATTAGAAAGAAAGGCCATAGGAATAAACAGAGCTGCCATTTTAGAGTCAGGCAAAGAAGAAAAAGGCAGACAAAGACAAGAAAAAGTCAAGGAAAGCCTGGAAAAGGCTAAAAGAAAGCAGAAATATAGAAGAACAGAAGAAAATAAGAAAATAAAAGAGACACAAGAGAAAAGAAGATAGAACAGGTCAAAATAGAAGAAGAAAAAAAAGAAAAGAAGAAAATAAAAGAGACAAAAGAGAAAAGAAGATAGAACAGGTTAAAATAAAGAAAATAGAAAAAAAAAAAAAAGAAGAAAAAGAAAAGAAGAAAATAAAAGAGACAAAAGAGAAAAGAAGAAAAGGTGAACACAAGGAAAAAGAGCAGATAAAGGGAAGAAGGCAAGAATGGCGGATCCAAAGCCCAGCGCACAATACAGGAGTCCACTACCGTTCAACCTATCGGAGCCACAAGCAGGAATAAGGTGGGAGAAGTGGATCAGACGGTTTGAAAGATATGTAGAAGATACAGATGTAGCAGACGGAAAGAAACTAGGGCTACTGCTGAATTTAGCAGGGGATGACATCGAAGAACTTCTGGTGACACTGCCTACAGAAGAAACAAAAACATATGAAAAACTAAAGAAATGCCTAACAGCCAAGTTCGACCCACAACGAAACATTGACTTCGAACGATATACATTTACCGTTGCGTGTCAACATGTCGGCGAAACGCTAGATGACTTCGCGACAAGACTGAGAAAATTAGTGACACACTGTGAGTTCGACAAATTCGATAACGAGCAAGCAATAAGGCTAAGGATCATAGAAGGCTGTCGCGACACGGGATTCAGGGCGAGAATACTCAAGGAACCGACATCACTGGAGAACATCCTGTCACTAGCGAGAGCAGAGGCGAGAGCAACGGAACATGCCAAGGAAATGGAAAGAGGGAAGAGCGTTGAAACAGAAAACGCACACTTTACGACACATAGATATCGCACAGACCGAAGGAGAAATGACTGGAGTGAACAAAAAGAGAGGAGACAACTTGAAGGAACGTGCTACAAGTGCGGAATGGGATTTCCACACAGAGGCACATGCCCAGCGCTTGGCCAGACGTGCAGAAGATGTGGTGGAAGAAATCACTACGCCAGTATGTGCCAAAGTGCACAATTCAGAGACGACAGGGGAAGACAACAAGAGTCAACAGGAAGAACAGGAAGAGAACAAGAGTCAACAGGAAGAACAGGAAGACAACAAGAGTCGACGACAAGGTACGTCAGATATGTTGACAACGAAAGGAGAAGTTTGTCACGAGAGTCAGGAGAAGAAGAGGAAGAAGAGAAAGTAGAAAGGCTATACCACATGTCGGAAGTGCACACAGAACGGAGCGAGGACGACGAAGCAGGAGAAACAGCACAGCCAGCAGACAGAAGCACCCGAAGAAAGACGGATTATGCAAAGATAAGAGTAGGAGCACACGAAGCAGACTTTGTACTGGACAGTGGTGCAACATGCAACGTCATGTGTGTATCAGAGTACGAGAGAATGGAAGTAAAGCCGACGCTGAGAGCATCCACGGCAAAGGTTTTTACCTGGGGGGCAAAGAAAGAGGTAACAAACATGGGAAAGTTCACAGAGGAACTGAGGTACAAGGACAAAATAAAGAAGGAGGACATTCATGTACTAAAGGGCGATGTCCCAGGACCATGCCTGATGAGCAACAGCACCGCTCAAACGATGGGCCTCATAACGATGACATATGAAGAAGACAAAAGAGATACTGAGAGCAAGCGAAGAGAAGACACAGGGACCAGAGAAAGAGGAAGAGAACAAAAAAGAATAAGTGAGGGAACAAACACAACAAAGGGCGGCCGTAGAAAGAGAGGAGCAAGAAGCAAAGATAAGAGAAGAGAGCAACGACAAAGAGGAAGAGAGGCTGACAAAGGGAGAGCAGACGGAGAACAACTGAAAGGAAGAAATAAAGACGATGGCAGAAAAAAATCAAGGAGGGGATGCAAGGGGACAAAGAGACTAAGTAGAAAAACGTAGGAGAAAAAGACTGGGGAGGAGGGTCAACGAAACTGACAGACTCTCTCTCTCTCTCTCTCTCTCTCTCTCTCTCTCTCTCTCTCTCTCTCTCTCTCTCTCTTCTTTCTTTCTTTCTTCCCATGACAACAGGCAAATGCGGTCAAGGGTGGAAGGGGCGTATATGATCCGGAGAACAGCATCATGAACATTTGTTTGTAACAAAGGGGGAGATGTAGTGACCTGACTAGTGGGAGGTGGACATTAGGACCCTGTGGGTCATGAGGGAGGTGACCAGGTCACCGGACACCACATCCGGTCAGGGGACAGGAAGAGGACAGTATTGATCAGGACGAGCACGGGGGCGGATGCGTGTGACCAGCTGCATCGAGTGCAAGAATAAAGAATATTGAATACACTGACCTGTGTCCAGCGTGTGATTCTATGCATGGTGCCCACTGCGTGGACACGACAATGACGTCCTTCATCACCAGGTGTTCAAAAGTTAGAATCTCAGGTGGCATAGAATGCGAGGGAGGATTGAAGGTGGACGGAAGGGTGACACTGTGTGGTTCGGAGAATCAGGTTTGTCCAGGAAGAATTGTTTGAGTGTTATGCGTCTGAAATTTTCAAAAGGTTGGATTGGAGTTCCAGATAGTCTGTTCGTTCTGTGGGCACAAATGTCAGGCCTCTGGATAGAAGGGAGGTTTCCTCCTGACTGAGAATGTGCTCTAACAGATTGAAAAAGTAGATCCCCCAGGTTCGTTCGTGTTTATTGCGGGGGCCCCCATTGGTAATATCGATTGAGCGTTTGGCGTTCGCCCGCAAATGTTGGTTGATACTGTCGGTTTCTTGTAGGGCGGTTTGGGGGTGGAGGTAGGCCGCGGCCGCGGCCCCGTCCTAAAAAACCAGTGGGTAGTAGTGGCTGTGGTCTATTATTGGCGCTGGATGTACTTGGGTCGTCCCCAGAGTCAGAGTCCTCGATGGAGGTATTGGAGGAGTCAGAGAATGTAATACGCTGGTTATTACGGTAACGTCCCCAATTGCGTGTTCTGGGAGGGATGTATGGAGTGTTGAAGAATTCGTCACTCAGGTATGGGTAGGTCTGCTCCACTTTGTAATACTTGATGTCTTTCTCTATTTTGTTGATCTTTTTATTGAGTTCGAAAGTGTTGAAGGTGGCGATGGTGGTATTGATTTTATCTAGTAGGCTCTTGGCGTCTGTGAGAGAGGTGTCTGCTAGGATCAGTTTCTCCAGTTCTGCGATCTCCTCTAACTCCAGGCGGCTATGTTCAATGGCAGTGTCTATTCCAAGGACCATCCAATGACGGGAATAGGTGGTTGCTAAGTGGCTGAAGCTTGTTCTGAATTTGGGATCTGTCGTGAAAATTGCAGGAGTGTTGCGGATTTGTAGGCCCACCGGGATCACTCCTGATCTTAAGTAGTCTGTAAGCATGCGTGCGTGCAGTTCAGTCCTTATCTGTTTTTTCTTAAGCTGTTCAAGCTTGTCTAGTAATGCACGGGAGGTATTGGGTGTGGAAGAGGAAGCTGGTAGTGTGGGTTCCTGCGCAGTGGGTATACTCTTAATGAGTTTTTTTCTCAGGGTTCATGATTGATTTTTGGTCCAGATCAGATCTTCCTGTTACTGGAATTGGGCTGAAAGGGTCCATTTCACATCTACCCTTTGGGTCATTAGGACTTTGGATGTCACAAGGTTTTTGATATACAATATTGGTACTCTGATCTAATTTAGTTGACCATTTTGGGGGAGGTTGGGAGTACCTCATGGCTTATGTTTGAGTCAATACCAGAATAAGTCGATCACTGGGTAATTTAGATTTAAGCCTGAGTCTAGATCTATAGTATCTTGATGAGTGTCAATATTGGTGTCTATAGATTCCCTCACGTTAGATGGCATTTCATAGAACCACCATTGGTAAGTTAGATACTGTTGCTGATCCTTTCAGAGCTTTTTTTTTTTTTTTTTTTTTAAAACCTTTATTTGAGTAAGCAAAAAAGTACAAGGATGGGCCTACAACCACACGGGCCGGCCGCTAAAAGAGGAGTAGACACATATCATATATGCCCGCAGAGGTAAAAGTCAATCAACAATGCAATACTCAGCTCTATTTACAGGACAAAAACAGATTTTATTTATATGAAAGAACAAACACACACAAAAGGCGAAAGTATAGTACCGAAGGTCAGCTCAATGGATGTAAGGGGGGGGACAGCAACAGAAGTACAGTAGCAGAACACTAAGCACTGAGGAGCTCGGAGGGGGGGGGGGAGGGACACAGAAGTCAGTACAAAAAAGGGGAGGGGGAGGGCCGGAGACACCAGCACAACCCCTATATGAAAGGTTCCAAGAACGCTTGCCTATGGAGACAGGGCAAGCCCAACAGTGCCCACAAGGGGAGGAGTACAAATGTCGCCACGGTAGTCGTTCCAGTGACCCCACATCTTCACCCATGCCCTGGGTCTGCCCCTGGCCACATAGACAGTTTTCTCACGGAACATGGACCAATCCATGTTATCCTCCCATTTCGAGAGGTCAGGGGGCCTGGAGGCCCCCCAGAGTTGTGCAATGTCTCGCTTCGCAACCATATAGCCCAGGGTGGCCCATCTAGTCTGTGCCACCGAATAGTCCGTGGGCTCCCAAACATTCAAAAGACATCGACGAGGTTCCGGACACAAGGACACACCTGTCACCACAGCCATCACTTCAAGCACGGCCGCCCAATAAACAGCCACCATCGGGCACTCCCAGAGAATATGCAGGAAAGTAGCACGCAAACCACACCCACGCTTACACAATCCATCGGAGGAAAAGCCCATCACCACCAGTCGCGGTCCCGTCACGTACACCCGATGAAGGATCTTCAATTGAACCAGACGGAGACGAGCCGGAATAGCCACCTCCTTCGGGGAGGAGAGGGCTGATTGCCAATCCTCATCATCAAGTTCTAACCCATCTCCCATCCACAATTCCCGAAGTCGGGCCAATAAGTCGGACCGATTGTTAATCAACTTTTTATAGATCAGGGAGATAGTGCTATCAGGAAGATGTCCATCAAGGATACGGTCCTCAAGGGGGGAAGAGTCAGGTGGAATCTCACCAGGAGCAAACACCGAAGCCAGGGCGTGCCTGAGCTGTAAATAACGAAAGAATTCCGGACCACTCAGGCCATAGTCAGCCTGGAGGGCCTGAAACGAACGCACAGAACCCTTAGAGTACACATCCCCCACCTTGGAAATCCCAATCATGTCCCAACGGTCGAAACCCTTGGAAGACCAAAGACCGCCCAGACGTTCTGAAGCATAAAGCGGCGTCGCCAACGTCAAGCGATCCTCCCAGCCCAAGCTCACATTCGCGGCACGCCACACCGTCAAAGCAGTCAATGTAGGTCCCACAAGATGGCGCCCAGCAGAGCGAGAATAAAGCACTCTGTTAAAGTCACCTCCCGGAAGCTGAAGTTTATCCATTTCAAACGCCGGATTACGACCTGGCGAAAACATAGCGTGATTGATAGCGGACAGATGGGAAGCCCAGTAATATCTCTTAATATCGGGGAGCGCCATGCCCCCATCATACCACGGGATGGAAAGTTTCGCGAGAGCAATGCGCGGACGCCCATCCCAAATAAGCTGCCTCTGAAGGCTCTCAATCTCCCGAAAATAGGACTTAGGGATAGGATCAAAATAATTCTGGAGAGCATAGAGAAACCGCGGCAATGACATCATCTTAAACAGGGCCGCCCGACCCAGGGGAGACAGGGGAAGTCTGCGCCAACGGGCAACGTCCAAACGTAGCCTAAGTAACGGGGGAAGGAGATTACGATCAAAACGAAGGGACGAGTCCAAGGTAACAAAAACCCCCAAGTATTTGAAGCCATCCCTGGCCACCTGAAGAGGAAGTCTGCTCGGCAACGGAGGCAAGACACCATACAAAACATACACACAGGATTTAGTCCAATTGATGACGAGGCCTGAGTTAGCGCCAAAGGACACAAGAACGTCAAATAAAACAGTTAAAGACTTGCGAGGGGAAGTAAGGTACAAAAGGATGTCGTCCGCATAAAGCGAGACGCGGTCTTCGAAGTCCGGGGCCCAGCGAATCCCTTTAAGGGACGGTTCCCACCGGAGCCAGGCCGCCAATGGTTCAAGAGCGAGCGCAAACAACAACGGGGACAGGGGGCAACCCTGACGGGTACCCCTGCCCAAGGAGAAGGGAGCCGACACTCTACCGTTTACCACAACTTGTGCCAGAGGTTCCGCGTACAACAACTGAATCCAGCTAATAAACTCGCACCCGAATCCGAATTTCTCAAGAGTCGCCCATAGATAGGGCCACTCCACAGTATCAAAGGCCATAGAGGCATCCAGGGACGCCAAAATGGCCGGCTCAGTCAGAAGCCCCGCCCTCGCCATCACGCCGTGAAGGCGTCGCAGATTCAAAGCAGTGTTGCGATGCGGGATAAAGCCAGACTGATCCGGATGGACCAAATCCCCGAGAACCGAAAGGAGACGAGTCGCCAAAAGTTTTGCCAAAACCTTGGGTTCAACATTTAACAGGGATATGGGTCTATATGAGGAACAGAGGTCACGTGGTTTACCATCTTTAGGGATGACGACAATTGTCGCCAGGCGCTGATCATAGGGAAGGATGTTACGTTCACGAGATTCTAGAAACATGGCGCGAAGATACGGCGCCATCTTATCGGGGCGTAGCTTGTACAACTCAATGGGCAACCCGTTCGGGCCCAACGCTTTGCCCGAACGGAGCGAACGGATAGCAGTCGCTATCTCATCATTCGTAAAAGGGGAGTCCAAAGCAATACGGTCCAGGTCGGTGACACAGGGCAAAGTGATATCGCGCAAGAGTAAGCGGGAGTCAGCCACGTCCCTCTCAGACACGGGAGCATATACAACACGGAAATATTCTGCAAAACGATCAACAATGGCAGTCGGATCAGTCACATTCTCACCACTCGCAGACTGAATCACAGGCACCACACGATTAACTCTTTCCTTCTTGTCCAACCACGCTAGGAGTTTACCCGCCTTATCACCCACATCGTACAATCTGCCTTGTTGCTCACGAAACATCACCTTAGCAGCGTCTGTGACCAGGGATTTATATGCAAACTGTTTTAGACCCAGGGCATGGAGCTTCTCAGGCGTGACACCAGATTCCAACTCATCCTCCAAAGCAGAGATCTCCCCCTCAAGGTCCACCACCTCCCTCCTCCCGGCTTTCTTGGCTTCAACAATCAAGGAGAGGGCCTGTCCACGAATCACAGTTTTAAAGGCTTCCCACAGGGACACAGCCGAAGGGACCGACCCCTCGTTCTCCAGGAAATATGCATCTATGGACTTGAGCAAGAGGGTACGAGTCTCAGGAGAGGAAAGATACCATGGGTTAATTGGAGCCACTCGGCCCGCTGTCTCCACCCCAACCTCGAAACGAAGCCAGAGCGGCGAGTGGTCAGAAATACCCCTTGGCAAATGCAAAATCTCGCGAACCGCTGACGACTGGGCCGCGGGCATCAGGAAATAATCCAGCCGAGACAGACTGCCATGAGCCCCAGAATGGAAAGTGTATTGGAGCTGAGTGGGGTGCAAAAGTCGCCAGCAGTCCACAAGGCCAAAGGTATCTAGAAACCCACCCAACCACTGCTGAGCCTGCGGAGTATCCCTAGGGGGATGGCGATCGTGAAGGCCGGAAAGCACCGAATTAAAATCACCGGCCAGGAAGAGAGTACTTTCAGGGAGATCTAACAAAACACGGCCCAAATCAGTGAAAGTAGAAGTCTGTAAACCCGGGGGAACATAAACATTAAAGAGAGATAGGGTGCGGCCCTCATATCTACCCACCAAGACAGTATACCTCCCACGGTCATCCTGAATCACCTCGTCAATCGCTAGGGCGAGGGAGGTTCGAACAAGGATACCCACACCCCTAGATCCGGAGGTAAACCCCGAGTGCGCCACAAGGCGGTAGCCCCATCTATTCATCGCATTACAAACATTACCAATCAAATGGGTTTCCTGCATGAAAACAATATCTGGCGACAAACGTCGTATACAATTCAAGACCACACTGCGCTTAATACGATCTCCCAGGCCATTAACGTTCCAGGAAACAAATTTCAACCCTCTACCCCCCATCCCAACCACCCGAGCCAAGACCCCTCATCCACGAGCAAGACACCAGAAACAGCAGCAGACACAGGAGCAATTCGCCTTGAAAACAACACACAAAAAAGAAAGAACTTCCCAGCCCCCCTCCCCCAAACTGAAGGGAAACACCCCCCACCCTGCACCCCTGCAAAAAGCTAAAGAGCCACCCCAACCTGCAGTGTGCCTGTCGCCCCATAACCCCTAGTCTACACAAAGACCCCGGAGGAGGAAAGGTCTCCGTTCCACCCGCCCCTGACAAACATCAAGAACGAAAAGTAACAAAAGAAAGATAAAATAATCACAATGCAGAGGAACGCCGGTCAACAATCCTGAAAATGTATTCAAAATAAAACATGTGAGCCAAACAGTCAGATCCAGGGTGAGCGGCGGATTCAGTCTCAGGAGCACGGTCAGGCAAGGAGTCTAGCCAGTCATTAACAGCATCTGGGCGATCAAAGAAAAGGGTACGCTCATTATACTCGATCCGAAGTCTGGTGGGATAGAGCATAGCATAACGTAAGCCCCGATCCCGAAGACGTTTCTTGGCCCCACGAAACTCCATCCGTTGTTTCTGAACTTGTTGGGAAAAGTCCGGGTAAAAGTTCACCGTAGCATTCTCAAAGGCCACCGGGCCCTTCACCCGTGAGGCCTGCAGGATAGCGTCCCGGTCTCTATAGTGAAAAAGCTTCGCTACAATGGGTCTCGGCGGGGCTCCCGGCCGAACCTTGCCCCCTGGAACACGATGTGCGCGTTCCACCGTGAAGAACTTCGTAAGGCCGGAAGGGGCAAGATGGTTCAAGACCAGATCCTCAACCAGGAGATCCACCGAGTGGGGTTCAGGGTTCTCCGGTACACCAACCAGGCGAACATTGCAGCGACGTGCCCTATTTTCAAAATCCTCCAGACGTCGGGTCATGAAGTCGTGCACCCGACGGAGATTTCCGATTTCTGTCTGGAGCTCCGAGACGTCCTTCGTGAGGCTGGACGATTTAATGTCCAACGATTGCACCCTCTCATTCGTCTTGCCGAGATCAGCACGAATAAGATTAACCTCAATAGCCACGGTGTCAAGTTTATGGGCCAAGGCCTCGTACTGTAGGCCGGTGGATTCCCTCACGCCCGAGATGGCGCCCATGATGTCCTGTAGGGAGGGCTCCGCCGACTCTTCCAAAACTCGTTCGGACGCTGTACTAGAACCAGGCAGGGCAGCTCCGGGGGACCCCTTAGAATGAGTATAGCGGTCCATGACATTTGATTGAACCGGGGCTCCGCGCAGTGGTGCTTTCGTCTTGCGCGTCTCTCTGTCCCCTCTGCCCGCCATTTTGAAGATGCGTCACAGGACAAGCCACCAGGGTCGACGGGCCCGACACCCAAAGCACAGGATCAAAAGTACACAAAAATGAGGGGCACAACTCGGGTAGAGGTCGCCAAGCTAGCAAATAGTCCGCAGGAAAACCCAACAGCCGATCCGCCTCCAGGTCTCAGCCGCAACTCGATAGTCACACCCGTGGCCCAAGTCGGAACAGAATCGAAACCGAAACTTAGGAAGGGGGACCCACAAGGCCAGATCTCCTGCCGTTGTTGTTCAATTCCAGGACGGCTACAAAACCGCACCCCGTCCCGGGCGCACCTCGAGGGCGGAGTCCAAAAGTTCAGACCATCATATCTCAGGAATAAGAGATCCAAATCAATTTCTGAAAGGTGCCAGGCTGATCAGCCAAACGTCCTCCACACGGATTCTTGCAAGAAATCAGGATTCCTGCAGGATAAAATGCCGGGGGCGGCGAGGGTCCGGAGAGCGCTGTGCTCAAGCGGCCATCTCGGATGCCCGCCAAGCTCCTCCCCCCCCTTTCAGAGCTTTTAATGATCCTCCCACACTGGGTACCGCACTCAGTTAAGCCACTGTTGTTAAGTTGCAAGGAGCATGCCCTTGTGCTAATACAACCATTGGAGCAGGACTTACACTGATGTCATGGAGTATTGTAGTAGCTTTGGACGATTTAGTTTGTATAATAAGTTCCTTCCTGGTTTTACCCAGAGTATTGAAAGTAGTTTGCGATGGTTGGTTGCGAGGTAGCAATGCTATGTTGATTTGGAGAACCCCCCGCCAGGGGAGAGTTTTAAGATGTTTTTCTAATAGTTGCCCCTTCAGCAAGGGGTAGGTACGGGTCGATGTCTGCTGCCTCTAGCATCATTTTGGCTGGCTTCTGTTTCCGTCGTTTTGGTTGCTGTTATGTGGGCCCAAGCAAACAGGCAGATGTCATAATTATCTTGTATATTTACAGTGATCCTTGCCTTTTATTCCACAGAATCTTATTTGTACAACTACTCATAATTCTTTTAGGGTTTTTTCGGTCTCGCCTGAGCCAGCGCATGCGCTGCTCTGGCAAGATATTTAGTAATGGGGCTTTAGAAATCTGACCACACACTTTTGCTTGTGGCCTAAAGCTTGCAGTTACGGAGATATCATCTGGCTTTCCTCCTCTCTCTTGTCCTGGTTCATTAAGCTTCCTTTTAGCCCGTGCGCACCCACACAACTCCCGGGCTTTCTCCTCTCTCTTGTCATGGCTCATTAAGCTTCCTTTTAGCACACGGGCGCGCACACAACCCCCGGGCTTGTTCGAGAAGCTTTTCATTTTGGTGTTTTCACAGGCTTCATCCTGCCCTACTTTTAGAACCCACCGCCAGTCGCAGTCCTGTGCCGTGAGTTTTTATTTCCCTCACTTCACTTTATAAATCAGTATGCACCCGCTCCTTGAACACCTCGCTTCATGTTAACAATGTTTCTTTATTTTGTAGCAGTTTGTCGAAGCATCACACCTCCCTCAGAGTGCACACCGCCCCTGCAGCAGTAGTCGTCTCACTCCTTTGTTCCCCGCTTCTGTGCTTCATGTTTTGGATAGCAGGATGCTAACAATGCATTTTTATTTTAGCAAACCGCACTAAAATAAGCAAGCATTGATAGCGCTGTGCTGTCTAAAACATGACCCTCCTGCCAGACAGGTCGCTCCCCATGCCACGCAGCTCCACCTGACCGTGCCCGTGTCTCTGGCCCCAGCTGCTGCTGCAAGTTCGAGGCTTGCTTGTCTGTATTTGTTTTTTCCTATTTATACAACTGCATTACTGTGCTTGTATTACTGTACTTGTCTCTCCCTTCATTTTGTATATTTTCTGCCGTCTTCCCCCTTGATCTAATTTACCCCTGCCTATTGTGCCCATTTTGCCTCTGTTCCCCGCTGGTCCCGCTTTTCCCTCCGCTGCCTCCCCTGCGGCCCGCACCCGCTCACTCATCCATCGTCCCCCCTCCCAGCTCCTCCTCCCTCCCACCCCCCCTTCTTATGGCGGCCGCTGCATGGCCATGCAGCTGGTGCACCGAAGGCGCGCCTAAGGCAAGCCTGTCTGCGCCCGTCCGCGCCTGGACTGCACCCAGCGCCAGAACCTCTGGCCCCGGGAACACCACGACGCCCGACTCCGCTATGATGCCAACACCCTCCACGCACTCAACTCCGCACGAGAACACACCTGCTACCGGGCCACCCCGAGGCTTTCCCAAGGACCCTTCGCCTGCCAAAACTGCAGCTTCACCAGCATCCGCCCCACCAAACCTCCGCCCAGGAAAGAACCCAACTACCTCCGATGCATCATCCGCAACACCCGCTCTGCCCGTAAGCATGCCATTGAACTCTGGGACCTTCTCGACTCAACCTCCCCAGATATCGCCTTCCTGTCGGAGACCTGGCTGAACCCCGCCTCAGCACCCGACATCGCCATAGCCTTCTCGGAAGGCTACAAGATCACCCGCAGGGATTGCACCAATGGAGTGGGAGGAGGAATCGCCATTGTCCAAAAGAACACCCTCAGAGTCTCAACCAACACCGACAACACACTCAGCACCGCCGAACACCTGCACTTCCAGATCCACACTGATCCCAACACCACCCTCAGAAGAACCCTCGTCTACAGACTCCCCAGACCCCGACCTGAGTTCAGCGACTCCATCGCCGACTTCATCAGCACACACGCCCTCACCTCCATGGACTACATCCTCCTCGGGGACCTGAACTTCCACCTCGAGAACAACAACGCCACCAACTCCACCACCCTGATCGCCAACCTCGCCAACCTTGGACTCAGACAGCTCGTCACAACACCCACCCATGCCCCAGCCACACCCTTGACCCCATCTTCTCCGCAAGCTCCCACACCTCCTTCAACCACACCACCGAACTCCACTGGACCGACCATCAATGCATCCACTTCACCTTCAGGAAACCCACCACGCACCACAGCACCCAACAGATGCCTCGCCGGTGCTGGAGCAAAGTCACCGAAGACCAGCTAACCACCACCCTCGCCCAGAGCCCACCCGCCGACCCCACCGACCCAGACACCGCCGCCCACTATGTCAAACAGTGGATCATCGATTACGCCAACACCCTCGCCCCGCTCAAGAAACCCTCCAACAGCCACTCCAGCAAGATTCACCGAAGACCTCCAGGCCTCAAAACGAATATGCCGAAAACTTTAGAAGAACTGGCTCCGCGAACGAACACCGGACAGCTACGCAGCCCACAAGAGCGCCACCCGCAGACAACATCACCTCATCAGATCCGCCAAAAGGGCCTCATTCAAAGACCGCCTAGATAACAACGCACACGACAGCAAAGAGCTCTTCAACATCGTGAAGGAACTCTCCAACCCCAGCTCCAACACCAACGACATCCCTCCTTCGCAAGACCTGTGCGACTCGCTGGCCACCTTCTTCCACCGCAAGATAACCGACATCCACGACAGCTTCAACATCAAGACCGCCCCGACCACTACTGAAACCTCCGCCCCCACGACCACCTCCCGCGCCAACCGCCTGCTCGCCTGGACCAACATCAACAACAAAGACACAAGCAAGATCATGAACACCATCCACTCCAGATCACAGTTAGACCCATGCCCACACCACATCTTCAACAATGCCAGCACAGCTATTGCACCCCATCTCATGAAAGTCATCAACATCTCCTTCGAGACAGCAACCTTCCCAGGGAGCTGGAAGCACGCCGAGATCAACGCCTTACTCAAGAAACCCAAGGCGGACCCCAAGGACCTCAAGAACTTCCGGCCCATTTCCCTACTCCCGTTCCCAGCGAAGGTCATCGAGAAAACTGTCAACATACAACTGACCCACTACCTCGAGGAGAACAGCATCCTGGACCCGTCCTAGTCCGGGTTCCGCAGCAATCACAGCACCGAAACCACCCTCATCGCCGCCACCGCTGACATCAGGATACTGCTAGACAAAGAAGATACAGCGGCCCTCATCCTCCTGGACCGGTCAGCCGCCTTCGACACGGTCTGCCACCGCACCCTACGAGCACGCCTACACGACACCGGGATCCAAGAGGAGGCCCTGGACTGGACCACATCCTTCCTCTCCAGCTGATCCTCTCCCTTACCAAAGACCCTCACACCACCAAAACCAACCTCCATGAAGGAATGAAGGCCGTCACCGAATGGATGAGAAACAGCCGATTGAAGCTGAACTTGGACAAGACGGAGGTCCTCATCCTCAGATCCACCCCTGCAGCTTGGGGCGACTCCTGGTGGCCGACCACTCTGTGAACAGCCCCAAAACCCACAGACCACGCACGCAACCTAAGGGTCATCCTCGACTCCACCTTCTCCATGACTAAGCAGGTCAACGCTGTCTCCTGCTTCAGGATAACCTTCAAGCTCCTCATCCACGCACACAAAGCGCTCCACAACACCGGACCATCATACCTGAACAGACGACTCAGCTTCTACACCCCCACCCCCCAGCTCCGCTCCGTTGGCCTCACCGCAGTCCCCCGCATCCAAAGAACAACTTTTAACGGCAGATCCTTCTCCCACCTCGCCACCAAGACCTGTAACACCCTCCCCAACCACCCAAGGCAGACACACGACCTGCTGACCTTCAGAAGACTCCTCAAGACCTGGCTCTTCGAGTAGTAACAGCACCCCCCATCCCCAGTGCCTTGAGACCCTTGCGGGTAAGTAGTTCGCTTTACAAATGTTATCATTGATTGATTGATTGAAGTGCGGGATACTCTAAAACCGCGCTTCATGTTTTGTTCCCTGACACCTGCTTCATGTTTTGGACACCAGGGTGCTAACAATGCATGTTTATTTTAGCAAACTGCACTAAAATAAGCAAGCATTGATAGCGCTGTGCTGTCTAAACCATGAAGCGTGGTAAACACCAAAATCGTGCTTCATACTTTGGACAGCACAGTGCTAACAATGCTTGTTTTTTTTAGCAGATGTGCTGTCAGCTTCATGGTGTGTTTTGATTTTTTCCTTTCGATATTGGGCCAACCCCCACCCTCCCTTACTCCTCCCCCACCTCCACAGCACACACAGTGCTGCCTCTCTCCTGGTTGTACTCAGTGCTCCTGCAGCTGCTCAACACCTGCCTTTAACACCTTCAGGCTCGCAGCCTGGACATGAACGAGGGGGAGGAGAAAGAGCAAAGATCTGTGAACCTCCCTGAGGCACGAAGCAGGTCAAACTAAAAATGACACACATGGAAGTCTTGCGTGCATATCAGTTATTTTTTTATTTATATTTAATAAATTAATATTTTGGATGTTCAAAAATATTTGATGATTTGAGGCCATTTCATATGGTAAATATGCTCTGACACTCCCCCTCCCCCTCCACCGTTGAACGACTCTGAGAGAAGCGGGCGCTCTGTCAATTAAATAAATCTGCAGACGCTTCCACCGTTTTCCCCTCTCCGTCCATGTAGCCGGTTATTTTTTTGAAGCGCAGTCTCTGCATGAGCAGTAGTTAAAACAGTGAAGGGGTTCTTTGATGCTGTGTTCCTAAAATTTGTAGTAGATGCGCGGTCACACTTATTTTATAAACGTGTTTAATTAACTTTCAACCCCTGTTGTCTTGAAGGAAATGCAGGAGCTACTCTGCTATATAACTCTGTGCTTCAAGTAAGTAGACCCAGTCTTGTTGTGCTGCAGAGTGGTGCTGTACAGTGGTGCTGTACAGTGGTGCTGTACAGTGGTGCTGCAGAGTGGTGCTGCAGAGTGGTGCTGTAAAGTGGTAGTTTAGATTGGTGCTGTAAAAGGGTACTATAGAGTAGTGCTTTAGAATGGTGCTGTAGAGTGGTGCTATAGAGTGGTGCTGCAGAGTGGTGCTGTAAAGTGGTAGTTTAGATTGGTGCTGTAAAAGGGTACTATAGAGTAGTGCTTTAGAATGGTGCTGTAGAGTGGTGCTGCAGAGTGGTGTTGCAGAGTGGTGCTGCAGAGTGGTGCTGCAGAATGATGCTGTAAAAGGGTACTGTAGAGTAGTGCTGTAGAGTAGTGCTGTAGAGTGGTGCTGTAGAGTGGTGCTGTAGAGTAACAGTAGAGTGGTGCTGTAAAACTCTTCAACATAGCTTAAAAACATTGCAAAAGCCAATCGCTGTGGCCAAAAACTTACAAAGGTCCCAAAGGCAAGACCTATTGGCTATGCCAATGCTTGTTTTTATTTAGGAATATATACACACTCACTGGACGTTCGTGAGACAGCAGCACATATGCGCTGTTTATTTATTCAAATTTCCAATTTATTGAACTGCCGAATTTGGTTCTTTTGCAGCTGCCTGCCAAAAGAAGAATAGTAATGATAGAATGGAAATATGTAGCATAAAATAAGGAAGTACAATACATCTACTGCTGCAAGCCACACCTGTTTGAAATCAGGCGGATTCTGCAGTTAGCGCAGGGGAGGCTCTTAGTGCCTGCTGATTTACTGCTATTTATTGCTAATGGTTCTATGGGCATGGATAGACGTAGGAGATACTAGGCACTTGCATTGCCAGAAGCCTTTTCAATTAGTTGTCTAATTAGTCACTGCAGTAAAGGAGGGGGGGGCACTTCACACTTGTCCCAGGGTAAGTAAAACCAGTTGGGATGCCCGGGACCCGAACGTTCTTTTAAATCCATGGAGCCCCATCACCCCACAATTCCTCACCAAGCGTTACCTCCAGGCGCTGTCTCTGCTATGTAACTGGATCCAGGAATAAGAGTGTGGCATCTTAATGGCCCCTTGTTTCCCTATTCCCAGCCCGAGGCTCAGACTGAGGCTGAAGCTGCTGCAGCCTGGGGGCCTGGAGGTCTGACGGTTCACTGTTGCACTTGTCTGGTCAACCCCCTCATACCCCTCCTCAGACATCAGTCCTCAGACCCCTCAGCCGCACGGGCACAAGGCACCAGTCAGCAGCCGAGGTGCTCTCCTGTTAACACCGCGCTCCTCTCCACAGGCAGTGTTGTGTGTAACAGTGGCGAGTGGGGCTCACCAGGTGGTGCCACAAGCCGCACCCGGTCCTAACCGGGCCCCCTCCGCAAACCACCTGGGGCACACTCTCAGCAGCAGCTGGCTGCGGTTGCTGCACTCTAAGTTATGTTGGGCTGGGCCGTGGATGAGGAGGCTGCTGGCTGCAGGGGACTCCTGTGCAGCTCCCTGGAAGTAGCCTGAGGCAGAGGATTGGGAGCCTAGCTAGGGGATCGGACGCCACCCATTGGCACTGTGGCGTATGGCGTCAGGTCAGCTTCTGGAATAAAGCCCTTTAACTCCATTTAGTCGCCATGGCTTTATTGTATGACTACCTTTGTTTATGTGTTATTGTAATTCAAAGTGATGCTAACTCCCTCTTACCCCTCTCAGGCAACTAATAAAAGGTCCACCAACTGAAGAGGATAAATATCTATGAGATTTGAGCATTCACAGATGGTAGCAAAGCGAGGATGGTTTATTCCTGTAGTAGAGGGAGGAACTAAAGTTACCCTAGACTAGGTTAGACCCAAACCCCAGTCCCTAAAGTCTATGGCACAACTTGAAGGATCGGCGAAGTTCCAGTAGCTTGGAAGAGGGTTGCAACAGCGGAGGAGTGAATATTAAAAGAGTTGTGACTGTGAGTCCCAGTGGCTCATACTTAGCTTGCAGTTGTATGAGAATGGTATGATGTCTAGCGGTGAATGAATGTTGTAGGTGTGTGGTGTTAAGTTGAAGTTATCTGGTCCAACGTAACCTAAGATCCCGGGATGATATTAAAAGTGTAGCAGACACTGTTTTGTAATTTGTCTGCTAAGGTTTTGTGGGGTTGGTCGTGATCAGTTGTTGATGGCCAAATTGAGACAGAGACTTGTCTTGTGTGGGACAGGGCTGTATGTTCAGTGCTGTTAACCTGTTGCGCAGATGGAAATTATGCTAATCGGGGTGATGCCTTGCAGGTCGAGGTTTCATTTTTGAATGCATGGAAGAATACAAATAATTCTTGGGTGCTTGCATTCTGTTGATTTCTTTAGCAAAGCAGACAATTGTTGTTTAGCGTTATTTGTATTACAGATGTTTGTGTGCGTAGGTGAACAGAGTGTTCATGGAAACTGTAAATTAGGGTGAGCTTCTGTGAGGAGCAAGATTGGTATCATAGTGTACTTTGCTGGGATTGGTGAGTCGGTGTAAGGCTGCACTGTTATTGGCTGTTCATGTCATTTAGTGCTGCGCTGTTATTGTTCAGTAGCTCGGTATGAGGATTGTAGAGAAAAAGATTGTTTTGGGGTTGAAAGATTTTGATTTCAGTGCTAACAAATTTGTTAGAACATGAAATGTTTTAAAATATGTGGTTTGGTGAGGGGAGGGGAGATGTGACAATACCCGTCAGAGAGGGAGAAGAGGTACCACCTGAGGATATGGCAGGTCAATCTATGGAGATTATTGTAGGGTTTCACACATGTATTTCGCTTAGTCAATGGCACAAAATCACTAAGAAAGAAGGTGCACTGGCATTTCCACATTATGGTACATTTAATGTGAGAATCATTGACAACTTGATAAGATGTTTGTATGAAATGAAGCCGTTACCTAGACCTACACAGTTTGTAGCGCTGAACGCAGGGGAGTGACCGGCGCATGCCAGACAGAAGGAGAAATATGAGGGCAAAGCTAGAAAAGCAGTGCACACGTATGTGGATGCTAGATGGGATGCAGAACAGAAAAGTTGGTGAACGGACATGATAGAAGGAGAAAGTTGTACCCTGCACTGACTGAAGAAGGTGGGACGGGGAGAAAGGAAAGAGCATAGGCATAGCAACACTACTGATAGTCTTTTGGATGTGCTATTGCTGGAACACCCACCTTCACAAAATGAGCATCACATGATGAGTCTAGGAAGCACTAATGTAAGTGGCCAGATGGGAGTGGCTACAGCCCCAGTTAATGTGAATTCCAATGCTATAGGGCTACTCCTGTGAGTGTTAACCAAAATATGATGGGGGAGCTCAGGGATGTGTGCACCGAGCACCTCCATAGCTCTTAATGCCCCAGACGGCCTTACTGTTCCTGTTACTATTGGTCCAGTGGTTCCTATGTACAATCCTAATTCCACAGGAGATGGGAGACATACTTTGGCTCTTCCAGCCAAACCACAGGTTTCAGAGATTGGTTCTACAAGTTCAGGAGCGTTAGCTCTCAATAAACATGAGTTCTCCTTGTGGAGTGAGTACAGACCCATTGATGAATCAAACTGGATTTGGACCTTCCAGGAATGAAAGATATCGACACGATTACATGGAGCCACCTCTAAATGCAAACAGGAATACACCAAAGGGGGAAGGAATGCCTAAAGATCCTGGGGACCAATCTAATTTGAGTGTCCAAGAATTGGATGTGTGGCTGAAAACCTTTAATGAAGCGTCAAATGGAAGTGCAATTACAGAGGAACAATCACGTCAACACTGAAGGTAAATTTGGTGGATGTAGTCAAATTGAAACTGGACCTGGATGAAATGATATGTGGAAGTCTTGAATTGATCTGTATAACTGTTGTACACCCAAGTTAACATTTGTTTATGGGCAGGAATGTTACTACATGAGCAAGACAAGCTCATGATAAATTGATCGACTTAGCCAAAAAGAATGAAGTAGATTTAGAGCAGACAATGAGTTTGCGACTTACTTTCTCTGTTCAAGATATAGAGAATATGAGAATACCAGGATTGAAAATACAAATCCGAGAGGTGATTCAGGGCATCCGAATTTGGAATGCATTGGATAAATGGGTGGGCAAATGGTCAAGTAGGAAGAGTTCCAAAAGATCTACGGGAGCAACACCTCCTCCATGGGAAAAGGGAGCAAGTACTACAAGTTTCCTCTTTTGAGAAGTACCAAGCAGATGTTATGTTCATGTGCTTTGAAGTAGAAGTGATCTTGCGTCATTCACAAATTACTTTCCACGATTGAGAGAGAAGCCTGTGGAGTAGTACAAACAGGTTGATGAATTGTACAAATTTCAAAGGTACTGTTGACTGAATTAAATACCTTGTTTGATAGTGCTGTCCCAAGTGATTTGTGGTCTGCAAGTAAAATAGCTACGGATTGGTCTGAAAAAGAGCCGGAAAGAGATGCATTGACACATGGCCTATCAGCTATTGCAATGAAGAAGCATGATCAGGTGATAACTTGGCTGAAAGCTAAGGTGCCGCCACAGGATACTGATTGGGTGAAGATTGATAGGACAACCCAAGAACCTAAGGAGATGAATCATGCCTTCGATGAGAGATTGTTACAGCATTTTAAAAAGTATAGTTGAATGGAGACGTTGGAACCTAATGTTATGGGATAGATCGTGTCCAGATTTGTGACAGGATTGACAGTATTAGTCAATCAATGAGATTTTGCGTTATGTTAAGTTCTGCCATGATGAGATTGAGATGAAACAGAAGAGGCTTAAGCAGAAGCTGATGATTGTGCAGATGAATGCTGCTCAGAGAGGTAACCAGAATCAGCCTTTATGGGAAATGTGCCTCCTATGCAGGATTTTTCTCAGCAGGGCACTCCTATGATGCAAGGGGCAGAAGGGTTCCAGTTGCAGGGTAGAGGCAGAGGTATCCCTCTTGACCAGAATACTGAGATTGATGTGGCCACCTTTAAAAAGTCTATCCCATGCCACTTCTGTAATAGATTGGGGCAGTGAAAGCGAGAATATTGTCTTAATCCAGCCAATCAAGGACAGAATTTAGGGTTTGCACATCCTCAGAATAGTAACAACATGCAATTGCAAAATGGACCGAGACTTAGCTCTCAAAATGTAAATGTGCCCCAAGGTCTGATGATGCAGGCCCCACAACACCAGATGCCACAGCAGAATGCCAATAACCCTAGCTTTAAGTCAAATCAGATTCCGAACATGAACCAGAATTCTTTACAGTACCAAAACATATCTCAGCAGTTTCCTGTATTTGAGACAGCAGAAGAATATGGTTATGATCTCTCCGCCTGATGGTGCCAGAGAAGGTAGGAAGATTGTGCAGCTTGAGCAGTCTTAGAGTAACCAAAGTGTCCCATTTGTCGATGGCGAAGTAGATGGCCACCCGTCACATTTTTAATTGACACTGGTACTACCCACTCTACTGTAAGGACAGTGGAGGTTTTAAACCTACACCTCTCTGGAAGAAGAATCTAAGTTGTAGGAGTGGCGAATAAGCACATGTCAAGTCTCTTGACAGAAGATGTATCTATAAAAATAGGGTCCTGTGCTGAAAATCATTAGCTCGTGGCATGTGATTCGAGTCCTGTGTGTCTTTTGGGAAGTGACTTGTTGTGCAAGTTGAATTGCATAATTTACTGCACACCAAGGGGTATAGAACTTCAGGCAAATGATGAGGACATTGCTTTTAGGAAAGCCATTCAGAATTTAGTTGTTACAATGTTCCCAATGACAGTTGCTGCGTTGTCCCAAGATCTCAGA
Organism: Lissotriton helveticus; assembly: GCF_964261635.1. Taxonomy (NCBI): domain Eukaryota; kingdom Metazoa; phylum Chordata; class Amphibia; order Caudata; family Salamandridae; genus Lissotriton; species Lissotriton helveticus. Next base: position 1,610,967,787 of record NC_136057.1, read on the forward strand.
GATTCTGTGAGGGTGGAAGTCTTGGATTTTTCAGGGAAGGACATCTGACTTATTATAAGAGTTGAGCCTGTCCGTATACAAGTAAAACCCAATGCTGCATACCCAAGAATCTCACAGTACAATTTAACCACCAAAACGATTGCTGGTATTACTCCTGTGATTGAGAACATGATCCAACAAGAGATCTTGAAAGAGAACATGCTGAGTCTTTGTAACTCACCCATTATGGGCCTGCAGAAGCCAAACGGTAAGTATTGCATTGTGCAGGACCTGAGGAAAATAAACAGTACTGTGATTCCTTGTTGTCTCGTGGTACCGAGTCCATCTGTGATATTATTTCAAATTCCATGTTAAGCTGAATGGTTTACCATCGTTGACCTTTGCCAGGTGCTCTTTTCCATACCGTTGCAGGAGGACAGCTAGTTCCTCTTCACTTTCCTATTCGACAGTCGTGCTTTAGCATGGTGCTGAGTTCCTCAAGGGTATAAGGAGAGTCCACTATCTTTAACCAGATTTTGAAAAAGAAACTGTAGTCTTTGATTATGCCCTGTAATTCAGTGTTGGTACAATACATTGATGACCACTGATTGCGCCAAGCACCCGAGAAGCTTGCAAGATTGATACTATTTCCCTGCTGAACCATTTGGCCGAGAATGGACATAAGGTGTACCCGAATAAGATTCAGTCCTGTTAGACAGAGGTTCTGTATCTATGACATCACATTCTGAGAGGTGCAAGGAAAGTGTCAGAGAAAAGAATCACTGCGATCATGCATATGAATCCACCCACTATTCAGAAGGAAGTTAGAATGTTTTTGGGCATGGTGGGCTACAGTTGCCAGTGGATTCCCAACTTTTCCCTAGTGGCAAAGCCTTTACAAAGGCTGACATAGAAGGATGTTTCAAATCTAGTGCCCTGGGCAATGACTGTTTGGTTGCATTCCTGGAGCTGAGAGAAAGCCTCTGTTGTTCCCTTGCTGCTAGGAATGCCTGATTACAACAAAGCATTTTTGCTTTCCGGCAGTGAGAGGGAGGGCAGCGCCAACACAAACCCATGAAATCCGAGGCAGCATCAGGTGTCAGTCTTGAGAGGTGCAAGAACATTGTTGTAGAACCGGCTTTTTGGAGACCCCTCCCCCACTAGGAGAGTCAAAGCCAGCGGTGCAGGGGACACCTAGAATCTACGGGTTCTTCTCGCTTGAATCATACATTACCAAAGAGACCAGGACAACCAGCCGTGGAGGGAAGTAAGTTATTTATTAGCTCGAGCTAAGGACAGGGTCCCAGAATGGTACAAAGACAATTCTACGGAGACTGCTGCTTTACTCCGCAGCCTACACGTATTTATAGCGCTAGCCAAGCCCATTTGCACAGTACAAGTTCCTTATTCAGATAAGTTCCTCATCTGACAAGTTCTTCGTCAGTCTTGTGTGGTGCAATCGTGGCCAGGGAACATATGTCTCTGATTGCACAATGTACGCAGCTCCTTGCTTCCTTGCCCAACTGGTGTGGTCATGGGGCACAGTCTCGTGCTTCCTCTAGCAGTTGGTGTGGTCACAGTGCACAGCCTCGTGCTTCCTCTATCAGTTGGTGTGGTCACAGGGCACAGCCTCGTGCTTCCTCTATCAGTTGGTGTGGTCAGAGGGCAGCTGGTCGTGACAGGCTGAGTTACCAACAATGGACAGGATGTGGCTGAGTCTCTGGCACAACTGGGGGGGTGAGGCACACAGGCAGCTTCTCGGAATCGGCTCGACCACAAGGAGCAGGGAGGGTTGGGCACATTTCAACAGGGACGTGGAAAGCAATTCTTCATCAGGTTGCCGAGAGCATGGCAACACAAAATGGAGTCATGTGGGTCGTTTTAAAATACAGTTCAACAATTGTGATGGGCCTCACTTTCACAGTTTATGTTGCACATTCTGTCAAAATTCTGTTGATTAGAACTCGTACACAGCACCTTACGAATAGCCGCCTCACTAAATACGAGCAAATTATTCTTGCAGCAAAGAACATCACATTAAAACATTGTGCTGTTTAGAACCCTGCCACTCTCTTGCCTATTCCTGATTGTGAGGTTGATCCTGATGAAGTGGAGCATTACTGTCTTGTATTTTTACAAATGTCATTTTATATATGACATTTTAAATGTGCAAAATATTTGATAGTGTTCATATGAAATATTAAAGCCAAATATATATTTTTTCTTAAGCTTCAGTGGTATGTGGTTGTAGTAGTTTAGGTCTGGTATGCATGTAGAGTGTGAGTATTGAGGCAAGCAGTGTACCCAGGAGAATTAAATATTTTTTAGATCCAGCAGAACTCATATCTCATTCCTAGAAAAAATGACAGAAAAGCAGTACACAATCAGATCAGCAGCTTCACAGTAGAAAACAACGTATTATCAGATGGAAAAAGAAGGCTTTCACTGGGACAAGCAACAAGTCTCCTTTGATTTTCATTGTAGTTCATCTGAAGAACCTTGTGGACTGGAACGGAGTCTCCACACTTCTGTACTTGTTCGTCATATATAACATATTCCAACATTGCTCCCTTCTAGGCAGACTACAAAAAATGTGGCATCAAAAGGAGTATCCATTAATGCATCTCCTTCATTCAGAATCTCACACCAATCCTTGTCACCATTGTAGAAGGTATACATAAATGATGATGATTACGCTCTTGTATAGCGCACGACTACCCGTAGGCATCTCGGCGCTTGCTTAGGGAACCCGTCCTGGTATTCCCCTGTGAGATACCCCGGCCGGGTGTCCACAAGGTGAAAGCCAGGCATCCCGCCGCGAGGGGCCGTAGTGGAGATTAAGCAAGCTATTGCCCAGAGTCGCAGAGTGTGACCCCGTGAGTTGAGTAGGCACCGGAACGAGAATTATCGAGTCCGTGGAATTTTTGAGCCCGAGTCCCGCCGAGGCGGGGAACCGAACCCTGGTCCACGGCTGATCTCAGCTTCCAGGTCTGCCGCCTCTAACCACTGAGCCACGCTCAGTGGTTAGAATCATCTCACTGCTGCTACTTAATGAATACTATAGACAGCTCGTGGATCTACTCAAACTCTTCAACATGACTTACCACAATGCAATGATTACTCTAAAACTCTAAGAAAGCTATAAAACCTAAGGGAGTTGACATCTCAGAACTAAACGCATGGATGTTAAAAAATTACTGTACACATAGTTCATCCAAATGGAGAATCTGCCATTCAGTGAGAAGAAAAACTATCAGACTAAAACTGTTCAGTGAAAGGAACTTGTGTAAGTTATGGCAACATCAACACTTCAGTCTGTCTGTTGTAACCCAGGAGAACCAAGTCACCAGAAGCACCTCCTACACCATCCGTACCCTATTGTAAATTTTACAGCATCAAGGCTTCCCTCAGATTGAGTTTCTCACCAAGGCAAGATGGCCGCTGTAGAGTTGTGCTGAGCAGTCGCATTTTTTCCCTCTCCTTCCTACCGATGGATTAAGGAATGAGCAGGATGCTGTGGACCCCCTGATGGCCTTTGAATACTGGTGGCAAGGAGCATTGAAGGAATACACTCATATTAAGAAGCAGTTTCCCTGGTTCAGACCGAGCTGGGTCTGGTTAAAGGGGAAAGTTCTAAGGCTGGTGAGCGCAGTAGGAGGTAAAAAGAAGCAAGACCTGGCCCTCAAGATGCCCCCTCGGCCGCTAAAACAGGACAAGGCGAAAGAGCTGTTGGATCTAGCGGCAACAAAAGTAACGGCAGCAGCTACATCGAGTGTGGATGCAAGTGCTGGGTAAGCTCTTGGGGCGATCCGTAAGGTACCGGCCCCGCCAGTAAAGAAAAAGGCAGAGATTCGAGGGAAGGCAACTGTGTCCGCTAGAAATGCTCCTGACAGCCATGCAGGGCCGCGGAGTTCTATTCTGGGCAAAACAGCGAAAGGAGCGGGCATTGCGAAAAGTAAAGACCCAGGGTTGCGGCAGCCTACCTTGACAGAAGTTTTTACCACGAAGGTTTCTGGGCAGCCCGATGACATGCACGAGAAGCTGGAGCCTGGAAGGAGCGTCCTCATGGACGTTGCGGAAGCGGTGGCCGCGGAGAGTCTGGTTGCCAGGCAACAGCTTGAACTCGGTCTAGGCTCAGAAGCGGCGATGGCGGCAGAGGCTCACACAGCAGGATTGACTCTCGAGTTGGTGCAAGTCACGGTAGGCTGAGGCAACGAGGGACATTTTGATACAGACGTGGGGAATGCGGATATATTGGGGGCTTTGATGCTGATGGAGGCAGAAATGAATTCCCAAAGGCAGTCAGCTAGTACCTGGGGCAGCAGGGATAGCTTGGCTAATAAAGGCAATCCGGAAAAAAGTGGGACTAAGCATATAACAGAAAAGGGCGATGGCGGCTCAATAGAGGGGGAGTGTTTTTTTTCACTGAATGAAGATTCAGAATCTATAACCTCTACTGAAGGGAGCTTCGAGGAGGAGGAGGAGGGTTCAGACTCAGGGTCTAGCACCTCTGGTAAAGAGTCCACGCAGAGGAAGAGAGCCTCAAAATCAAGGAGGCGCGCCTCTGGGTCTCCCTCTCACCCTGAAAGGCGACTAATATGGGACTACTCAGCTACTTCACAGTTTATCAGGATAATGTCAGCACCGGGGCTGCCCCACCTGAGGCCTCCCCCCGCTGTGATTCCTTTGAGATTCTATTCAGCACTCTTAAGCAGATGCAAGCGGAGGCAAGATCAGAAAGCCGCAGAGCAAGGCAGGCCTCAAAGAAAATCCAGGTTTCTCTGAGGAAAGTGAACAAGTTGTATAATTAAGTCGTGGACAGAGTAACAGAGGTTGAGGAACGAACAGGCAAACTGGAGGATGACGTTGGGAAGTGGCAGTCATTTAAGACAGAGCAAGAGAAATTGGCAGAGGAAATGCGCTGGAAGATGGAGGACTTTGAAAATAGGCTAAGACGGAACAATGTTAGACTTTTGGGCGTGGCAGAAGGGACAGAAGAGCAGGACATTAGGCAGTTTGTGATAAATTTGCTAAGGGGCGCCTCTCCAGAATCTCAGTGGCAGTGGGAAAGAGAGCTACAGAGGGAACACAGGTTCCCATTTACACTGAAGAAAGGTCAAGCTTCGAGGGGTGCAAGGGGTAAGGGTCAGGGTGCACTACCTAGGGCGATTCTTGTTAATATAGGGAATTTTCTGGTGAGGCAAGAGATCATGGACAAGGCAAGACCAGATAGCAGGCCCTCATTTGAAGGCACATCTTTTTTTGCTAGACCTGATTTTTGTCAGGTCACTGTAGAGAGGAGGTGGAAACTCAGGCAGATGATAGCACCCTTTCAGGCCCTTGGTTCAGAAGCATATCTCCTCTTCCCGGCAAAGCTTAAAGTAGTGGTAAAAGGGAAAGTATGGATGTTTTCATCAGAAATTAAAGCCCAGCAATTTTTGGAAGAAATTAAAAAACAGAAAGGTGGGTAAGGGACTTGATTTACGGAAGCTCTGACGTCTGTTCAAGATACTCTGTTGTATATAGGTATAAGAATATGGGGTAGCACAGCACATGATGGTGGAAGGCGGGAGAGGGAAGCGATTCGCACAATTCAAGGCGACCACACATAGGTCTCACGACCTATTTGCCTGTAAGGGGGAGGGGGTAGGGGGGAAGGGGGAGCTAGGAGGGTGGGAAGGGTTGGGGGGGGCCACAGGGGGGAAGGAGGGTGGAAATGGTATACGAAGTTATGATATTTCATGGACAACAAAGCACACTTGTGTAGGGAATAAGGTACAAGGTATACAGTACAAGAAAGGTAATGCAGGGTATCAACAGTTGCAGACTTTCCTTAATGAGCCGGTAGCTCTATCTGTAGGATATAGGATGTAGTTGTATGGCATGTAGAATAGCCTAGATAAACGTCTGTGGGATTAATGAAATAAATAAGAGCCTTAGAGTGGCTGCACTTCTTAAAACACTGTGTTTGGACTTGGTCTATTTACAGGAAACCCATATAGAGGGCACCAAAGCATATCTGCTGGGGCAGTTGGGGTTTACTCTAATCAAGGGACCAAAACTAGAGGGGTGGCAGTGTTGGGTAGGAGTAGGGATATACTAGTGAAAAGGAAAAAAGAAGATCAATGGGGGAGGTGGGTATTGTCGGAAATAGTTTTTAAAGGGGAAACTATCACGTTGGTTTCAATTTATGGGTCCACGGAAGACGATCCGGATGTCTTTCAGTACCTGGATGTTGAATTGGCACAGTGGCCTGAACCAATCATCTGCTGTGGAGATCTTAATTTGCATGACCCTGATAGTTCATTTTTGCAACCCGGGAGACAGTATCTAGGGAGGAAAAAGAAGACGTACAGAGCATTCTCAGACATGGTGCTTCATAACTCCCTGGAAGATCCATGGGTGAAGTGGCACCCGAACCTAGACAGTAGTACCTTTTTTCAGCCCCCCATCAGGTATTGGTTAGATTGGATTATTTTTTGATTTCAAATAGTTTTATTGATGGGTCAAAAATTGAAAGACAACCCCGCATTATATCGGATCATAGTCCGTTAGTTTTTACATTAAGTTTGGGGCAGGCTCAAAGAAAAGATGTACAGTGGACTTTCGAAAGGGCGCTGTTGCAGGAACAGGAATATCAGGTATATATGATGAAGTGGATTAAGGATTTCTGGGCTATAAATAGAGGGACAGCACCTCCGGGGGTAGTGTGGGATACTTTCAAGGCTGGGGTCAGAGGGGAGACATTGAGTTTTGTACTGTCTACCCAAAAGAAGGAGAAACTGAAGGCAGAAGAAATACGTAAAAACCTGAAGAGCTGAAGAAGATTTAGCAGTGGCTATTCGGCAGCATTCCCCGTTAGACCAGCATATGCTTAAGGTTATTGTGCTTAGAGCAGATGCCCTGGAAGGAATTGCCAAAAAAACAGTTGAGAAATACTTGGTTAAAAAGGAGAATGCATATGAGCTTAGCGAAAGAGTGGGCCATATTTTAGCCATTCGGACCAGGCAGAGAGCAGCGACACCCGATATTAAGGAGATCATAGATGCTCAGGGCAATTCTATTACAGAAGCAGTTCAGGTAAGGGAAGTTTTTAGACAATTTTACTTAGATCTTTATGCTTCTGATAATATAGGGGGTGCGGTTCCCGAGTCCTGGGGAGGTGCAGACATTATTGTAATAGCAAAGAAGGGTAAACCCACAACCTCTCCAGGCTCATACCGCCCGATTACATTGATGAACGCCGATGTAAAGGTTTATTCTAAAATGCTTGCCAAAAGATTATCACGGGTTATTGAGTGTCTGGTCAGCCCCTCCCAGCATGGGTTTATCCCAAGAAAAGGTACGACACAGCATGTCAGGCAGGTGATTACTATGTTTGATGCAGCAGGTACCCTGGGAGACCCTATGGCAGTGCTGTTTTTAGACGCAGAGAAGGCGTTTGATAGGGTCTCCTGGGGCTACTTATGGTCAGTTATGAGGTGGAGTGGCATAGGGGAAGGCTTTATAAAGGCAATACAAACGCTATATAAAAATCCGACGGCTAAGATTAGGGTCAATAGGGGGCACTCGACAGCAGTTTCAATCAGCAGAGGGACCAGACAGGGCTGCCCGTCTTCTCCCTTGTTGTTCGCGCTGTATCTGGACCCCTATCTGCGCAGATTAGAAAGGAACCCAGAGATCCCGGCAATGAATATAAATGGCTGCTTGATAAAAACTTTGGCATACGCTGATGACGTGGTCATTTTGACTCCCAACCCGACAGCCGCTATTAGGGCGACGGAAGTAGAGGCTCAATGTTTTGGACAGGTTTCAGGGTATAGCCTGAATAGTTCTAAGACACAGATTGTGGAAAATAGTTATTCTAGATGTAATGATGCTAGGGTTGTCGGGTCAGCGATATATTTAGGGGTGGCAATATCGGCAAATTTGGAGGCTGTGGTAGGAAATAATATGGCTCCACTAATGTCACGGGTAAAAGCAGATTTAGAGAGGATGAATAATTTACATTTGTCGCTGGTGGGCTGCACCAATGTAATTAAGATGATGGTTCTCCCCAAGTTTCTTTATTTTTTGAGATCCATCCCTTTATTTTTTGAAGCGAGTTGGTTTAACGCATTGGAGGCAATCTGTAACAGGTTTATTTGGGCGCAGGGTAAGAGTCGCAGGGCTTACAGGTTTATCTCCCTCCCGAGAGAGAGGGGTGGATGGGGAGCCCCCGATTTCAGACTTTACTATATGGCAGCAGCTTTGCAATATATGCAGGGGTTAATAGGAGGGACCGATCTTGATCAAAGAGTTAACAACTTTTCTACGGAAGTATATGCAGTAGTATTAGGGGCAGAAGTGGGAAACTGTTTTTTAAATTGCATCGATTTTGGATATTTTAAAAGAACAAGGTTCAAGACGAATATGGCTGCTGTCAAAGTTTGGAATGCTTTCTTGAAGAAGTCTAAGCTGGGGAGATACAACAGATACACCAGATTGTATAAAAATAGGTCATTCCCTCCAGCGGTATTTGCAGATCTAACGATGGCAGAATGGGTGGCAAGGGGGGTTGCACAAGTTGGTGATTTGTTTAATTCTGAGGGGATGGTACAGTTTGTAGACTTAAGAAATAAATACGGTATTGGTAACAGAGGTTTCTTTAAGTTCCTCCAGATCAGGAGTTTCTTAAGCAACAAGCAGGGAGGGCCAGCTGGATTTAATAGGAATGAGATTCTGGAGAAAATTAGGCTTTCGGGGGATTGTACGATCCGGTCCTTCTATGAAAGTTTGGTAAAAGGGAAAATCGATGATTTGGAAAAATATTCTAACAAATGGGTGGAGAAACTGGGTGGGGAAACAGATTGGTTTCAGGAATCACTGGACTTAGGTCGAACAATTCTGTGTTCATCCTCTCTGCAGTCTCAACATTATAAAACCTTAAACTCATTATATTTTACACCAGCCAGGATAGCAAAATGGGGTGGTACTACGGGTATCACGTGTCCCCGCTGTAATGCCTTTGAAGCAGATAGTGTGCATATTGTTGCTACGTGTCCCCAATTGCATACACTTGTGAGAGATATAGAGGGCTTTCTGGGTAGGTCATTGAGGGTTCAGACTAAACTTATTCCATCTTGGATCCTTCTAGGGGTTGGTCCAGACGGGGATGATATACAGCGGGAATTCATGTTTATAGCAATGGCAGTATACAGACTAACCATAGCTAGGGCTTGGCTGGATAAAAACCCTCCGGTAATGCAAACCTGGTTGGCTAATTTGTTGGCTGCATATAATATGGAGAAAAATATTTATGCACGGGAAGGTAGGAGAGGGAGGATCCTAGGTCTGAGAATATGGGACCCGATAAGCAGATGGAAGGAAGGACTGGGGTCATAATAGAGCGTGAGGAAAGGAGTATATATGTCTTTAATGAAATTATAATTTAGTTTGTTGGATTATGTAACGAAATGTACTGTATACGTATAAATGATGTGAATTTATGGAATATGAAGTATTCAAGAATGAATAATGTATAATGTATAAAGTGTGCGTAATTTGGAAAATAAAAATATATTAAAAAATAAAATAAAAAAGGCTTCCCTCAGATGCTTCAGGCTACCATCCACCTTAACTGGTTACTACTCTGCAAACTGCCAAGAATCCAGAATGCTCACTGGCCCTCCAAGTACTCCACTGGCTTTCTTTTACAAAATGCACCGCTTTCAAGACTCTGTGCATCTCTGAAAGGACCACCCGGAGCAAAAACCCATCCTTCATTAGAGTAATGCTCAAGGACTTTTAGTGAAGAAAGCCCCCTACTCTGAAATCCCTCCCCTCCCAGCTGACGATCCATCTTTACAAGAAGAAACATCAGTAGATCCGTTTACTCCACACAAGCAGTAAAACTTAGCAATTCTCTTCCAACAAAGAGAAGAAATGTCCAATATCAAGCAATTTAGGGAAGAAGGGACGACTTGGTTCATCCCAAGATGAGCATACAGCGAGTAGGCAGAACCACCTGTCCTCATTAGGAGGGAACGGATAATAAAGAATTGAGGATAATATACACACAACTACGGGAAAAATCATCTTAAGGATGGTAGGTGCAACCACATTTGTAAGTATCTCTTACTGTCCTTTCCTCCCATCGATGCCTAAGCGCAGCTATATGAACACCACCATCTCACAACCTGTCATATATGAAGGACCCCAAAACACTTCCCAAATATGTAACTCTCGCTTCAAGCATGTCTCTATAAGCCTGAGCATTCTATCTCACCTTTTTTCTTCTCTTCAAATCATTGTCAGTGACAGTAAACCATCAAGGGAATAACTCTGTTCCTCACACACAACATCAAACACTTTTCACATTGACCAATTTACATACCAAAGACCCCCCCCCCCCCCCCCCCCGCAAGCACTCCCACTATTTTTCAATGATATGAAGCTCATTTTATTTCTTCATGTATAACTGCAAACAGCAGATCAGGGAAGGGAATGTCGCCTATGTTCAATTTACATATGAAGACGCTAACAATCCTAATGGAGGAGGTAGGGGTTATTATTCACTAATATACAGCCAATATAAAAACGTATTTCACATTTTCTCCAATTCAGGACAGGGTTCTCCAAAGTCGGTCCTGGAGGGCTGGATCCATGCCAGACTTTTAAGATAACTACATTTATCTAAATGGGGATGTATATAAAAAATCTGGCATGGACCGACTTTGGAGAACTCTGCTATAGGACATTGCTGCTATAAAAAAAAAGCACCAATGTCCAACCTGCAAAAAAGGATGTCCAAGGCATTTCTCATTCTCAATCCAAAGAAAACTGAAATCATGCTAAAACAAAGATCTCACCACTCCAAATTAAACAAACGAGCGCCCTGTGATTCGACACATTTATGGCTCTGGCCCTCTTTGAGCAACCAGCATGGTCAGATTCTAAGATGTGTCGATCGATCCACCCTTCTTCATTTCCTCACTAATAGAGCTCACAGCAAGTAAATGCAATAGACAAGATACACACTTTGAAAAAAACAACCCTTTCCACAACCGAGTAACTTTCATTTCGTGTTTAAGGACCTGGTTCTATCCTGGGCTGATTACTGAAATGTAATCTTAGTAGGCATTCCTATTTTCTAATGAACCTCACCTTACTGACCAAGCTACGCCCCATACTGCAGCTCTTCTACTGTCAGGTCCACGGTGATTTTCTTTCCTCCCAACCTGTCCACTGATTTTCACACATTTGCTCCAATCCCTACTATGCTTGCCTACGTGTGTCTTGTTTGTTCATTTGATTTAACATGACGGTTTTCGGCAAGGCATGCCCCGCATCTCTATTGTCTGTCAGAATAGGGCTGAATAAAAATACATAAAATTAAATTAAAAATACGGATGCAAATACTATACAGTATTCTAAAACTGTGGCTATCAGCCCTGTAATAGGAATTGTCTTCTTACTCAGATCTATGTTACTGGTTTAATAGAGTGGAAAGATGAATGGCTCAATTGATTGGTTGTTCTCTAAACTTGTGGCGTGCAGATTTGTATGTACGCAGACTAGCAGATTTCTACAGCAGTTGTATTAACCGATTTTGCTGTCTTGTGGCCTGTGGTATGTTAGCAACCGAGTTCAGCTATTAGCCAATATGTTGAAAAACCATTACATTGGGGATTTCGTCCAGCATGTGCTGACTGAGTCAGAAAACGGGTTAAATAAACTGGTAAGCAAAGTGAGATGAAAGGGATAGTGAGAGCTGGAGCCATGTAGGGAAGAAAGGGCAGCGCATCTGCCTTGGATGCTTCTGGGAGTTCATATCTTGGATACGGTTGCCTTGGCAACTGAACAAGGATGTTTTAAGAGAACAGTATTAGCCTCCGGAAAAAGACTCGCGCAGATGGGTTTCTTCTGGTTTCTTCGGGTTTAGAAACATGCTATTAGAATCCACGAACAATACTGCGAGTAGCCTCCGAACTCAGCTTCTTTGAGAACAGCGTGCCCTCCACAGCGAGGCATTTGCCAAGCCCCGGTTATAACAAAATAAAAAAACCAAGAAAAAACGATGTTTTGAAATGCTGGTATTATTCGGAGCCACTGGTAGTTCCTCTGGTGCATGCAATGACATTGCTACATTAAAGGAATAAATACATGCAACTGTGTACAAGAAACATTTCTCCAGCCCCCACCTGTCCCTTCACCCCAGGGACGCATCAGTGCAGCTCCCTTGATGTAGATGGGCCCAATGTGCCGGTACTCTCCAATTAAACTGTTGTAATTCACAAGTAAAAAAGACCAGAGATGAATGACTTCATGCAGATGTATTGATTGAAGAAAGATCCCAACACAGCTTCTTGCCAGACACAGCTGGACCAACTGTCAATGATGCCACAGGGATGACATCACACCAGAATCTACACAGCATCACAGAGATGTGCCATTCCTGGAATGGCAGCATCTCTCAATGGAATATAACATAAACGTATTACGTCTGTCTTGAGAAGTGCAGGTACTCTCCCTCTTAAAATAAACAAAAAAGTGCCCGTGCTAGGTATTGGACAGAAATGGTCCATTTACGACACTGAGCTCGATGAGACATCGGCCCATCATCATCCAGGGATGACCGGGGGAGCGGACCACAGCCACAAAATCATTAAAACTGCCAAGTGTGCTCAATCAGTGCCTCCCAAAGGGAAAGGCACTGCTTCCACACCAGAAACCGTGTCATCAAAAAGGAGGGCCTCAAGCACTGGAATGAAAAATTTCCTAGCAATCGTAAAGGAAAGTTTCAATTCTAATAAGGACGCAGAGGGGAGCATTAGGCTGTTCTTTCTCCACTTTATTTTTCAGCAGCAGCCATTGGGAACACAGAACAGAACAAACTACATTTCCCATGAGTCCTCGGGAAATGCAGCAACAATTTTCTCAACATCAGCAATGTCCAATCAGAGTGCATGAGCTCCAATTACTTCCCCCAGGGACGATTTATCCTCCTCTTTCTTCCTGTGAAAACAGCCGGTAATTGTCCTTTTCACTCCTGTTTAGTTGAGTATGTCCCTGCAACACAAAGCAACGATGAGAAACTTTACACCACTGCCTTACTCAGCAAAACTCCAAACATCACTGAAAAAGGAGACATAACTTGAACCGCTCAAGCATTGGTTGACAGTAAACAACGGATGAAAACCTGTCTGTGAGATATGATTTGTGATGAGCCAGGAAGCGTGGCGCCTGCAATGTTTATGTTGTGTGTGTTTTGAGTGTGTGTAACACGGTGCAACCAGGATAGGGGAAGTACCCTGTAACCCCTATATGTGTGTGGGAAAGACCCGCACTTAGGTTCACTTCCGATACAGAGGTGACCCAGTGCCTGCGCCTCGCTCAAGCGTACCCGCTCCAGGTTATGGTCAAGGGCGTACCCTCCTGTTAACCGTTGTTTTGAGGATTTTGCAGTTCTAAGATCGCCGGTGCCCCGGCTATTCCCAACACCACTGCTTGCTTTAATTTTACTGCACATGCATTTTCCTTTGGATCTCAATCATTTCGGTTTTCCTAGTATCCTCACTCTGCCTGCACCATCCGTTGATCTAGAACAGTCGATCTGATTTTTCACCACGTGTTGCGTTTTAGGCACATCGGCCGCGCAACTTTGATGCTCAGAGAATTCTGTCCATAGGATTTCAGATAGTTTGATTGACCTTTTCCTGCACCTTGGATTACCATTTCTTTTCTACACCGAGCACAGCCCATCTGGTTTGGAATTATCACTGGATAGACGTTGCTCAGAAGGCTCTCTTTTGCTCTTCAGCCCTGAAGAAGTCACGGGATACTTCCCGGTGTGAAAAACACGTGTTGGCTGGTCAAGCTTTCAATAACTATAAGTAAAACGATTTGAAAAACGTTCCAAAAAGATTTGAATGGACTAATTAAGAGGACATTTTGTGATTCATGAAAACTTTGCTACTTAGCACATTTATCCTAATAATGCGTGCCCAGGGTTTTGCTTTTTAACGGATGAAAACCTTACTTACTTCAGTACAAAGCTGCATCAGGAGGGTTGTCATACCAGGGTGGGCTAATCCTTGCCTCCGAGTCCTTAATAGAATTGAAATTTTCTTTTACGATAGCTAGGACATTTTTCATTCTATGTCAGGATCAGAGACTCAGATTAGGCTAGTTTAAAGCTTGTCCACCTCCACAGATGCAAGGCCCAGGCCAGGCCCAGCACCAGCTTAAAATAGAACCTTTTAAAAGTAGAGTCCGAAGACCAGTCTGCCGCATTCAGGATGTCCTCTGTCCTCTAGCCGCAGGCCCAGGCAAAATGCCATGGATGCCATCTTACAGAGTGGGCTCCAAAATTGGAAGTATCTATCCCTGCCTTTTGCATGGCCCAACTGACCCATCTGGCTATAGTTCGGGAGGAGACCGCTCAGTGCAGTTTAGTAAGGGCAATGAATAACTGCCAGACTCCATGTGGGTGGAGCTGTTCAGTCAAAGTTTCATAAGCCTTGAGTACTCGTACCACGCACAGCTTGAGGGCATCCTGAAAGGCTGGATAAGATACCAACCTTGAAGTACACTTTGTCCTTCTTGATATATGAAAAGTGATCCCCTTTGGGATATACACTGTACCTGTCAGGTCTAGTGAAATCAAGCAAAGGAGGGTTGCCAACTTTGCAGAAAGTCCTTGCATTTCCAGTGTTCCCTGAAATCTGCCATGTCATAGGATACAGAGCTCCCGAAAGAAGCAGGTGATGAGGGTTCCCGTGGGTTTCTGAAGGAGACCCTGAATTAGGAGGAGACTGATTGGAAAATCGCACAAAAGTCCCATCAGAACTGGAAACCAAGCTCCAAACGGGGGTTATCAACACTAGATCCACCTGCTGTCTCTGAACCTGGGCAGACAGCCACATAATCATTTTAAAGGGGGGGGATGCGTAGTCCCTCTTTGAGCTCCAATCCTGGAGAATTTCATCCACTGCCGCTGCTCCCGAGTCCGGGCGCCAGCTGCAGTACCTCTCTAGCTGGTTGTTCAGATGAGAGGCAAAGAGGTCGATCATGAAAGGACCTCAACAAGCCTGAAGCTCCCGGAATACCTCCGGGTGCAGCTTCCACAGACTTGTGTTGTGCCAGTGGCATGAATGTCAATCCATGACCTGATTGGAGGAAACTGGGAATTGTTCTGCCGACAAAGAGATCTGGTGGTTTAGACAGTACTCCCAGAGATCCCAGGCCAGATCCGACAAAACCTTTGACCTCGTCCCATAGGTGGTTGACGTATCGGACCAGTGCAACATCCATTTTTAAAAGGACCAGCCCTGCATCCTGTCTTTGTCCCAGCTTTTCACCACAAAGGACCCCGGGATCAGCTCCATACAATGTATGTGAAGCTGTCATTCTTCTGAGACTCATCTTCCGCCTGTGAATATGTCCCCGCATCAAGCCCCCTAGCCTGTACCACTGGCATCCGACTCAATCACCCAGTCTGGCTGCGAACCGAAGATGTCACGCCCGTTCAATGTTTTTATGTTGGAGATCTATCATCAAAACTTGGTCTACGCCTCCTCCGAGAGAGGAACAGACTGGTAATATGTTAGCCCTTTGCGGAGGTGTGAGCTCTTGAGTCGCTGCTACTCCCTGTAGTGCAGAGGGCCTGGGAAAATGGCCTGAATTGAGGAAGAGAGGAGGCCCATCACTCTGGCCAGGTGGCAAAGGGAAACTGAGGTCTAGGCTATGGTTCGCTTGAGTTCATGCTTGATCTTGGACAGCTAGTGAGAGGGAAGACTTAAGGTGACTTCCACCGAATCCACGATGAAGCTCAGAAACTGAATTTTTGGAGAGGGGCAAGCATGGACTTTGACTTGTTGATCACAAAATACAAGGATTCTAAAAGGCCAATTGTTACTTGGAGGTGGGACATCAATGGCAGAGGGCACTGATTCAGCAGGATGTCTAACAAATTATTAGCCTGGTCACAAAAACTCTGAGGTGCTACACCGCCACCTAATTACCTTGGTGAAGCACCAGGGAGCGGAGGATAGACCGAAAGGTAGGGAGGAAAATTGGAAAATCTCAGACTGCCACTAAAACTGAAGGAAACGCCAGTGAGGGGGAAATGTCGGATTCGTCAGGTAAGCATCTTTGAGGACCAAACGGACCATCCAATCATTACTCTGCAAAAGATCCCTGAGGAGGTGAGTTCTCTCCATTTTGAAGTGGTGATAGATTAGCCACCCATTGAACTCTCTGAGGTTTATCACTGGATGGTGGCCCCCATTCCGCTTTTCTACCTAGAAAACATTGCTAAGGAAACCTTGAGGATGGTGGCACAAATGCTCTCTTTGCCATGAGGTCGGAGACTTCCCTGTCTATTAAGGCCACCTGTACTGGGGAGAAAGCAATCGGGCTAGGGTGAGTGGTCTGTATGGGGCAATCATAGAACTCTATCTAAAAACTCCTGACTGTCTGCATAGCACAGGTGTCCAAGGTCAGGGCTGCCCAGTTGTGAAAGAAGAGTTGCAGCCTGACCCCTATTCCTACATCCACTGAGTTTTGAACTCTTACCTTGTTGGGCGTTGAAAGAGCCATTGACTCTTCCTTTACCCCCTCGCTGTCCTGGGTATGAGCATGTGGGATAGAAATTCCTGAACTTAGCTGGGTCCTGCCACTGTCCTGTGCAGGATTCCTTGCCTCAGTTGGGAGCTTAATGGTAAGCACGGCCGGTCGAGTGCCCTCAACCACGACCGGCGCCGCCAAAAACACGGGGTGTAAAGATACATTTTTTGGAGGCTTGAGCCTTGTCCAAAGAGTTGAAAGTATTTACAAACTTCCCAAACTCTTTCATGAAGGGGGTCCCTGAAGATATTGCCCTCCGCTATATGTCCTGCCTCCAAAGTGGTGAGCTCTCCCAACTTCGGATCTGTTTTTATTAAGAGGGAACGCCATCTCTCTGTTGAAATCATGGAGTTCGCATTTACCATGAAGATAATTGCCCTGTGGGCTCAACTAGAGAGAGCCTCTGGAGAGATGAGGGCTCCAGAAGATTTTGCGTCCTCCCCTTTGTCAAGAATTTTAGCTAGCGGGCCTGTCATATCCAACAGTTTGTCTTGGCAGGATCGTCAAGAGAAATCGATCTATTTCTTGGGATTGCACACAAATTTAGCTAGGAAAGTGGCCCTCTTGGTGTCTATTTCTGGTGTGACAGACTTTGCCCTCCATCGCCGGGTTAGGGCATTCGGCGCAGACGCAGCTCCGCACTTCCTTATCCAAGGGCTTCCTAAGCCTAGCGGTAATATAGGATGCCACCTATAGGGTGGGGGTCCATTCTGCAGATCTAGGGTGCAACAAAGTCGTCAGGGTTCAACATGTTGCTCAACTCATGGGGTTTTGTCCCTGGACAAGCCGCCACTGGGTGTCAAGGCCTGCCTGAATCCCCGTCCCATTCCGACTTCTGGGGCGAGTCATCCGGGTCCCCCACGGGGAAGGGAGCACGATCCCCGGAGGGCCCCCCCAGACCATCCGTTGGAGGGGTGGGGTTGAATAGATTCTGTGAGTCCATAAAGGATTTCTTTAGGTTTTCGAATGCGTCGATGTCCACCCCTAGCTCTTTTGCACGCTTGCGCTTAGGCTCTTCGGCGGAGGTGAAAGGCTGCTCTGGAGTTAGAGGGTCTTGGACCCCAGAACGATCTTCCCTCTGCCGAGGGGTTTTAGGCAATTTGCCTGGAGTGGAACGATTTTCATCGCCAAGTGTGCCACCACCTGCATAACCGTCTTGAGGATGGACGTGTCCATCACCTGGCAAAAATTGTCATTGATGGGGAAGTAAGTTATCTCTTCTCCTCCTCATAATAATTCTCAACTCTTCCATTACTGCAGTTCAGTCAAAGAAGCTGCTGCTTGAGGGGTAGTAGATAGGGGATGTCCCCCAGTAATCACCCAAAGTTTACTACCACATAGGGTTACCCAGGGGTTAAAATCATGCAGGGCTCAGGCTCCCTACTGCTACAAGGGTATTGCCTAGCCTGGGCCGGTCCCTTATTGAGAGGAAAGGTCTTACCCACAGTGCGGGTGATTTGCTCCAGGCAGGGGGCTCCGTGAAGGCTCAAAGCTCAAATAGAGGGTCTCTGTTCTCCCACATGTACAAGGTGCAGTTGCCATGCTTGTGTCAATGCGCTCTGTGAAGTGGAAGACGGGTGCTACGGCCGCCCTTGGGGTAGAGACGTGCTAAGCGCGTCATTACTGATCACGGTTCCCCTAGCAGTCAGTAGTCCGCACCGTAGGCGGAGCCTATGACTGAGAGAGAGCGGCTACGAAAGGGACGAAAGTGTTCCTGCAGCTGCTCTGAAACACAAATGAGGTTAATGGCAGCGCAAAATAAACAGCACGCACAGTGCATCAGTAAATGCCACCAAACATTGCATATACAACTCTAAAAACATGAAACAACGAAATATAAAGCAGAGCAGAGAAAGCACTTATCTTGGGCTGCTGGGGCAGCGAAGAAAGAGGAGGATAGAGCGTCTTCAGGGGAAGCCATTGGAGCTCCTGCACTCTGTTTGGACATTGCTGATGTTTAGAACATTTTTGTTGCATTTCCTGAGGACTCATGGGAAATGTAGTTTGTTCTGTTCTGTGTTCCTAATGGTTGCTGGTGAAAAATAAAGCGGAGAAAGAACAGCCTAATCTGAACCTCCGATCTTGACATAGAATCAGACTGGAGCACCACTGTCATTAAGACTGATGGCATCAGACACTGCTTGCAGGCTGGAACTATAGTGCCATTAAAAAGAAGGGCATCAACACAAGCAGAAGACCAGCTCTCCAATGACCCTAAATCTGAGGGCATGGACGCTGGCAGCAGATCCAGCATCACTGCCATTAATACAGTGTAAACTGGACACCAGCAGCAGACCACAGCCACACAAATCATTAAAACTGAGGGCACCAGAAACTGGCATCAAAACTGGAACCTCCCCTCTGAAGTTGGCATTCACTGGCCGTTTGTTGGAACTTCAGTGACATTAAAATGATGAGGACTCCACTCTAGCATTATCTTTACAATTGAGGGCTGGAACTACAGTGTCAATAGTCAGAATGTGTCTTCACAATCAGCCCTGTATCAGGACTCTTTTTTACGCCATTGACATGTCAGGTTAGGGATAGGTTTGAGTCCAGGATTACTCCCATGTTCTTTTTTTCCCCTTGAGGTTACTGGTGGGGCCTCTAAATCTTTTTGCGATACATGGTCCGTTTTTGAGTACCGGGACGAGGAGAGGGGTCCTCCAACTGTCTAGAGTTCCAGTTCTAGCCAGACAATTTCTATGGAGTGGTAACAAGAAAGTCAGGCCCAAATCACAGTGGCCCTCTTTTTGACATTACAGGGTCCAAGACTGTTTGAAGGCCTGCTGGGTTTACATATAACATTTGGGGTTCTTTTCAAAAAGGCAAAGGCAGTATGCAAAATTAATACTTGTGCAACCTATGGCTGGTAGCTTTATTCTACCTGACTTCTCTCTGAGGATGTTGTGATTACAGGGACTGCCTAAAACTGGATTTTGTTGTTAGATGTGGATGTGTCAATTTTGATAACGTATATAGATTTCCCAATTCATGCCCTTATATAGGTACAATTCACATTGCCCTTATTTAGGCATAGATATCCAGTCCTTATTTAGACATTGCTCATGCTAACCAAATACAGGCATGGTCAACTACATCCGATCCTCTACGTCACAACGAGTTCTTGCAAAACCAGACTCTTAAGCCTGTAGGACTTCCCCTTGCCTGGATATTGATTTCTCCAAGAACTCATTTATTATGCATGAACATCTCTTCCTTAGGGGTTCATTCATGACGTTCTTATGCCCGACTTGCACGTCAATACTGGCATTCCTAAACACCTTCAAGGTATAAATATACCTTCACTTGCTATGGAAAGGCAAGGTGCGGTTCGACTACCTACTTGCACGACGCGGCTCACCACAGCAAGTCCCGAAAGAAGTCAAGTCCCCAACTGACACATTGACCAAGACGCTGTCATCCTCCTCGCTGAGAATCCAGCACCAGTGTTTCTGACTCCCCTTGTGGGGTGTTAGAGATTGAGTCCCGGAAAAGAGATACCAACCTCTCTCATTCTAAGGTATGGAGCTGATTAGAACCTACAGACATTTTTGGCAATCTTGGCAAAACTAAACTTAGACTAAACTAGACTATAGCTAAAAAGAGGACCAACTTCTTCCCTCGTACTACACTTAGGTTACGTTCACTGGGGTAGGAATATTTTAGAAGCACCAGTTGAGTATTTTAGCCTGTGTTATTTATGTATGTATTTTTATATATGTCATAGCTACAGACCATGCTATTACAGTATTATTTTATATTACTGCTAACGCTGTACGTATTATACTTCACATTCTGTTTTACGATTGTAGCAGTTCATATCTCTTGCATGAGAAATAAGACTGTTCAATAAACCATTTTATTGAAACGCCCATCTCACTATTTCTATGCAAATCTGTAGAAACGAAGCATGCATGATTGACTAAGTGAAACTGTGATCTATTGTTTCCACGACTCTGAAGATATTGTTCCGATTCTAAGGGAAACAAAGGTGTCATGTTTATGCGGTTGTCAGAGACTAATCCCTTCTTGTTTATTCGAGAAGTTTCTAGTGACCTCTGAATAAGCTGACACACACAAGTAATTAGGTTTAATGTACTTGATCGAGACATACTGACCTCAGTCCTATGTCAAATCTATAGTGTACATTAGAACATTGGAATGTTGGTAGATCCATTGAAAACAATGGAGTGCTCCGGGCTTATAATGGCTGGTAAAAGCCTGAAGCTCCAACATTTCAATGTTTCTTTGTTCACCGCTCTGGCTGTGAACAAAGGCTTCAGGGAGCCTGAGGGGATTCCAATCCCCTCATGTTCCCATAAGGCTTTGCTTTTTTTGTTAGAACATTCTGCCCTCTAGTGGCAGAATGTTCTAATAGCCTTATAGCCCTTCGTAGCTGGGCTATACCGGCAATTAAAGTCACTCCCCGTTGTTAAAGGCCCTCGCCTTCGGTTCGGGCCTTTAACGCTGGAGAGGGCCTTTAATAGCCAGTATAGCCCTCTATGGCGGGCTATAAGGCTATATTATTCCAAAGCGCAGAGCCTATCAGGGTTATAGGAACTACACAACATGGTGCCCAATGGTTTGGTAAGGCACTAATTTAATGCTAGATACTGAAGTAACTCAGTGGTGCTTTTCTCAGAGACCCTCTACTTATAATACTCCATAAGACATCTGGAGTGGGTAGAGATAATATCCGCCATAGCTGAGTAGGGCGAAAATCCTATGTATTCGCTTTTTTGGTTTTTTCAACGTTGAAGGATACAGTGTTCCAAAATATTGTGCACCTTATCTTTGTTCCCTCGAAACTTGCTCTGCAATTTTCAATTCATAATGTCAGCTAAAGGCAATAACACCAAAACCGGAGGAGCTGCAGCCGACGATGTCGCGGTAGCTTTAAACTATACAGGTTTTACTAAAACCGGTGAGAATGCTATAATCATTCCTATTAATTTAAGGAGAGCCATCACTCTCAAATTAAAAAAGCATGGCCTAACACCAAGAGGTGGTAGAGCAGATTTTGTGATAGAGGCACACGAATCTCACCAGACAGAGGTATTCAACTCATGGATAGTATTCCCAGAATCAAATCCAGTGACACATTTGTTTCACTTTTACAAAGAAGATGATCCCCCAGAGGGAATATATTCCTTTTGAGGATATTGCATTTCCACTCACATACCAGGAGCATGAGCTCTGGTTTAAAGGCACCCTAAAACATTTAAATCACATTACCAGGTTTGGTCCACTAGTTAGATCAGGAGCAACATGGCTGGTTTTAGCAGGTTACACACCTCATCCTAAAATCGAAGAAATGACAGATGTAGAATAACTTGCTCAACTCAAAGAGTTAATCAAAATCTACAGACAATTGGTCCAATATGTCATGTGGACTCTTACAGTCCAACCAACATTAGTTATTCCACAACAAACCTCTCACCAGGGGAATACACAAAAAATCACTTTACACACAGTCATGGGTAAATTGCCTGCAAACCGTGAACAAATTCCATTCTGGATAGCTCAAAAAATGACTCAAATCAAAGCAGTATTTCCTAATACCAGCCCTAATGAGAAACAGAATTCTAACAATATGTTTACCAATGGGGATCACACCAAATCTGGAAGACTGCACCACTTGGAGCACAGTCTTTGCTGCAATCTATAATAAAACACATGGTGTTCCGTCTATGGTGGTAATACCTGACGTCCTGAAACAGATTCAAAACGAATACGGGGCAGAGCCTGCTCTGAATTTAGGTATGAAATTACTGAAAAATTTTAACCAGGTCTCATCAATAATATTATCTAATATTAAAGGAGAAGCAGCATCAGTGGCAATCCACCAGAAATTAAGGGAATTTGATGTAACAGAACAACCACAAGAACTAGCCAGAATAATTGAAATCCTATGAAGAATTAGGCAGAGACAGTTTGGGCAGGAAACCAGTTAAACCACAACTGTCTGAAAGTCTTGAAAAGGTCTTTACTAAACACACTCCTACATCTTCTATAAAGAAGTGGGAAAATAGCAAACAAACTTCCAAAGAGAAGCGTTCTCATTCCCGAGGAAGGTCTCCTCAAAAGGAGCCCTCTGAAAGGAGGTATAACCTCAGGAATAGGGATCATTTGAGAAAACCTGACAGGTATCAAGATACTGATACATGTTCCTCTTGTACCTTTCAGATATTGTCACAGATATCCGAAAGAATAAGACGGTCAGACAACAAGGAAGAACGCATAAAGTCCAAAGACGATCAACACGTTCAGAAAAATAAACCAAAAACTCAATTCACCAAAAAGAAAGTAGCAGGCCTAAAAATCAGACATGCTGAGGTAACTGAGGACATAACTCAAGAACGGAGAATGGGCTCAGACAATGTTGGACAGCGGAGCAGAAGTATCACTAGCTCACCAGAACCTGAAGGGACTTCTGGAGACAGTGGACTTGAATGAAGACATTGAAGTTGAAACTGCAGATATCGGGGTTAGCTCTCCACATAGGTTATATGAAATAACACTCCGGATGGAGGGAGAAATACCAAGAAAAGTGAAAGCACTCTTTTGGGAGCGACTTTCCAAGGGTTATGATATACTTCTAGCAGAACAAGACTGGCCACCAGAATTTGTCAGGGAGTGTCCACATGGCGAAGACATCATTATACCAGCCTTCTCTAATCATATAACAATACATTTAAAATACACTTATGCCAGAAATGGGCAGTTGTCCAATCTCAAGCATTATATAACAAGCATTTGCAATGCAATAGGTCTCGCATTAGGAAAGTGTGAGCTATTGGTATTGTAAATGACAATTTTTTTAATATGTGTTGGCTTTGAAAATATATAAATAGCATTGTTATTCACAAAGCCAATAGCTTACACTTTCCTAATGTGAGTCCTATTGGCTATGGCAATGCTTATTGTTAGCAAGCAAGGACAGTGCTGTTGTGGTGCTGAGTGATGATGTAGTTGGGCTGAGTGATGTGGTGGTGTATTAGAGTGATGTGGTGGTGTATTAGAGTGATGTGGTGGTGTATTAGAGTGATGTGGTGGTGTATTAGAGTGATGTGGTGGTGTCCCTGAGTGATGTGGTGGTGCCCCTGAGTGATGTGGTGGTGTATTAGAGTGATGTGGTGGTGTATTAGAGTGATGTGGTGGTGTCCCCGAGTGATGTGGTGGTGTTCCCGAGTGATGTGGTGGTGTCCCTGAGTGATGTGGTGGCATCCCTGAGTGATGTGGTGGTGTTCCTGAGTGGTGTGGTGGTGTCCCTGAGTGATGTGGTGGTGTCCCTGAGTGGTGTGGTGGTATCCCTGAGTGAAGTGGTGGTGTCCCCAAGTGATGTGGTGGTGTCCCCGAGTGATGTGGTGGTGTCCACGAGTGATGTGGTGGTGTCCCTGAGTGATGTGGTGGTGTCACTGAGTGATGTGGTGGTGCCCCTGAGTGATGTGTTGGTGTTCCTGAGTGATGTGGTGGTGTCCCCGAGTGATGTAGTGGTGTCCCTGAGTGATGTGGTGGTGTCCCTGAGTGATGTGGTGGTGTCCCTGAGTGATGTGGTGGTGTCCCTGAGTGATGTGGTGGTGTCTCTGAGTGATGTGGTGGTGCCCCTGAGTGATGTGGTGGTGCCCCTGAGTGATGTGGTGGTGTTCCTGAGTGATGTGGTGGTGTCCTAGAGTGATGTGGTGGTGTCCCCGAGTGATGTGGTGGTGTCCCCGAGTGATATGGTGGTGTCCCCGAGTGATATGATGGTGTCCCTGAGTGATGTGGTGGTGTCCCTGAGTGATGTGGTGGTGCCCCTGAGTGATGTGGTGGTGTCCCTGAGTGATGTGGTGGTGTCCCTGAGTGATGTGGTGGTGCCCCTGAGTGGTGCCTCTGAGTGATGTGGTGGTGTTCCTGAAGGATGTGGTGGTGTCCCCGAGTGATGTGGTGGTGCCCCCGAGTGATGTGGTGGTGTTCCTGAGTGATGTGGTGGTGTTCCTGAGTGATGTGGTGGTGTCCCTGAGTGATGTGGTGGTGCCCCGGAATGATGTGGTGGTGCCCATGAGTGATATAGTGGTGTTCCTGGGTGATGTGGTGGTGTCCCTGAGTGATGTGGTGGTGTCCCTGAGAGATGTGGTGGTGCCCCTGAGTGATGTGGTGGTGCCCCTGAGTGATGTGGTGGTGTCCCTGAGTGATGTGGTGGTGTCCCCGAGTGATGTGGTGGTGTCCATGAGTGATGTGGTGGTGTTCCTGAGTGATGTGGTGGTGTCCCTGAGTGATGTGGTGGTGTTCCTGAGTGATGTGGTGGTGCCCCTGAGTGATGTGGTGGTGTCCCTGAGTGATGTGGTGGTGTCCCCGAGTTATGTGGTGGTGTCCTCGAGTGATGTGATGGTGTCCCCGAGTGATGTGGTGGTGTCCCTGAGTGATGTGGTGGTGTTCCTGAGTGATGTGGTGATGTTCCTGAGTGATGTGGTGGTGCCCCTGAGTGATGTGGTGGTGTCCCTGAGTGATGTGGTGGTGTTCGTGAGTGATGTGGTGGTGCCACCGAGTGATGTGGTGGTGCTCCTGAGTGATGTGGTGGTGTCCCTGGGTCATGTGGTGGTGTCCCTGAGTCATGTGGTGGTGCCCATGAGTGGTGCCCCTGAGTGATGTGGTGGTGCCCCTGAGTGATGTGGTGGTGCCCCTGAGTGATGTGGTGGTGTCCCTGAGTGATGTGGTACAGCAGCACAGAGACTGAGGCTAAGAACACGCAGGGTTGAGTGCTACAAAGCGAGTTCAGTTTCAAAGCACAGAATGATGGAGCCGGAAAAAAGCAAGGGGAAACAGGAAAACACAGGGATTGTGAATAATGATAGAGGCAGCTAGGGCTGGGGCTTGGACAGCAATCAAATACGGGGTCGAGAAAGCACTGAATGGGAGAACACGGAAAACACACAGGGCCAAGGAAGGAAGATGCAAGCACACGGGAGAGCAGGCGGATGGGGCTTGCACACCAATCAAGTACGGGGTCGAGAAGGCACTGAATCGGAGAACACGGAAAACACCCAGGGCCAAGGAAGGAAGATGCAAGCACACAGGAGAGCAGGAGGATGGGACTTGGACAGCAATCAAGTACGGGGTCGAGAAGGCACTGAATGGGAGAACACGGAAAACACCCAGGGCCAAGGAAGGAAGAAGCAAGCACACGGGAGAGCAGGCGGAGACAAGCTCTCTGCATTGCTGTGGGGGGTGGGGGATCGGGAACGCATTTTTTTTAAGTCTGATGCGGGGGCAGGGGAGCAGCAGCCTTTGAAGTCTGATTGGGGGGAGCAGCAGCCTTTGAAGTCTGATGCGAGGCACAGACAAATGGTGGTGTGTGACGTGGCTGGTTTGTGCACGCGCATAGATCACATGAACTGTGTCTAATCCGCCGTTTTGGTAGACTGTTCTTTTCCACTTACTATAATCTCGCCGGAGCAATGCGCAAGCGCATTGGCTCAGGCGAGACCTAAAAAGCGTCATCTGCGAACCAAACTCTACCTTTTTGCCAAATTTGGTGTAATTCCGTTCAGAAGTTCAAGCTGTAGCCCGTCTTAAAGGTCCCTATGGAAAATTGCATGGGGAAAACACGTTTTGGGACCCCCCTTTTTTCTCGGGCCCCCGCTTGACGAATCACCCCGAAACTTTCAGGATGGGAGCGGGCCATGTTCTTGGAGAATTTCGCGAAGATTCGTCAACCCGCACCAAAGTTATTCCAAATAGAATGTTGCAGATTTCCTATGGAAACTAGTTCCTAACTATATCTACCTACTGGAGACCGCCAGTTTTTTTGTATTATATTATATATATTATATATAATATATATATAATATATATAATATATTATAATCCCATTGTACAGGAACTTCCATCATTTGTTAAAGATACCAGTCACTTCCTTCAGATTATTGAAAAATTAAACCAAACCTACACATTTTTTTTTTTTTTAAAACCTTTATTGAACAATGAAAGCTCACAAATACTGGCCTACAACCCCACGGGCTGGCCAGAACAGAATGGTCGAATAACCAGCATACAAAAAGAAGATCTGCACAGGATATAACATCAGGAGCACTGGTGAAGCAATAAAAACCATCGAGCGTTCAGCAAGAGCAGGATAATAAAGGTTAATTTTCTAGCACGGGGAGGGGACCAAAGGAATAACGGGCCGTCTATGAGAATACAAGGGAGGGACCGCGGCAAGCCGCCATTTTATAAACACAACGTAAGAAAATGACTCCATATAATCAAATCTAGCAAAGGACAGAAACAGAATCAGACCATCAAATAGCGACAGTGGCAACAGTCAATCGCGCTCACTCACCTCCGCCCCTACCCGAACAAAGAAGACGTGATCAAAAAGCCCCATCACAAAGACTATGCAATACGCACCCCAACGGAAAAGGGGGACCACCATAAAGGAGGAAGGGAAAGAGGGAGAAAAAGACAACAAAAGGAACACCCGCCAGACCATGCACCCCCAGGGGGAAAAACAGGACAATAAAACCGGCATGCGATGTAACAGAAACACGATACCAGAATAGGCAGCGAACCACAATCAGCCACACACCGGAAGAAGGACAGAAAACCCCCGGGGGAGACACGAGGTGACAGAGTCCCGAAAAAGTGAATACACAAGAGCCATAGAACAAAAAAAGGGAAAATAAGGGGGGAAAAAGACCCCCCGACACAAACAGACCCCCCCACCCACCCCTAAGCACACCCTGCACCCCTGCAGAAGGCTACGGCCTACCCCCCCCCGCAGCGTGCCTGTCGCCCTAAATAGAACCCGAAATATAGTGGAGCAAGAAAAGTTGGAATTAAAAGACAAAAAAAAGGGGGGGGGAAGGAAGGGAAGGAAAGAAGGGAGTAAAGACATACAAACATACACACGGGGGAGGGCCAAAGACAGGAGTAAACGCACCCATCCACCCGCCCGGGTTAAAGGTCCAAGTCCTCGGGAAGCCAAGAGTATCAGGCCAAAGTCCAGGAACACTAACCAATTACACAGAACCATATCAGGACACAGAGATCTTCCAAACCGTGCATGAGCTACCGCATATAAGAGTCAGTTTTCATCAGCCCTGACCCTTTTTATCCAAAGCAGTAAGGGTCCGATCCAACGAGGACCCAGCCAGAAAGAACAGAAGGCAGGCAGCAGGAGAGTCCAACGGGAGTCCAAAAAAGTCACAGGAAGAAAAGCACGGAAGATCCAGGAAAAGCACAGAATGTAGCAAACGATGCAGGCACAGTTCCAAGGATATATCCATAAAAACCGACCCATCCGGGCCGGCACAGGAGACGTCATCGGGCAGTGGTGATTGAGAGGGACCAGGAGAATCGTGAAAGTCCGGCAAAACAAAATCCAGCTCCCGGGCCAAGGGAAGAGGAGGCAGCACAGGAGGAGAAGGCGCCATCAGGTTGCGCACCTCCGGGGCGGCAGCCGGGGCCGAGTCCGCCAGGAGAGTACCAGCCACACCCCGCGATATCAATGCCTCATCCGGTCGTGGGGGCCCGGGAGGCCCGCAGTGAGGAACCGTCTCCAGAGCCAGGAGTGGCGCGGCCACCGAGAGCCGCCAGGATAGCAGGATGTTTAAGATCCCCTTAAGTGCAGGAAAACCTTCACAGTATCCGACACCCGGGCCTTGCGGCGGGCCCCCAGTGCTCGTCCGGGCCCGGCCCAAACAAATGGGGTTGGTCGCCATCTTGAGAGCCCGAACAGGCCGCGCGGCCAACAACCTCCGCCGGGGCGGCAGTCAAGCAGATAAAGTCCCGCCGACAGGCAGAA
Organism: Lissotriton helveticus; assembly: GCF_964261635.1. Lineage (NCBI taxonomy): Eukaryota > Metazoa > Chordata > Amphibia > Caudata > Salamandridae > Lissotriton > Lissotriton helveticus. The sequence goes on from NC_136057.1 coordinate 1,610,996,162, forward strand.
GAACACCCCGGACAGGAAGGGGGGCCACCAGAAGAAGGGGATTCACCGGCCCCCCAATGTCGCCAGTCCCGTTTTCCGAGTCCGGCGGCAAAGAACAAAATGGCCGGACCGGAGAACAAAGGGGGAGGAAGCTGAACACACGAGGAACCCCAATAATGAAGGGCAGCGTCACCATCCAAGGCTGCCGCCACACAGGAGTCTCTCAGCCAGGAACCTCCGGCTCACACGAACAGCGGCCCTCCAATCACCTCCAGCGCGCCCCGAAGGGCAAGCCCGCAGGCTGCATCCGGCCCAGGAGCCGGGACGAAGAACCAGGCCAGTCCGCTCTCGAGTCCCGGGAATGGTCGGGGGCACTGCACCGGACCCACAGCAGCCAGGACAACCGGAACAAGTGGTAAGTGCCTGCAGTGCGTCGTAGTAGTACCACACAGCAAGGAGGGCTTCCCGGGGCAGGATAAATGCAGGATAAATGTGAAAAACACAGGCGGGCGAACGGAGCCGAGCTAAAGCGCGGCCATCTCGGTCGCGAGCTAGGCTCCTCCAAACCTACACATTTGATGATGATACTCTTCTGGCTACATTTGATGTTACATCATTATACACCAATATACCACATGAGGATGGGCTTATGGCGTTATCTGAAGCTCTTAATAAAAGAACTGTGAAAAAACCATCAACAAATGTACTCACCAACTTTGCTAGAGTCATCCTTAAATCCAACAATTTTACATTCAATGGAAAACACTATCTGCAGATACAAGGTACTTCCATGGGTACTCGGATAGCTCCATCCTATGCAAATATCTTCATGGGCAAACTAGAGAACAGTATACTTGCTACTTCTAGCATCAAACCACTGGTATGCCTAAGATACATTGATGACGTATTTATAATATGGAATGCAGGAAGTAGAACATTGGAACAATTTACAGCTAATATCAACAATATTCATCCTACCATCAAATTTACCAGCAGCAATACCAAACAGAAGCATCATCTCCCTTTTCTGGATGTGCTAGTCACCATTCATGAACACAAAATTACAACTGATCTGTACCACAAGCCTACAGATGCTCATTTATATCTAAACTGGACTTCATGTCACCCTCATCACACTAAACTGAGCATCATCTACAGCCAAGCACTCAGAATAAGACGCATCTGCAGCAATGAGGAAACATGTAAAGACCATCTACAGGAGCTTGCTACATTATTTAGAAGGCGAGGCTATCCTCTGCATGTCATACAGCAACAAATTGACAAGTCTTTGCAGTTACCCAGAGAAGCACTTATTTGGAATACCAGCGCCAGAAACAAAAGTGACAGAACTCCATTTGTAGTTGACTATCATCCATCAGCTCCCAACTACAGAAATATAATGCAAAAAACATTTCCCTTACTATCCACTTGTGAAAAATTGCAAAAGGTTTTTCCAAAACCGCCAGTCATTGCTTACCGCAGAGCTCCAAATTTACGACCTCTTATTGTGAGAGCTGAAATCAAGCAAGCTGTAACAAATGCAGGGGTTCATTGCTGTGACTCTAAAAGATGCATCACGTGTGAATACCTTTTACAAACATCATCAGTTACTAGTTATGTTACCAGAAGAACCTATGCAATAAGGCAGCATCTAACATGTCGCTCAACATGCATTATTTATGTGATTCAGTGCCAACGGCAAAGCTGTAAAAAACAATATGTAGGCTAAACAGTGAATGACCTCCGCACACGATTCAGGAACCACAAATCAGCAATAATTAATAAGAAAATTGACCAGCCTGTAGCCAATCATTTTAACCTTGTGGATCATTCCCTATCAGATTTGAAGATTTTCCCCGTAGAACATGTCTCAAAGGAAGAACTACTGGACTCCAAGGAAAACTTCTGGATGTACCGTTTAAAATCATTGCATCCAAATGGACTGAACATTACTGACAATACAACCTGATTAATGCATATCTCAAGAACTCTCAGGGCTGCATTGATTCCACATTCCAAATGGAATCTTCACTCATGATGCTTTTTGAAAATTCAGCTGTGTCATCTGTGCAGCCACTGAGCTTACCATCTTGAAACTACCTGAGGAAGGCGGAAGCTGAAACGTTGTAGTGGAAATATATTTTTGTTCTTTGGTGGATCTATCTGTTTGAGTCACTTCTTTCTTAAATATATATATATATATATGTATATATATATATATATATATATGATCCACCAAAGAGCCCTGCGCTCTAAGAAGGCACACAGCGCTTTCCCCACTTGTCGTGTCAGTTGCCTCTCTTTCACTCGCAATTTGACATTCCAATTATTCTTTCCCAACAGTCGACGCGTTTCGAGGCTGGTACGCCTCTTCTTCCTGGACTTGGCAGAGGGGTCAAGAAAACACTCACTGCTCGTTTCATTCCACTTTTATTTCTTTGAATGAAACACCGCCCTAAGTGGGCGTGGCATCGTCATCACTTCCAGCAGCATGCTGGTATTGGTAGTCCCATGAGCAGTTGGTAAGTAAAAACTATAGTAGTCTCTTTTACCCTCTTCGTTTTTGCCGTATTCTTTCCCTTTAGTAAGGAGGAAGGTTCCAAATTGAGTGATGTACTGCCCGGGAGAGCGTGCCGATCATGGAGGGGATGGTCCCCGCCCTCAGCCTTCCATGCTCAGCTTCAAGTCCAGACTGAGCAGGAACCGGTGCTCTTCTTCACGGCCAGGGTCGGCCGTGCAAAAATGATCCACCAAAGAGCCATGCGCTCTAAGAAGGCACACAACGCTTTCGCCACTTGTCGTGTTAGTTGCCTCTCTTTCACTCGCAATTTCACATTTCAATTATTCTTTCCCAACAGTCGACGCGTTTCGAGGCTGGTACGCCTCTTCTTCCTGGACTTGGCAGAGGGGTCAAGAAAACACTTACTGCTCGTTTCATTCCACTTTTATTTCTTTGAATGAAACACCACCCTAAGTGGGCGTGGCATTGTCATCACTTCCAGCAGCATGCTGGTATTGGTAGTCCCATGAGCAGTTGGTAAGTAAAAACTATAGTAGTCTCTTTTACCCTCTTCGTTTTTGCCGTATTCTTTCCCTTTAGTAAGGAGGAAGGTTCCAAATTGAGTGATGTACTGCCCGGGAGAGCGTGCCGATCATGGAGGGGATGGTCCCCGCCCTCAGCCTTCCATGCTCAGCTTCAAGTCCAGACTGAGCAGGAACCGGTGCTCTTCTTCACGGCCAGGGTCGGCCGTTCAAAAATGATCCACCAAAGAGCCATGCGCTCTAAGAAGGCACACAACGCTTTCGCCACTTGTCGTGTTAGTTGCCTCTCTTTCACTCGCAATTTCACATTTCAATTATTCTTTCCCAACAGTCGACGCGTTTCGAGGCTGGTACGCCTCTTCTTCCTGGACTTGGCAGAGGGGTCAAGAAAACACTCACTGCTCGTTTCATTCCACTTTTATTTCTTTGAATGAAACACCGCCCTAAGTGGGCGTGGCATCGTCATCACTTCCAGCAGCATGCTGGTATTGGTAGTCCCATGAGCAGTTGGTAAGTAAAAACTATAGTAGTCTCTTTTACCCTCTTCGTTTTTGCCGTATTCTTTCCCTTTAGTAAGGAGGAAGGTTCCAAATTGAGTGATGTACTGCCCGGGAGAGCGCGCCGATCATGGAGGGGATGGTCCCCGCCCTCAGGCTTCCATGCTCAGCTTCAAGTCCAGACTGAGCAGGAACCGGTGCTCTTCTTCACGGCCAGGGTCGGCCGTGCAAAAATGATCCACCAAAGAGCCCTGCGCTCTAAGAAGGCACACAGCGCTTTCCCCACTTGTCGTGTTAGTTGCCTCTCTTTCACTCGCAATTTCACATTCCAATTATTCTTTCCCAACAGTCGACGCGTTTCGAGGCTGGTACGCCTCTTCTTCCTGGACTTGGCAGAGGGGTCAAGAAAACACTCACTGCTCGTTTCATTTCACTTTTATTTCTTTGAATGAAACACCGCCCTAAGTGGGCGTGGCATCGTCATCACTTCCAGCAGCATGCTGGTATTGGTAGTCCCATGAGCAGTTGGTAAGTAAAAACTATAGTAGTCTCTTTTACCCTCTTCGTTTTTGCCGTATTCTTTCCCTTTAGTAAGGAGGAAGGTTCCAAATTGAGTGATGTACTGCCAGGGAGAGCGCGCCGATCATGGAGGGGATGGTCCCCGCCCTCAGCCTTCCATGCTCAGCTTCAAGTCCAGACTGAGCAGGAACCGGTGCTCTTCTTCACGGCCAGGGTCGGCCGTGCAAAAATGATCCACCAAAGAGCCCTGCGCTCTAAGAAGGCACACAGCGCTTTCGCCACTTGTCGTGTTAGTTGCCTCTCTTTCACTCGCAATTTCACATTCCAATTATTCTTTCCCAACAGTCGACGCGTTTCGAGGCTAGTACGCCTCTTCTTCCTGGACTTGGCAGAGGGGTCAAGAAAACACTCACTGCTCGTTTCATTCCACTTTTATTTCTTTGAATGAAACACCGCCCTAAGTGGGCGTGGCATCGTCATCACTTCCAGCAGCATGCTGGTATTGGTAGTCCCATGAGCAGTTGGTAAGTAAAAACTATAGTAGTCTCTTTTACCCTCTTCGTTTTTGCCGTATTCTTTCCCTTTAGTAAGGAGGAAGGTTCCAAATTGAGTGATGTACTGCCCGGGAGAGCGCGCCGATCATGGAGGGGATGGTCCCCGCCCTCAGCCTTCCATGCTCAGCTTCAAGTCCAGACTGAGCAGGAACGGGTGCTCTTCTTCACGGCCAGGGTCGGCCGTGCAAAAATGATCCACCAAAGAGCCCTGCGCTCTAAGATGGCACACAGCGCTTTCCCCACTTGTCGTGTTAGTTGCCTCTCTTTCACTCGCAATTTCACATTCCAATTATTCTTTCCCAACAGTCGACGCGTTTCGAGGCTGGTACGCCTCTTCTTCCTGGACTTGGCAGAGGGGTCAAGAAAACACTCACTGCTCGTTTCATTCCACTTTTATTTCTTTGAATGAAACACTGCCCTAAGTGGGCGTGGTATCATCATCACTTCCAGCAGCATGCTGGTATTGGTAGTCCCATGAGCAGTTGGTAAGTAAAAACTATAGTAGTCTCTTTTACCCTCTTCGTTTTTGCCGTATTCTTTCCCTTTAGTAAGGAGGAAGGTTCCAAATTGAGTGATGTACTGCCCGGGAGAGCGCGCCGATCATGGAGGGGATGGTCCCCGCCCTCAGCCTTCCATGCTCAGCTTCAAGTCCAGACTGAGCAGGAACCGGTGCTCTTCTTCACGGCCAGGGTCGGCCGTGCAAAAATGATCCACCAAAGAGCCCTGCGCTCCAAGAAGGCACACAACGCTTTCGCCACTTGTCGTGTTAGTTGCCTCTCTTTCACTCGCAATTTCACATTCCAATTATTCTTTCCCAACAGTCGACGCGTTTCGAGGCTGGTACGCCTCTTCTTCCTGGACTTGGCAGAGGGGTCAAGAAAACACTCACTGCTCGTTTCATTCCACTTTTATTTCTTTGAATGAAACACCGCCCTAAGTGGGCGTGGCATCGTCATCACTTCCAGCAGCATGCTGGTATTGGCAGTCCCATGAGCAGTTGGTAAGTAAAAACTATAGTAGTCTCTTTTACCCTCTTCGTTTTTGCCGTATTCTTTCCCTTTAGTAAGGAGGAAGGTTCCAAATTGAGTGATGTACTGCCCGGGAGAGCGCGCCGATCATGGAGGGGATGGTCCCCGCCCTCAGCCTTCCATGCTCAGCTTCAAGTCCAAACTGAGCAGGAACCGGTGCTCTTCTTCACGGCCAGGGTCGGCCGTGCAAAAATGATCCACCAAAGAGCCCTGCGCTCTAAGAAGGCACACAGCGCTTTCCCCACTTGTCGTGTTAGTTGCCTCTCTTTCACTCGCAATTTCACATTCCAATTATTCTTTCCCAACAGTCGACGCGTTTCGAGGCTGGTACGCCTCTTCTTCCTGGACTTGGCAGAGGGGTCAAGAAAACACTCACTGCTCGTTTCATTCCACTTTTATTTCTTTGAATGAAACACTGCCCTAAGTGGGCGTGGTATCGTCATCACTTCCAGCAGCATACTGGTATTGGTAGTCCCATGAGCAGTTGGTAAGTAAAAACTATAGTAGTCTCTTTTACCCTCTTAGTTTTTGCCGTATTCTTTCCCTTTAGTAAGGAGGAAGGTTCCAAATTGAGTGATGTACTGCCCGGGAGAGCGCGCCGATCATGGAGGGGATGGTCCCCGCCCTCAGCCTTCCATGCTCAGCTTCAAGTCCAGACTGAGCAGGAACCGGTGCTCTTCTTCACGGCCAGGGTCGGCCGTGCAAAAATGATCCACCATATATATATATATATATATATATATATATATATATATATATATATATATATATATATATATATATATATATATATATATATATATATATATATATTGTTTTTTTCAGGGCTTGATTGAAAGAACTGTATTCAGCTTACAATTAAACATCACTCCCAGGTTATATATACCCGTGAACCATTTGACACAGCTCCCAAGAATGTGATCATGGGGAGTTGTGCAAATTAACGGCACTGGAAAATGATAGGCGACCAGTAATATGTCTTATAATATTATATGTGCATATCAAAAATATTAGTAATGAACTGATTATCGCAGTTATAAAATGAATTACAGAATTGTTCGAAAATATGGACAAAGGTTTTGAAATTGCATCTTGTGATTAATTGTTTACATCACTTACCACTACAAGATGGCCGCCATGTTCAATGAATAATTTGCATGAATTGTGCCGTTTTTCATGTTTATTTTTTAATGCACGTGACAGGAAGTCACAATGAATTTTATTTAAATCACCCCAAAAAAATACGATGGTTTACACTGACGAAGGCGGCAACGCCGAAACGCGTTTGTAACCTTGTTATCTGCAAATGCTGTAATAAAATATGGCTAACCACGCTGGAGCGACTTTGAGTGCTCTTTTTTTAAAAGCAGTCCCGAGGATTGAGGGACCCAGTGTTGGGAGAATATATATATATATATATATATATATATATATATATATATATATATATATATATATATAGCACACATGCTCCCAGTGTTGGGCGTCGGCTAATTTTTTCCTTTGGTGCTGCCACAGCAGGATGCTCTGAACCTGCGTTGCTGAAACCGCCCTGTCAGGGTTGGAGGCCCCCCTTATCAGAGGAATTTGGCTGGAGATATATATATATATATATATATATATATATATATATATATATATATATATATATATATATATATATATATATATATATATATATATATATATATATATATATATATATATATATATATATGAAGAACAAATCCCAACCCGTCAATGGACGACAGGCTACGGCAGGGTGCAGACCTCAGGACGCCACATCAAACGGCCAAAAAGGCTCAAAGACGATCCAACTCGAGTGAGTATGCAGGAAAAACGTTTATTACAGAATGACGCGTTTCGCTCCACAGGGGAGCTTGTTCACATACAAACACCCAGAAAAAAATGAAGGTATATATACACAACATAGGGAGGGGCTTAAATGGGGGAACACGCCCATACAAGAGAAATAGAAGAATAGTGCACAAAATATTATTTTAAAAATGCAATAGCATGACAGTAAAATACGAACATGAAGGATGACAGTGGCAGAATAAACAATTGGTAACAGTATGTGAATAGGTGTAAATACACAAATCTGACACGTGGTAGTAAACAAACATTGAAATAAAAACTAATGGCAAAAATAGCTCAGAAACAGACTTATAGATAGTCTGATGCTCGAATAAAGGCACCACAATAAGTAACAGGCAAGTATAATGGCATAGTGCCAGAATCTAAGTTGAGTGCCAAAAAAAAGGAACCAGAAGGAGCAGATATGAGCCAGCAACATTGTATCAACCATATGTGTCAGAAACATCAAGACATAGTGCCGTGAATGAAAAGAACCACATTACTGTAAGGAAATAAAGGACTGCCACATCAACTAGAAAACACAACAATATGAGTCATGCGATGCAAAAGAAGTGCTAAACATAAAATACAAGTATGCCAAAAGTAATCCCCAAATGGTTGTAGAAAATTGGAAAAAGAAAATAAAGGGCCCAACCGAAAAATATGTAAAGTGATAAAAAGAAATCCAGAGGAAAACAAGGGAAATTAGCTACGAGGCAAAAGAATAGGTATTGGAAAGAGCAAGGGTTAAACTAACACCGATGCTAAGTAAGAGAATACCATAGAACCGATGCAAAGAGCATCAGAGCAGATAAACACAAATAGACCCAGACCACTGGATGCCGCAATTACTTGAACAAGAACCAATGTACTCACAGTCTAGGAAAGGGACAGATAAGAACCAAGATCAGAACCAAATACAGAACAAAATTTATAAGAAACTTTTCAAATCTTCCGTCAGATTTAAACCGTTTGGGGCCTTAGTGTCAAGTGACATGATAAGCTGGGATTCACGTTGTCTCAGTAGTTTTTCGCGGTCACCACCGCGGCTTGGTTGGGGTACCGAACATAGAACAGTATATTGTAAGTCTTTCAACTTTTTCTCATGAAATGCCTCAAAGTGTCTAGCCACAGGGTAATTACTGTCACTGTTAACAATGGCTCTAATATGTTGGAGTATTCTTTGATGAACAGGCAGCTTAGTGCTACCAATGTACTCCAAGTTGCAAGTACATTTGAGCTTGTAAACAACAAACTCAGATCTGCAAGTTAAATATTCGTTAATCAGGATAGGTACATCGCTGAACGCAGTGACATAATGAGTGGTGTTAGTGGCAAAATTACAGGCACGACAAGATGTGCATTTAAAAAAGCCCATTTTGTTAATTTTGCTGATTTTAGGTGGATTTTCAGGTGCTGCTCTATCCAGAGCATCACGCATGGATGGCGCACGTCTAAATGTGATAGTAGGTGTTTCAGGTAACAATGGGACAAGAATAGAGTCAGTCAGAATAATGGGCCATTCAGTACCAATGATGCGCCTAATCTTACGCTCTTGTGAGCAAAAAGTAGTGATCAATCTGACTGTACAGTGAGAGGTATCCTGTATGTTGTTAGTGTTAGCAGTGGTGGAGTCACTAGATGTGAGAAGTGAAACACGATCCACTGATAAAGCTTTAACTAAAGCTTGATCAAGAATGGTTCTGGAATAGCCTCTTTTTATGAAGCGCTGTCTAGATTCCTCAAGGCATGTGGTTAAAGAGTCATGATCACTGCAGATTCTGTGAATTCTAATGAATTCACCATAAGGAATACTGCGAATGGTATGTGTCGGATGAGAACTGCGCGCATGCAAAATAGCATTGCCCGCAGTGCTTTTGCGATGCAGTTTGGTCTCAAGTTTGTTGTCTTTAACAAATAGATGCACATCAAGGAATTCTGCTTCATTCACACTATACATATATATATATATATATATATATATATATATATAGACAGATAGATAGATACATACATACATACACACACACACACATATATATATATATATATATATATATAGATCGAGAGAGAGATAGATATATATCTATCAGCCCTACCCTCTTCAACGTCTACATGAGCCCCCTCGCAGCCATCGCACGCCAACACAACCTAAACATCATTTCCTACGCGGAAGACACCCATCTGATCCTCTCCCTCACCAACGACCCCGCCACCACCAGAGCCGGCCTCCAGGAAGGAATGAAAGACGTCGCGGAGTGGATGAAGCTCAGCCGTCTGAAACTGAACTCAGACAAGACGGAAGTTCTCATCCTGGGATCATCCCCCGTCCGCCTGGGACGACTCCTGGTGGCCCCCTGCTCTGGGCACCGCCCCCAAGCCCACGGACCACGCACGCAACCTGGGCTTCATCCTGGACTCCTCCCTAACAATGACCAAACAAGTCAACGCCGTCTCGACATCATGCTTCAACACCCTGCGCATGCTCCGAAAGATCTTCCGGTGGATCCCCGCCGAGACCAGGAAGACGGTCACCCAGGCTCTCGTCACCAGCCGACTGGACTATGGGAACACCCTCTACGCTGGGACCACAGCCAAACTACAGAAAAGACTCCAGCGCATACAGAACGCTTCTGCTCGGCTCATCCTGGACATTCCCCGTCGCAGCCACATCTATGCCCATCTGAGAGACCTGCACTGGCTCCCCGTCAGCAAGAGGATCACGTTCAGACTCCTCACCCACGCACACAAGGCTCTCCACGACATGGGACCGAAGTACCTCAACAACCGCCTCACATTCTACACACCCACCCGCCAGCTCCGCTCCGCCAGCCTCGCCCTCGCCACCGTCCCACGAATTTGCAGAGCCACCGCCGGAGGAAGATCCTTCTCCTACCTGGCGGCCAAGACGTGGAACTCCCTCCCCACCCACATAAGGCTGACCCACGACCATCTCTCCTTCAAGAAACAACTCAAGACCTGGCTATTCGAACAGTAGCGGATCCCTCCCCCCCAGCGCCTTGAGACCCTAGCGGGTGAGTAGCGCGCTATACAAATTTACCTGATTGATTGATTGATTGAGTGATTGAGGTAGGCGAGCTGTTCCAATGATGATGGTTTAATGTTTTAGTGCGACAGGTCTTTATGGTAAACACTGTTGAGAGCCAAATCGTTGAGAGCAACATCAGACACGTCCACTGATTCCAGCCAGTCTTCACTTTTTAGCAAACAGCATGTTGCAGAGGCTGGGACTTTCCTTGCTTGCTGTGTTTGATATTGTGTTCCTCTTGCCTTCTGTGTTTGATTCTGTGTCCTGGTATTTTTGTACGTTCTTTTTTGTAACATTTCTCTCGGGTAAAGTCTGCGCTTTATAAAAATGCATAACAAATAAATAAATAAAGAAATAGGACTGCACTTAGATTAGTAATTGAAGTCACAGTGCAGTAGGAAAACAACTTGCAAGCCAGAGTAGCTGAAATCGGTATGCCTTTTGCAAGCCGTTTTCACAATCCCCCCTCTATTTCCGACAAGACACTGGGGGCCATAAATCTGTGGAACACTTCCCCTGAAGATCCCAGTTTCCGGAGCAGTGTAAAGCTGGCACTTACGTCACACTGCCGGGACAGGAGGTGCGTCATCGCGTGCATGCTAGGCCGTGACTCCCTCGGCGGTGAGTCAGAGCCCGCGAGGTGGCCGCGTGCAGAGCCAGCACACCGGACTCTTCGCGCGCGTTTAGTAGATTCACGGAAAAGGGCTGAGAGGGCGGGGAATGGAGTGCGACACTCGCTCACGGAATGCTGCAAAGCTATTATTTTTTTTTGTGCTATGCCGTTTTTGAGGCAGAGAAACACGGCGGTGAAAGAAATGCCTTGATGCATGTCAAAGACTGCAGCTCAAGATGTGTCAAAATTGCTTGATGCTAATCAGGAAGCATCTCAAAACCTACTTCTTTCTTCACGGTCTTTCTCCTCTATACCGTTTCTTTTTCATTTCCCAACTTCGCCTACTGCGTTGTTAATCTATTTTTAAGCACCAATTTGCCTCAGGGTGTATATGCATCTTCACATGATGCTTGTGAATGCGCTGCATGTCTGTGGTCTGGCCCATTGCGCAAAGTTTACGTTGATAAATAAACCAAATAGAATTAAAGTGCACCTATGGCAGAGCAAAGAGAAGCGCGCAACTAAACATTAATTACAATGTTACTATTTCTTTTCGTGAAATAGACAGTAACGCAAAGATAGCTGGCCATCCAGCAGCAATTGCTTTATTAAAGTATGTCTGCTTCACTGCATCAAAATAAAAAATAAAAATACTGAACGGGTATTATTGGAGAAAACGTCATCAGTTCCAAACACTTGAATTTATACAGATATAAGCTGCATAAACCAATCAATCATATCACTTGTAAAGCGCACTACTTACCCGTGAGGGTCTCAAGGCGCTGGGGGCTAATTATTGTTTAAGAAATTGCTGAGCATTACTTTTAAAAAGCCATCACTATTGATGTAAACAATGTACCTCCTGGACTGCTATGTCATAGTCACGGTCTTTGTACCCCACTGTCAGTTCCATGATATAGTGAGGTAATACTAGACAGCTGCCTAAAGTGTCATCAATTGTGGGTACCTGATTGCACTTAGAAGTACTAAATATGATCTAATTGCTAGGGAGAAGGTCTGGCCACAGCCACAGCCTCAGTTATCTTTTAGAGAGAGGACATCATGTAACTCCCATGTCTAAAAATTAGGAGTTGTTCCACGTTTCTGCTGGTTTAAATTCTACCATTTCTCGTAGTCTGCAAGTAAATAACTGTTGTGTATGCACCATGCAACACAACAATTAGTTCAATAAATGTAATCCAGTAGAAACAAATGGAAAGCAGGTCTGGGCAGCTCCTCAGCTTGCAGTTTTCTGTACTTCCACAGAACACTCCGTGCATCTTTGGAATTATCTTCAGAATCTAATTACATCAACAAATTCCATTATATCAAAAGCAACACATCCCCTCCACAATAACATAACCAACATTCTTTTTTTTAAAACATGTTAATATAAAAAACAGAATAAAATCCCAAGATAACACACCCCATGAAACAAATGTATACAAAATTACCCCCAAGACATTCCTCAATCTCACTCTCCTCAACAACCACTTCCACATTCTCTTTCTCATCTACACAATAATCTTTTAACCACATAGGTTGTTTCCTCTCCCTCTTATTACAGGTAACTTCCAATTCCTTCACAACTCTCAAATCATTACCAACATTAGTACCTACATCACTACCTCTTACACTCTCATGACTAGAAACCACCTCTCCATTCGAAACACTGACATCAGACTCACACTCCTCACCAAACTGTACGACCAATGCAGAATTCTCCTTCGTAGGTGAATTACTCAATCTCTAACCCCCTTCCAACCAATGACTACGACCTTTAGTGGCACCACAAGAACCCTTTCACAACTCCTGTTAGCCCAAAACTACCCTTTTAAAATTCCAAACCATACCACTGTTAAACCTGATTGCATTTCGCAACACTTCCATTTCTTCCTCAGGACCATAAAATTGACTTCCCCCTTAGGCTCCTTACATGCTTTCTCAATTCTTACCCTACCATAACATATGTGGGTTTGACTCTATGCCTGGTAGCATAATATAAGTTAGCTTTCTTATGAACTTCCGCCAACCTTTTCCTGCTTCAATTCCAATGACCACTGTTCCACACCAGCATCACACAACCAACTACGATTATACTTTGTCCTCGGATTCCTCCTTCTCATGAGCAAAAACTGCGAAAATGCTGTAATATCATTACACGTTACTCTAGAAGACCATACGGCCTTCATGATTTTACTTCCTAATCACTGTTACTGGCAACTGTAGGCTGTATTGCCCCTTTGACTACTTGATTACATTTCTCTATTATGCTGTTACCTTCAGGATTTAATAAAGACGTAGTCCTGGTTCTAATTTCCTCTTCCTCTTATTCCTGGTATCTTCCAATTCCTGCACAACTCTCGAATCGTTACCAACATTAGTACCTACATCACTACCTCTTACACTCTCATGACAATTGGTAGCGTTCAAATCAAAATGTATGCCTATTCTGGTTCGACCAGCACGCTTTTGAATGTGAACATACAGCTGAGGGTGTCCTGCATGTATTTTACAGAAATGGATACCTTTGCCCGACTCCCTCAGTGAAAATCTACTTTAAATCGCACATTCTAAAATAAAGGCTTTCATGCCATGTCCTTCAGTGAAGTAGGAAAAAAGTGCTGAGAAACATTGTAATAAGAGATTTCAAATCCAAACCATGGGCCTCATTTATGAGAAATGACGCATAGCTGCGTGAAAGCAGCGATGCTTCACTTCTCAATGAGCACTCCTTGCGTCATGATTGATGCGTCATATTTATAACATGACGCATCATGTCGCAAGGAGTTACAGATACGTCAGTATTTCTGACGTATCTGTAGGCGCAAAAGTGACGCATTGCTGGGGTGTGTCACAAAAGTGACGCAACTCCAGCAATGTGTACTTTCACATGTGCAAGTCCCATGTTGTTAGTGCCTGCGTCAGTCTTACACCTGCCATGAAGCAGGCGTAAGATTTTGACGCATTAGCGGCCAAGAAATGGCGCAGTTAAATCTTATAGATTTCACTGCGTCACTTCCATGACCCTTTCTTGCGTCAAAACACCCCCTTGCATACATTATACCTGGCTCAGGTATAATGTGGCGCAGGGGTTTACAAAGTGACGCACCTACCTAGAGGCGTCACTTTGTAAATATGGTGCAACAAGGCGCATTTTTACACCACTGGTGCGTCACAAAAAAGTGACGCGCCGGCGGCGTAAAAGTGACGCACAGCCTCATAAATGAGGCCCCATGTATTTACACATCTTTCAAGACCTTCCACCTTTTTAAGATGGCTGCACTCTCCAACCTACAATTAGGGTTTGCAAACTGTGTTAACCGTATTTGGGGGCTTAAACAACAAGTCGAAGGTCACTGAAGTGAAGAATGCCAATTAAAAGAAATATTTATCACCATACACAGATATTTTTTCTGGTGGCTATTTTAATGGATTGAAACAAAAAGAATGAAAATGAAAACCTGTTGAACTTTTCTCAATGGCCCTATCCCTTTCATTAATGACATTTGGCTTTTGCGTTTTTGGAGAGTTGAGAGCCCTGAATTACTACTTGGCAGCCCCGGTGAGTATCAATAGCGTTAAAGGGAAGAAAATAAATCACCCATGTAATGCAAGGTCTGAGGGACAAATTCACAATGAAATCCACTTCAAGCTTCTGCCAGAGATCTGGTGTCCCACTACTGGATTCGCCTACCTTTTGTGGGTCTGGTTAGAGTTTAAAGCATCTATTATAACCCGTCTCTGCTCCAAAGGGCCTGGTTTACAGTTATCGCCCTTTGTGTTTTATAGGAACTTTTTAAGGTTAACTTCCTCATCACGCAAGCTAGATCATCTCACCATTCACAGTTTCTGCGACTTCCGGGGTTAACTTCCTCATCACGTTCGAACACATCCATCCATCCTGCACTTGTTGTTTTGCGTGGGAGCAGAAGAGTACTGGAAAAATGACTGGCCCGGTGGGATATTAAAATCCTGGTAAGACATCCGTTTAACACCAGCTCTTGCACTGATTCACTGAGGCAGCCAGACACACAATTCCCATGCAACGTCTCATGCGGCAGTGGACCCGGGAGATGCTCCAGATCACAACCACGTGTTGTTCATCTAAAGTTGCACCTCCAATGTGCACCGCACGGCACAACCAACCTTCGTGTGTCTGCAGGTGGCGACATAAGCCTGGCCTACGGTAACCTTTTTGCCTCTTTTGTGCAGTTTTCTAATGTTTAATTTATTTAATCTCCTATTTCCACGCTGTTTAATCTGCTCCATTTATCACACACACTTTCATACAGTTTGATGACATTTCTTTCTCTTTATTCGGTTTTAAACTATTGTTCTAGAGTTGATGTAAAGAAGAGCACTTGCTAAACAAGTAACAAATACCACTGCATATGTGCAAATAGGTGTGCATACCAAGCTAGTATGCCACAGTGTGCCATCAAACAGGGAGGTTTACTATTAATGTGTATGCTGACATGCATTGTGCAGATGGATTACAGCAACAACCAGCATGTAACCGATATGGCTGGTTCTCTGCTTATTTCGATCACTCTTCAACTGTGCCTCCAAAGTGCCATGTATGTGCATGCAAAAGAAACAATTGATGGACGGAATGCTGGACAATGCAAACATTCACCCCCAGTCACAAGGATCTGGGTTTAATCCATCATTCCTTTGCTCACCACACCTACCCAGGTTGGACCCAGCCATATGTAAATTACTCTTGACCCTGTTCCTTGTGGGAACAGTCCAGCCCGAACTGCCAAGCCAGGTCCTTCCTGGACCGGAAAGAAGCATCCTGGGACCAGCAAACCAACACAAACTGCATCACCATGAGAAAAATACTTTTCTCTAAACTGGGGGAATCCAACCGAGGGACAGGAGGGATGGATCCAAGGCAGAGTTTCATGATATTCATAAAGTATACACTCTTGACCCTGTTCCTTGTGCGAACAGACTTGCCCGAACTGCCAAGCCAGGTCTTCCCTGGACCGGAAACAAGCATCCTGGGACCGGTTTCAGGGCATCACCGTTCATCAGCCAGGCTAGCTTGAATCCAGTGATGTAGTGAGCAAGGGGCCCACGTCTGAGCATACCCTTCCCACTTAGGGCGACATATGCAAAAAAAACAATTGATGGACGGAATGCTGGACAATGAAAACATTCACCCCCAGTCACAAGGATCTGGGTTTAAACCATCATTCTTTTGCTCACCACACCACCTCAGTTTGGACCCAGCCATATGCAAATCAGTCTTGACCCTGTTCCTTGTGGGAACAGTCCAGCCTGAACTGCCAAGCCAGGTCCTTCCTGGACCGGAAAGAAGCATCCTGGGACCAGCAAACCAACACAAACTGCATCACCATGAGAAAAATACTTTTCTCTAAACTGGGGGAATCCAACCGAGGGACAGGAGGGATGGATCCAAGGCAGAGTTTCATGATATTCATAAAGGATATACTCTTGACCCTGTTCCTTGTGGGAACAGACTTGCCCGAACTGCCAAGCCAGGTCTTCCCTGGACCGGAAACAAGCATCCTGGGACCGGTTTCAGGGCATCACCGTTCATCAGCCAGGCTAGCTTGAATCCAGTGATGTAGTGAGCAAGGGGCCCACGTCTGAGCATACCCTTCCCACTTAGGGCGACATATGCAAAAGAAACAATTGATGGACGGAATGCTGGACAATGCAAACATTCACCCCCAGTCACAAGGATCTGGGTTTAAACCATCATTCTTTTGCTAACCACACCACCCCAGTTTGGACCCAGCCATATGCAAATCAGTCTTGACCCTGTTCCTTGTGGGAACAGTCCAGCCCGAACTGCCAAGCCAGGTCCTTCCTGGACCGGAAAGAAGCATCCTGGGACCAGCAAACCAACACAAACTGCATCACCATGAGAAAAATACATTTCTCTAAACTGGGGGAATCCAAGCGAGGGACAGGAAGGATGGATCCAAGACAGAGTTTCATGATATTCATAAAGGATACATTTACAAACATTTAATATGAGTGGTACTCATTTACTTAGTGGTATTCTGAAATTCATTTTTATCCATTTTGTAACACGTCTAAGGACTTCTGTCAGCTTTTTGAGAAACAAGTTACAATGGCAAACATTAAGGTTGTTCCTAACCTACAAACCAATGTAGGTAAAATCATTTGCCATTAGTGAACCATTTGGCTCTAACTTAAGAAGCAGTTTCTTTAAATTCTGTTTTGACAAATAAAACCTTCACTATTTCATACCCACACAAGTCGGCTCCCCTTTTAGTAGAAATTATTTCATAGATCATGTTCACCTCTTCCCACTTGCACTTCTTTGCTGAAGCGGTACAAAAGGGGGTGGGGGGTGCAAAAGGGGGTGGTGATGGACGGAGCATCTGAACCAATCAAACACTCACACCCAGTCAAAAGATCTGGGTTTGCTCCATCACCGTTCTTTAGCCCACTCTGCCACCCCAGTTCAGACATGGCCATATGCAAATCAGTCTGCCCTGTGCCTCATGTGAACAGTCCAGCCCGAACTGCCAAGCCATGCCTTCCCTGGACCGGAAACAAGCTTCCGAGGACCGATTTCTGGCATTACAGCCGTCTTCAGCCTGGCTTGCTTAAATCCAGTGGCAAAGTCAGCAAGGGACTCACGTCTGGGCATACCCTGCCACACTTA
Organism: Lissotriton helveticus; assembly: GCF_964261635.1. Classification (NCBI taxonomy): domain Eukaryota; kingdom Metazoa; phylum Chordata; class Amphibia; order Caudata; family Salamandridae; genus Lissotriton; species Lissotriton helveticus. The sequence continues at coordinate 1,611,013,973 of NC_136057.1, forward strand.
TGGCGGGCAAAGCGGTACAAAAGGGGGTGGTGATGGACGGAGCATCTGAACCAATCAAACACTCACACCCAGTCAAAAGATCTGGGTTTGATCCATCACCGTTCTTTAGCCCACTCTGCCACCCCAGTTCAGACATGGCCATATGCAAATCAGTCTGACCCTGTGCCTCATGGGAACAGTCCAGCCCGAACTGCCAAGCCATGCCTTCCCTGGACCGGAAACAAGCTTCCGAGGACCTGTTTCTGGCATTACAGCCGTCTTCAGCCCGGCTTGCTTGAATCCAGTGGCAAAGTGAGCAAGGGACTCACGTCTGAGAATACCCTGCCACACTTATGGCAGCCAAATCGGTACAAAAGGGGGTGGTGATGGACGGAGCATCTGAACCAATCAAACAGTCACACCCAGTCAAAAGATCTGGGTTTGATCCATCACCGTTCTTTAGCCCACTCTGCCACCCCAGTTCAGACATGGCCATATGCAAATCAGTCTGACCCTGTGCCTCATGGGAACAGTCCAGCCCGAACTGCCAAGCCATGCCTTCCCTGGACCGGAAACAAGCTTCCGAGGACCGGTTTCTGGCATTACAGCCGTCTTCAGCCCGGCTTACTTGAATCCAGTGGCAAAGTGAGCAAGGGACTCACGTCTGAGCATACCCTGCCACACTTATGGCGGCCAAAGCGGTACAAAAGGGGGTTGTGCTGGATGGAGCATCTGAACCAATCAAACACTCACACCCAGTCAAAAGATCTGGGTTTGATCCATCACCGTTCTTTAGCCCACTCTGCCACCCCAGTTCAGACATGGCCATATGCAAATCAGTCTGACCCTGTGCCTCATGGGAACAGTCCAGCCCGAACTGCCAAGCCATGCCTTCCCTGGACCGGAAACAAGCTTCCGAGGACCTGTTTCTGGCATTACAGCCGTCTTCAGCCAGGCTTGCTTGAATCCAGTGGCAAAGTGAGCAAGGGACTCACGTCTGAGAATACCCTGCCACACTTATGGCAGCCAAAGCGGTACAAAAGGGGGTGGTGATGGACGGAGCATCTGAACCAATCAAACAGTCACACCCAGTCAAAAGATCTGGGTTTGATCCATCACCGTTCTTTAGCCCACTCTGCCACCCCAGTTCAGACATGGCCATATGCAAATCAGTCTGACCCTGTGCCTCATGGGAACAGTCCAGCCCAGACTGCCAAGCCATGCCTTCCCTGGACCGGAAAAAAGCTTCCGAGGACCGGTTTCTGGCATTACAGCCGTCTTCAGCCCAGCTTGCTTGAATCCAGTGGCAAAGTCAGCAAGGGACTCACGTCTGAGCATACCCTGCCACACTTATGGTGGCCAAAGCGGTACAAAAGGGGGTGGTGATGGACGGAGCATCTGAACCAATCAAACACTCACACCCACTCAAAAGATCTGGGTTTGATCCATCACCGTTCTTTAGCCCACTCTGCCACCCCAGTTCAGACATGGCCATATGCAAATCAGTCTGACCCTGTGCCTCATGGGAACAGTCCAGCCCGAACTGCCAAGCCATGCCTTCCCTGGACCGGAAACAAGCTTCCGAGGACCGATTTCTGGCATTACAGCCGTCTTCAGCCCGGCTTGCTTGAATCCAGTGGCAAAGTGAGCAAGGGACTCACGTCTGAGAATACCCTGCCACACTTATGGCAGCCAAAGCGGTACAAAAGGGGGTGGTGATGGACGGAGCATCTGAACCAATCAAACAGTCACACCCAGTCAAAAGATCTGGGTTTGATCCATCACCGTTCTTTAGCCCACTCTGCCACCCCAGTTCAGACATGGCCATATGCAAATCAGTCTGACCCTGTGCCTCATGGGAACAGTCCAGCCCGGACTGCCAAGCCATGCCTTCCCTGGACCGGAAAAAAGCTTCCGAGGACCGGTTTCTGGCATTACAGCCGTCTTCAGCCCGGCTTGCTTGAATCCAGTGGCAAAGTCAGCAAGGGACTCACGTCTGAGCATACCCTGCCACACTTATGGTGGCCAAAGCGGTACAAAAGGGGGTGGTGATGGATGGAGCATCTGAACCAATCAAACACTCACACCCACTCAAAAGATCTGGGTTTGATCCATCACCGTTCTTTAGCCCACTCTGCCACCCCAGTTCAGACATGGCCATATGCAAATCAGTCTGACCCTGTGCCTCATGGGAACAGTCCAGCCCGAACTGCCAAGCCATGCCTTCCCTGGACCGGAAACAAGCTTCCGAGGACCGGTTTCTGGCATTACAGCCGTCTTCAGCCCGGCTTGCTTGAATCCAGTGGCAAAGTGAGCAAGGGACTCACGTCTGAGCATACCCTGCCACACTTATGGCGGCCAAAGCGGTACAAAAGGGGGTGGTGCTGGACGGAGCATCTGAACCAATCAAACACTCACACCCAGTCAAAAGATCTGGGTTTGATCCATCACCATTCTTTAGCCCACTCTGCCACCCCAGTTCAGACATGGTCATATGCAAATCAGTCTGACCCTGTGCCTCATGGGAACAGTCCAGCCCGGACTGCCAAGCCATGCCTTCCCTGGACCGGAAAAAAGCTTCCGAGGACCGGTTTCTGGCATTACAGCCGTCTTCAGCCCGGCTTGCTTGAATCCAGTGGCAAAGTCAGCAAGGGACTCACGTCTGACCATACCCTGCCACACTTATGGTGGCCAAAGTGGTACAAAAGGGGGTGGTGATGGACGGAGCATCTGAACCAATCAAACACTCACACCCAGTCAAAAGATCTGGGTTTGATCCATCACCGTTCTTTAGCCCACTCTGCCACCCCAGTTCAGACATGGCCATATGCAAATCAGTCTGACCCTGTGCCTCATGGGAACAGTCCAGCCCGAACTGCCAAGCCATGCCTTCCCTGGACCGGAAACAAGCTTCCGAGGACCGGTTTCTGGCATTACAGCCGTCTTCAGCCCGGCTTGCTTGAATCCAGTGGCAAAGTGAGCAAGGGACTCACGTCTGAGCATACCCTGCCACACTTATGGCGGCCAAAGCGGTACAAAAGGGGGTGGTGCTGGACGGAGCGTCTGAGCCAATCAAACACTCACACCCAGTCAAAAGATCTGGGTTTGATCCATCACCGTTCTTTAGCCCACTCTGCCACCCCAGTTCAGACATGGCCATATGCAAATCAGTCTGACCCTGTGCCTCATGGGAACAGTCCAGCCCGGACTGCCAAGCCATGCCTTCCCTGGACCGGAAAAAAGCTTCCGAGGACCGGTTTCTGGCATTACAGCCGTCTTCAGCCCGGCTTGCTTGAATCCAGTGGCAAAGTCAGCAAGGGACTCACGTCTGAGCATACCCTGCCACACTTATGGTGGCCAAAGCGGTACAAAAGGGGGTGGTGATGGATGGAGCATCTGAACCAATCAAACACTCACACCCACTCAAAAGATCTGGGTTTGATCCATCACCGTTCTTTAGCCCACTCTGCCACCCCAGTTCAGACATGGCCATATGCAAATCAGTCTGACCCTGTGCCTCATGGGAACAGTCCAGCCCGAACTGCCAAGCCATGCCTTCCCTGGACCGGAAACAAGCTTCCGAGGACCGGTTTCTGGCATTACAGCCGTCTTCAGCCCGGCTTGCTTGAATCCAGTGGCAAAGTGAGCAAGGGACTCACGTCTGAGCATACCCTGCCACACTTATGGCGGCCAAAGCGGTACAAAAGGGGGTGGTGCTGGACGGAGCATCTGAACCAATCAAACACTCACACCCAGTCAAAAGATCTGGGTTTGATCCATCACCATTCTTTAGCCCACTCTGCCACCCCAGTTCAGACATGGTCATATGCAAATCAGTCTGACCCTGTGCCTCATGGGAACAGTCCAGCCCGGACTGCCAAGCCATGCCTTCCCTGGACCGGAAAAAAGCTTCCGAGGACCGGTTTCTGGCATTACAGCCGTCTTCAGCCCGGCTTGCTTGAATCCAGTGGCAAAGTCAGCAAGGGACTCACGTCTGACCATACCCTGCCACACTTATGGTGGCCAAAGTGGTACAAAAGGGGGTGGTGATGGACGGAGCATCTGAACCAATCAAACACTCACACCCAGTCAAAAGATCTGGGTTTGATCCATCACCGTTCTTTAGCCCACTCTGCCACCCCAGTTCAGACATGGCCATATGCAAATCAGTCTGACCCTGTGCCTCATGGGAACAGTCCAGCCCGAACTGCCAAGCCATGCCTTCCCTGGACCGGAAACAAGCTTCCGAGGACCGGTTTCTGGCATTACAGCCGTCTTCAGCCCGGCTTGCTTGAATCCAGTGGCAAAGTGAGCAAGGGACTCACGTCTGAGCATACCCTGCCACACTTATGGCGGCCAAAGCGGTAAAAAAGGGGGTGGTGCTGGACGGAGCGTCTGAGCCAATCAAACACTCACACCCAGTCAAAAGATCTGGGTTTGATCCATCACCGTTCTTTAGCCCACTCTGCCACCCCAGTTCAGACATGGCCATATGCAAATCAGTCTGACCCTGTGCCTCATGTTTCCTGTTACGGAAAGACAAATGACTGGTTCCAGCAGTTCCCTGTGGTGAGCCAGGGCTGTTCCTTCGTAGTGTGGGTACAACCTGCAGATCGTAACCTCAGTCTCTCCTTTGGGAGGGGGCCAGAATCCTTTGGCAATATTGGTACTGGAAGCCCCCCGACATACGGGGTTGCTGCAAAACATGTTTATATGGGTGCAGGCTCTTCTGGCACAAGCGCCCAGGCCCAGACAGTCACAAGTCTTCGCACCCCTTGAAGTGGTAATTTTACCGGTGGCTCCCTCTGACATAAGGGATCACCAGAGTGCTGTGGTACGATCGTAGCAAGACCCACACAGCGCTCAAGATACATCTCAGTCTATGGCGGCCCTTTCCCGGCATACAAGAGTTGCTGAAAACAATCCTGTACACAGGCAATGGCCCAATCGGTGGACAGCCAAATCTTCACCCCTCGCGCAGTAAGTTCTCATGGGAGGACTCACCACTGGACCTTCCTCCCCCTCCTCACAGGGCATAATCGTTTTGGCCAGAAAGAAGGCGCTGGTGCTCCAGGTTTACCCTCACCCAGCAGTGAGACTAGCATGTCTTGGGACCTCGTCCTGGTCACAGCCAGAAGTCTTGTAGCGATTCCTCTTCTCAAACAGCCTGTCTGGCTGCTTGGCAGATGACAATTCTTTGGGGACTCAACCTTCCCTTTGCATAGTCCCTTTCCAGACACCAAATGTGATTTAGGGTCTGAGTCCTTGAAGTTTTATGTTGGGATTCTGCTTCTTTTGAAGTGGGCTCTTCTTTTCTTCTTTCTTCATGAAAGATGTCTGCCACAACAGGCACGACTTCAAAGCTGATTGTCGACAACACAAATTCATGGGCGTGACCAAAGTCCACACCTGAATGTTAGTCACAGTGCTATGTACATCAAAAGGTTAATCCTAGACCCCTCACTCTTTATCAGCTCCATCTCTATTCCTGAGATGTTTCCAGGCCCCTTCCTTGTGAACTATCACTGAATCAAACAGCAGTCTTTTGAAGTGTAAGGAGATTCTTTTCTTTTTACCTCCAGTGTGTCCTCACCCAGCTCACAGCAATGTAGCACTACACAAATCTGTCTGGGGGAATTCCTCTTCTCCTCATGTGTTCACCAGGCAGGCCTGGGCGTCCCAAAATGGAGCACAGGTCCTCCATGTAATCTACCGGTTGTAATGTACTTTTTACTTAATGCACTCTCCCTACAGAGGTTCTCTCCTTTGCTGCTCAGCCTGTGATTAGGTCAGATAGAATGTTGATTGTGTTTGGATTGGAAGAGTGAATCAGTTGGTGTGGATGGGCTGAGCAGTGAAGAGCCTGCTCCTGGTGGGGCACTTTAAAGGATCTTATTTGTAATATCTTATACCTGTAACCAAGAAGTGATTTTGTGAATAAAGCTGAGAACTTATCTACATCACCTGGTCTACGCATCTTTCATCCTTGTAACACTGGCGACGATTTAAAGAACCTGCTACTGAAATGGACTTTTGGAATTGGAAAATTATAGGAACTAAAGGAACTTCAAGTAAGTGAATTGCTACCCGTGGATTTGAAGAAACTGGGCACCCTAAATGCCCCACCAGTGACCCCATCAACGGTCGCCCTTAACTATATGGTGCCAGTTTCTGTTTGCCTGCTTGCTGCTTTGGAAGAGACATCAAGTCCCTGCTTTGGCCCTGTTTGTACTGCATGAAGGGTAATTCTGGATGAGAGGATGAGACCCTTTGAATGAGCTCTACATGTGCAGTGAATCAGCAGCGTTGGGCAGCTGCTGTGACACTTGTTTGAACTAGACTGCGAATTTGGGGACTGAATTGAAATGCTCCTGCCATACTGGTGTCCTCGCATGGTGCTCTCCCTGATTTGATTGACGAGTGACTGGAGTTTAGACTTTCAACTGTGAGTGGAACTTGCCATGGACTTGCTTTTCACATGCCACCTTAGTTTATTTTGTTTGGGGGGGAAAAGACTCTAGCAGCTTATATATATTTGATTTGCACATCTACAATTCTTTCATGTTGGGTGAAGCATTGTGGAAGTAGTTTTGGAATTGTTGTTTGAGACTTAACATCGATTGTTTGTGCAGCGGCGATTTCTGAACGTTGCTGTTTACCTTCAAAAAATTGTCAGAGCTTGAGCGAGCTGCAGCGCCTGTTCCCCTCTCGGGAACGGAACCGCTAACGTCATCCACAATACTCTCTGAAGAGCCTTGACGAGCCTTGACGAGCCTTGACGTTACGCGCAAGCAGCGCATGACGTGTGACGCTCATTCACGTTGATGTGTGGCCATTTTATATTCACGATTCCATGGTAACGTCCCTGAAGCTGCAATCCTTCTTCGGGAACTACGGAAACAGCGTGTATATCAGCGTTTGCAAGGAGATTGTTGTTTCCATAAGACGGAAGGAAATTTACTCGGCAAGTGATTTTGAATATCGCAGTTTTCAACATGCAAGGACTTTGAGCATTTTTTTTTATTTGAGAATTGATTTTAGACTTCACTGTTCTTCAAGATTTTTTTTTCCAAGTCATTACTAATATGGAGATGGATGTAATGTATTCATCTTAACTTAGGGACTATTTATATATATATTTTTTTTCACAAGCCATTTTCCCACTTCTCAGATGTGATATTTATGTTTTTGTGTAATGCATTATACCTTGCTTTTGCACATTGTTTCCAATGTTTTTGAAGTTTTACCATGTTATGTCTAAAATATTTTTGAGTGTTGTGTCAAGATTATATTGTTTCTTAAAGGGTTTTTGAGGTTTGTGTGTGTTTTGTTTATAGGGAAAGTTTACCTACCGGTAGCTGTAGGTTGTGTGGGCTGTCACATCATTTTTGACTGACGGTGTGTTCCCTGTTGACTGTGTTCAGGACTTTGCTAATTTTCTTTATTCCAGGTTTTGGCCATTATGTTTGGGTTTAAGTATGTTGAATTCCAGTGTACGTTGTAAGAGGGTTTTGTCTGCGCGTTGTTGTGGGTTATGTACATGCATTATATGGACTGTGCTTTAAAGATATGCTCGCTGAGTGTTTTTCGGACTGACAACAAGTTGCACACCTATTAATACATAAGTGTGTCTCCCATGGCACCAGTGTTGATGTGCTGTACTCCTACAGCTTTGTTATAACAAAGAAAACTTCATACGACTGTTCAAATGTTCAAAAAAACTGTATTTAAACCACTTCTCTTCTTAGTAAAATGTTGCAACAATCCTTTAGTTCCAATGCATTTCGGTGTTTACACACACCTTCATCAGGGAACGTCTACAAGTAAACAAAACAACATATACATTGTATCAATTCTTTGTAATATTCGTGTTTTTACGCGCTGTTAACCGTCTAAACAAATCTAACTTTGGAGGCGTGTTAATTACCCCTTAAACTAAATGGTCAGCGAGCGTTCTGCTTATGTGTTAAGGTGATCCTAATCGACCCGGCTTGTTTGTATCAATGCTCTAAACTGGATTCCCTCGATCCGCTCCGCTAAAACGTATGGCGTTAAATGCCCAGCGTAACCGGCTTTCAATAAATGGGGTCCCCTTCTCTATTACCACGTAGAGGTTACTCATAACGTGTCTATATCCGCCCTTGCTCACCTTTGTTGCTGAAAAGTGTATCCCGCTCGCTGGTGCGAGGTTCTGCTATTACGCTCTCACTGCTGTGAGTGTAGACTAACGCCGCGTACCTGACGCATGCGCTTTGGGTTAAACTGGCGTTTTTTTTAAAACGCGTTTTTTTTGTGAATGCAATCAAATTAACTTTAACATTCAATGACTACACAACTAGGAACGTTCTAAACATCGAGGTTAATCAGGACTCCAAGGCTCGTCCCTCGCACAATTACTATTGTTACTGTTGGCTGTATATAGATAATATTTACATGTTGGCATACAGTGAGATGAATCATAAATAACATGTAAATTCTGTTCTGTCATTCAGGCCATTCGGCTTAAGGCTGCAAAGATGATAAATCCAATGATTTTCTCTTTTCAAGAGATTTTTTTTGTTCATGTCACCTTCTTTTCTGGGTATCACTTCCAAAACTCAAGCTCTCAATTGGTTAATGTTGTGGCGTTTCTCAGCAAAATGTGTAGCTACAGTGGATTTTGATGAGTGGGTTCTAATGTTACTTTTGTGTTCTGTTAGTCTCACTTTCAGTTTTCTTTCCGTATGTCCCACATAGACGCTGCCGCAGGGGCATTTCAATAAATATACCACATTGGTGGTATCACATGTAGCGTTGACCTTAAGAGGTATTTTGTGTCCTTTCATGGGGTGACTAATGTTCGTACCCTTAATGATGTTGTGGCAATTAGCACAATTTAAACATGGGACAGTTCCTTTGTATGTCTGGTGGTGGGTAGCCTGCTTGGATTTCTTCAAAAGTTCACCAATGTTTTTTCCTCGCGAATGTGCAAATAAGAGCTCTTGATCAAATATACCATTAAAGTCTGATTCCATTTTTACTATTTGCCAATTCTTGTGTATAATTCTTTTGAATTGAGTACTCACGTTGGAAAATTTACTTACACATGTTATGCGTTGTGTTTTAGTAGATGCTTTGTAAGTCAATAGTTCTTGTCTGGTTTTCGTTAGTGCTCTTGCCTTAGATTTCTGTATCATATCCTCTGGATAGCCTCTTGTGGAAAACCTGTTCGCCATGGTCTGCAGTTGTTTTTGGCAAGCATTATCCTCGGAGACCACTCTCCTGACCCTGAGAAATTGTGTGTACGGAAGGTGATTTTTCAATGATGGAGGGTGGTGACTCGTATACTGTAACAAATTGTTTCTATCTGTAGGTTTACGGTACAGGTTTGTTGTGATGGTGGCATTGTTTAACGTGATTTCTACATCAAGGTATTGGATGATGGTATCATTGATGTTCCATGTGAATTTGATTCTGTCGTTTCTTTCATCCAAGATTTTCAATTGTTGTTCCAATGATTCCTGTGTTCCTTTCCAAATGATGAACATGTCATCAATAAATCTCATATATGCTAACAAATGTGTAGCCCACTCTTGGTTGTTATAAATATGTTCCTCTTCAAATGATCCCATGAACAAATTTGCGTACGCCGGTGCGGCGCAATTTCCCATAGCCGTTCCAACGCTATACACAGCAATTCCCCATAGGGAAGGCCTAGAAGCCATTGAAAAAGCTTTACTACATAGCACTTATCCAGAAAACCTGCAAATTTTCTTGATGGAATTGATGCAATTCACTCTTATGAACAGTTACTTTACCTATAACAAACGCTGGTTCATCCAACTCAATGGAACGGCTATGGGAAATTGCGCCGCACTGGCGTACGCAAATTTGTTCATGGGATCATTTGAAGAGGAACATATTTATAACAACCAAGAGTGGGCTACACATTTGTTAGCATATATGAGATTTATTGATGACATGTTCATCATTTGGAAAGGAACACAGGAATCATTGGAACAACAATTGAAAATCTTGGATGAAAGAAACGACAGAATCAAATTCACATGGAACATCAATGATACCATCATCCAATACCTTGATGTAGAAATCACGTTAAACAATGCCACCATCACAACAAACCTGTACCGTAAACCTACAGATAGAAACAATTTGTTACAGTATACGAGTCACCACCCTCCATCATTGAAAAATCACCTTCCGTACACACAATTTCTCAGGGTCAGGAGAGTGGTCTCCGAGGATAATGCTTGCCAAAAACAACTGCAGACCATGGCGAACAGGTTTTCCACAAGAGGCTATCCAGAGGATATGATACAGAAATCTAAGGCAAGAGCACTAACGAAAACCAGACAAGAACTATTGACTTACAAAGCATCTACTAAAACACAACGCATAACATGTGTAAGTAAATTTTCCAACGTGAGTACTCAATTCAAAAGAATTATACACAAGAATTGGCAAATAGTAAAAATGGAATCAGACTTTAATGGTATATTTGATCAAGAGCCCTTATTTGCACATTCGCGAGGAAAAAACATTGGTGAACTTTTGAAGAAATCCAAGCAGGCTACCCACCACCAGACATACAAAGGAACTGTCCCATGTTTAAATTGTGCTAATTGCCACAACATCATTAAGGGTACGAACATTAGTCACCCCATGAAAGGACACAAAATACCTCTTAAGGTCAACGCTACATGTGATACCACCAATGTGGTATATTTATTGAAATGCCCCTGCGGCAGCGTCTATGTGGGACATACGGAAAGAAAACTGAAAGTGAGACTAACAGAACACAAAAGTAACATTAGAACCCACTCATCAAAATCCACTGTAGCTACACATTTTGCTGAGAAACGCCACAACATTAACCAATTGAGAGCTTGTGTTTTGGAAGTGATACCCAGAAAAGAAGGTGCCATGAACAAAAAAAATCTCTTGAAAAGAGAAAATCATTGGATTTATCATCTTTGCAGCCTTAAGCCGAATGGCCTGAATGACAGAACAGAATTTACATGTTATTTATGATTCATCTCACTGTATGCCAACATGTAAATATTATCTATATACAGCCAACAGTAACAATAGTAATTGTGCGAGGGACGAGCCTTGGAGTCCTGATTAACCTCGATGTTTAGAACGTTCCTAGTTGTGTAGTCATTGAATGTTAAAGTTAATTTGATTGCATTCACAAAAAAAACGCGTTTTAAAAAAAACGCCAGTTTAACCCAAAGCGCATGCGTCAGGTACGCGGCGTTAGTCTACACTCACAGCAGTGAGAGCGTAATAGCAGAACCTCGCACCGCGAGCGGGATACACTTTTCAGCAACAAAGGTGAGCAAGGGCGGATATAGACACGTTATGAGTAACCTCTACGTGGTAATAGAGAAGGGGACCCCATTTATTGAAAGCCGGTTAAGCTGGGCATTTAACGCCATACGTTTTAGCGGAGCGGGTCGAGGGAATCCAGTTTAGAGCATTGATACAAACAAGCCGGGTCGATTAGGATCACCTTAACACATAAGCAGAACGCTGGCTGACCATTTAGTTTAAGGGGTAATTAACACGCCTCCAAAGTTAGATTTGTTTAGACGGTTAACAGCGCGTAAAAACACGAATATTACAAAGAATTGATACAATGTATATGTTGTTTTGTTTACTTGTAGACGTTCCCTGATGAAGGTGTGTGTAAACACCGAAATGCATTGGAACTAAAGGATTGTTGCAACATTTTACTAAGAAGAGAAGTGGTTTAAATACAGTTTTTTTGAACATTTGAACAGTCGTATGAAGTTTTCTTTGTTATAACAAAGCTGTAGGAGTACAGCACATCAACACTGGTGCCATGGGAGACACACTTATGTATTAATAGGTGTGCAACTTGTTGTCTAAACGTTTACACTTCAGGAGGGGAGTGATTCCCATGTAAGCACGGTAGAAAATTCTTTAAAACAGGCGGTGCACGACTCTTTTCCCAGAACGCTTGTTTTTCGGACTGTACACACGTGGGAAGTTTTCTTCTAGTGTAACTTCTCCTTTTTGTTTTGATGATACCCTGTATGTGGCTAATGCCTCAAGGAGGTATTTGGACTGTGCATTTTGGCTGTGCACGTTGGGTTTAGAGTTATATGTCTGACTAGGGTTTAAGCACCCCCATAATATGTTTGCTTTGGGTTAAGGGATACCCATATTGGTTTTAGAGTGTTTTGGGGGTTTTATTACCATGTCTTGGTTTGGGCGGTGTCTTATTCCATTTCTTTGGGGTAGACCTGTTCTGTCATTGGTTTGTGCTGTTGAGGGTTGTAGATTCCTGTTCTGCCACAGTTTTGGTGCCTTAGTTTGTGGCGCATTGGTTACTCTGTGTAGTGTGACACTATTGTACCCGCGGTTTGGGGTGTGTCTTATGTGGATAGTATCCACTAGTTTTAGGAATGGATTTATTTAACTTGCATTCTTGTAGTTTGTGATCATTATGAAGGGGAGATGTGTGTAGTATCTTAGTTATCTCATGTATCCTCCTTTGCCTTCATTTGTATGTTTGGCATCTTTCATACATTTGTTGTTATGATCATTATAGCAAGGGGGTGATGTATAATGTTGTTATTATTGCATTCTCCTTTGCTGGAACGTGTGTTTTATCAACTTCACACATGTTGATTGTTTTCAATCACTATAAAGGGGGAGATGTGTTGTAATGTACCTTTTACTTAATGCACTCTCCCTACAGAGGTTCTCTACTTTGCTGCTCAGCCTGTGATGAGGTCAGATAGAATGTTGATTGTGTTTGGATTGGAAGAGTGAATCAGTTGGTGTGGATGGGCTGAGCAGTGAAGAGCCTGCTCCTGGTGGGGCACTTTAAAGGATCTTACTTGTAATATCTTATACCTGTAACCAAGAAGTGATCCTGTGAATAAAGCTGAGAACTTATCTACATCACCTGGTCTACGCAGCATTCATCTTTGTAACACTACCATTGCAGGCACTCATACTCTGCACATCCACAGCACACAGTATATTCAGCACTGTTCCTCCATACATTGTACCCATACACATGCATTCAGCACACGCTCTGTCTGCATAAACTGCTCAAAATGAAATCTGATTGGCTGCAACCACTTCAACCAGGAAATGGTGGCAGCCATCCTAGGACTCGACCAGAGGCCTAAGAAAAAAGGCAAAATAACACACAAGGGGGCTTACACTGCCCCCTTAGGCCTGATGGTGGGACCAATTTCTTTTTGGGTTTTTTTTTTGCCACAAATTTGCGGAGGATCTGCAGAAAAACAAATTAAAAAAATGCTGTCTCCCCTGCTTTTTTTTGTTACGTCCCCCGAGTGGGCCTGGTCCCAAGGGGAATAATATTTTTATTTGGAGGAGTGGCCGCCCCCTCCTCAGGCCGAGTACAGCGCACTGAGGCAGATAAAAGGATTGCTGCTGCTGCAAGGAGCAGCATTTTTAGCTGCCTCCTGCGGGCTGGAGCAATGCTGGCTCCTGCTGGATCCGGGTAGCCAACGGGGGTCACAGGGGCCTTGGGACGCCCACCAACCATAGTGTGGTGGGTGCCCTGGGTAGGCACCAGGCCACCCACCTTTTGTTGACTGGACCCCAGGGGATGGGGTTTCAGGGGTCAAAAATCAGCCTGCGGAGGGGGCTCATGCCCCCCTCTACCACAGGATGTGCCAGGCCCTGGGGCCTGAATCAGTCCAGAGAGGAGGGCTACATGCCTCCTTCCCCATTAAGTAAGGTGCCAGGCCCCAGGCCATGGGGTCCCCGGGGCTGAATTCCACCTGGGAAGGGGAGCTGTGTTTCCCTCCTCCCCCTCAAATATATTGCCATGCCTCGGGGGATAGGGCACAAAGGCTGCCCAGGGTGCCCCAAGCCTCCATCCCCCTAAAGAATGCACCATGACCTGGGGGATGGGGTCCCCGGGTCAAAAGCAGTCTGGGGAGGGTGTCATGTGTTGGCTGATTGTGGGAGGTTTGGCCATGGCCAGGCCTTGTGGCCAACCCCCAACTGCACACGGCCAAACGATGTGTGCAATGTGGGGTTTGCTGCATGCAGGGGGTTGGCCACATGGCTATATGCGGCTGCAGGTGCATTAGCGTGTGGTAATAATTGTTACTTTATGATAAAATAACCTAGACATTCACTGCAAAACGAAAGGTTACAGGGACGTTATAGTTAGGTTCTGATTTTGCACACACAAAACCATAGAAATACAGCAGTTATTTTTATAGTTATGTCAAGAAATTGAAACTCATGCCTTAAGGTAACTATAGCTTGCACCCTCGTCATGCACTGCTTATTACCCCACATATTGCATCCGTCATGACATATTCTATGACATAATTGATATCACTGAAACATTGCAATAACATTATTGATGAGAAACCAGTGCATAACTATAGCTGCTGAAATTCTTTGGTTTTATGGGTGTAAAATCTGAACCCGACTATAACGTCCTTGTAACCTTCGTTTTTCTGTGAATATATATATATATATATATATATATATATATATATATACACACACACATACACACCTATACACATTCACACACACAAATCAGCAATAATTCCTAAGAAACTTGACTAGCCTGTAGCTAAGCAATTTAGCCTTGTGGACCATTTATTATAAGATTTGAAGATTTTCCCTGTGGAACATGTCTTAAAGGAAGAACTACTGGACTCCAGAGAAAACGTCTGGATGTACCTTGCATCCAGATGGACTGAACATCACTGATAATACCATCTGATTACTGAATATCTCAAGAGATCTCAGGGCTGCAATGTTTTCACAATCCAAGTGGAATCTTCACTTGTGATGCTTTTTGCAGATCCAGTAGTGTCAGCTAGTCGTGACTGCTGCCTATTCGATGTGGTGGGGCAGTGTTGGAGCAACATTGGGAAAATGAATAAAAAAGGAATACACACTTACCTTCTGCTCCCGCACCGCCCGCACTGCTCCCCTGCTCTCGGCACTGCAGTTCCCATGAGCACAGGCTCCCAGCTCACCACACAATCCCAATGCTTCTCTCATGCTATTACTCCCAGGTTGAGAGAATCACTGGGATTACGGTGAGAGGGCCAGTTTCAGGCTCCAGCAGGGACTAGGAGCCTGTGCTCCTGAACCCTGCAGATATCCTCAGAGGAATAGCCTGAAGAGACCCAAGTGCGCATGTAGGCAAACCAACATGCGAACTCTCAGTGCCCACTACTCCTTTCTCTGCTGCTGACACTGCAACCTGGCCCCGCCAAAACTCTGCGGACTCAGCAAACTCATCCAATTCAATGAAAAATAAAATTATTAGTAAAGGTGTTTTATTATCATATTATTTTTTATTTTCTGTCTTTAAACAGTGGGGAGACCTTCCCCCCGCCATAGTGGAGGATCTGCCCCTAGTGTCATCTGTGCAGCCAATTAGCAAACAATCTACTACCTGATATGTAGATACATATATTGAAAACGACAGTCGAGCCTTAAAATACACAGGATGCCTTCAATCAGCCCAAGTGAAGATTGGACATCATCTCCAATCTTTTCCCTTACATTTCTTACTGTCAAGTAGTAGCCTGCACTCCTCTCTGAAATATAATAATCTTTATTATTTATATATGACTGCTGTTTGAGCTTTAATGGCTATTTTGTCGTAGTTACTCTCAATTGTTTTTAGCTAAGGAAGCACACTCTTCCTCTGATCAGCTTTTTCTTTGTTTCTGACTAATTTTTTCCCCTTTAGAATTTTGCACTTTTGATTTTTTTCAATAATAGAATTCGCCAGGATTTCTTTGAGTATGCTTTTGTTTATGTGCCTTTGCTTCAATTTCCTATTTTGTTCTTTTTCTATTACTTCGGTGTTCTATCTCTTTCTCCCTATATCAGATCAATGTTTCTTTTTTCTACTGAGTTTATTTGTCATTCTGTCTCCTAGTTTCTTTGTTTGTATATGTTCTTTTCTTGCTCTTTCTCTCCTTGTATTCTTTGTTGATGATGATACACCATTTCAGTCAAATGTAATGTAAACTTGTATTCTTCCTCTACAGCAAAATACCATACCTTGATTGCATAAGCAGACTGTTACTTTAATTATGGTATTGGCATATTGCTTTCTTAAAATAAACACTGTTTTTAGGGCTTGATATTTTTTGACACGATCAGCTGGGAAAAATGGTAAAGCTTCTCTTTAGATTTACAGGCAACCATTGCAGGATGTATCATTTCCTTATCCTGGGGTTTAGAAAGTGATTTTTTTATTTGACTCATACTTTGTAACAGCTTAGAGTAAGTTTTATGGCTTTACTGTAAATCGCATTTCACAGCCCTGAGTTTTGACGAGCCATCAGCAGTGTCTGTCTGTTTTTGTTCTGAGCCCCCTGTCCGAATGTTTTTTTCTAGACTCCAATGATGAGTCCTTGGTAGCCATCAGCCATCAGCCACCCACCAAACCACATCACAGAAGGACGCCGATCTAAATGCTAACAACCCCATATCTTATAGGAAGGGAAAACGGAGAGGGTGTTGGGTCAAAACAGCGACATTGTCTGTGTATCTTACATTTCTTTGCATAACGATTCTTTCCAGACAATGGACACGCATTCATCCTTGTGGCATGAATAGGATAACAGAGTCAAGCTATACACTGGCCCGCTGGAATTAATGTGACAGAGGAAGGTCAAATTATTTGGAAGGGTTCACTAAATTATGTGTAAAGATGGGCAAAATATGCGAGGTAATGTGGCAGATTTTGTGGTAGTATTACTTCATTATTTTGTCATTTTTACAATCTAATGCTCTGAAACCAATTATAGGAAATGAAATCATTTTCTTTCAACATTTCTTTATGGCATTTTCATGGTACACAGATATCCACAAAAAAGATGGAGGCAGCTTTAAAACCTCAGAGTACAGGGAAAAGCAATGTAGCCTTTGTGAGTAAGCAAGCCAAGCACTGTACAATCAATGAACCACAGATAGTAAAGTAAAGTAAAGTCCACATTTGTAAAGCGCACAATCACCCGTAAGGGTCTCTAGGCGCTGGGGGCCGTCGGGAAGATTAAGCGAGCTACTGCCCAGAGTCACATGGTGCTGGGCTAACCTGCCGCCGGAGCCGGGGATCGAACCGTGATCCCCAGATTCCAGCGTAGTAATACGAGTTGAAAAACAACTGCCGCCTATAGGGGCAGTCTGAACACCATGCAAGAAGGCGGACAAACACTCCGCCTGCAGGTAAATGCAGACATCCGCCCAAGAGCGCGTTGTACAATCTATCCATATACCGTCAGAGGGTAGGGAGGAGAAACAGCGTTTACAACGCTTTTCAGAACACCGCAGGCACTACAACGAATGTGCCATTACCACGTGTTCCATTACAACGGAAGTCATTAAAACGACATGCTGTAGGGAACTCAGTGTTGGGTTTTAAATCCAAAACCTTCCCTACTGTTGCACAGACTGGAGCTGGAATAGTAAAATATACTATTTCAAACTCCAGCACTTCCCGAAAACAAGTTGTTGTCATGACTTGCATTGTAATGGAACGTGTGGTAATGACGAGTTCATTGTATAGCAGGAGTTGTAAAGGCATGCATTGTAAATGCATGTGTGGGGGGGCGTGGCTAAGATGGCAACCTGAGAGGACGCTGAAGCGCGAGGCTCCTCCAGCCCAGACCCCACTATAGCCTAAATACCTGCTTGCAGATCTCCAGCAAAGTCGGCAATCGCCACTGCCGGCCGGCAGCCTGATTAGCCCGCTTTTGGTGCGGATTGAAAGGCCAGGAGCACCCACAGAGCGCCACCCCGGCGGAGACCCGAGACCTACCCCGGAGCTGCGGTGTCATGGCGGCGGGACAGGGTGAGGACGACCACTGAGCTCTGGAGGCGGGAGCAGCGAGGGTTCTGCCGCGGGTCGGAGGCAGGACATAGAGTGACCCGAGTGCAGCCAGAACCCGGTCAGTGAAGGTGGGTTCCACCGTGGGGAACACCGCAGAGCAGACGGCGGAGGTGGCGGTGACCCACGCACATTACGAGGGGCCTGCCTAAAGCAGCGCAGGGAGCCTCACGGCACCCCTGAAACAGCGGGGGGGGGGCCCCACTGAGCAGGCCCCACGTCCAGAACTGGCACTAAAGCGGCGACGCTGACCCCTGCAGTGGGAACGCCTGGAAATCACGCGCTGAGGGTGCAGGGACCGACGCAGGTGACGCGGCCCTGCACGAAAATTGAGGCCCAGGCTTTGGGGCCTACAGCAAGGAGCAGACACCCAGAAGGCCGCAGCCCGCCCGGATACCCTGAGAACTCACGGCGCCCCTGAAACAGCGGTGGGCCCCCAATGAGCAGGCCCCACGTCCAGAACCAGCACAAAGGCAGCGACGCTGACCCCTGCAGAGGGAGAGTCTGGACACCACACGCTAAGGGTGCAGGGACAGATGCTGGGGACGCGGCCCTGCGCGAAAATTGAGGCCCAGGCTTTGGGGCCTATAGCAAGGGGCGGACACCCAGAAGGCCGCAGCCCGCCCGGATACTCCGAGAACTCACGGGGCTGGGTCTGCACAGCGCCAGTAGCAGCCCGAGGACGGAGCAAGTGTACACAAGGTGAGGAGGGGCACGGAATTGGCCGGGGGTGCCCAGTGACCGGATACGACAGAGAGGGCCGGACCCACAGAGGGGAACTTCGGGAGTGGGGGGGAGGCGATCCCCTTGTGAAGTGACCCCACTGAAGAATTCCAGGCCAATTGCACGCGTCCAGACAGCACTTTGACCTGCCTGGCCGCCTTGGGGGAGCGACACTGGTCTCCGCAGAGGTTGGGGGTAGGCGGGTGGCGGGTGGGGGGGTTCAGGGAGTGGGGAGTTGGGGTTTGGTTTGGGGCACGGGGAAGGGTTAAGGGTGGGAACGCTAGCGCATATGCAATGTGCAGATGCGCTAGCTATACACATACCTATTGCGCCGCAAGATTATCAACCTCACATAGCACCTTTCAGCCCTTCACTTTGAGGTGACGGACTCCGTCTTGAAGATACTGACCCTTAATGTGAAGGGTTTGAATAATCCCGTTAAGCGGAGGGCAGTGCTCTCTTATCTGGAAAACTCGGGCCGAGATTTGTTTAATCCAAGAGACCCACTTACTTGCGAAGGATTGGCACAGGATGCTATCCCGCGCTTTTCCCCAACAGTTCTTCTCCTCTCTACCAGAGAAAAAGGCAGGGGTGGCTATATTAGTGTCTAGGCGCTTCCGGGGACGGATTGGTGACAAAATGGGGGAGATCAAGGGTAGGGTCCTGGCATATAGCTTCCTGATCGGTAACCAACAGCTGAGGATAGGTTCCCTTTACACTCCAAACACAAGACAGGAATCCTTTTTGAAAGGCGCCATCTCGGAGACGCTCAGTTCCCCATACCTTCTCCTGCTTCTAGCGGGGGACCTCAACCTGGTGGTGGACACTAACGAGGATAGAACAGGGCACAGATATGGGGACACGGGCTCTCTCTCCAACGTAGGCAAGACTTGGTTACATGAACGGGGGCTGGCGGATTTGTGGAGGGCCAAACACCCGGGGGCGTCACAATACACGTTTTACTCACATGTGCACTGCACTTATGCCAGACTAGATCACTTTCTCAGATCCTCTGACCTGATCGCCAGGCTAACCGACATTTGCATTGTACCAGCAGCCCTTTCAGACCACGATGCAATCGAACTTACACTCACAGTTCCCGGGATTAGGCGTCCCCCTGGGAAATGGAGGTTACGCGAAACTCTCCTACAGCGATCGGAGGTCACTAAGCAACTCCGCAAGTGCATTACTGACTATCTGACCATTAATGATACGCCCGAGGTCTCAGTTTCGGCCCTGTGGGGAGCACTGAAATCAGTGGCCCGGGGCGAACTCATCGCGATAGCAGCAGCGGAGGCTAAGGATCGCACAGTGAAACGGGCCGACCTGATGGCCCAAGTATCTGAACTCGAAAGGGTTCACAGCCGCACCGGGGCTCCACAAGTCTGGAAGCAATTAAAAGCCACCAGGGCCCAATTGGCCAGCTTGGACATGGATAGGGCAGAGTTCGCTGCGCTGCGCCTTCCGCCATACTTATTATGTGGGAGGGAACAAGACGGGCCTCCTACTCGCTAGCGCGCTGAAAGCAAAAACCCAGCGCTCGAAGATCCAAGGCCTAAAAGACGGAAGGGGCGATGAAATCAAAGAGGAGGCACAGATCGCGGAGGCGTTTCGGGACTTCTACGCCGCCTTGTACCGAGCTGATACTGTCCCGGGTGCGGACATCCATACATACTTGGCGGGTGTGCGACTACGGCGCTCTCCCCGGCGAGCATGGACACCTTGGAGGCTCCCATCCGATTAGATGAGGTGGTGGCAGCTATATCCCGCCTTCGACCCCTCAAGTCTCCAGGCCCGGACGGTTATTCCGCCGGTTTTTATAAAACCTTTAGCCCGCTTCTGGCCCCAGTTCTTAATCGGCTTTTCAACTCCTTCAGTGGCCAAGGCTCCATTCCTTCCGAGATAGTAGTGCTACCTGAGCCCGGCAAAGAACCCACACATTGCTCGGCGTTCCACCCTATCTCCCTCCTTAACTTGGACCTGAAACTCTTCACAGGCGTGCTGGCCTCACGCCTTGGGCCGTACTTGCCTGGGGTTCTGGAACCTGACCAGTCCGGCTTCGTCCCGAGACGTCAATGTAGTGATAACACCAAACAGATCCCCCACCTGGTGGACAAGGCCCATTTCCAACAGTCGGACTCGGCCCTGCTGGCCATCGACGCCGAGAAAGCGTTTGACCGAGTCGACTGGTCTTTTCTACGACGGGTCCTGGCCCATTTCGGAATAGGAGACAGCTTTCAATCTTGGATTGCAAGCTGTTACCACCATCCCCAGGTGCGGGCTCGCCTGGGTAGCTTGCACTCGAGACCCTTCGAGATCCAACGTGGCACGAGGCAGGAGTGCCCCCTCTCGCCTCTTTTGTTTGCTCTATATGTGGAGCCGCTAGCGCAAAAGATCCGCGATAATCCGGACATACATGGCATCACTTTTGTCGGAGAGCCACATACGATCGGCCTCTACACCGACGATATTATAGCTGGCCTCGATCACCCAGAGTGCTCGATCCCCGCATTCCTGGGAGAGGTGGAGTCCTTTGGTGCGGTATCTGGCTTCAAGATGAACAGGGGGAAGCCGCCGATACTGCCACTGGTTAGCAATACCGTTCCCCTGAGGGCACGCCAGTGTACGGTGTAGTACTGAAAATTCTGGACTTGTGTAATGTGTCTGCACTCGAGAATAAAACTTCATCGTAAATTGACGAATTTAGTGCCAAAAGACCGAGAATGACGAGTACGTCCTGTACAGGTATTTTCAGCATATTCAAGTGACGATTTCACTTTGAAATCGTCACTCTCGTTCAGAACCCTCGGCTTCCATTTTGTGTATGGCAGCCATTTTGTGAGTTGCCCTTTACATAGGCTTATAAACCAGCTGGATTCGACCCCAGAAGGACACGTACACCTTGATCGACTTTTCCTTGACCTATGCCAGTTGGAACCATTGCCCCAGGCCGGACCTGTTAGGTCAGTTCCTCTCCAGTGGCCAAGCAAGATAGCATCAGGGCTCAGCCGGCCATAAACCTCCTCATTGCGCACACACCTGCCGTATCTTGCTCACATCTGTCTTTACTCTTTTGCTTCACTTACTTTATGGTGGGGAGGTGCCTGTTTTATTGGGGGTCCACTGATATCTGATGAAATGTTGGGCCTTGCCGGGTGATTTGTTATGGGCAGCACGACGTGAAATATGTACATGTCATCATGACTCTGCTTTTCTTTTGTAAACCAATAACTGTAAATGACATACTACAAATTCGAAGAATGTTTGCCTGAAGCTGAATATTCTGTATAAAGAGAGAAGCCCGACTTTGTAAATTCGAGCAGTTTCCTGAGAATATACTTCCCCGTGTTGTACTTCTAGGACACTTGTTACCTTGGTTGCAGCAAATAAACTAATCTTTGACTTCACCTAGAAGACTCTGAGTTTCTGTGGTCTGAATCAGGAAAAGGACTCGAGGTATTTGGGTGTGTATTCCCTGACACCGCTGGGTTACCGGTTAAGTACCGGTTCTGAAAAACCCAGTACCTCAGTTGGTGCCCAACGTGGGGCGATTCCAGCGGTACCGGTCCAGCCAGAGGTTCGTGAGGAGCTTCGTGTGAAAATTCTGGAGGAAGGCCTGCCACTTCATCGACCCCTGCATGTCGACGTGGTCCGAAAGTCTTTGCTGCGAGGTTCCCCGCTTCCCGACGGCTACGAAGGTCTGCTGCCCTGGCTATAGCCCTGATTTGGACCCTTGAAGTTTGGTAGAGCGAAACACTAAGACGAGTCTTCTGGTGACGTCATCGATATCTCAGTTAAGTATAAGTGGAGCGTCTCCCAGTCCTTAGTTGATCTTAGTTTTGGTATCCTTGGGATAAAAAGTTTTTGTGTTGGTACTTGCAAGCACCAAAACCGAAGGACTCGTGTATTCACGAGAAATATCGTAATCGATAATCCTTTGAAGTTTGGAACTAGACTAGAGAGCGAAGATGCCTGGTCTTAGACTTGGAAATTTGTTTTGTCTTGGCAGTAATAATAGGGACTCCCGATTGGAGGACTCATGTCCGGTTCCTCCGGTTGGAACTCCAACCTACGAGTTATATGTGAAACATGGGGTAGGCCCCATCACCTACAACGAAGTATGGATTAAATACACCAGGAAAGATGGTGTTCTAAAATGGCCCCAATATGGTAGTTTTGATTCCGAAATCTTAGACAACCTTGAAGTTAAACTCTTTAAAAAGAAAGCCCGGCCGGCGATGTTTGACTCTTTCCGCTTATGGCGTAAAGAGGCCAGACAAAAAGAAATTAAATTAGAGAAGAAAAATAAGAGAGAAGGGAATATTTCAGTAATGAAAGCTGCTATGCAGTTTAAAGACAATGAAGACGAACAGATGAGTGAGCAGTTGCACAGGCAACGTAAAATGGCGATAGATAAATGCTATCCAGTTTTGCCGCGTCCCAAGAAGGATGCAGCAAAAGACCTTAAGGAAGACCCGTTAATGGGCCATTTGTTAAGTTCACCACCCCCCTATGCACAAACAGCCACGGCGCCTCCGCAACCCTTAGTTGCGCCGCCCATGGTTGTTATGCCTGCTCCTCTACAGCACCCACCAGCTGCTCTTCAGCTGGCTTCCGCTCCTCAGGTGCAGCCTCCTCAAGGCACACCGACTACATCTACTTCGCTTATGCCTTCTACGACTTTGCCTAGTGCACCTTCGATTTCTCATAATGCTCCCTCTGCTATTGCCTCTACTTCAGCCTTATCTCACCCTGTTTTTCCACCCGTTCTCCCTTCAGTTTCTCCTTCCGTTCGACAGAGAATGGCCAGCACTGTAACTAATATTTTCTCACCTCTTTTCGGGTCGCCTACTACGACCCCTAACACGGAACGAAGACAGTTGCGAAGTCAACTGCCTGACTACCAAGAGAGAGATGTATTGAATCATTTAGCTCATACATGGATTATGGATACTGTAAAATATGACGTTGAATCTGTCATGAAAGTTTTCCTTCAGTGGGAAGCACCGACACAGAGATATGTTTTCGAACAAATGTGTGTTTTCCTCTGTGAGGATTTGGAAGACAATGATTTAGAATGCAACCCGCAGGAGTTGTGTCGTGTACGGTTCAAGTTTGGGGAAGGAAAGATCGTAGGTCCCGATGTCCAAAAAGCGGTTGAGATATTGTTGTCTTATCGGAGTAAAGGGAACACTTCTGGTTCGCAATCTGAGCGCGATACACCTAGGAAAAAGGCGCGACAGTATCCCATGAGAGAAGTTCCCCCTCAATGGAGAGAGGGTGACGCAACGGCTAATCCACCTATTCTGCCACACTTTCAGCGTGTGTGGGTACATGTCCCATGGAAGCGAGCTGAAGTTTTAGCACTTAAACAGACATTACCTGATCCGCGTAAAAACCCTGCAGGATATTACAAAGAGTTGTCGCAGACTGCTGGGTCATGTGTAATGAATTTAGCCGATATCGATATGTTATTTGGGAACGTTGTTCCACAGCCTTTATGGGGAAAGATTCGTCACACGGATCATGATCGGGAATTAGGTGACTCATGGGCTAACATTACTGCGACAGATGCCCTACAAGTAGGTGGCGCTAAGCCTGAACCTTTGATAGCAGAACTGCCTGGTAAAATAATTGATTATATGAAAAAGATAATGCCTGAAATACGCGTGAATTGGGATAAACTATCTGCATGTAAACAGAAGAAAGATGAAACGGTGTCTGATTTCTTCACCAGATTTGAAGAAACCTTTGTCGACCACAGTGGTCAGAGACTGTTCGTCGATAAATTCGTGCACAATTTGCTTCCTGAGTTGTGCAAAAAGTTAAAGGACTCGGAAAGTTCTTGGGCAGTCTCGTCTTCGGCACAGATATTAGCTACAGCACAGTATTACGAAAATCAAGAGAAAGATAAAGTAGAAAAGAAAACGAAAGAGTTGAAAACGAAGGTCTTGTTACAGCAAGCATATCCACCACGTGGTGGTGGCGGTCAAAATAATAACGGTCAGAATAATTACCAGAGTAATTTGCAGCAGCCTCAACAATATCAGAGGAACTCGCAAAGGATCAAGTATTGTCAACCACGTGTTTCTGTAGGTCCCAACCAATGTTCGTATTGCAAGGAGGAAGGTCATTTTAAATATAGTTGCCCTATCCTACTACAGCGCGCGAATGGCGCTTCTGGTGTAAGAGGTCGAGGTGCTCAGCAAGCGCCTAGAGGAAGAGGACACGGGAATGCCCCCCGGAACGAACGTCCCCTTCCACCTCAAAATTCCATGAACAAGTTTGATCAGCAGAATAACACATCTGGTAGGACAGCTCAGTACTATACAAATGATTACTATACAGAAAGTGAGAATTGGGAGAGTAATGATTGCTAGGACAGCCATAGACAAAGAGAGGGAGTTGTTTTCAGTTCCAGTAGATCAGAGCGGACCATACGTTGAGGTGATTACATCAGGTGTGTCAGAACCTTTTCTGTTGGATACTGGTGCTACGAAGAGTTCCATTAAGCACTCAAAACTCCCTGGCGCACCTTTGTCTGGCGAAACGAATGTATCAGTAGGTTTTTCTGGCGCCCCGGTTAGAAATCCAATTTCTGACCCTTTGACTCTTTCTGTTGGTCCCCGTGAATTAGAAGCACCCCTTATTCTGGCAACAGGTTGTGGTGAAAATTTGTTGGGATTGGATCTGTTAAAAAGATTGTATGCGACTTTGTACTGTTCTCCCTCGGGAGTACAACTCACTTTAGGTAAGAAAGTGGTTTCTGCCATGTATTTGTCGAGAGACAAACTTCCAACAGAGTTGTCGTTTCTTCCGGACATTCTTTGGGCTACTGGTCCTAACGATGTCGGTCTTTTAGAAATTCCACCATATGTTGTAACATTGAAAACCAATGTTCAAATGCCACGAATTCCCCAATATAGAATTTCTAGTGAAGGCGAGAAAGCTTTGCTAGCGATCGTTCACGAGTTAATTGAAAAAGATGTGATTGAAGAGACAAGAGGCAACGTTTGCAATAGTCCTGTTCTACCTGTTTTAAAACAAACTGACCCATCTAAGCCACCGGTGTACAGATTTGTGATCGATCTCAGAGAGGTGAATAAGATCGTGGTGCCACAATTTCCAGTTGTCCCAGACATTACTACATTATTGACTATGATTCCAGCTTCTGCCACTTGGTTTTCGGTGATTGACCTGAAGAATGCTTTCTTCAGCATCCCGATCGCCGAGGAGAGCAGGGATATTTTTTCCTTCAGTTTAGGAGGTCGAAGCTTCCGTTTTAAACGCGCTCCTCAGGGCTACTGTGAAAGTCCGTCAATATACAGTCAAGCTCTAAAAACACAGCTTGATACGATTGTTTTGCCAAAAGGTGCTACTCTTGTACAGTATGTTGACGATTTGCTTATAGCTGCGGATACTGAGGAAATTTGCAAGAAAGCAACAATGTCATTGTTACGCCATCTGTGCGATTTCCATCACAAGGTGTCACTTTCCAAGCTTCAATACTGCCGACAAGAGGTGACCTACTTAGGTCATCTCTTATCGAAGGAGGGAAGGAAACTGACCCCAGAGAGAATTCAGGCAATAGCGAAATTGAGTGTGCCAAGAACACAGAGAGAAATACGTGCTTTCTTGGGCATTACATCATATTGTAGGCAATGGATCCCTAATTTTTCATTATTGGCCAAACCTTTGGTGGCGTTAACGTGTAAAGATACACCCAATCCCGTCCCTTGGTCTGAAGAGTGTCAAACGAGTTTTTCCGAATTACGCACAGCATTATGTTCGGCTCCGGTGTTAGGTAACCCCAACTACAGTAAGCCTTTTACATTGTACGTCCACGAGAAGGAAGGTTGCGCATTATCAGTACTGACTCAGTCATTTGGGGACAAACAACGTCCATGCGCGTATTTTTCGTCGACTTTGGACCCGGTAGCTAGAGCATTGCCAAGTTGTCTAAGAGCCACAGCGGCAGCAGCTGTTTCTATTCGACAGTCTGCTGGCCTGGTCATGAATAATACACTAGTCGTGATGGTCCCACATGCAGTAGACACATTGTTAAATAGAACCAAGACACAGCACTTAACCAGTGCTCGATTGTCAGGGTACGAACTGACTTTGCTAGCAAGTCATGTGCACATTCAAAAGTGCAACACCCTTAACCCAGCCACATTATTACCATTCATAGAAGAATCAGATGCTTCAGAACAGCATGATTGTCTTTATAGAACAGAAGAAGAGACGAAAGGAAGAGTAGACCTCTTCGACACTCCTCTTGCTGAATGTGATGGTACATTGTGGGTGGATGGTTCATGTTTCAAGCTTCCGAATGGCGATACGACTGCAGCATATGCTGTCACGACTTTGCACACGATTGTTGAAGCTACACGCATCCCACATAATTCAGCTCAGGCAGCGGAGCTAATTGCACTCACGAGAGCATGTGTGTTGTCGAAAGGAATGAAAGTGACTGTCTACACCGACAGCCAGTACGCGTTTGGTGTGGCTCACAGTTTTGGACGATTGTGGAGCGAACGTGGGTTCCTGACTTCGCATGGAGCTAAAATTAAGCATGGTCAGTTGGTAAATGAGCTTCTAGAATCACTGACTTTGCCTTTACAAGTGGCGATTGTAAAATGTAGTGCTCACAAGAAGGTGACTGATGACGTTGGTCATGGAAACGCATTTGCTGATGAAACCGCGAAAAAAAAACGCAAAGAATGTGATGTGCCGAATGTATGTTGCAGGCCCTGAAAGATGGACTGGTGATGTTGGAATATGTGAGGACACGATAGAAAGTGTGAAGTCCATCCAAGCTGAGGCCACAGAGAAAGAGTTGAGCACGTGGAGAGAGAGTACAGGTAGAATGGATGCAAACGGTTGTTGGATTGAATCGACAGAACATCAGAGATGGTTGTTACCCGATGCATATGTGCTTGCAGTAGTCACAATGGCTCATGGAATGGCTCATATCAGCGTGAAAGGGATTTGCGAGTTGTTGGCCCCAGTGTGGAAAAATTCAGGAATTCCCAAGTGTGCAGAGAATGTTGTCAAGAATTGCATGGTGTGTCTGCAACACAATCCTGGTAGGGGAACCCCAACTCCAGCTGGTCATTTTGCACCTCCTACGTATCCGTTCGAGGTTTTGCAGCTAGATTTCATCCACATGGAAAGGTGCAACAACTTAAAATACGTGCTCGTTGTTGTTTGTGCTTTCTCAAGATGGATAGAAGCCTATCCCCTAAAGGACAATACTGCCTTGTCCACAGCGAAAGCCCTTGTGAAAGAGTACTTCCCTAGATTTGGAATGCCTAGAATGGTCTGGTCATGGGAGTGAATTTGTGGGTCGCGTGATGAAGAAAGTGTGTGATGGGCTAGGTATTAGGCAGAAGTTTCACGCTGCAAATCACCCCCAATCAGCTGGATTAGTAGAATGTTACAATGGCACTTTAAAACTTAAATTGGCCAAAATCCAAGCGAGCACAGGTCTTAAATGGCCTGACGCTCTACCCTTAGCACTCCTATCCACCAGAATGACTGTGCATTCGCGAGTGAAACTCAGCCCCTATGAAATTGTCTTTGGCCGGCCAGCCAACATATGGGGAGTGCCTAGGCCCACGAAGTTCAGCGAGCTAGAACACCCTGTTTTGCTTGACTATCTGTATGAATTGACAGCTAAATTGCGTGTTTTGCATCAACAGGTCAACGACACCCTGCCTCCGGTCTCTGAGACTCCGGGACACAGCATTGACCCTGGAACCTGGGTGCTGGTGCAGAACTTCCAGAGGACTAAGAACGACCAGCCCAGGTGGACAGGGCCTCACCTCGTCCTTCTCTCTACCAGATCGGCAGTTCGAGTGGAAGGGAAGAAGGCCTGGATCCACGGGGTCCTCTGTAAAAGGGTACCCTTACCTCTGCCCTATGACCAGAGTAAATAACCTGATGCCGTGCCAAATACCGTCCCTTTTAATGATTCACATGTAAAAGGAACTGACTCTGAACAAGAAAACGAAGACATTTTGCACAAGGCTGTGTCACCATCCAAGCGAGTGAACATTACAGAGCCTGACCTTTTGTTCCCAGATCAGACAATACCTGGGAAGCAACGGTATAATTTGAGACCGAGAAAAACGAACTAATAAAGTCATTCCTTTTGCAATTTGAGACTAAGATCCATGGACAAATAAAAAAAGATACTTCTTTTTCCCCCAAGTACTATTTTTGAAAGTGCAGATCTCCCATCTAGGTAACTTGCTTATTTTTGTTTTTCGAACCGCCATCCGGGTTCCGCTGCTAGGGCCGCGGTTGCCTAAAAAGTCTTTTGGGTGCAGCTAACGACGTTAGGTCGGTAGTTCTGGTTGGTCTAAGGGAGTTGCCCTGGACTGACAGAAGCATCCTTTAGCAGAATCAACCTACCACCGCGGGCAGCACTCTAGAGAGGATGGAGTTTCCTGATGTGGAGAAACCTGCCAAACGAGCGAACTGTAAAAACATGTTATGCAATGCGATGACAAAGAAAAGTTTTTTCATAATGTGCATTTGTATGTTATTCAGTATGATGATATTTTTGATAGGTTACACTTTATTCTCCTTTCGTGTAACATTTGCACCCACTGCATCACCCATACCTCCTACTACTGTTTCCTCTCATTCTTTCCACCCCCTTCCTGGCCATGAATACAATAGAAGATTAGAGTTCATTAATAACTCCTTCATTCAGCTATTGCACCAGCACCAGCTAGTGATGAACACAACTGACTGTTGGGTTTGTGGCCTTATGCCTCACACTACGGATAAAGGTATCCCTTATCTAGTTTTGCCTTTCAGTCGTAATGGCTCTGTATGGGCGTACAGAACGATGTTCATATATGCACGTGAAATCCAACCCCTACGTTCTGTAAAAGATAACCTCAAGACTAGCGCCCTAGTAAAAGGCATAGTTGACATGATTAAGGAAGTAATTTCTTATGAAGATACTCCTGATGATGAAATACTTGCATATGTAAATTGGAACGTGACCGGATATGAAGCCACTCTCAGTGAGAGACAGCAAGCTAAAGGATCATCCCCAATATGGATCGTACCCCATCAGGGTCACCTGTGTCTGCAAGGTATTGGCCGGAATCCCAGAGCTCAGTTAGGGAAGAGTGTCTGTATAGAAACATATGTCTTTGGATCTCAGACTTCCCCAGCGTTTTAAGCAGCTAAGGGTACTTATTTTATCTGTCATGATAGAGCCTACACATGGTTGCCCCCTGACTTTTCGGGCTCATGTTTTGTTTCATTCCTGTTACCTCCCACCTACACAGCAGCGGCGGATTACCACAGGACAAGGGTAGTTAGAGGTGTCTTGAGTAAAGAGGACACTGCAGGTCAAGAATTTGGGGACTTCGCAAAGGGTTTTCTGCCGTTCTGGGGATCCATGGCTAACAGTAGGAACATAAGACAATTGACAAGGGTAGTTGAGTCCACCGTGACTGAAACTGCTGGTGCCCTTAGTAACTTGACTGCTGAGCTCCAGTCGGATCGTCTTATGACCCTTCAGAACAGGGTCGCCTTAGATGTCATCCTTGCAGACCGAGGTGGAGTATGCAGATTGATCCAATCAAGTTGTTGCATTTTTATCCCAGATAACGCTCCAACAGTGTACCAGGCCATCTCCAAACTACATAAGATTTCCGAATCTATTCATGTGGGAAAAGGGGATTGGTCGTTAACGGGTTGGTTCTGGGAAGTGATATCCACCTGGGGATGGAAAATTCTGATGGTCATTGGGATGGTCTTAGCCATTCTTTTCCTGTTCTGTCTATGCATACAGTTTGCTCCTGCAATATGTGGCCTCTGTGTTACATCATGTGTAAGGAAACCTGTGTCAAGAGATGAACTAAGTACTAGAATGATGTTACAGCAACATCTCAATGACTTTAGGGATATAGATCTGGACTCAGACTAACATGAGGATAGATTAATTGCCTATGTAAGGGCAAAAGGAGGGATTGTAGTACTGAAAATTCTGGACTCGTGTAATGTGTCTGCACTCGAGAATAAAACTTCATCGTAAATTGACGAATTTAGTGCCAAAAGACCGAGAATGACGAGTACGTCCTGTACAGGTATTTTCAGCATATTCAAGTGACGATTTCACTTTGAAATCGTCACTCTCGTTCAGAACCCTCGGCTTCCATTTTGTGTATGGCAGCCATTTTGTGAGTTGCCCTTTACATAGGCTTATAAACCAGCTGGATTCGACCCCAGAAGGACACGTACACCTTGATCGACTTTTCCTTGACCTATGCCAGTTGGAACCATTGCCCCAGGCCGGACCTGTTAGGTCAGTTCCTCTCCAGTGGCCAAGCAAGATAGCATCAGGGCTCAGCCGGCCATAAACCTCCTCATTGCGCACACACCTGCCGTATCTTGCTCACATCTGTCTTTACTCTTTTGCTTCACTTACTTTATGGTGGGGAGGTGCCTGTTTTATTGGGGGTCCACTGATATCTGATGAAATGTTGGGCCTTGCCGGGTGATTTGTTATGGGCAGCACGACGTGAAATATGTACATGTCATCATGACTTTGCTTTTCTTTTGTAAACCAATAACTGTAAATGACATACTACAAATTCGAAGAATGTTTGCCTGAAGCTGAATATTCTGTATAAAGAGAGAAGCCCGACTTTGTAAATTCGAGCAGTCTCCTGAGAATATACTTCCCCGTGTTGTACTTCTAGGACACTTGTTACCTTGGTTGCAGCCAATAAACTAATCTTTGACTTCACCTAGAAGACTCTGAGTTTCTGTGGTCTGAATCAGGAAAAGGACTCGAGGTCTTTGGGTGTGTATTCCCTGACACCGCTGGGTTACCGGTTAAGTACAGATTCTGAAAAACCCAGTACCTCAGTGGAGGGGGCTTGCAAACGAGAACGCAGATTCCATACATGGGTATCACCCTACCTCCTCCACGTATTCGACGGTCACCCTTAACTACGCAGGCCTTACATCCCAGATCCGCGGGGATCTGACACGTTGGTCCAAACAACCTCTCTCCCTATTGGGGCGAATTGCAGCGGTGAAGATGTCGGCCCTGCCCAAGATTCTATATGTTTTCCAAACCATCCCGGTGTTGCCCCCAGCTGGCGCCATTGCAACCTTACAGGGTGTCTTCCAGCAATTCGTATGGGGGGGGAAATGTCCGCGCTTACACAAACAATTAGCCTATAGGGGCATGGATGAAGGGGGTCTTGGAATCCCCAATCTTCAGCAATACTTTCAGGCATCACAGCTCCGCTACCTCGTGGAATGGTATATGCCGGAATCTGAAAAAAGATGGTTGTTCCAAGGCAGGGCGATGGCCCAAACATCTCTCTGGAAGATCCCATTTCTCCACCGACGTGACAGGCCGCGATACCTCCAAAAGTCACCTATCACCCGTACCATTCTGCACGTCTGGGACACGGTTGCCGAAAGGAGAGGCCTTACGACCTTCCCCTCCCAGCTCACTCCCCTTCTGGATAACCCAGAGTTCCCACCAGGCAATGATCCATGCGCATTCTCACAGTGGCGCGGCACCAGCTGCAGGTCGGCTGGTCTCCTCTTCGATTTGCAGGGTTTTCTTCCCCTCTCAGACATATCTCAGGGATATGGCGTTGTCTCACCCCAACTTTTCCAATATTTCCAACTTCGACACTGGCTCACACACCCTGATTATGCACCACTGGTTGGCAGACAAATGACAGATTTTGAAAGGTGGCTAGTGACGAAGGACTCGGATAAAAGCCTTATCTCGGAACTCTATCAGTTGCTTACACCCGCACCGGCGAAGGGTCAAGCAGCGGGACAGAAATGTTGAGAAGCAGAGCTAGAGAGGTCACTGACAGACCGGGAATGGCGTTACATATACTATAGGGCTTCCCACACGACGCGCAATACTGCCGGCAGAGAAGCGGCGGTAAAACTGGCCATTTACTGGCACCTTACCCCCGTTCGGCTCAACAAAGGGAATCCATCTCGTAGCGCACTTTGCTGGAGGAGCTGTGTGGAACGAGGGACTATGACTCACCTCCTTTGGGGTTGCCGGGAAGTTAGGGACTACTGGACAGCGGTATTAGATGACATAGATGGCACATTCAACACTGAAATTCTGAGATTTCCAGCCTATACTCTCCTGGGCCTTCCCAATGAGCTCACCTTCCCCCTGAAATCCGTACGAGGGTGTCAAATGGGGATTGCCATGCAAGCCGCGTCCCAACACGTCTTGTCACTCTGGGGGACCACCACTAGACCCTCTCACACAGGATGGCTACACAAAATTTGGTTCACACTGGGAATGGAGCGCATCCAAGCCGCACTTACACAGTCAGCTGACACGTTCAGCAAGCTTTGGTTACCATTACTGTCCCTTCTCTCAAAAGAATTCAACGAAATTACATGCCCTAGATATCTCCGATTATTGGGCCTTACAGATACCCCAACTGACTCTCACCGACCTAATGGGGGGACAAGTTAAACGGCCTGTGGCAGCCTTGATGATCGCTCTACTAACTCGGCACACTGGTTGGGGGGGGATGGAGGGGGGAGGGGGTTCTTGGTTTGTGTTCTTAGGATTACGTTTTCTTAAGAGGCTTAACATCCCTGGCTTATGCCTCACACTCACGGACAGGCCCATGTATCCCGATTGCCGTTTGCTTTGTGGAGAAGACATGCTTGTCTGTCTCATATGCTACTTATATATGGAATCCTCCTGTTGCAATGTAATGCCTGTATTTTTTCTTGAAACCAATAAAACAAATTTGAATTTAAATGCATATGTGAATATGTGGCCTATTCGTAGGTAGGCTATCCTGCTTGCAGCATCAAGCATCTATCCTAGTAGGT
Source organism: Lissotriton helveticus (assembly GCF_964261635.1). NCBI lineage: Eukaryota > Metazoa > Chordata > Amphibia > Caudata > Salamandridae > Lissotriton > Lissotriton helveticus. The sequence goes on from NC_136057.1 coordinate 1,611,047,439, forward strand.
GTAAGGCATTGCCGTCGTGTTCGGGTCTGACAGCCGAGTGCCCGTGGGTAGGAGGGCAGACTCACCTTAAGCACAACGCCAGAGGGTGAGGATCAAGGGGGACATACCGGCCAAGTAAGAGGGCTGAAGTTAAAACGAGGGAGAACAGGACAGGTCAACGATGCATCAGTCTCCTAGGAGGTGGTCAGGGCTCGAGTCGGGGTACCACGCGGGTGGACGGCGTCCCCCTACTTATTTTACCGGGGGATGCCGTCCCCCCTGCCAAACAGCTGGACTTCACTCATTGGTCTCTCTGGGACGAGGCGCTCGGCACCTTTCGTGACGTCACTTCCTGTCGTGACGTCACTTCCGGTGGCAGCGTCCCCCCACTTCTTTTTTTAAGACTTGTGCCCTGGAGGTGGTCATGCATCACCAACATCAGACTGGGAAGGTGTGCAGTCAGGCATTGGGCCACCTGTGGGCCAGTTTTTCTCAACCGGCGCACAAAGCCTGTCTTGCCTGCCAGGTCCCTGTAATGTGGGGCCAGCATTATGGGGAAGTAGGCTCTGAGGGGGTAACTTGCAGCAGCGCCTCTAGGCCAGTATTGTTCTGTCCGCTGCAGTCTTTAGTTTGCCCCCACCCTCATGGGGTCAGCGAAGGCGCCCAGAAGCAGTGTCCCACTCCACTGCTGTGCTGCTAAAGCGAGGCGGGGTGTTCAGTGTAGCTGTCTGGATGGGGGCAGGTGATCTGGCGGTAGGGCCATCACCACTTCTGCACCCCTCGAGCAGCTGCAGCTCTGTGCTTTTCTTCATCCCTCCCCTGCCAGGCCTTCTCTCTGAAGATATAGTTAACAGGGGAAGAGGGAGAGTAAGGGAATCGGCCTCGCTGAAGGCCTGTGTTGGCACCTCTGCTCCACTGTCTTTCAGGCCTTGGTGGGAGGGGGTATGTTTGTATAGCCCTCACTGTGAGACACCAGAGAGGAACATTGAGAGGCTTTAATGTTAGAGTCAGAGCTGCTGAATGTGGAACTATGGAAATAGGTTTGAGCCCAGCCTCAGCTCAACACCCTGTGATTCTGGGAAAATGACTTAATTACCAAAGACCTAAAATAAAATTTAATTTGATCTTCTGCAATGTGACTGGTGCTCATATAATCGCTGACCTTAAGCTGAGTTAATGCGATAGAAAACTACAATAAAAAAATAACCTTCTGTTTACTCATGTTTTAAGATACTGCAAAGGCTGGAACAAAATAATGAAAGAGGATTCTTTATACAATAATAAAAAAAGGGTATTCTTTCTTAACATAGCTTTTCTTCCTTTGTTTAGATTTAACTATCAGTCACAGATCATTAAGGCAGCTTTAGACAATATTTTAAACGGCTTCCACCCTATGGTACTGTTTAAACCTTAAAGTATATGGTGATCAGAGGAGAAAATACCAGTGTTAGGTGCTTTCCTTCATTTTCGCACCGTCGTCTGTCTTGTTTTCGTCTGTCAGATTCCTTCTGACAGTGGTGAGTTTTTGGATACCGAGGTGGTAGCCTCATTACTGCACATTCATTTTGAGTTTTTTAGTTGCAGTTTAGGTTGTCTTATTGATGCGTGACGCTTTGTCACAGTTGAGGTTGTATCACAAGGTCAGCGCTGTGATAGGCCGTGGGTCCAGATCAGGAGTTGTGGCCTTTGGGCCACTTTAGTGCACCCCGCCCAGCCTAAATGTAATACTTGTAGTTTTCACCAATGTTTCTGGCTCTATGAGCTTTCAAATACATAATTTATCAAACATTTGTAAAAAAAATTAGCCCAATTACACTAATCAAATGCTGTTACGTGAATGGGCTTGATCCGGGAATCTGGGCCACTTTTTTGGGGGTGCACGGTCCGAATTGTAATCCCAATCCTACCCTGTGCATCACCATCAGCACATTTGGGGGAGGGTAGGAAAGGTTCCAGCACAGCCTCAAACACTCCCATTTGATCACTGAGCTCCTGAATCAGGTGTTCACATTCCGCCACCTTGGCCAGCCCTGCCAGGGTGGACCTCACAGCAGTCCGGTACAGCTGGAGCACCAGCCATTGCCAAAAGATGTGCGGTTAGTGCAAGCCTTCAACTCCACATCTCCAGCATAAGGCATTTAGCAAAAAGGCCGGCTCTGTGCAATTTTTTGGAGTCCAATACCAGCCATGAAGCAGTTTAAAGTAGTGAAATTTCAGTTTGGCTTCCCTCAGGGAGTATCATGAGTATGAAGGAGAGAATGCTAGTCATCTTCAATGTAGCCCGTGGCTAGTAAGAGCTGCCACTATTGTCTCGTCAGGTCTCTGACCAGCACAGAAAATAGGCGGTCCATGAGTAGATACCACTCTGCTGTACTTCCCCAAGTCTCCAGAACTGCTGTGTGGTGGAGTGAGGTGTCTGTCTTAGTCGTTGTGCCCAGGCGACAGCGAAGGCAATGCCGCAATTGTGAATAGGACGATTCTTGGGACGAGGGGGGGCCATGTTCCGACAGGGGCGATTGAAATGTGTTAAAGGCAGGTTTGTCAATTAGTTGGCCAAGTGTCACAATCATTCAATCATATTTTGCCCATTTAAACAACTTTTTGTCTACAAAAAAAGTAGCAAATTCGGTAAAAAGCATAGGGTTCAATATACATTTTTTTAAAGTGCATGAACTGAGAGAAATTGGGGAAAACCTTGCAGTCTCTTTTTATAGGCATTCCTTACTTCTTCTTTGCCCAGACTCCCATCATTTCCTGGGTGTATTGTGTGGCCTTCGACACTCCGGAATTTATGTCACTAAGAAGAGATTTTTGTCACAGAATTAAAAAAAGACGGCATCTTTAGGGTGATTACCCAACAGCTCTTCAGTCCTTCCAGCATGCAACACTGGAGAGAGATCTTTTCTAAGTTCACTGTCGCAAATGGGGTCCTCTGTGTCTCTTTTCCCCAAACCAATCCTGTGTTTCCCTCTGGGAGGAGAAACAGATCGAGTTTAAGGGTCTCTGTTATGTCTCAAAGATAGGGCTGAGATCGCTCCCCTGCCACATCACCACCTTGATATAACCGTATCTACCTGCACGCTCTCCGCACTCTAGTAAACTCTCTCTATGCACCCTTCCCAGGACTAAATGATCCCGTATGGGAGGTCGCTCTTTTTCGTACCTCGGCCCAAAACTTTGGAACACCGTACTGGAGCATCTGAGATTCTGCCCTTCACTGACCAACTTTTGCAGACAATTAAAGACGTGGCTGTTCTGTGCTAATTGGGTCGGGATCATTTGTGCCTGTTGTTAAAGCCCCGGGAAACCCCAAGTGGGTAGCTCATACATGCCAATAGACCCAATTCAGGCGGAAGACTACCGATTTTTCAAGCCAAAAATTGCTTTATTTTAGCTGTCTCCTGCATTGCATTTTCTACAATAGAAGTCAATAGGGAATTTTCATTCTATCGATTTTTTATTTTAAATCTCCCATGTCCCTGTCCTAAAATGTTGGCATGTAAGGTAGCTGTCACGCTATATAGGCTTCTTAATCTAATCTAATCTCCAAAAGAAGTCAGTCCCTTCCTTTCATAGAGTTTGTGCTTCTTAACCCCTTCGGCGCTCATGACGAGCTGAGCTCGTCATGAGTTGTGCCGCTCGCACGCTGATGACGAGCTCAGCTCGTCATGTAACGTGGCTTTTTGAAAAAAGCCGCGTAGCGCAAAAATAGCCGCCGCAAGCATGCGGTTAATGAGCAACTGTGTACGCAGGCCCAGCGCAAGGCATGGTCAGTGTGGGCCAGGGTCGGATTGGGATTGAAAATTGGCCCGGGCACACACAAAAAAGTCGGCCCTTATTTGCATAATGCCTGTCCTCAAATCACTGCTTCAGCGTAATTGCATTAAAAAGAAGGCGGAGGGGGCTTAAAAAAATGCACGCATTAGTTAACACTGGTGAAACACACCTAAAAACAAGTGAGGCCACTTCTACGGAGGCCCCCTGCCGCGCTCAGTATGTGCACACATTAATGGGCTGGCCAGCGAGACAAAGCGAGTGATACTGCCTGTTGCTAAACCGGCGGGAGGGGGGGGATTGTAATGAGCGCCCATCTGCCTGCAGAAAGGCCACTCAGCCACCCACTGGGCCGCTAGCTGTATCCCAAAAATAGAGACACCGCCCAAATCGGCCCCAGACTGCTCAAAAAAGCAGCCCACAGAAGGAACTCGGACACCGGCCCCTCGGGCATTGCCCGAGTGCCCACGTTACCAATCCGAGGCTGGTGTGGGCAGCTGCCCAGGCCCTCACACTCAGCCCACCAGCATGGGGCCCCGCACCAGTTCAACATACCACCAGCCCTCTTGTACTCCTGCTGATCAATTGAAAGGAAGGCGTCACTTTTCAATTGGGCCCATGAGAGGGAGGGGAGGGGGCCCTCCCTGGGTCTCTTAGAGATGGTGTCCCAGTAGCAAGGAGACGCATTTTGCATGTTTGTCCTGGAATTAGACCTCCTGCCCGGCTGCCATTCAGAGACACTGCGGGACTGACGCCCATTGTCAGCACCCCACGGGTTTAACTCTCAGCCCCCAAGCAATTCTCACACCTTCAGCCCTGAATGTGTCACATATGAAAAATAGAGGGGTCTCGCACCTTTCCTTTCGGCCCAGGGCCTCAAAAATCCTAGAACCGGCCCTGTGTGTAAGGGCATTGTTTATTATGATTCTGGTTAGATATGAGAAGAAACACTCGGCAGGTAGTTCTTAGTATCCCCCCCAAATCCCCTTCTCAGTCCTTGCTCTTTGTGAAAACTAGCTCTGCTGTGGGTGTGGCTGTTATTACCTGGTGGCTGGGACTGGTTCTACGTTCTAAGCTAGTGAATCTTTGGACTGCGGATTGCCACTCAACCCATATCTATCCCGTGCCCAACAGATAAAACTTTCAGTAACCCTAATTCCAAATTACAACATTGTATTCTGTTTTTTTTGTTGTTTTTTTTTGTTCAAAGTATTTTATTACATTTTACATTGTATTCTTAAGGCTGTTTAGGCAAAACTCATGTTGTGTGCCTTTGTTATTTCATTTTTCCCCCATGTTTGGGTCCAGCTTGTAAAAGCTAGGATGGGGAAGGCTTCCCTAGGTGTCTTCCGTTTTGCCAATAAACTGGGCAGTCGACGGATCCCAGCAATGCTAAATATTTATAGACACAGATGCACTTCAATAGCGCTCTACGGTTCAGGGGTATGGGGGCACTGGCCTAGCAGAGAACTGCAAACTTTGGAAAACCTGTTTTTGAAACGGTTACTTTGTTTACCACCATCGGCATCTACCTACCTGGTTCATGAGGAACTAAGGTTGGATTATATAGCCGACTTAATCGAATTGAGACCTCTCCTTGCATGGAGATCTATATGCTTGAAGGACGAAACAAGTTTTACTAAGGGTATTATCAAGGATTGTCTGCATTTGGAAAAATTCCATAATATACCCTGGATAAAGTATGTGACTACTACTTACAAAGAACTCTTTGATTTGGATGTATGTAATGACCCTGCAATTGTAACTACTTTATCCAAAAAGGAGGTGAAAGAAGAATTTTTGAGGGCAAAATTTGATAAACGTAAATTTGACACAAGCCATTACTCAACTCATGCTTTCTATTCCTCCAATGTAAATGAGGGCTCAGGGCTACCTACTTATCTTAAAATAATCTGCAGACAATCCCACCAATTTGTCTTATCCAGATTTAGACTAGGTATCGTCCACAATCTAGTGGCCTTTCCAAAGATGAAAAATTATTCTACCTCTGCATGTCCATGTGATGGATTAACCAAACAAAGTACCTTGCATTTTATGTTAATTTGTCCCCTGTATAAATCCCTACGTATTTTTTACTTGAAACCGTTATTTAAAAAATATTCCGTGTCTTCTACATCAAATGCCATGAAACTTTTATTTTCACTTGCTAGTCCGGATCTGTGTTTTTTTATCGCAACCTTTATTCTGAAATCTGTTGCTGCAAGAAAAAGTATGTTTTTTTAGTTACTATTTCTTTTTCTATTGGTTGGCAGTTGTGTGTCCTGACACCAAACCACGATGTGATATGTATTTTCCCTGTGTTATGTCATATGATTATTTTAACTTGTGCACTTTTATGATGTTTTTCCTAAACTATCGAATAAAGTTTATAAATGTAATGGGTCCAGCTTGTTTTTGTTGCATATGATAAATAAGGATTTTTTTTTTCTTGAGGGCAGTGACAAATGTAGCATTCAAAACGAAATCATCTACGAACAGAAGGACTGGCCCTACTGGAATGGCATCTGAGGTGACTCTCAATGAAGCAGATGCTTCATTAAGGTTATTTATAGGCAACTGATTGTGGTGCCACCAGAGGTAGCCTGAAGAGGGCGCCAAGCTTCAATATACGCACCAGAACAAGGTCTCAGTTGCAATAGGAAAGCGAACGCCCAAACAGCAAAATATCGTTTTGCCGCCAATAATCCATGCCCTAGACTTTCTAACATATAGAGGCTCCTTGCCCCATTTACCAGCATATTCTAATCCGACTGCGTCCACTCAGACTTGTTTCAAAATGTGAGAAATACAGCACGGGTTTGGTGGTCATAGCTTCTCTTGCATTTGTTTGTGTGTCTGTTCTCTGGGGAATGGTACAGAGAACTTTTGTGATGCTCAGTGTAGGTGTGCACAGGAATTTTCAGCCATCAATATAATTTACCCTTAGTCCCAATTACCCTCCCCCAAAGCACCTACTCCCAGGACTTTAAGTGGGCCCGGTCCTGCCAGTGCGCTTCGCCACCAGTTCTTAAAAGCAGGTACCGAGACGGGTCTCTATCGAGCTCTCAAGTTTTGCCCTCGCCCTCAGGGGTGGAACAGAAAATCTTAACTGCAGCAGTATCGCCCTTCACCGCCTTTGAAGTAACTTCAAAGAGACTCGTCTTAGTTCTTTCACAGTCTCATCATTTCAGAACTGAAGTGTTTTCAAAAAATACATCAAAGCCATAGTTGTTCTTATTTATTTGAAGTAACTGACAACTATTGACAAAGCCAATAGTCCTGGCGTGTTGTAGGTATAGTGTTACGTGTATCATTTATCTGGATGCAGTGACAGAAACAGCGAAATACAAGTCGGGCGGCACACTATGCTAAGCACAGATTTTTAGTTTATGTGTTTAAGCAACGCCCTTAATTACATGGGCCACGCCCCTTAGAGAGACCCCTGAGCTTTTTCATCCCACTTGACTTAAACTCCAGCTTACTCCTGCAAAAAAGTCCGCCAAGTAGTTGATCTTTTGCGCTTAAGTAAGTTGGCCTTCGGCCTGAAAATATGCAAATCCTTGCTCTGGAAATCAGGATTTCGAATTTACGAATGCAAGTCATTGATCCCGATTTGAAAATACAATTATATGTATTCAATTTGAAAGTGTCTTACAGCTATAGGCTAATTGTACTAAACCGAGGGGAAGGTGGTTGGGGTTGGTGGAGCAACACAAGTCCACATAAGCCGGATCCAAGCCATATTTTCAGGATAACCACTAACTTTGTAAATGGTACCCATTTGGGCTTGGATTGACATGGATATTATCTTGACCTCCTTGTGCATCCTTGTCCCAAATGTTTATAGTATGAGGTGCAGTTATACAAAAACACCTGAAAGGTGTTTACAAACCGGTACTATTACTAAGAGAATGTCAGTGGTTAGTATGGCAGTATGACACTCGCAAATGCTACTTGCCATCTTAGGAAAGGGGTGTCCAATGTTTAGGCACAGTTGTTAAATGTACATCCAGTGAATGCATAATGAAATAATTCACATAGTGATTATTTCGAAAAGCGGGCATCACTCTGTTGCCCATGGATCAATGTTGAGCAACCTTAGTTTAAGGCATACATTAAAAAAAACGTAACTAAAAAAAGTAATGCAAGGCTAGAATGTACTTTAAAAAAAATCACATTTAAATCTTAATGTACAACTGCAACTTACAGTGAGTCATTTGTGTGTTCATTTTCACTTTGAAGGAAGTCTCAGCGGACAAGCCAAAGATGGGATGGGTATGTGGTTGTGCGCTCCTCCTCCAACGCTTCTACTGTGATTGAGACACATTGCTGAATGCAGTTAAGACGTTCACATGGTTTCCCTGGAGCGAAAACCGTACATTATTATCCATAAACACAACAGGAAGCAACAATATCAATCACTCTCATCGTGTTTCATTCAAGAAAAACAATTACTCATCGTGGCCATTGCTCTGTGCTCAGTGTACTACGCTGAGAACTGTCTGCGTTCCGCCCAATCCCACAGTTAATCCGTAACAACTTGAAGAAAATAACAAACTTTCATTTTTGGGGTTAAATGACCTTAGAATGCCTGACAGAGATTATGCCAAAAAAACAAGAGGCTCGCTTATTTCAGCTATGCCCGCTGTATCTGGAGAATATTTCAGGCAGCAGAGAAATACATTCTACAGCTCGAGGAATGTAACAATCATCACTCAGCAGCTCTGTCAGGCAGCAGACCCACATACCAGAAGGGATCCCTTCGCAGGGAATTGTGGGGGGAAATCATTCAAGCAGGCCCTATCTGAGGGGAATCATTTCATGGCAAGCCCCCAGAAGATGTCTGTGATCCATCTTTGCTAAAACGTAGTCCCTAATATTTGTAAAGTCACTTGGGGCGGCAGACGCTTTGAGCATGATCCAACCATTCTGTGGAACTGATAGAGCGCGCAGGTCACCTAACCAACAATTTTACCATATAAGTATCGGGCCCACAAATTTCAATTTACCATATTTATTAATCAGGTGACCTTACACTCTACTACCAGTAACCCTTATTCCTTCCTATTTATTCCTACTGTACCCGACTTACCATTCCACCGTTACGGATACCTATGATCACAATGGATCAGGGAGCTAGCTGTAAAAGAAAGGCAGACACCAAAATACCTTTTTATATTTTCACTCATAAAATAATCACAGACTCGGGAAGTTTTAAAACCTTTATCTAGTTTTCTTCAATCTCAGAAAGGAATGTCTGACAAAATATCGATAACACAAATATCGATATACAAAAATATCGGAACAAAAATATCGAAGTCAAAAATATAGGAATCCTATCTCTAACAAGGTAAGTACAAATATATCGAAAAAATATATAGAATGACAAAAATATAGTTTTTTGTAAAATATCGTTTTTTTTTATTAAATAAAAATCTAATATTAACAAAATAATACTTATAAATGTAATAAACATATTTAAAAATGTACTATAATATTTAAAATTAATACATAATGTAATACAAATTAATATTAATAAATATATAATACATAATATATTTTTCATTAATATTAACTCTAAATTAATTATTTTCATAACTTATAAAAATATAAAATATAATAAATTACTAATACATGTATATACATAAAATAATCACATAAATAACAATTAATAACAACATAATACTAAAAAAAAGCTAAATACATTTTAGATAGTGTATGAGTAAAAATTACTATTCCCACTCCAGAGAGTGCAACAGTAGGGAAAGTGTTGGATAGCGTAGGGGTAACAATTACTATTCCCACTCCAGAGAGTGCAACAGTAGGGAAAGTGTTGGATAGCGTAGGTGTAACAATTACTATTCCCACTCCAGAGAGTGCAACAGTAGGGAAAGTGTTGGATAGCGTAGGGGTAACAATTACTATTCCAACTCCAGAGAGTGCAACAGTAGGGAAAGTGTTGGATAGCGTAGGATTAAAAATTACTATTCCAACTCCAGAGAGTGCAACAGTAGGGAAAGTGTTGGATAGCGTAGGGGTAACAATTACTATTCCAACTCCAGAGAGTGCAACAGTAGGGAAAGTGTTGGATAGCATAGGGGTAACAAATACTATTCCAACTCCAGAGAGTGCAACAGTAGGGAAAGTGTTGGATCGCGTAGGGGTAACAATTACTATTCCAACTCCAGAGAGTGCAACAGTAGGGAAAGTGTTGGATAGCGTAGGATTAAAAATTACTATTCCAACTCCAGAGAGTGCAACAGTAGGGAAAGTGTTGGATAGCGTAGGGGTAACAATTACTATTCCAACTCCAGAGAGTGCAACAGTAGGGAAAGTGTTGGATAGCGTAGGGGTAACAATTACTATTCCCACTCCAGAGAGTGCAACAGTAGGGAAAGTGTTGGATAGCGTAGGGGTAACAATTACTATTCCAACTCCAGAGAGTGCAACAGTAGGGAAAGTGTTGGATAGCGTAGGATTAAAAATTACTATTCCAACTCCAGAGAGTGCAACAGTAGGGAAAGTGTTGGATAGCGTAGGGGTAACAATTACTATTCCAACTCCAGAGAGTGCAACAGTAGGGAAAGTGTTGGATAGCGTAGGATTAAAAATTACTATTCCAACTCCAGAGAGTGCAACAGTAGGGAAAGTGTTGGATAGCGTAGGGGTAACAATTACTATTCCAACTCCAGAGAGTGCAACAGTAGGGAAAGTGTTGGATAGCGTAGGGGTAACAATTACTATTCCAACTCCAGAGAGTGCAACAGTAGGGAAAGTGTTGGATAGCGTAGGGGTAACAATTACTATTCCAACTCCAGAGAGTGCAACAGTAGGGAAAGTGTTGGATAGCGTAGGATTAAAAATTACAATCCCAACTCCAGAGAGTGCTACAGTAGGGAAAGTGTTGGATAGCGTAGGGGTAACAATTACTATTCCAACTCCAGAGAGTGCAACAGTAGGGAAAGTGTTGGATAGCGTAGGGGTAAAAATTACTATTCCAACTCCAGAGAGTGCAACAGTAGGGAAAGTGTTGGATAGCGTAGGGGTTGAAATAACATACTTATAAAAAATAATTCATTATTACTTAATTACATTAAAATTAGTTCCCACCATATTCCCCTATAAACACACAACCCACAACAGAACACATCAATTAATGAATTATTTAAAATTAATTACCAATTAATTTTAATTATTTACCAATTAATAACAATTAATGTATGCTTCCTACTAATTAATAATTAATTCTACATAATTAAATTACTTCCCACCCTATTCCCCTATAAACCCATAACCCGCTACAGAACATATTTATCAATTAATCAATTAATTAAAATTAATTAAAAAGCATTCTCAATTAATTAATTAATAATTCCTACTAATTAATAATTAATTTAACATAATTAAATTACTTCCCATCCTATTCCCCTATAAACCCATAACCCGCTACAGAACATATTTATCAATTAATCAATTAATTAAAATTAATTAAAAAGAATTCTCAATTCATTCATTAATAATTCCTACTAATTAATAATTAATGTAACATAATTAAATTACTTCCCACCCTATTCCCCTATAAACCCATAACCCGCTACAGAACATATTTATCAATTATTCAATTAATTATAATTATTTAAAAATTATTCTCAATTAATTAATTTATAATTCCTACTAATTAATAATTAATTTAACATAATTAAATTACTTCCCACCCTATTCCCCTATAAACCGATAACCCGCTACAGAACATATTTATCAATTATGCAATTAATTATAATTATTTAAAAATTATTCTCAATTAATTAATTTATAATTCCTACTAATTAATAATTAATTTAACATAATTAAATTACTTCCCACCCTATTTCCCTATAAACCCACAACCCGCTACAGTACTAAAAGACAACATTTAATTAAATTACATTAAAAATAAATTATTAAACATAATAAATACAATATAATATACACAAAATGTATTTCAAAATCGATATTAGTAACATCGAAATTATTTACTTCGATATTACTGACATCGATATTTAAAACTTCGATATTACTAATATCGATATTAAGAGTGTCGATATTACTTACCTTCTATATTATGTCCCTTCGATATTTAAACTTCGATATAATTGTATATCGAAATTTAAAACTCGATATTTTGTCTGTGTACCCTCAGAAAGCATGAGGTTTACAACAATTAAACTATCAATAACTAAAATTATAAAGAGCACATATCCATATAGAAAGTAAATCAAGCCAACCATTTCCGAATCTAAGGAAGGTAAGAACAGTAAACATACTAAAATAGGTTTCAGAGTTTAGACTCAGTATGTTGTCTGAAAGACGGGAAAAATAAGGAACATACTAGAATTTCACAGTGAAATATTTCCCCATGAAGAGGAACCATAGGTAAAGTAAGAATAAACCATACTAATAAAACAGTGCAATTACTTGAATTTACTAAAGGATGGGTAAAGAAAAGGAACATCTATATATCATGAACTAAAAAGGAATGTACTTAAAGAATGGGTAAGACAATGGAATATGATAAAATAACAATTATAAGATATGACCTGCTCATTTAGTGGTGCGAAAAAAACATGGAAAATCAAATATGCAAGAGTATGACTTTATTAAAGCAAAGAAAGGAAAATAGGAGATGCAGAATAGATGTCTCAGCTCTATATTTACCTAGTATGGTGTGAAGACCAATCCTGGCCACGGGTCAGTTAAGGACGGGAGGGACCCCAAGGAAGGACAGTCATCAGTAGGACAGAAGGTGCAGAATGGACACCTCAGGACAGGACAGGAAACCCAGAATAGGATCAGGACAGGACCACCAAGGTAAGACCAGCACCCGCAGTTTGGAAGAAAGGCCTGCGTTCCACCCTCTCTGCAGCTATCAGCCAGAACCCCGATTGGGTTATCGATTTCCCCAGCAAAGTGCTCCGCCAGCACTTTAAGGTTTCTCAGCAAAAACCCCTTGAGTCTATGGAAATTTCGGACAGAGAGCTCCGCAGCCCTCTGTATTAATCACCTATTGAGTGCGTTGGGTCAGTGACAGGTCAGCTATTCGGACAAGTCGGACAATTTCTCTAGCTAAACCTAGGCTAGTTATACTGTTTTCGGGTCAGTGTACCACCCCCCAAATGTTGCAAGTGTCAGAATCCCCAATTTCGATTGGTCCCCAAGTAGGATAGGTCAACACACCAATCACATTTCATTTCTACAAGCCTGCATTAACATACTCTGGGACCGCCTATCGATTTTGGGGTTCCCATGACATATTTTACAGAATACAATGAATAAAATACAATTGTTGCATTTGCAGGACAGTTCAGCTTCTTCTGCTAGGCGAAGGTGCATCTTCCCAGGCACATCTTGGCTGGGACCTCTGGTTGGCAGGGATTCAATGCCACCGGCCAAAGACTGTCATGCGCAGAAAGGCTGTTCAATATGGAATCACAAGTGTTTCTCAGACCCTCAAGAACGCGGTACATGAAAAGTAAGCGAAAACAAATTAAAACACAGAAATAAATGGTTACACTGTATACCATGAATAGCTACTCTATACCCCTTTACTTTATATAAACTATGGCATTATGTTGTAATGCAAATTAACAATAACACAAAAGCAGCAGCGCAAGCTTCACCATGTGAGGACACAAAGCGGCCATCTTAATGCTAATGCGCAAGCGCAAAGATTCCCACCAGAACTGCAAGTACGTCACGTCACGTGAGTGTGACTAACGCATGCGCAGAAGAAACCCTGCCAAGCAGCGGCCATTTTTATTGACAAGCGTTATTAAGTTTTAGTAAACACATAGGCAAGCCTCGCTAGGACACCCCAAATGTCAAAATAAAGGGAAGTTAGTAAGACAAAACATGTTGGGTTACTCTGTTACATGTTATTCGAGGTTCATGAATTCAAGCAAGTCGCGTAACGTGCGAATCCTTGCTCCATCAGAACCAACGCCCATTAAATTTTAGGTCACAGCCAAACCGAATGATCTTTAGAAAGTAGTTAAAAACGTGTCTTTTTCCTTTGGTGGTTTAATAATTTTTTATTGATTTTGATCTTTTGTAATTGCTGGAAGTGCAGACAGACATCAGCGCCAAGACACGCTAAGGTGAACGTCGCGCTGTACACATTTAAATCTAATCAAATCAAATGATAATACAAGATACTGGAGCAATTTATTTACTGGTAAATCCAGCAACGCTCAATTGTGAAATAAAAGTGGTGTAAGCATGGGGTTTAAAGGAGACTGGCATCTTTCTGAGTTATAGCCAGATTTGTATAAAGAAGTGATCCTTCTAAATGAAAGAGACGCGGCCGAAGGCGTGTCTGCTTGTTCCGGAGACACCCGTCGTCAGGCCAGGCAGGGAAGGTGCACAGAGCGGGAACATGAACCACTCAGATCTGTCTCCTGTTTGTGCGCAATACGCATCTGCCGGATTCACAAGGCACATTTTCGTCCAGAAAACGTAGTAGTTCGTCTTCTGTTCATACGTTAACCAATAAAAGCATTTCACTAAAAACGGACTTTTCCGAATTGCAGTAGGTATATTCAGGGCCGGCGCTAGGCATGGGCAGAGTGGGCAGCCGCCCAGGGCCTCGCGGCTGTGTAACTGTGAGGGGGCCCCCCCACGGGCCCATCAACCTTTGAAATTGTGCCATTGTAAGAGTAACAGGTGGGGAGCCCCCTCCCTTGGGGTTTGCAGCCGTGGTGCAACGCGCGAGGCCCACGGCGGGGGCCCCCTCACTCCCCGGCTGCCATGGACTGAAAGTGCAATATGACACCCCATCCCTTTCAGATGCTGCAGTGCAGATTGGGCCCTGATCAGCCTAATCGCTGCATCTGCATAACAGCAGTTAGGGAGATGCTTGAATTGGCGTGAGGTGTGAAGTGAGCCCTGCCCCTGCATGAAAGAAACGCAGAGCAACCTGCAGGGCTCGCAACACAAAAACTTAGAGTGATCTCACATTACAAAAGGCACTGCTCCTTCTATGGAAGAAATGGATGAAGGGCTTGTTATTCTTTTCTTTTTTTGCAACTCTGTTTTTTTTTCTCAAACAAGCATGTTCATCCAAAACAAACATATAAGGAGTTGAACATAAATAATAACTCCAGTTATAAGCGCTTGGTGTTTTTTATTTTCATGGAATTTACATGAACCGAAGGAAGAATGAGCAATTCGCTCTTTAAAAGTTAAGTTGAGATGCTAACATTCAGTTAGGGTAAGCGATGGGGGGTGATCCCACATCCATCCTTATCACCCAAGGGGAGTGCAATGAACCCTCCAAGATACACCCAAGTCATATAACCCCTCAGGCCACTCACCATTCATTGCTTTACGCATCTGAAAAGTAATATGAGAGCAGTTGTGTAACACAAAATGATGGGGTCCCTCACTGCAGAATGTGATAATGGGCCCCAGAGTCTCCCACATCTCACATATATTCATTGGCCCTAGGCTGAATGGGAGGCCCCTGGAGGGATGGGGCCCTCAGAAGTGTTGTGGGCCCATCTGTGCTGCAGGGGACTGTATTGCGCCCAGGCACAAGACGTGAAGAAAGGTAAGAGGCCGGAGAGAAGAGTGGTGAATAGCAGGGTATGTAGGGGAGAGGTGGAAGCTTGAGAGGCAGAAACAGTGAATGGGGAGTGGAGGTGATAGAGATAAAACATGAAGGGGGAGATTTTCAAACCTTTTGTGCAGGTTTTGCGTCATAAAAGTGACGTTAACCAGCGCACATTTTTTTTGCTGCTATTTTCTTTCCAGCGAAAACTTGTTTTGTGCTGGAAAGCACCCTCTAAGTAGTGCAAAGAAGCGCAAAGCACTGCCTTGCGTTACTTTGCGCCGAGGGGGTGGTACATGGGCGTGCCCATGTAACCACCAATGCCCTTTGACGCAAAACCATATTTATAAAAATTTGTGAACATGGTTTTGCGACAAAAGTTAACGCCCCTTCAAAGGAGGCGCTAACAAGAGAAATGCTTTCATTTCTCCATGCTTTTACGACTTTGCATGCGCACTACACTGCGCAGCACGAATGCAAAGTGGGAAAAGCGTAGTATCGTACCCAGCATAGTATTTTGCACAAGAAGGGTACCCTTCTGTACAAAACCTATGCAACACTCATGCACACACCCTAGCGCTTCAGAGTTAAGGTGTGTGCATGGCGCACAGAGCTGAAACGAGTGACGGTGCAAGGGAAAGGGGAGGAGAGAGCCAAGTGTTTGAAGATATGGTGCTCTCCTGCTCCCTGGCTGTCGCGCAGTGCAGCGCAGCCGCACGGGAGGGGGGAGGAGGAGGCTGCGGTGCGTCACATGACTTTTTTCGGAATATCCCCAAAAGAGTTGAGCATGGAGGGGCGAGGTGGACATGAGGGACGCAGAACCCGTGAACAAAGTAGAAGAGAAAGATGAAAGGCAGTGCTTGGATAGGCGAGGTAGATATAAGAGAAGCAGAACCCTCAGGAAAACTTAAGTGTCATAGAGAGGGAATGGTGAGTGTTGGATATAAGAGGGCAAGACAACCAAGAGCAGGTAAGAGGCTAGGGTTGAGAGGCAGGGGAGAGGTAACTTTCAGAAAGGTAGAACCAGTGAGAGAAGGCTAGAGACCGCAGAGAGATGAGAGGTGAAGAGCTCAGCAGGTAGGTAGGAGGTGGGTGTAATATAGGCAGGATTTGTGAGAAAGGTAAGAGACAGTAGTTAAGATAAAGTGAAGTGTAGAGCATGGAAGGGAGACATGGATTTATGAGACAAACAGTGAGAAAAGGTAAGAGGTAAGGGGATCAAAGAGGAGAGGTGGATGTAAAGGGGACAGACCAGCAAAGAAATCTTAGGAGTCTGAAGGAAGAAATGAGAGAAGAATGGCAGTACATGGATGCGGTATGTAGATGTAAGAGGCAGAACAATCAAGAAAGCTTATAAAGAGAAGAGAGAGGGAATGATGAGATGTGGATGTAGAAGGCCAGAATCCGTGAAAAAGGTAAGAGGCAGGGGGGGAGATGAGCCATACAGCATGGAGGAGAAAGATGGATATAAGGACATAACGAGAAAGAGAAGCAATAAAGCTGGGGATAGCAGAGAGATTGATGTAAAAGGGGCAGAATCCATGAAATAAAGTTTGAGGAAGAGATGATAATATGAATGAATAATGAATGGAAATAGGTGGTTTAAGAGGCAAAATCTGTGAGAAAAGATTAGAGTGTTCAAGAGGATGAAAATCGAGAGAAGATGGAAATGGGGCAGAACCAGTGACAAAAGTTATAAGGCTGGGGGAGAGATGAGCAGTGAAGATAGCGTAGTAGAGTTTGATGAAAGAGTGGCAGAATCAGCAAGAGGAGAGAGGAAGGAAGTAAGGGGAGAGTTGTATGTAATGAAGTAGGAGCAGAAAGAAAAGATAAAAGGAAAGGGAAGAAGTTAAAGGCATGGCTGGATTTAGGATGGCATAACCAGCAAAGAAGATAAAGACTGGGTAGAGAGTTGGGATGTGAAGAGTAGGACAGAGAAGAGAGATGCGGATTTAAGAGGGGAGGAATCAGCAAGTGAATATCAGAGGCAAGGTGGAAAGATGAGAGGTAAAGAGTAGAGCATGGAGGTGTGAGGGTCAAGATGGATGTAAGAGTGGCAGAACCAAAGAGTAAAGGTAAAAGGCTTGGGCATTGGGGAAAGATAATACGTTAAAAGGAGAGCATGCAGAATGAGGTGGATGTAAGAGCGGCTGAACCAGCAAGAGAAGAAAGTAGGCTGAGCAAGAGGTGAGGTAGAAAGTAAAGCACAGAGGAGAGAGGTGAATGTAAGTGGGCAGAACCAGCAAAAAAAAGTAGGAGGCTGGAGGAGAGGTAAAATTGTCTTTGAACTAGCATGTGCTGCTAAGTACATTGAGCCTTCTGCCAAAGTTTTCAATTACCTGCCTCTTTATTTTCCAAGTGCTATCTCATCCTCTTATTTGTGCTTTCTGTTTACTGGAGCATTTTCAGGTCGCTCACCCGAACCATCATGGATCCCTTTATGTTGATGTCCATGCCTGCTAAAACCAAATGCCTTAACCTTGAACTTCTTTGGTGCAACTGGAGTATCAGGGAGCCACCTGAAGATCCACTGTATAGCTATGGGACAGTCTGTCTTAGAATTTTATTCATGCACTAATCTGGAAACATTGGTTTTGGAGAGATAGAGGCATAGCTTTTAAACCCCGTTTGACGTGTTGCATTTCCACATAATACAGCTTTAACATATTTGCACTTATTTTATTAGGGCTATTTTTTGTATTTGTAGCCATCTCAGTGATGTACACATTAGAGAGGTAGCTTCTTGCAAAGCTACTTCAACAGTGCCAAAAAATGATTAGTCAGTGCACACTTCTTATGATGTCACTTGCTGTGATACTACATTTTATGCAAATTAGAGGGGCCTCACATGTTCCTATCCTGCCCGGGGCCCCACGAATCCTAGGACCGGCCCTGGGTATATTCATCTTTACATGTCCTCGCAACTATTCAAATAAGGGCCGGTGGTTTGGGGGTGGAGTATGGATGCACCACGCACATGGCCATTGTCGTGTTTCCTGCAAAGCTCCTCCACACGCAGCGTGACGCAGGTGTAAATAACCTGCCTAACCTGTGCATGTCATCGAACGGAAGGATAACGTTAGGGCTCCTGGTATTATGGTATTTATTTTTAACATTTGCATCTGTATGTATCCAGATTTATTTATTGGCCTTTTATCAATATTTATTTGGAGTTTTGTGAACAAATGACGTTGGCTCTTGTATTTTTTTTAAAACATTTATTTAACTGATAATTGTGAAATCATTCTTTGATGCCTGTGCGGTTTTAGCACATTACAAAGCCAACTGTAATAAAAAATACACCGACACGAACATATTAGCATTATACTATAGTCAAATGTGGAAATATGGAGTTATTTAAGGAAATCTCATTCTATTTTTAAATTCCATTTGCTGGCAATCTGCACAGCTATTGGCCTGGAATTCGCAAGTGACAGAATGGAGAATCCTTCAAAAGAAGCCTGATAATCTATATTTTTTAGCTTTTAAAAATAAATACACACATGAAATACGCTTTCTTCTGTCTGTACTTATCTGTAAAAATCAGTAAAAATGGAAAACTGGGAGCCTTAAATATAGGTAAGAGGTTACACCTGAATAATCACTCACCCGTGGCACAAATCACAACCTAAAGTTCATACAAGCATCACACACTCAGGACTCTACCTGTGACATATAACATGGGCGCGACATGGCTGGCGTGCTCGTGTTCTTATGAGATGGCTTTTGCGTGTGTTCTCTTGGTGCGTGCCTGGTTGGAGTTAACAGCATGGCAACCAGGAGTGCACTGTTTAAATCTGAAGGTCTTGCTCTCCACCCCTGTGGCGTTGCAAATATGGAGAGCAAGTTTAAACAAGCATTGAAAATGCAATAGGTCTTGCCTTTTATTGAGTTAAAGCCATGTACTTTCCTTATGGTATTGTATAGCGAAGCAAATGGCTTTAACTTAATAAAAGGCGAGACCTATTCCATTTTCAGTGCTTGATTTCACATCCAGGGCTCTCCGAGTAGAAGTGGACGGATTTTACTAAATTCGCACGCACAAAACTGAGCCCTGTCCAGGGCCAAGACAGCACCCTTGGCCATTGATTAATAATCCTTGGGGAGTAAGACATGATTTAGTAAAGAGCGGCTGTATGTCCATCTAAAGTCACAGGAGTGTAGCGCTAGTAACAGGAACTGGTCGTCAGAGAGCATGGCTGTCCCTTTTATATTACAACGATTAGTGGTGGGAGAGGCACTCCCTTTTATATTACCTTAGAGCATTAGAATAGGAACACATTCTGCTGTTGACGTTTTAAACATACCTAGACAGCTGCTACATTTGCACAGATGATTATAGTAATGTACATTTACGATGCAGTTTACTACATCAGATATATTCTAATGACAATTTCGAATCGTTTAATTTTTCTTTTGATTCTTTTTATTGCTGTTTTATATAGCACAAAATCAACTCGAAGTAAACAGAGCGCTTTGCACGACCTCTAGTTGCATTACACACAGAAATATTCATTTTTTTTTGTTGGTAGGCAGTGGGAGATTAAGTGATTTGCCCAGAATCACAGGACGTTTAAGCCTCCCATCAGACTCAAACCTGCTTCCCTAGCTTCTAAGTCGGCCACTCTCGCCGTTAAGCCACACCATCGGATGTCCTGTTGGGCACTTCAGATACCAACATATTAATTACCTTTCCTAGGATGCCAAAGTGGGGCTGATTTAGCTTACTTTCATGCGAAAACTGTTTCCGATCAACTTGAGGCAGGCAAAAATGCTCAATTTGTGCTGCCGCAAAAAACACACTATTCACAAACAAGCGACTGGCAGGTTTCTGCACAAGAACAAATAAAAATAAACAGACCCAGAATGAGTCCTAGAGAACGAAAGCTAAACAAGCAAAAACTTGTTAATAAAAAAGTAAACAGTATTTGCACAAGAACAAATAAAAATAAACACACCCAGAATGCGCCCTAGTCTGGGCACAAGTTCCATGCCGCGCGCTAAAGGTGAATAAATACAGCATAGCACAGCGAACTCCGGCAAGCAGCATACGCGAAGCTCCAGTTTAGTTGCCATGACAATAGAAAGCTTCATACGCTAAGTGGAAGCTTAGTTGCCATGACAATAGAAAGCTTGGCACAAGATGGCGTCGGACTGTCCACTGTCCGTATGTACGCATGCATGTTGTTAGGTTTGGATGAATGGCGAGAGAAGCTATCTTTATCCATCCGTATGCGATCACAAAAGGCATTCGCATGGCGAGGGCAGTGCATGCTCTGCTATCGCCAGGCGAGACCTAAAAAGGGGAGTACGGACTTGTGGTTGCTGGGGGATATATTTAAGGGGGGGTGGGAACACTGGGATTATTGAGTTTCAAGCTGTATCTTAGATGACACTTCAATAAAAGCAATATCCTGGATATAACGTTTCTGACTCACTGTTTTTCTTCTACTGTCGCTTCTAATGAGCTTGGTACACTGGTGACAAGAGGGCAAGAATTCTATGGCAGTCTACGGAGGCTTTGGATTATGCTTCTCTTTCTTTACTGAAAGACAACAGCAGGCAATAAAACTTTAACTAGCATAACCTGGAAGGTCTGCCCCCCATATGCAACAATCATGTAACCCCCCAAAGGTATGAAGTCTTGAACACTATTCTTCTTCCTCTTTCTTTGGTGCTGCAGTAGCGAATTAAGTGAATGCATTTATTATATTTACTGTGTTTTTCTACTTTTTGTGATATGTATTTCAGGCTTATAATAATGATCACGATTGATCCGCTTTACGGCGTTTGTTAAAGAAATATTGCCGATAAACTTGTGTGGCTTTCGTGGAGCGGGACAGACGCGCTCGGGGAGCAGTCCTCTTTCCATCAGGGCCGTCACTAGGCATGGGCAGCGTGAGCAGCTGCCCAGGGCCCCATGCCTGCTCGCAGCAGGGGTGGATTGGCAAGGCGGGCATCCGGGCAAGGGCCGAAGGGCCGGTGCCTCAGTGCCCTCTGTGGGCCGTTTTTTTCTCCCCTGTCCCAGTCCACAGAGAGTGGACTAGGAAAGGGGAGAAAAAAAAAACGGCCCACAGAGTGCACGGAGACAGACAGAGAAAATAAAAGCAGCCTCGCTGCGGGGCCAGACAGCGATTGTCAGCTGTGGCCTCTCCTTCACCCCTGCCCTGCCAAGCAATCAAGCTGAGGCTGGGCTGGGGAGGGGTGATTGTTTGCAAGAATCAGCCTCCCTGGGGGCCAGGTGTTTCTCAGGCCTTTGAGCCATTTGCACCTCGGCCCCC
Organism: Lissotriton helveticus; assembly: GCF_964261635.1. Classification (NCBI taxonomy): domain Eukaryota; kingdom Metazoa; phylum Chordata; class Amphibia; order Caudata; family Salamandridae; genus Lissotriton; species Lissotriton helveticus. The sequence continues at coordinate 1,611,069,057 of NC_136057.1, forward strand.
TGGCGCCCATGCAGCCCAGAAACGGTGTTAGTCTTAACACCTCGCCCACAGCCCTTCACATTCAGGGCATAGTGGGCGAGGAAGAAAGGGTCTTGCTGTGGGGGCCAGGTGATGTTGGGATTTTTTTGTTTTATTTATTTATTTATGAGATTTTATATAGCGCGGACTTTACCCGAAGATGTCAGAGCGCTTCACACTAGGAACAGCAATAATACATGAGGAGAAAAATTACAAGTGGACAAATTACAAAAGCAAACGTTAAGTTACATGAATCAAAAGTGACAATAGTGAGCAACCAAAATACAAGAGGAGCAAACGATACATTACAGGAGGAAAAAGTGATATGTGTGCAGGTTACAAAAGCGTACAAAAGGTATAATACTGCAATAAATGGCAGACACTCCAGCACAAGAACAAACGTTACGTAGGCAATGGTGGCACTTGTGCAAGTATCTAAAGCAAACAAAAGTGAGAGGTAGCAAACAGTGTGTTACAAGAGAAAAGTGACGTGTGCAAGTTACAAAAGGGTACAGGTACAACGGTAATACTACAGTAAATGGTAAACACTCAAACTGCCAGAACACACTCATGCACCAGCTTCACCTCAGCCTCCCCCGTGGCTACCTGGCTACCTTGGATGACCCAGAAAGCTGTGTTTTGTGCTCCCCTGCCAGGACATTTTCCCGAGGCCTGGAGGGTTGATTAATTTACTAATTGCAGGGGCCTTACCTCTGATCATGTGCTCCTGAGCTGAAGGTCTGGGGAGGGCTAAGTAGGTTAGTAATAGCAGGGGCTTTGCTGCTTTTCAGGTGCTCCTGTGTTGGAGGGCTGGAATAATTTTGTGACAAAAAGGGGCCTTGCTATTTTTTTTAGTTGCTCAGCATGTAAGCCATTGTCGCCTTGGCCCTGTGTCCTGTACAAGAACAGTATCCTCCCACTTTGATTCCTTGTCGGTGCAAATGGTGTTTCATGAAAGGGCACGCCCCTTGAATGTGGGCCACGCCCCTTAAATATGGGCCACGCCTCTTTATTGTGGGCCACTTTTTTTGTCAGTGCCCGGGCCGAATTGTGATCCCAATCCGACCCTGGCTCGCAGCCGTGGGGTCTCGCACCTTTAAAGACTCTAGACTATTGAGGACCAGGGGGAACCCTAAGGGTTTATATTTTTCTTTGTTTGAACAATTTCCCCTGCAGGCCTGTCTCTGTGGGCCTACTGGTTGCATCTCCATGTTGATGGTAGCAATTACACAGTTTATTGAAGTGCCCTTGCTGTGAAGGGTGCCCTGCCCCTGTATCAATAAAAAGCAGAATATCCTGCTGGGTGCAGAGCAAAAGATTGAATGGTGATGATGGCGCATCACGATGGAAACTGCTCACCTAGAACAAGTTGAAAGAGAGCAGAGAGGAGGATTAAAGGGGTAGGACACGCTGAATAGAGTGAGGGGCGAGCAGATAGGTGTGTCTACAGCAATGAGACAAGAGGTGCACGCAGAGAAGCAGAATCAGCGTGTAAAAGTGGATGGAACAGGTTTAAAGTGTGCTGGGTCACTCGAGTCTCAGACCCGGTAGTGAATTAAAATGGACATTCATAAGGGGCCTTATATTCATGTCCTTAAGTTTGCCTGCAAAAACATTGATCCAGTATCTGCACAATGAATGAAAGTTCTGAAAAGCAGGTGATGAGACGCCCCGCTCTCTATTTTTACCCTCACCCTCAGAGTGAAAAAACAAATCTTAACTCTGCAGCAGTACCACCCTTCGCTACTTTCAATGAAACTTCAAAGAGACTCATTATAATTCTTTCACCGTCTCATCATGTCAGAACTGGAGCATTTTCAGTACTATATACAGGGAAGCTGTACATGTTGCTTATTCATCTTATGCAACTAATAACCATTGACAAAGCCAATAGTCCTGGCTTGTTGTAGGTGTAATTGTACTTGTTGCAGTATTTATCTGGAATCAGTGAAAGAGGCAACAAAATACCAGTCAGGCGGCAGACTATGCTAAGCACAGATTTATATAGCTTACATGTTTTTAAGCCACACCCTTAATTACATCAGCAACTCCCCTTTGAAAGACCCCCCCAGTTTTTGTCATCCCACTTAAAGCCCTGCTGTCTGGTAAGTATGAAGGCCGATTTTTTGGCTAGTTGTTGACCTGCTTTATGGTCAGGTGAGGCGGTTTTTACTATTGATTTTTATGATATTAAAGCAAATATTGCCTGCACGAAACTCAAATAAGTGCAATCTTCAATACCTTACAAAAAACATACACAGCATATCTTTACAAGTTTAAAAATGCCCCGGTTTGCAAACATGGGATACTTTTCTATCTAACTAACTCACTAATGGGGGCCCCTTTTATTTTGCTACTGGGCCTATTTTCTTTCCCAGTCTGAAGCTGCATGTTTGGCAGGGCCACTGACATTATGCGATTGTGCAGCAGCAGTTTCAGCAGAATTATGCATTTGACGCATTTGCCACATAATCAATCTGCTGCATAATCTACAGATTTTAACAACAAAATTGCTTTCTATCTCAAAAGGTTCAAAAGTCACTAAAAATGCAGCGACACGTCTTGCTGCATGTGGGAAGGCATTTTGAAAAGCTTGAATAATCAACTTTCTGTTTCCCACTGCTAAATTTGGGTGTTAAATTGGTACTAATGGGGTGCAACCAGTGCCCAAACAGTGTTACAAAGTTTAAAAATGGCAAAAAATGAAGTAATAATATTTCAAAAGGTGCCAGATTATGCCGCATAATTTGCCTTTTCTTGCCACATAATTTAGCCCTCTCCTGATGCATAATTGCAGTGGTCCTGATGGTAGAGTAATCAATGGCAGTGGTTTTGTTCCTGTTTCTATTTCACATGCTTTACTTACATTTACTTGCATCTTGCATTCACCTAGAGTGGTAGCTATTTCTAGCATGTGTGTTTCTGTATTTCATCTCAAAGCATATTTCTCTTGGATGATATACCCTGTGTACTGATTTACCTCCAGGTGTTTATAACAGGCTACAGTTAAGCACCTTGGAGTTGAGGCTGCAGGAAGTACAACCTTCACACTGTTGGAGAACCGGGCCTTATGGGCCGAGCGGCGCAGGGCACGCATAATATCTCCGGGTTCACCTGCCTTGTCAGACAGAGACACGAGACACTTTGTTAGGAGTAGAAAATCGACTTTATTAGCTGCAGCTAAGCACAGTTGTCCAAGAAGTACATGCGTAGATTCTTAGGAGACTGCCACTTAACTCCGTGGCTCACAGTCTCTTATAGTACACATATTTACAATGCCCACTCCCAAAACATACAAAACTAACGAATAGGAATAGTTAGAAAACAAGCTATCAAGTATCCAAAACACACCCTCCTTTCAGACCCCTTGTGCTCTCCTCCCCTCAAGTTAATCACGACTACTGCCCATAATTCAATTTGCAGGTGGTAGAACATGTTTGTGTGTTTCAAAGGCTAGTTTGTGTAATAAGAGAATACACGAAGAGAATAGCGAAGGCCAGTGAAATAAGAAAAAGTAAGAAAGAATGGTGGGACCCAAACAGTGGAATAAGACAAGGATTAATCAGTCTAGAAATAGATTACCAAACTCGGCCAGACCCTGACATCAGTTTCGTAAACAAAGACAAGGGGTTACTTTTTAACAAAAGAGACATGTAGCAGCTGAAAAGGCATAAACACTGCGTTTGCCGTGCTGCCTGAGTGAGGCAACACAAAATGGCGGCTGGACACAAAATGGCGGCTAGATACGAAGCGGAGTCGAAAACCACAGAACCTCAGCCCCTCCTTTTGCCATACTCAGGCAAAGCACAAGGGACTCATGTTAATCTGAGTCGATGTCAATGGTCATGAGGTTACTGAGCTGTTGTTGCAACATCATTTTAATATTCTCTGTTTTCTGTGACACCGGCTTTGAAACACACATGGTGGCACAAAGTCAACAGATGGCGGGGCCACACTGCAAACAGAGGCAACAAGAAAAGATGATCGCTAGAATCGCTCCAAGGAAAGTTAATACTTTCCATCCCCATGTGGACAGTAGTCCCCAAAACCATCCCATCACAGACCAATCTCCGGTGTCCTGATGAATAGACTCGGAAATCACATGTAACTTAGAAATGGCTTGGTATACTGTAGGGGCATTATCAAGAATGTAAACGCAGCAACTAGACCCAATTAATTTACAGACTCCTCCTCTATCTGCAAGGACAATGTCTAAAACCATTCGGTTTTGTAAAGTCATAAGACGATCCGCCTAGAGTTCAGCTGTCAGATTATTTAATGCTCCAGAAGTCACATTTATGGTTGCATCGACCACACGAACTAATCGTCTAATGTTCCTGCTATTGACCATTGGACCCCAAAAGGGAAGAAAGTCTCCTCCCTCTTGTCCAGCTGTGTCTTCAGAATCAACGACTCCTCTACCATATCTCTTTCTATGATGATCTGCAGGAGCAGTATATGTCGGAGGAAGAAGGAAAGCTACATAACATGTTCCAGAGAAATAGGTGGGAAGCCATGTGTAGGCTCTATCGTGGCAAATAAAATATGTGCCTTGAGATGGTACCAACGGTGAAGAAACCAAGGGTGTATAAACGTACGTATGGGAACAATTTCTCTTTTCCTGTTTGATCTTAGTGTTCTGACCATTTATTTGCAAACATAAGTTACCTTTATGAGGTATAGTCCAAATCGGTGAAGATCTTCTCTGTTTAACCTTATCAGTGAGGCTAGTAATATAATGAGTCACATTCCAACCATCATATGCTCGTTTCTCATCGATGGGAATCTTACTAATATCAGCAATTTTAGCCATAGTCACTATTCCCTTAATCAAAGGACTGTGACTAAAATCTACTCCACCATTATATGACCCACCAGGAGGATATCGGAGTTGATTCTGGTATGCATTAGAAAACATAGCCAGATAAGCCCAAGCAGAACCTTCATATGAAAACGGGAGAACTAAATACGGCATCCCTCTCTCTGTGTTATGGGGCATGAGCCCACAAACCCAACAGTCAGTAGTGTTAACTACCAGTTGATGCTGATGTAACAACTGGATGAACAAGTTGTAGAGATATTCTGTTCTCCTGATTTGCTCATGGTCTGGGAGTGCATAGAATTTGTGCGGGGAAATAGTAGTAGAGGAAAGCAAAGAGACAGAAGTAGGAGCAGATGTTTGCTGCATAGTGTGGACAATCCATCCTACACAAGCTAATAAGCTACATAGACATACTAGAATGCATAATGCTACGCCACAACGACTAAACAATAATTTCTTATTGTTTTTTCTTTTTATCATCTTAATATCACCCCCTTCCATTTCGTTATCCATTTCTCTAAAGGCGTTGCTCACGATAATCTTCCTAGATCACTTGGCTGTGATTATTAGCCGTCCTATGACACTGCAAGTCCTGTTGACCTAGTCACTATTCAGGTCACAGCCTAAGACTCATACCGTGACCCTGCAACTTGATGGATAGTGGAAAAAGGAATGTCTTTTAATACAAAACAAAATTATAATCAGCAACGTTCAATTGTTTTTGCTCAACCTAGGTCTTAGGTTGTACCGTGTCTTGCCAGGTATCGTTTGGTCTCGAAACAAAGTCTCTGGATCTGACGTGTTCAGTAGCAAATGTAGTGGTACAGCTTCCTGCAACAAGTCGTCGTCTTCTTTCTCAGAACTTGTCCAGTCCAGGCGTGCACTACTGAATGGTACAAATCTGGGTACTTTCTCACTTTCGTCGTCACCTACGCCTTCTCGGACCCACTGGTAAGGCAAGGGTACCTTTTTACAGTGCACGCCGTGGATCCAGTTTTTCTTCCCAACAACTTTCACGGCTGTACGTGTCGTCAAAAGCACTTGTCGCGGCGGCCCCCAACGAGGTTCCAGATTCCTTTTCCTCTGGAAGTTCTTGATACAGATATAATCGCCAGGTTGAATGGAATGACCTGGATCTGAGGAAGCCTCCCGCAAAGCGTTTTGGACCTGTTGACGAATAACACGTAATTTAGTGGTGAGGTCATGCAAGTAATCAACCAACATTGGATAGGGAATATCAGAGTATTTCTTAGGTCGAGGGACTCCCCAGACATTGGCTGGGCGTCCAAAAACGATCTCATATGGACTAAGTCCTAAACGAGAATGGACCGTCGTTCTTGTTGAGAGAAGTGCCAAAGGCAAGGCATCAGGCCAGGAAAGACCTGTGCTGGCCTGAATCTTTGCTAATTTGAGCTTGAGAGTGCCATTATAACACTCTACCAAACCTGCTGACTGAGGGTGGTTTGTCGCATGGAATTTCTGTCTAATACCAAGACCCATACACACCTTCTGCATAATTTGACCTACAAATTCACTCCCATTGTCACTCCAGACAATGCACGGCAAACCAAACCTAGGAAAGAAATTCCTTCAAGAGGACTTTAGCAGTGGACAAAGCAGTATTGTCCTTTAAGGGGTAGGCCTCTATCCATCTGGAAAAGGCACAAACCACCACCAGAACATACTTGAGGTTATTGGAACGTTCCATGTGAATGTAATCTATTTGCAATACCTCAAAAGGGTACGTAGGGGTAGCAAAATGACCTGCCGGAGTTGGTGTTCCCTTTCCTGGATTGTGCATCAAACAAACAATATAATGCTTCACCACATTCTCTGCACATTTGGGGATACCTTCATTCTGCCATACTGAAGCCAGAAGTTTACATATACCCTTTGCACTAATATGAGCTGGACCGTGTGCCATAGTAACTACAGGTAATACATACGCATCTGGTAACAACCACTGCTGGTACTCTGACAATTCCGTCCAACATCCCGTCGTGTCCAACATTCCCGTACTCTCTCTCCACGTACTCAATTCTTTCTCAGTTGGTTCCTTTAGGATAATTTTCACACTTTCTACTGTGTCTTCGCACATACCTCCTTCTGAGACCCATCTTGCAGGGCCTGCAACATACATGTGACTCTTAACATCTTTCGCTGTTTCTTTCGCTACCTCATCCGCAAATGCATTCCCTCGACCCACATCATCGGTGATCCTTTTATGTGCACTGCACTTCACAATCGCTACTTGAGTAGGCAAGGCAGGGGATTCAAGGAGGTCAGTTACCAACTGACCATGCTGTATTTTACTGCCGTGGGAAGTAAAGAATCCTCTTTCCTTCCACAAACGAACGAAACTATGAGCAACGCCAAAGGCGTATTGGCTATCTGTGTAAACAGTCACTCTTTTCCCTTTCGCCAACACACACGCTCTCGTTAATGCAATCAACTCGGCAGCTTGCGCTGAATTCTGTGTAATGCGTGCAGTTTCCACTACTGTATGCAAAGGAGTAACAGCATAGGCTGCTGTCGTCTCGCCATTAGGAAGCTTGAAACAAGACCCGTCTACCCACAGAATCCCATCCGGATTCACAAGTGGTGTGTCTTTCAAATCTATTCGGCCTTTAGTTTCTTCTTCTGTACGAAGAAAACAATCATGTTGCTCTTGTACATCTTTCTCATCTAGAATAGGTAAAAATGTTGCTGGATTTAATACATTACATCGCTTGATATGTATGTGACTAGCCAAACGCGTTAACTCATATCCAGACAAACGAGCGCTCGTTAAATGTTGCATCTTTGTTCTGTTCAAAAGAGTATCTACTGCATGTGGTACCATTACAATAAGAGTGTGATCCAACACCAATCCAGCAGATTGACGAATAGAGATAGCCGCTGCTGCTGTTGCTCTGAGACAACTAGGTAATGCCTTGGCTACTGGATCCAATGTAGCCGAAAAATAGGCACATGGCCTTTGTTTGTCTCCAAATTGTTGTGTCAGGACTGCCAATGCACAACCTTCTCTTTCATGAACATAGAGTGTGAAAAGCTTACTATAATCTGGAGTACCCAACACAGAAGCAGAACACAAAGCAGTACATAAATCAGAAAAACTCTTCTGGCATTCATCAGTCCAAGGAAGAGGTTGGGGCGTGTCTTTCAGAGTAAGTGCCAACAAAGGTTTGGCCAACAAAGAAAAATTCGAAATCCACTGTCTACAGTAAGTGGTAATGCCTAGAAAAGCACGCACCTCTCTTTGTGTGGATGGTACAGACATACGTGCAATTGCATGGATACGTTCTGGGGTCAATCGCCTTCCCTCCTTCAACAAGAGATGACCTAAATAGGTAACCTCTTGGCGGCAATATTGTAACTTAGAAGGGGACACCTTATGGTGCGAGTCAGACAAATGTTGCAGAAGTGAAACAGTCGCATTTTTTACAAACATCTTCTGAATCGGCAGCCACTAACAAATCATCCACATATTGGATAAGAGTAGCACCTTAGGGTAAAGAAAAAGCGTCAAGTTGGGATTTCAAAGCCTGACTATAAATGGAGGGACTCTCACAATAGCCTTGAGGTGCACATTTGAATCGAAAACTTCGGCCTCCGAGAGAGAAACCAAAGAGATCCCTACTCTCCTCAGCAATAGGAATGCTAAAGAAAGCATTTTTGAGATCAATAACTGAAAACCAAGTAGCTGAAGCAGGAATCATAGTAAGCAAAGCAGTAATATCCGAGACAACAGGAAACTGAGGAACAACAATTTTGTTGACCTCTCGAAGATCGATCACAAAACGGTACACAGGTGGCTTAGAAGGATCAGTACGCTTAAGAACAGGCAGAACGGGACTGTTGCAAACATTTCCTCTTGTCTCTTCAACAACCCCCTTCTGAACCAAATCGTGAACAATAGCCAACAAAGCTCTTTCGCCATCGTTAGAGATCTTATATTGAGGAATGCAAGGCAACTTAACATCAGGCTTAACAGTGATCGGCGGAATTTCAAGCAACCCAACATCATTCGGACCCGTGGCCCAAAGCATAGCAGGAAGTGAACGCAATTCAAGTGGCAGTTGATCCTTAGATAAATACATCGGAGAAGCCAATTTATCACCCAAAGTAAGATGTACACCAGAGGGGGAACAATACAATGTTGCATGCAGGCGTTTCAGTAAATCTAAACCCAATAAATTCTCTCCGCAACCAGTCGTCAAAAGAAGCGGAGCTTCTAAATCATAAGGACCAATGGAAATAGGCAAAGGACAGGAAACTGGGTTGCGAACTGGGGCGCCAGAGAATCCTACGGAAACATTTGTTAAGCCAGACAAAGGTGCCCCAGCGAGTTTGGAATGCATGATAGAACTGCACCAGTATCCAAAAGAAATGGTTCTGTAACACCCAATGCTACAACATCAACATAAGGTCCATTCTGATCCACTGGAACTGATACAACTCCCTTTTTTTGTCCATGGCTGTCCTAGCTAGTATGAAAATCAGGACTTTCGCTTTCTACACAATAATCGTCATTGTAATATTGCGCAGACTAAGAATTCTGCTGATCAAAATAATTTGTAGTATTCTGAGGAGGAAAGGAACGCTGTCCTTGAGACAACGCACCTCGCCCTCTACCTCTAGGTGCTGACTGAAAACCACCACGGCCTCGTGGCACTGATGATCCACCATTACGCTGCAATAAAACCGGACAACTATTCTTGAAATGACCTTCCTCTTTACAATAGGCACATTGATTAGGACCTAACAAAGGTCGCGGAACAAAAGGTGCAGGCTTCTGTAGCAATCTCTGAAACTGTGGAGGCTGTTGCGATTGGCGCTGACCAGAACAAGGAGGATAAGCCTGGTGCAAAAGAATCTTCGTTTTTTAACTCTTTAGTCTTTTTCTCCACTTTATCCTTTCCTTCCTTATCCCTATTCTCATAATACTGGGCGGTAGCTAATATCTGGGCAGTCAATGAAACGGTCCATGAACTCTCTGATTGTTTCAATTTATGCGATAATTCTGGGAGTAAATTAAATACAAATGTATCCACGAATAATCGCTGTCCACCTTCAGTACTCATATCTTCACCACTATGGCCGATAAAAGTTTCTTCGAAACGAGTAAGGAAATCGGAGACACTTTCATCCGTCTTTTGTTTACATGCCGCTAACTTATCCCAATTAACACGTACAGCAGGCATCACTGTTTTCATTGGAGCTATTATTCTACCAGGCAATTCTGTTATCAAATCATCGGGTTTAGCACCACCTACTTGTCCTGCATCTGCAGCTGTTATAGCAGCCCAATTACCACCTAAAGCTTGATCGTGGTCTTCCCTACGAATCTTAGCCCATAATGCTTGTGGGACTACATTTCCTATCAGTAAATCAATATCGGCCAAATTCATGATTCATGCATCAACAGTCTGGGACAACTCTTTACAATACCCAGCAGGATTCTTACGGGGGTCCGGTAAAGACTGTTTAAGCGCCAATACTTCCGATCTTTTCCAAGGATCATGTACCCATATACGCTGAAAATGACCTGGAATAGGCGATTAGCCCCTACTTGTGGAATTGCATCTCTCCATATTGGAGGAACTTCTCGCATAGGATATTGTTTCGTTTTACGCCGAACCGCAGGATCAGGTTCAAGGGAAGCTTGAAAGAAAAAGGAAGACCTGAAAGTAACAAGTGTCTGGACGGCATGCTCTACATCGGAACCCACAATAAGTCCTTTATCAAATTGATCCTGTATCTCGAACAAACCCTGAGGAGGTATATCCAAATCCATATCTCCCCTTCCTTTAATAAGAGTATTACACATAACATTAAAGACATATCTCTGCGTGGGCACATTCCACTGAAGAAAAGTATCTAAAATATAGCGCACACTATACTGTGGACCACTCATGATCCAATTACGAGCGAGAGAATCTAGCTTAATCTGCTCGTCAGGTCCGGAATTTGACTATGTGATTGCCTTTGAGACGAGGCAGGAGAAAAATTAAGAGGCCCAAGAAAAGGTGACAAGAGACCGGAAACGGTGTTAACTAATCGTTGACGAGCTGTAGGAGAATCCGACACTAGAACAGGAGACAATGTATTCAGTACGGTAGGAGAAGAGCTAGTGGCAAAAGAAACTGAAGGTGAAGGAGACTGAAGTACAGAAGACTGAGGGGCAGAAGTCGGCGGCAAAGGAGGTGGAGGTGGAATTACTGGAAGAGGCAACTGTGCAAGAACCGGAACAACTGGTTGAGCAACAGGTTGCTGAACAACAGGTTGTAATGGGGGTGCATTAGCACCCAATACCTAGGGTGAAGGTAATCTCAGCAAATGGGACATAAAAGGATCTTCGTCAAGATCCTTACTCTGTGGGGAAGTAGGCAACACAGGGTAACACCTATCTATTGCCATACGATGCTGTCTTTCTGAAACTTCAATCATCTGATCAGTCTCATCATTTTTAAACTGCTGGGCAGCCTGTAAAATCGTCATATTTTGCGCTTTCTGATCTTTCTTTGCCTGTTTAATTTCTTTCTGTTTGGCTTCCTTACGCCATAGGCGGAAAGAGTCAAACATTGCCGGCCGGGCTTTTCTTTTAAACAAAATTGTTTCTAAATTGTCTAATATGTCAGGCTCAAAGCTACCATTTTGTGGCCACTGCAAAACACCATCTTTCTTCGTATATCGAATCCATGTTTCATTAAAAATAATAGGGCCAAGACCATGTTTCGAATAGAGCTCATAAGTGGGAGTTTCAACCGGAGGAATTGGACAAGAGTCCTCTAGCCGGGAATCCCTAGAACAACCAAAACAGCAACATTTCTTAAACTTACTAAATCTAGGCATTTCGTAACGAACTGGACTTTTCACAAACTTCAAGGGGTTTGAGACAATATAGTCACAGCACAAACGTACTTACCCCTCGGCTTCGATAAGTGCACTAATCGAATAACAAAAACAAAACAAAAGAGTGGGCGCTACCCACAAATACTTAACTAAATGTTTTCTCACGCCAACAGATGTCCGTCTAACGTCTCGCGATACCAATCATCACCAGAGGGCCAAGGCAGGGCGACAGTCAGGGCAGCAGTCGTCAGCAGCCGTCGGAAAGGAGTAGCCGCGCTACAAAAGACCTTCGGTCCACTTCGACATACAGGGGTCACTCTCGTGGTTCGCGAATCCTCCAGAATTTTCTTGCGAAGCTCCTCACGACCCTCGGGCTGAACCACTACCACTGAAGTCGCCCCGCGTTGGGCGCCAGTTGGAGCACCGGGCCTTATGGGCCAAGCGGCGCAGGGCACGCCTAATATCTCTGGGTTCACCTGCCTTGTCAGACAGAGACACGAGACACTCTGTTAGGCGTATAAAATCATCGAGTTTATTAGCTGCAGCTAAGCACAGTTGTCCAAGAAGTACATGCGTAGATTCTTAGGAGACTGCCACTTAACTCCGTGGCTCACAGTCTCTTATAGTACTCATATTTACAATGTCCACTCCCAAAACATACAAAACTAACGAATAGGAATAGTTCGAAAACAAGCTATCAAGTATCCAAAACACACCCTCCTTTCAGACCCTGTGTGCTCTCCTCCTCTCAAGTTAATCAGCACTAGTGCCCATAATTCAATTTGCAGGTGGTAGAACATGTTCGTGTGTTTCAAAGGCTAGTTTGTGTAATAAGAGAATACACGAAGAGAATAGCGAAGGCCAGTCAAATAAGATAAAGTAAGAAAGAATGGTGGGACCCAAACAGTGGAATAAGACAAGGATTAATCAGGCTAGACATAGATTACCAAACTCGGCCAGACCCTGACATCGGTTTCGTAAACAAGGACAAGGGGTTACTTTTTAACAAAAGAGACATGTAGCAGCTGAAAAGGCAAAAACGCTGCGTTCGCCGTGCTGCCTGAGTGAGGCAACACAAAATGGCGGCTGGACACAAAATGGCGGCTAGATACGAAGCAGAGTCGAAAACCACAGAACCTCACTGTGCCTGTCTGTGGTTCAAAAAGGTGTTCCGATTACATGATTATTCAAAATATGGCCTCTCTGCGGAGCACAAAGAGTAATGGTCCTGCATTCCAGTTGTGATTCTATGCAAATGTGTATGAAGGAGCTACTTATTGGTCAAAACAACAAGGGGAATGGAAAATAAATTATTTTTGTTACTCATTTAGCTTAAATAGCTAACAATCTTTGACAAAACCCAGTTGTGGCCGGCATGAGTCGTGGGTGTGGGGGTCGCGGGGAGTTGGTTTAATTTTAATTATATAAAAAAAACTTTCCTTAGCCGGCCCGATCCGATTCTATGTCGTCACTCCTTAGGTGCCTTACATGTTCCTATTCTGCCCGGGGCCCCACATATCCTAGGACCAGCCCTGCTTTCCATTGCCACTGCACTCATGCATCCGTGAACAGCCGGATCGGGTTTTATTACTGATCGCGTACATGCGTTTAAGGACTGCTCAATCCCCGGACCCTGTTGGAATGCCAGATGGGGCGAAAAAGCACCCAAAGCACTGCCTGAGTGGGAATAAAGGGGTTGCTCCCTCCACACTTAATGCAAGTACATTTCTTAGTTTCTAGATAGTTTCTAGATCGTTTGTGGCACACATGTTTTACAAAGGAGTTAGGCTTTGGGCCTGGTCTGAATTCTACTCAGGTTAGTGAGGAATTTTAGGGCTCTTCAGAACCCTGGGTCTCCCCCCGGACCTCCTCCACACCACCAATAGCACAATGGCATACTTCGCCGAGGAGGTTGACCAGAGGGCAAATTACAATGACTATGCAGAATTTGAAGAGGTGCCCTATGAGCACCAAATGGAGGAGCAGATAGTGGAAGCCCTGGATACCCACATCCAGAGGTCTGTGAACAGGGCACTGATCAAGGTTTTACAGCAATTTACGAAGCCTCTGAAAAGCTATGGAAATTGCAAATTTAAGGCATCTCTGGGCGAGCCATCATTACACTCCTCAGCTGAAGTCCTTTCCCAGGTGGTGTCTAGTGTAATTAGAGACCATGGTTATGGCATCCTCCTCCCTTCTGGAAACTCAACTTTATTGAATCCAGTTGAGGCAGAGGAGTCTTCTCCTGCCGCCCTGGACACCTCTGACTCTGAGCAGGACACGGAAGAGCCTAAAATGGGACCAAAAGGATTAGCAAAACTCACAATGTGAGTAGTTTCCCAACTAATAAAAACCTGCTGTTTGACCCCCAAAATATTATCCATCCGAGGTCTACTGAATGGGTGCAGTGTGTTGTGGTAGCACACTATGTACAGGAGGATCTCCGACAGGGATTTGAGTGCGAGGTGCGCTCTACATTGAGGTCAGAATACCCTAGGCCATCCTTATTGGGCAAAGTGGCGGACACGCCAGAGTTGGATCCTTATATATGGCCACGTTTATGAAAACAATTGCTAAGGACCCAAAAAAGGGGCTAGACAGGGCATGGAGAGGGTGCCAGAATAAACTGCTGGATATATCTGGACCTCTCATGAAGATCCTTGATTCAGCCATTCAGGCTAAAGACTCCAACACCCCACTAGAGGTAACAGAGATACTAGAATGTGCACAGAGGGCACTTTGCTTCCTAGGCAATGCAAATTGCGCTTTATCAACCTAGAGGAGACGGTCATTCCTAATGAGCATTGACCAACAACTTGCGGACATGGCCACAACAGAAGCTGGAACCCTGGCGAATGGGTTACTATTTGGTGACAAGTATGTAAAAGAGTTGGTGAAATATGTGGTGACATTCTCAGCACTCGACAAAGCCCAAAGTAACATCAAGAAGGTTTTCAACACTGCCCTTTTTACCAGGGCCGGAAGCTTAAGGGGTTGAGCGACTGACCTTGAATTCAATCAGACCTCCAGAGGCTTTGACCAAAGAGGACATGGGGGAGCCCAGCGGTCTAACTTCTACCCCACTGAAACCGTGGTGGTAGAGGCAGGCAGCAAAAGGGAGGTTATCAAGGACAGAATAACAATGGAGACGCCTCCTATTTAGGTAAATTTGATTCAGTGTGGGGACGTCGCGGTGGGAGTCCGGATTGCCTTGTTTCTACACAAGTGGGAGAGTTTAACGCGTGACCCTTGGGTACTTCAGACAGTACAGGGTTTTTAGATAGAGTTTTATGTGACCCTACAACAAACACACAGGCCTCACCCTCTACATTTTTCCCACGTAGAAATGTCTTTCATAGACAACAAATTAGCGTCTCTGGTGAGAAAAGGGGCAATTGTAGAGACAAACCCTCACACTCATGGTTTCATCAGCACCTTATTCCTAGTTCTAAAAAAGGATCAAGGCTTCAGATCAGTTTTAAACCACAGGGAGTTCCATTCTTGGGTAGTGTATTGCCACTTCAAGATGGAGGGCATACATTTACTGCGGGATCTTCTAGAGAGAGATTGGATGGGTCGTCTCAATCTAAAAGATGCATATCTAGCGGTACCTATTTTCCCTCCACACCGGAGGTTCCTGCAGTTCCAATGGAGAACCAAATGGTACGATTTCTCCGCCATGCCGTTCGGACTTTTGTCAGCCCCTTGGTGTTTCAACAAGCTCCTAAAACCTGTGGTTCAACTCTTGAGGTAGAGAGGGGTGAGACTCATCATTTATTTAGATGACATCCTTATCATGGCACAGAGTGTGAATACAGTTCTTCAACCTCTAGCATGGACAACACAACTCTTACAGGATTTGGGGTTCGTCATCAACTCAGACAAGTCTATTCTGACTCCAGCACAATCAATGGAGTTTTTGAGGTTCCAGGTAAACTCAATAGTGGCGCAGTTATTGCTCCCATTGAAGAAAAGAATAGCGATCAAGAAGGAGTTGAGCAGAGCACTTGTCTCTCCTACTATATCCTTTAGGACTTTAGCCAGGTTAGTTTGCCTTTTAGCCTCATCGATTCAAGCAATCTTCCTGGGTCCCCTTCATTATAGGGCACTCCAGAGGTTGAAACTTATGCATTTATGCAAAGGCCTGGGCTATGTGGAACAGATTCTGCTATCCGCAGAGGCCAAGACAGGAATTTCTTGGTGGTTGGAGCACATGGACACATGGAATGGCAAGGCCATATTTGCGTCAGTCCCAGAAGTAGTGATAGAGTCGGATGCCAGAAGATTGGGCTGGTGAGCACAATGCGGCTCAGTGAAGACGGGGAACAGATGGTCCTCAGAGGAATTGAAACTCCATATAAATTATCTGGAACTTTTGGTGGGCTCATTTGCGGTCAGGATACTTTCTCCACAGAAGGCGAGTTACTGTATACTCTTGCGGATGGACAATGTCTCAGCAGTGAAATACATCAATCTTATGGGTGACATGAGGTCCTGTCTTTTAGTGGAAAAAGCCAAGGATTTTTGGCACTATTGCCTCCTACACCACATCTCGGTGACGGCGGAGTACATTCCAGGCAGCTCCAATGTGGTGACGGATTGGAACTCACTTTTCCTTCGAGACTCCAGCGATTGGAAACTACACCCCAAGGTAGTCCAACAACTGAACAACAAGTGGGGACCATGTTCAATAGACCTGCTTGTGTCCAGATTCACCACGTAACTGCCTCAGTTTTACAGTTGGTGGCCGGCTCCTCTGGCGATCAACTCAAATGCATTTCTTCAATCGTGGACAACGGTACGCTGTATGCATTACCTCTGTTAGTCATGATCCAGAGTATTGGCACAGATCTGCAGGCAGAAGGCGGAGGTGATGTTGATATCCCCATGTTGGAGAGTACAAGCGTGGTTCCCAGTGGAGCTGGTCTTGTCTTGTGGTCCTCCAATACATCTGCTCTCGTTCCCAGAGATTTTGACGGACCCTCTGGGTCAACCTCATCCATTAGTGGTTCAGTAACAGTTGCCCCTCATGGCATGGAAAGTTTCAGGAGGCGTTGGCAAACGTCGGGAATTTTAAAGGATGCAATGTTTTTCCTATCTCAATCTTGGGCTCCCACTACGCATAAGCGATACGAATCAGCGTGGCGTAAATGGGTTGGTTGGTGTTCTGAATGACAGGGTGGTCCCGTGGGATCCAGAATTCATATGATAGTCAATTTCCTGTTGGAGATAGCGAGTAAAGGTTTGCCCTACAGGACAGTTAACAAGTTCCAGTCCACAATCTCAGCCGGTCATTCTCATGTGGATGGTAAACCGGTGGGCAAACACCCGTTGGTAGTTAAGATAGTGAGAGGTATCAGATTTGTGAACCCTCCAAAACTGCGATACTCACGACTGTGGGATGTAGATGTAGTTCTGCATTTTCTCAGGAATTGGCGTGCGAATGATGGCCTATTGCGTAAACAACTGTCGGCAAAACTGACACGTTTGTTATGTTTGATTTCATGCAGACGAGTGTCTGATGAACGAGCGATGGACTTAGCACGTAGGGTTTTCACTCCTTCAGGGGTATCATTTACAATCTCAAAAAGAACTGAAATGAACTCTACGTGTGTTTCATATCCTGCCTTTCCACATCATAGTAAACTGTGTGTTGTACAATGTTTAAAATGTTACGAGATTGTACTAGAGAATTTAGAAATTACGTAGCAGGACAAATATTGATTTCATTACAGAGACCTTTTCACCCAGTCACTGCAGCAACTTTGGCCAGGTGGGTCACTTGGTTGTTAAGTCAAGCAGGTATTGATACTTCGGCATTTGGAGCTCATTCAGTATGGGGAGCTATTGTGTCTAAAGCTTTTTCTACGGGTTTTCGTTTAGAGGACATTATGACTGCGAATGATTGCTCTTCTGACTCAACTTTTAAGACGTTTTATCACAAACCAATTGTTGATATGGCATCTAAGGTGGTGGCTCAACTTTAAACTAGCATAATCCGAAGCCTCCGTGGACTTCTATAGAATAATTTGTTTTCTAGCTGACGAGCAAGATTTTTCAATTCTATTAAGGACACGGAGGCGAGGATTATCCCACCCTAGAAAAATTAATATACAATATGTGGTCTGGATTGTTCATATTGGAAATTGTGATTTCATGCAAAGTTATGTATAATGATGTTTGTTTTCTTCCGCCCGTAGTAATGTTGGAAGTATATCCAGTGAGTGCTATATTACGACTTATATTCTCTTTTCAGGAGATCAGAGTAAACCGGCTTGAGGAGTCAAGATGGAGTCCTATCAGGATCAAGGGAAAGTGTTCCTGTGGTTAATGTTCTGGTTCAAGTCGATGAAGTAATCGGCGCTGTTCAAGGTTCAACGGTCAAGTTAAAGGACTGAGTTTGATGGTTCGCAAAGAAAGAGGAAGGCGTGGGACGTTGAGGATCAGTCGAGCGGAGGCGTTTTGGATGCGTTGCAGGCATCGCAGGTGTTTGGCCGGGATACCTGCATAGAGTATGTTGCCGTAGTCCAGCCTGCTGCTGACGAGGGCTTGGGTCACAGTTCTTTTTGTTTTGGTGGGGAGCCACTTGTAGATCCTGCGGAGCATGCAGAGGGTGTTGTAGCAGGAGGAGGAGACGGAGTTGACCTGCTTTGACATGGAGAGGGAGGAGTCGAGGATGATTCCCAGGTTGCGTGCATGGTCGGTGGGTGTCGGTGCTGTTCCTAGGGTGGTTGGCCACCAGGAGTCCTCCCAGGCTGAGGGGGTGGATCCGAGGATGAGGACCTCCGTCTTGTCTGAGTTCAGCTTCAGTCGCTGCTCCTCATCCATTCGGCAACGGCCTTCATTCCCTCGTGGAGGTTGGTTTTGGCGGTGTGCGGGTCTTTGGTGAGGGAGAGGATCAGCTGGGTGTCGTTGGTGTAGGAGATGATGTTGAGATCGTGTTGGCGGGGGACGTGGGCGAGGGGGGCCATGTAGATGTTGAACAGCGTCGGGCTGAGTGAAGAGCCCTGGGGGGAGGCGGACGCTCTGGGTTCTCCCGGAGAGGAAAGATGTGGTCCAGTCCAGGGCCTTCTCTTGGATTCCGGCATCTTGGAGGCGTGTCTTTAGTGTGCAGTGGCAGACCATGTTAAAAGCGGCTGACAAGTCTAGGAGGATGAGGGTTGATGTCTCGCCGTTGTCTAGTTGAATACTGATGTCGTCTGTGGCGGCGATGAAGGCTGTCTCGGTGCTGTGGTTTCTTCGGAACCCGGACTGGGATGGGTCTAGGATGTTGTTGTCCTCGAGGTAGTGGGTTAGTTGCGTGTTGACGACTTTCTACATGACCTTTGCCGGGAACGGGAGCAGGGAGATAGGCCGAAAGTTCTTGAGGTCCTTGGGGTCCGCCTTGGGCTTCTTGAAAAGGGCGTTGATCTTGGCGTGCTTCCAGCTTTCCAGAAATGTGGCTGTCTCGAGGGAGATGTTGATTACTTTCCGAAGTTGGGGTGCGATAGCTGCACCTGCTTTGTTGAATATGTGGTGTGGGCAGGGGTCTGAGGGTGATCCTGAGTGGATGGAGTTCATGATCATGCGTGTTTCGTCGCCATTGACGTTGGTGCAGGAGGTCAGGCGTTTGATGCCGGAGGTGTTCGCCGGGGGGGTGGGGTCTGGCACTGTCAGGGCGGTCGTGGTGTTGAAGCTGTCATGGATGTCAGCGATCTTGCTGAGGAAGAAGGTGGCCAGTGAGTCGCACAGTTCTTGTGGGGGCGTGATGTCGTTGGCGCTGGGGTTGGAGAGTTCCTTGACGATACTGAAGAGTTCTTTGCTGTTGTGTGCATTGTTGTCCAGGCGGGCTTTGAAGGACTATCTCTTGGCTGATCTAATGAGGTGGTGATGTCTGCGGGTGGCGTCCGTGTGGGCTGCGTAGCTGTCCGATGTTCGTTCGTGGAGCCATTTCTTCTCCAGTTTCCGGCATGTTCGTTTGGAGGTCTGGAGCTTTTCGGTGAACCAGGTGGCTTTCTTGCTGGTGCGGCTGTTGGATGGTTTCTTGAGCCGGGCGAGGGTGTTGGCGCACTCGTCGATCCATTGTCTGAAGTTGCGGGCGGCGGTGTCTGGGTCGGTGGGGTCTGTGGACTGGTTCTGGACGAGGGTGTTGGCCAGCTGGTCTTCGATGACTTTGCTTCAGCAGCAGTGGGGCAGCTGTTGGGTGCGATGGTGCGTGGTGGGCTTCTTGTAGGTGAAATGGATGCAGTGGTGATCAGTCCAGGGGAGTTCAGTGGTGTGGTCGAAGGAGACGTGGTTGCTTGTGGAGAAGATGGGGTCGAGCATGTGGCCGGCAGCGTGGGTGAATGCGGTGACCAGTTGTCTGAGGCCGAGGTTGGGGAGGTTGTCGATCAGGGTGGCGAAGTTGGCGTCGTTGTTGTTCTCGAGGTGGAAGTTCAGGTCTCTGAGGACGATGTAGTCCGTGGAAGTGAGTGCGTGGGTGCTGACAAGGTCGGCGATGGAGTCGCTGAACTGTGGCCGGGGTCCGGGGGGGTCTGTAGACGAGGGTTCCTCTGAGGGTGGTGTTGGGGTCGGTGTATGTGGGGTGGGGTATGTGGTAATCTTGCTGGCATTCGACTCGTCTTCTGGAACATTACCTCTCACAAAGTACAAATTACTGTGATGTGCACAACCACATGCAATGTATGACAATGGTGACTACTTTCTTTGTTTTGTTTGAGACATTTTTGTTCATAGAAACATTGTATTGTGTTGATATAAACATTGTATTTTGTGGTGCAGTTTAATAGCAATATGTCAGGTATTGTTCCACCACCCTCGTTTCTAGCTGTACCATGTGATCCACCTATGGATTGGGAGACATTGACAGCTGTGTTTTTAGCTTATGT
The DNA here is from genome assembly GCF_964261635.1 of Lissotriton helveticus. Taxonomy (NCBI): domain Eukaryota; kingdom Metazoa; phylum Chordata; class Amphibia; order Caudata; family Salamandridae; genus Lissotriton; species Lissotriton helveticus. Next base: position 1,611,089,619 of record NC_136057.1, read on the forward strand.
TGAAGTGCTGGACAGTGATGATTGTGGAGCAGTGAGAAAACTTGCTTTAGTGAAACATTGCTTAAGTGGTAGCGGGTTAAAATAATTTAAGAATTTAACTGTTCTAATTAATCATGGGGAAATTGATGTCTATCAGTATGCATCTAAACAGTTGTGCATACTGTATGGCAAAAAGAGTAATACTGTTATGGAAGGATTACAATTTTACTCTAGAAAACCACGTTAGGATGGATCTACACAAGCATATGTCTCAACACTTAGATCTTCAGCATACATTTTGAGAGATCAAGTTTTCCTGCAGACTAATAAGAAGAAAATACAGGAGAGATTGTGGACCACTAGTGATATATCTCTTAATACTGCTACTGAAATCGAAATTGCAAAAGCGACTGAGCATTCAGAGAAATTTGTGCAAAAAATGAGAGGAAGTGTAAGTACTGATATGTAAGTAATATACACATTTGCAAAAGTATCACATTTTTGTTTCAAGCTGAAACACATATTCAACAATAATATGAACTTTGTGCAGAGAGTTACAGCTAAGCACCTCTATTGGCTTTACTACTGTCTCTTATTTGTCCCAGCCAGTCTGTGATTCCAGGGCTGGTCTTGAATTGAATTGAATTGAAAGGATTCTTGTATAGCGTATGGCTACCCGGAGGCATCCCAGCGCTTGCAGCTGCGAAAGGAGGAGGTTGAGGAAGGACAAGGTCAGGTATCATTATTTTGTAGGAAAGAGCCAAGCTTTTAATTTCTTACGGAAGACAAGATGGTTGGGCTCCTGTCGAAGCGGGAGGGGCATGGAGTTCCACAACCTTGAGGTGTTGTAGGAGAAGAGGCGACCACCCGTACGAGTCTTATTGATTCTACTGATTTGTGCCAGGTTAAGCTTGTTGGAACGGAGATTTCTGAGGGTTCTGTGTGGTTTAATCAGATTGGCAAGAATGGGGGGCCTTTACCCTGAAGATTTTTATGGGCTATACAGAGGGCCTTGAAATGTACCCGTTCCTGTATGGGTAACCAGTGGAGTGATTTCAACGCTGGTTTAGCTGAGGAGCGGTGGTTGGTGCTCGTCAGCATCTAGCGGCAGAGTTTTGTACCACCTGTAATTTCTGGATTACAAAGACTGGGGCTCCCAGGTAGAGCGCGTTCCCGTAGTCCAGCCTCGACAAAATCATGGCTTGGAGCAGGATTTTTTTGGCTCTGTCGGGCAGTTGAGGGAGGATTTTACTGATGGATTTGAGCAAGCAGAAGCAGGTGGCCGCAGTTTTTCTGGCTTGTACTTTGAAGGTAAGATCGTTGTCTAGCCAAAAACCCAGGCTCTTAATCACGCTTTTGGGAGTTGGGCTATCCCCCATAGAAGATGGCCATAGCGTGGGGGAGTTGAATGATACATTCCTGCCCAAGAACATCGATTCGGTCTTTTGGTTATTGAGTTTTAACTGGGACAAGCCCATCCACTTTGATACCTCCTCCAGGCAGTCACTCAGACTCGTGTGAGATAGTTCAGCCTGATTCAGGGAGACCACGAGATGAGTTTCGTCAGCATAGCTGACCAATTCAATTCCATAGGGGGCCACTATCTTAGCTAAAGGGGACATGTACACATTAAAAATTCTGGGGCTAAGGGAAGAGCCCTGTGGCACCCCACACTGCAGGGGTAATGGCGCGGAGTGACAGTCTCCTTCAAATACTTTGAAATATCTCTCAGAAAGGAAGGATTCCAGCCAGGAAAGAGCTTTTCCCGAGACTCCGATTTCGTTTAGACGGGCTAGAAGGATACGGTGACTTACCATATCGAAGGCGGCGCTGAGGTCTAGGAGGATGATGGCCACATTGCCACCTCTGTCCAGGATCCTCCTAGACTCCTCCACCACCTTAAGGAGTGCCGTCTCCGTCCCTTGTCCCGGGTGGAAGCCAGTTTGAGAGGGATGGAGTAAATTGGAGGCCTCCAGGAATGAGGACAGTTGCTGGTTAATGAGTTTTTCTGCCAATTTACTAATGCCCGGGAGGAGGGAGATGGGACGTTAGTTGGATAGGTCTCCAGGGTCCATGTTAGGTTTTTTCAACAATGGCTTAACCATGGCCATTTTCCAGTCCCGTGGGACTGTTCCTGTTTCGATCGAGGTGTTAATCAGGTTAATAACTGGTGCTTCCATGATGGGCTGGACTAGCTACAGGGTGTTAATTGGGACGGGGTCAAGGGGAGAGCCACTTTTGATTGAGTTAAGAGGGGGGGGGAATAATTCCTTGGTGAGGGGGGAAAAAGAAGAAAGTTCGGGGGTGGAGCCTTGAGAGAGGGGTTTAGGTAGCGGCGAAGGATCAAGGGTGGTGATGGGTGGGAGGGCCAGGAGAATATTTTGAATTTTATTGTAAAAGAAGAGTGCCAATTCTTCACAGCGAGGACCAGATGATTGAGGGGCCAGTGGGGGGTCAGGGGGTTTTAGCAGACTTTTGAGAATAGTGAAGATTTCTTTCGATGAGTTAGGGGATGAAGAGATTTTCTCTGTATAGAAGGCTATGTTAGTAGTCTTTAGCGCAGCTTTGTAGGTATTGATGGAGGCTCTGTATTTGGTTTTAGTTGCTGGGTCGAAATTTTTCCTCCATAGTCTCTACTCTTTTTTACAGCTCTGTTTAAGTTTTCGGAGCTCTGGACTAAACCAAGGATGATTGATGGATCCCCTTTTTTGGATTACAGGTTTCTTAGGCAGCGTGACATCCAGTGAGTTCTCTATCCACTGGTTGAACTCTGAGGGGCATATTATCAAGGGGGTTTATCTCCGCTTTTTTGGCTTTAAAAGCCAAGAAAGCGGAGATAAAATGATCTCCCTATTACCTAGCTGTCGCTAACACCAGTTAGCGACAGCTAGTAGGAGATAGCGACCATCTTGGGCCCCACTTTGCATTTCAGTGATATTTATCACTAATGACATGCAAAGTGGGCGTGCCAAGATGTTAGCGACAGGAAACAGTCGCTAACATCGCTATCTCCTATTACCAACTTTTGGAGATATTCCCGCTAAGCGCGAATATCTCCAAAAGCTAACACCTGCCCTGAGCAGTTCTTAGCCATGTTATCCAATGGGAGGTGGATAACATGGCTAAGAGCATTAGCTCGGTAATGCATGAATATCGCTGACTTTTCAGCGATATTCATGCATTGCGGCCGTTTTTATCTCATTTGCGATAAACCTTGGTAATACCAAGGTTTATCTGCGATAAAAATCGCCGCAGCCTAGCGGTAAATTTTTGTCTCTAACCAAGCAATGGCGATAATTATCGCTATTGCTTGGTAATATGCCCCTGAGTTTGCTAGATTTATGTCATGGTTAGCAGATGGTAGAGAGATCCTTAGTGCTTCCGACCATTCGTTTATATTGAGTTTGGACCAGGGTCTTATCTGTTTGGTACTAAACAGTTTGGAGCTGATGGCTGAGAGCTCCAAGAGAAGGGTATGATGAAGTGATCTGACCATGGGATAGGGATCGGATGCAAAGTAGTTAGATCGGCGATATTGGAGAAAATGGGATCAAGCAGGTGTCCCTTTATATGTGTGGGATTTTGATTTTTTTTAATCATTTCGCAGGTCTCTAGATCTTGGGTCAGATCCACGGCTATCGTATCATGTGGATCATCGAAGTGGAGGTTCAGATCTCCTAATATAGTAAAATTGGAGGCCTAGCTGGCGAGGTTCACAACAGCTTCCAGCAATGTCTTGTGAATTTTGTCCTAGGGATCCTGGTGGACGGTAAACTAAGAGCCCCGTAAAGGAGGCTGAGGGTGAAAGGGTGATCGAAAAATGGGCGTGTTCACAGTCCCGCAGTGGGCTGTCTAATAAGCATGGGCGGATCTAGCGGATCTCGCGTACGCGAAATTGCGGATTTACGGATTCGCAATCCGCGAAGATACGCGAACTCTAGCGGATTTGCGGATTTTCCTGTTTTTTGTGTTGGCGCGCGTTCGCGCCGATTTTGGGACAAGTTCGCAATTGCGAACTTACTTTTCGGCTCGCAACGGCCGCGACTATGTTGTTTCTACGTCTGGTTTATCATCACAGGTTCACAGCACCCTCTGTTTCACCACTGCCACCCTCTGGGACACCCATGCCACCCTCTGGTACATCCTCACTGCCACCCATTAGGTTTATTTATCACTGTAGATTATGGTGGTTGAAAAAAGCAAGCACACCTGCCCTTCTTCAACTGCCATCAATTAATTTGTGGGTCATTAATGTGTCAGTAATTTTGAAAGTTCCAGTCTGGCTGGCACCTGCTTCCTTCCTTATCTGTAATTTGCTTTTTGTTGCAGTGAATTTTTTTTTCACAGGACCTTTATGGTCTACTTGTAGCTATTCTATGAGCCTGCTGTTTGGGTCATAGCAGGGTCATAGAATAGTTGCAAACTCTGGAGGGGCCCCTCAGGAAGCACTACCTTGAATGTTACTAATGTTAAGTTTGAACTTTTGCACCTGCTCATTGCTTTCAGTTTAGCTAAAATCGTTTTTTCTGCAATTTCGCGCGTTTTTTGGGGCGCGAATCCGTGCGAGATCGATTTCGGAAGCCGCGAATACGTGCGAATACAAAATTGTTTTTTTTGCGACGTGTATGGTCGTGTGATCTTGCGCGTGTTCGCGAGGCGCTTCTAGCTATACGTTTGCCAAGTTACCCTATCGGTCGTACACGGGCGCGGCCATCTTGTTTGCGTGACGTAATTCCGTTTCCGGCCGCTATGTGTAATCTCGCAAAGTGTGCTGCTCGCTAGTACAATTTCGCGCGTGCTCGCGAGGAAAATCTCGCGCGAACTTACCCACGCGATCGTGAACGGGCGCGGCCATCTTGTTTCTCATTCATTGCTATGGTTCTGGGCATGCTTTCTCTATCCTCTCTCAATCTCTGCCATCCTTTGCTTGTTTGAAGTTTATTTGATCTAATTTTACTTATTATCTATCCCTCTATTTTTCTAGCTCTATATTTTTGTGTTTTCTGCTGCTTTTAGTTACTTTTAAACTACTTTTTTAAACTCTTTTCTTTTCTTCTTCACTATTCTATTTCTTGTTTATCATTTAACTGTATTTCTGCCCAGACCATGGTAAAGGGAGCCGGGAAGCACCCTGAGAAGGGGAAGGGTCCCGCACCCCGTGCCCGGCTCCCGTGCGGGCGTTTGAGGGGGGAGCAAGTGGTCCCGCGGGAGATCTTCAGCGTGGAGGAAGTGGCGGCACTCATCTTCCACGTCCAGCGCCGCCTCCCCAAGACGATCCTGGGAGGCGGCAAGATCGCGACTGGCTATGGCATCCGGGAGCGCCGCAAGCGGTGGGAGAAGGTGTGCCGGGCCATGTATAAGCTCTCTGGGGTCCGGCGCACATATAACCAGGCCACCCACCGCTGGACCGATGTCGTGGACCGGGAACGGGACTTGCTGGACGCGCTCGGCGTAGAGGTCCCCGGGCTTGGTGAGTAGTAGTAGCTATTCATTTACTACTCTGTTTTATCCGGCTCTGTTATTTGCAAATCTTTGTTCTTTACCAAGAGCAATAATGCTGCCGATTACATTGAGGTAAATTATATTTCAAAATCTTCTATGCATTTCAGGTGCACTGCTCTCCTTCTCAGTAGCCTTGCTTGCTACTATGCTTCTTTGTTTTGTATGTTGTGTTCAGAAGCATTTCATTGGCCTGAGAAATTATGTATGAGTGTAGTGTAAAGATAAGAACTGCGTAATGCTAGACACTAAGGGTCATATTTTCAATTACCGGCGCATCCCTGCAAAGTAGCAGGGATGCGGCAGTAATTGTGTGCCATGCCACCACCACCCATTGGCCCAAAACGTCACAGAAGCCTTACGCATCTGTGCCGTAAAGGCAGCGCATTGCTGGAGTTGCGTGCCAACGATGGCGCAGCTCCAGCAATGCTCTGGGGTACCCTATCTCCCCAATGCTGCATCAAGCCGTACGTCGGCTTCAAGCGCGCAGGGTTTGAGTCATGTATCATTGTCCTAAAAGTGACTGATTGACATCTTGTAGATTTCCCTCAGCCACTTTTAGGATTCGTTCCTGCGCAGGTACGCCCTCCCTTGCGCCGGAACGCCCCCTGATGGCGCAGGGATTTACAACGTGATGCATCGCCCATATGCCCATATGTGTTTTTTTTTTATATATACGCCGCACCAACACCATGGCGAGTCTTTTGTTCTGCCGCTGCGTCACAAAAGGCACGCAACAATGGAGGAAAATGAGCCGCAAGGGACTTCTAAATCAGCCCCAATAGACTGAAGTCCAGTCCTTCCTTTAGACACATGGCTATAAGAAGAAATAGTGGCGGTGGTGGGTGGATTGATAGTTTGAGTATTCACTGATCTGCAAGCAGGATGGACTTTGTCTGTCACTTCGCGTGCTGCGGACTGCTGCCTGCAGTGCCAGGCCTAGGCAAACCTCTTTAGTAGTCTGTTTATTGAGTTACATAGGAACTTTCTAAGTCAACGTTCCGCAAATCAGGCAATACGAATAATGTAGTATACCACATGAGATAGATCCCGTGGAATAGTTGTCTATCTATTTGCTATTTCTCCAAAATATTTTGTTATTGTTCTTTTGAAATGTTTGATTTGGTTGAAAAATCTCATCCATGTTTTCTGGTTTTTCTTTCTTTCATGTTGTACATCAGCTCCCCCCAAGGGCAAGAGGACACAGGAGGAGGGTGCTGAGGATGCAGGCCAGGATCGGGCAGGCGAGGGCTCCTTTGCTGGCCCCAGTAAGTTTACATTTTAATAAAGAGTACCTATTTTTTCCTAGCGTTCCTCATTCGATTTTTTCTAAATCGTCTTTGATCTTCTTGTAGACTGGATATAAATTCTTATCCTGCCTCGAATATGACTCCCTGTGGTATTACTAGACTATTCTTATTAGTCTGTCTGTGTAGCTAACTAAGATTGGACATTTGGCAATTCCATTGGACTCCCATTCTATTCAGCAATAGCTCTATGCACTGTCTCCTTACTGACTAGATAGTGTGGCAGAGTCATTCAGCTCCCGAAGTAACCGATTATTGATCCCCAATGATCTCTAGATTATCGTACGCAGGACAAGAGAGTACGGAGTCACAGCACAGTCAAGAAGTGTCAGAGGCACTCATGCTTGCAAAAATTCCAAAACCTTTAGCTCATCCACTCTAGTCTGGAGGAACAAAAACCACAGAGTCTATTTAAGTTTAAAAGCTTTATTAAAAGTAAACACATTTATTAAAATCTACTTTGTCATAAAACTATTTAACTGAAAACGGAAAAGTGGTTAGTGCTGACGATTAATTGGACACATTTCTTGTGGTCGAGCCGAGCTCTCACCTGGTTTGAACTTGATCCTGGTCGTGTTCTTAGGAGTCAAGCTTCTGTCTGTTAGGAGAAAAAGTGGTGCGTGTTAAAAATCAAAAGCAAGCATTCATCAGTTGTGCATAAAAGTGCAGCAAGACAACAGCCTTCCCTGGAAAATGGGACATTTTTACTTTGGAGTAGACAGTCACAAATTATTACATTGTATTCAGTTTTTTTAACATTTCTCCTAGACCAAATATTATATAGTAGTGAGTGGTGTATTCTAACATTCTTAAATGTACTTTGTAGGTGTAACATCTGGTGACGGGGCCAGCGCGGAGGTGGCTGTGTTGGGCGAGGACTCGGCGGACTCTGGGGAGGAGGCGGTGCAAGAGCCGGCGGACGGTCCTGTGGGGGTTCAAACGGTGGTGGCGGAAACAGGTAAGCTATATATTCCTTACTTATTGAGATTGAAGACTGCATAGTGTGCTTTCTGCACAGGTGTATTACAAATCAACCAGGTAGTAGCCTCCTCGAAATGTACTTCGACTTAGCTGTGAAGTTTTTGGTGAGAAGAATCCCAATAAGTTCTTAGACGAACGTGATGGATGGGATGAACGAAAAGCGAAAGAAGGGTGTAAGTAAGTGGGACGCGAACTTGTATGATGGCTGGCAAAGAAGAACGATATGTGTTTGCTTGGCCCCCGAGGTGGCTGGGAAGGAAAGAATATGGTATGGTGCATGGCTGGGTCAATGATGAAGCAAGGATGGGTGGAAGGACAGCAGCCTGGGTGGGTGAAACAGAAACTGTATGTGTGCGTATACTTTGACTGAATGGATGCCTGGAGCATGGTATTCTCTGACTCTTAGATAGCACATGTGTATCTAGAGAGAGTAGATGGTCGCCAGATGAAGTAAGTGTTACCTTGAAGAGCATGTACCACCGCACCCGCACGTCCGTTCCAGTGCAGGGAAGGCAAGGAAAAGAAATTGTAAATGTGTCCAATACTACCATGAATAGTAGCAGTACTTTGTATTGCGTCTGCAATCACAGCATATATCTGGTTATTACGGTGGACACTTCGTACCTCTCTTAATAACTTTAGTTTACTTGTAGTACGTCATTCATGTGTGGGTGTATCACTGTTCACTCAATATTAAGCAAAGCACCTAAAGTCATCCCATATGTCATCAAATACGTCCCATGTGAAGTGATAGATAATCAAATTAGTTAGCTTCTTCATTTTCCTTTTCTAGTACTCATTTGCACTGTAGGGTGAAAGGTAAATTAATTAAGCAGTAGCCCTTGTAACAGAGTATTCTCAGTGCCACCCGTAATAGAAAAGTAATAGCTTCACCACCTGCATGTACTGGACCGGTACAGTAACGCAAGTCTGTCTCACTCATCATGGTGTGCAACTTTTTTTCTCGGCTGCAAGTTCACTGTGCTGTCCATGTCATTCTGCCGGCTTGCATAAGATAACGTACCAATTTCCCTAAACAAGAGAGAAGAAGAAGAATAAGACTGGTGTACTGTCATAGTCGACTGTAATGGAAGTCCATAGTGGTCGTAGAATTTGTTCTTTAAACTACCACTAATGTTAGAGCAAGGATGCAGAAGTGGGAGGTTACATAGATACTGTCCTCAATAGTTATGTACTGTGCTTTCAATTTGCTACTTGTACTGTGACCCAACTTTCGGCTCAATCACTTTGTGTTATTAATGCTAAGGAGCATTGGTTACAGACTATGTCTTTCTTTCTTCATATAGTTGCTCCTTCCAAATCAACAACACGGAGGGAGCAGGCTAGAATGGCCCGGCAACGGAGGCTGGAGGCCACTGTCGCCGAATATCGGCGGCTGGTGGCCCTGGAGGAGGAGGAGGACACGCAGTCGAGCGGGGCAACATCCTCGACTGTGACCACTGCATCCTCCTCCGTGACTAAGCCAGCGGGACCGAGCCGGGCTAACAAAGACAACCGCCACCGCCAAGCAACAGAAATACCAGCTGCCCCCCACAGGAGCTGCAAGGAACGCCAACGCCGCCTACGAGTCCGAATGTCCAACCTGGAGCAGGAGGTCCTGAAGTATAAGAACTTGGTTAAGGGCCTCCGCTCCGAGCTTGCCACCCTCCGCAAGGAGTATGATGCCCATGCCGCAAAATGCACCAGCACCAGCACCCTCCAGTAGTGGAGTGTCCCTTGCCCTTTTTTTATAGACTTTTGGGGGGTGGGATTTGGGAGTTGGGATCGTTTTGGGATGTTTCAAAGACAATCGTTGGGGTTAGGGTGGGTGAGGGAGATTATTTTGTTAGGGCTACATAAATATATTTTTAAACTTTATCTGACCATACCTGTTTTTTACTGCTTTTCAGTCTGGTGGGTGGGGGGCGGGGGTGTAACAGTAACTTTGTTTTCCTGAACAGTCGTAGGACTTTAGTAGTACAACCGTCAATCTCTTGTCTACTCCGAAATAATACTCCATTATACTACCTCCCACCAAACGCTTATCTTACCTGTAATTTGTGTTAGAAATTAGGGCTAGGCCCAGGGCTGGCTCCACGTGAAATGGGGATTAACGTTGTCAATCCTGGGCGGGTGACATTTCCTCATTGCGGTGGTACTAGTGGTGTGACACAGTGGCAGTTGCATGCCTATGGAAAAAAAGAAAACGAAACCTTGTTTGTCCTTACTGTAGCATTACAACGGTTACGGTACGATCGAGAATATAGCAGGTGACAGACAGAACAGTGCCATAATGTAGCCTAACAAATGGTAAAGTATTTGCTTGCAAGTATAACTAGTACTTGCGTTGAATTTATTTGACATTGGCTACTACTACTAGAAGATATAGTACTGAAGCTGAGTAAGTCTAGAAGATATCCTCGTATTCCTTCACCAGCCTGTTGCTATGACCTTATCCTCCCCAGCAAGTGTGTGGAATTATTGATGTCATTTTAGTCAGACATCAAGCAAAACAACACAGCCCGGGGGAAGAGGGTTAGGGTTTGTAAAATGGATGGGAATGGGGGTTTCTTTTTGGGTAGGTTTTGTTGAGAGAAGAAAAGAAAAGCAGAGCATGGACAAACAATAATTGAAGATAAAGACAATCTTTGGTTACAAAGTAAAGCTAAGCACATGCAGTCACACTCATAGAATAAAACAATGGATACTGTATCTGTATTGCGTATGTTGTTGGAGTTGTCCTTGAATTTGGTAAGTAAGTTGCATGCAGCAAACAATTCCTCTTATTGGCGGCACTCCTCCATTCCAGCTGACGCTTCGTCCATCAATGTTGGTGACCACTGACAGAAGACACCCTGTCCACTGCCTGCCTGGCGGATGTTGACTGAAACCCGGCCTGTAATTATTGAACGGAAAACAGGAAGTGCTATTACAATACCACTGATAAATAAATAAAAGGTATGTACGCTGTGTGGTTCAAAATGTGACACTTTGATTTCCCTAATAGACAGTACAATATTTTTGAAATTGCGTGCTCTGTCTGAGTCACCTTTTTAAGGATAAATAAGTATGGCCAAAATATTATAGCGGATCTTTCCCCTCAAGGTAGGTGTACTGTAAACTGTGTTTTAGAACAAAATTTGACCTTCCCAGCAATGCTCCCACCAAGACCCTTACTAAAGCCAGTCGCAAAAATGTAGAAGAACCCCAATCAGATCTCCAAAAACGATGCCTAGCAGAAAAATGGTTACAAAACGTACTTTGAAAGTAACAGTAGGCCCAAATACAGACCGTGGATTGTATTCAAACCACTTGCAAGCAAGCAAAAGTATCCATAGCCAGCATCGCTCCAACAGTGCTCTACAACACCAGAACTGCGTTGCAATAGAACCCCCCGAAACACATGCAATCCTGCTGCTAGGGCTAACCCTAACGAACCCTAACTTACAAAAAGTGCCAAAACTGGTGTTTCCTTCAGGATTTTGTCCAAAACACTTCTATCCGGTATTAGACCTTCCCAGGAATGCCCCAGGCAAGACCCGCCAACCCACCCGGAAAAAAACACCCGACAACACCCCCAAACAGCGAAAAAGCTAAATCTCATACTTACAATATCTCTCGGCCTTCGGTCCAAACGCGGCGCTGTGCAGCTAGGTCATCATCATCATCAATCATCATAACTCCGGTTTTCCACCACGGATTTCCTGAAAAGCAAATGCAATCAAGATTAGATTGTCGCAGCAGTGCTTCGACAGAGACCCCGGCCGCAACCCACCCACGAACAGCAGGAAGCCCCCCAAAAGGCTACATTGAGCAAGATGACAGAAGAAATAGCAAAAAAAAGGCTGTTCCTTCAGGATTTTGTCCAAAACACTTCTATCCGGTATTAGACCTTCCCAGGAATGCCCCAGGCAAGACCCGCCAACCCACCCGGAAAAAACCACCCGACAACACCCCCAAACAGCGAAAAAGCTCAATCTCATACTTAAAATATCTCTCTGCCTTCGGTCCAAACGCGGCGCTGTGCAGCTAGGTCATCATCATCATCAATCATCATAACTCCTGTTTTCCACCACGGATTTCCTGAAAAGCAAATGCAATCAAGATTAGATTGTCGCAGCAGTGCTTCGACAGAGACCCCGGCCGCAACCCACCCACGAACAGCAGGAAGCCCCCCAAAACGCTACATTGAGCAAGATGACAGAAGAAATAGCAAAAAAAAGGCTGTTCCTTCAGGATTTTGTCCAAAACACTTCTATCCGGTATTAGACCTTCCCAGGAATGCCCCAGGCAAGACCCGCCAACCCACCCGGAAAAAACCACCCGACAACACCCCCAAACAGCGAAAAAGCTCAATCTCATACTTACAATATCTCTCGGCCTTCGGTCCAAACGCGGCGCTGTGCAGCTAGGTCATCATCATCATCAATCATCATAACTCCTGTTTTCCACCACGGATTTCCTGAAAAGCAAATGCAATCAAGATTAGACTGTCGCAGCAGTGCTCCCAGACACCAAAAATTACCCACAAACACCCGGAACCCCGCCAAAGAGCACCTCAAAGGCAAGCAAGTCAGCAAAAACGGCAAGAAATTTCCACCTCATATTTGGTCCAAAACACTTTTGTCCATTATTAGAGCTTCACAGCAATGGGCCCAAATCCGTCAACTCACCCGCAAAGAAGTACAACACCCCCACAAGTGCTGAGTCTTTCTTCATTGGGCGTAATCCAGCACTCTGCTTTGAGGGAAATCGCATTCTGGAGGAGGAGGATAGAGGAGCATGTTCTTCAGAACTTGTGAACCTGAGGAATGTAGACTGCGGCACCTTCAAATCAATAAGCAAACAAGTGAAGACAGTTCTGATGATGGTCTTGTTTTTGGGATTAGGTGATTAAAGTTTGAATTAAATTAACTGTGCAAAACAAAGAAAGAGAGACACAAAGCACACAGGAATAAAAGTGAATAAGGACGAAAAAGAAAGTTCTTGATTTGTGGAAAAGTAAATTTTGCCATGTTCTGTGTCCCTACGCGTCCTCCATCATATGTTATCTGTGCATGATTAATATGCATATGTTATTCCCCATGTTTGATTAAAGACGCAATTACAGTTGTGTCCATCTCTAGTATGCCAGTTTCCAGTTCTCGTGAATACTACGAATATCAGGTCTATGTAAAGCTACGTTGCCACGTTTCTCAGTGTGCACGTTATTCCATTGTAAAGTCCCCGTTTCTAGGCCTCAAAAGGGCCTGGACACCAGATTCAGCTCCTGTCTCCTGAAGCCTCGCTGAGGAGCGATACAGCCCCCACCTGTATCCTCGACCCTTCACTTACTTCCTGCCTCACAGTGCCCGGTTCAGCCTGGCTCTGCCTCTGAGTCTGCCAAGAGTATGTTATGATTCCAGTTATCAGTTCAGCCCTCCTCCTCTGCATTCCTAAGCTACTGAATCGCATCAATAGTTTCCGTCATTGTCTAGCTTTTACGTCTCCGTGTAAGAGAAATATTGTATTAATGGTCATTTAATATTCTTCATCACGCACTACATGTAGAATAATGCATGCTCCAGTCTTAGAGTCTGTTAGCTTTTCCCCTCCTGACTTCTAGTTTATATCAACATGTTCCCTAAACATCAGATACTAGATAGGGTTTAGGTACATGTCGCCCTGACTCTCCAGACTTCAGTCTCTGCTCCTAGCACAGAGTTCATAGCCCCCAGCTTCTCCTAGTAACACGTCATCGCCAGTTTGCGCGCACCATCAGGTTAGAGGTCCCGGCTCCTTAGGTAGCCCCCTCCATGGGTTCCGCCCCATTCATGACATATTCTGTTACGTTTGCATCACATGTCTATGTGTACGCCCTGATACACCTCTTTTCACCCTTATCTTTCGCGACTGCTACGCGTCACGCCTCTTGCTCCACCCACTGCTACGCCCATTGCAATGTAATGCTATGTGTTTGCGATATGTATATATGCCCATGTACTGTTATTAAAAGGTTATCCCTTGTCCCGATCCTGACCCCGGCAGCGCTGTCGGGCCCTGCCATCCTGTTCCCATGCAGGTTGTCCTGTTCCTGTCCTTATGCTGTATTAAACCTGCAAAACTCCTACTACCTCGAATCTTGACTCTTATTTATTGAGCTATCTGTTATTCATTTATGCATTCAAAAATAGGGTATTATTTATTTATTTACCACATAATGGCGCCCGAACAGGGACTTGCCCTTTCCCCATGCGTCGGTGAAGCCACGCCGACCCCCTGACCCTCTGCAGTCGTGACGGAACTCTTCTGCGCACCGGCAGATATTTCTGCTTCAAGTATCCCTCAGGCCCACGGAGGAGACGGAGGAGGCGGTCCAGCATCCAGACGAGACGGTGGAGGAACGCGGCGAGTCCCGACCAGAGCCCAAGCCGAGAGTCCAAGGTCCGAGGTATCCGGAGGTCCACCCGTAACTGAAGTCCGAAGTTCGTCCGTCCGGCGTCCAAGTAGTCCCGTCCAGTCTGAGGCCTTCCGTTCTTGCTGCCCGGTGAGTACCGTTACTGGGGTAGTATCTAGACAGGGTCAATTTAATTGACTCTGGTCCGTGGGTTGGTGGTACACAGACCCACAAACGAAGTGTCCACTTCGGTGGATGCGGGTCCTGACGTGTCTCTGTATGAGACCGGTAAGTTTCGTACTGTTTCAGCAGTGCATCTAGTTTCTGTTCTAGTCAGTTCTGTTCTCGAGAAAATTCATGTATTCTGTGTTCCGTATTCCAGGTAGTATTCTGTTCGAACTGTTATTTTAAATGTTCTTCATGTATTTTAATGTCGTGGTATGAATGGGGAATAAGTATCGTGTTCATTGTGTATTGTATTGTGTCTAGATTACAGTTCAGTCATGCCCTTGTTTTCTAAGTTACGTCAGTTAAAAACTAGAAAGGGTCTGCTGGAAGCAGCAGTTCCAGTTCCGCCTAGGGACAGTCCAGGTCATTTTATGTATCAGAAGCATGGCATAAGTGCCATATTATATCTAGATTTATGGGTAGAGTATACCGAACAGTTAGAAGAAAAGTATAGATGGCCCGTATCGGGTACATGGGATGCCGAGTGCATCATGAGAGTAGAAGAAGCATTATGGAAAAAGAAAGCCAGACAGTCACAGAAAGATGCCATCGAGTTATGGCGCAAAGAATCTCATAAAAGAACCGAAAAAGAAATCAGAAAGTCTGAATTAAGTAGAGAATCCTTGGAACGAGCCCAAGAAAAGGAATTAATCGAGATAGGTGAACGAGTTAAAACCGAACAGTCAGACAGACAGAGGCATGCTCTTATTAAGGGTATGTATCCTCTTCTTGCCGAGGGCTTGCCAAAAGCGACCCCAGAGGCATCCAGTAACTTCCCGCCACCATTAGTTCCGACCAAGCTACGTCACAAACCGACCGCAGCTGATATTTTTATTTCGTCCTATTTGGACGACACAGTCCCAGAATATGCAAATCCTGTTCGCGCTCCGCCAGTCCCTGTAAATCAGGCACTTCCCGCTCCTCCAGACACCGGGGTACCTGTTACGGTACCCCCGGTCCAGCCCGCCATACAAGTCCAGCCTACATTTCCATTTCCCACTCTGCCAGGACGAAGAGCATCAGTAGACGACTCTAGTTTAGGGGCCGCAGGGGGAGGTCCTCCTCAGACCCCGCCGCCACATAAGCGTTTAACGTCAGCCGAATTACATGCACAAGCGTCACAGCGTACGCCCAGACATCAGTCTGTAGCAGAAATAAGAAAAGCCCTTAATGAATGCGGCTATGATCCAGTCCCAGGCGAGGATAATATGGTTTTATATTCATTCCGCGTAAGAAAGGTGGCCGAGTATCTAGTCACCCTACCGAATATGAAAGAAGATCTAGACAGAATATATCGCTTCATCCGTACAGGGGATGATCCAGAAAGCATTGGCGAAGTCATGTCTCAAAGGAAAGCCGAGATCCAGCTCATGATATTAAAGTTTCTGATTAACTGTCTAATAAGAGAACAAGATTACCCGTCTAAAGATCAAGCCGAAATGAGAACCCTGACAAGGTGGAGTGATAATATAGCCGAGGGTAAGCACAAGACCGTCGGTGTTATGGAGAGTATGTACAAGAAAATCCGTAAAGAAATAATAAAGTTACACGAACAGCGTAAAGCAGCACAAGTAAGCGAGAAAGAAAGTAACTCTGATACTGAAGAGGTAGACGACGAGAATTCCGCCAGAATAGCGTATGTAGGAAAATCTAGATTTCCAGATCGCCATTTACGCCTAGAACACAAGTCAACTTTCCATCATCCAGCACCAGAACAAGGTTCTCTAGAACAAGTGTTTCAAGCTACCGATCACATTCTGAAATCACGAATCGGTTACAGTGAGTTAAGTACTATGCATGAACAAGGACTAGCCCGATCAGCAGTCCGATGGACTACTGATTCTACCACTTTTCCAGACGAAATAGTGGCACAAATGTTTCTGAAAATGCCCCCAGCCGAGCAACGACTGGCGGGTATGTATATGATTCAGCACCTCATTACATTGTATGAGGGTCAGCACTCTGATCCAGGCCCGTTACATGATATCCTGAACGAGTTACTCCAGTATAGATGGAAAGGTCTACGTACCGATTTAATTAGTGTCATTCTAGAACAGCGTCACAAATATAGAACGTTTTTGAACCCGCATTTTGTTCATGTCTCACCCCCAGAAAGTAAACCATTTTACATGGAGAGACAGAATCCGTTACGAGAAGTCCACCCAGTTAGAGGAACGGGTGGCGAACTAGAACGAGTGTTTGTTTACACCCCGATCACAAAGATGGAACTCTTAGAGATGAAAAAATTAATCCCCTGTCATGATAAAGATCCAGCAGGGTTCCATCGAGAATTAAAAGACATGCTCCGTATGGGAGAATACACGTATCCAGATATAATTAAAATGTTAAAGGTTCTGCTGCCCGCAGGGGTGTATGAAAAGCTCAAGGAAAAAGAATGGGAGGTGGGAGAGAAAAAGATCGATTGGGCAGTTCTAGAAGCTGAAGATAAGGCACGAGTACCAGGTACCGGTTTTGGAGCGAAATGTAAAGAATTACCTGAATTATTGATTCAAGTTTTACCCAGATTGTTAACAACGAAAAAGGAAGACTGGGATGCAATCTCAGCCTGTAAACAGAAACAAGACGAAGACATTAGTGATTTTTATTCTAGATTTGAGAAATGTTTTAGCATCAACAGTGGCCTCAAGACAAGTAGTGAGTCATACCCTCATATTTTTGTTACTAAATTAGTCGAGAATTCAAGTCCACCAATTAAAAATCGAGTTTTGAAAGTCGAAAGTACCTGGCAAGCTAATACCCCGTCCCAGATGTTACAGATGCTCCAATACCACCAGAATAGAATCAGGGAAGAGCAAGAACACGAGAGAAAACGTATGAAAGACACGAAAATGAAAGTACTAGTTGCACAATCTGTTCCTCAAGACAGTCAGAAGAGGGGTCCGAATCAAGCCAGTCATCCTGCAGCTCCCGTTAAAGGGAACTGCAATTATTGTAAACAGCCAGGTCATTTTATAAACGAGTGTGCAGTTCTGAAACACAACATAGCTACTGGTAAGACTAAAGAAAGACCACGTCTGCCTAGACAAGAACAAGTTACACAGACTCCTCAGCCACAGAATGCACCACAGACAGTTACAGCACCGCAGCCCATCGCTGCAACACAGCATGTTACACAGCAGATGTACCAGTATGCACAGTCTGAGTATCCAGAGTATCAGCAATATTCATGAAACAGCCTAGAGAGGGAGGTAGGCTTGCCTCTCATCGAGATACCTGTAGATCAAGAAGGTCCCTATGTTCACAGTCAAGTATTAGGGAAAGACAGAAAGTTTCTGATTGATACAGGGGCAAGTAGGACCACAATTAGTCACGCCGAAGTTCCAGGGGCTCCGCTCTCAGGCTCAAGAAATGTTTCCCTTGGATTTTCAGGAAAACCCATTGTAAATGAAATATCAAAGCCAGTTACTCTAGAAGTAGGTCCATTGTCCCGTACTACTGATCTGTTACTTACTAAGTCATGTCCAGAAAATCTGTTAGGCATTAAAACACTGAAAGAATTAGGTGCAGTTATATGCTGTTCCCCAGAGGGAATACATCTGTTCCTACGTGACTTTAAGGGTCACTATGTATTACGAGATTTTGATCCCAGATTGTCCAATGTTCCGCAGCATTTATGGGCGCAAGGTCCAACTGATGTTGGTTACATGCAAATCACACCCCATCGTGTGACTCTCAAGCCAGGTGTAGTGTTACCACGAATCAGGCAGTATAGATTGCCACCTGAGGCTGTAGCAGCCTTATCCAAAATTATTGACGAGCTCATCGCTCAAGGAGTAGTTGTAGAAACTGACTCCAATGTATGCAATTCTCCGATCATTCCAGTCATGAAACGTACTGATCCAAATGCACCCCCAGTATATCGATTAGTGATTGACCTACGAGAACTTAATAAATGTATTATTCCTCAGTACCCAGTTGTCCCAGATATCTCCTCCCTATTGACAGCCATTGATTCCGAAGCCACGTTTTTCACTGTCATAGATCTCAAGAACGCATTTTTCAGTGTTCCCATTCATCCAGACAGCCAGTTTCTTTTCGGATTCTGTTTAAATGGAAGAAGCTATATGTTCACACGAGCTCCTCAAGGTTTCACAGAAAGTCCTAGTATTTACAGTCAAGCACTCAAGAGACAACTAGACAACATTCACATGCCAACTGACACTGCCCTGCTCCAGTATGTCGATGATCTACTGATCACAGCCCGTTCTGAACGTGCTTGCGAGCGAGCATCCCTCACAGTTCTGTATTTCCTAGCCGAGATGGGGCACAAGGTGTCCCCTTCTAAGCTTCAATTCTGTGTCCAGCAAGTGGTATACTTAGGACACTTACTGTCCAAGAGGGGTAGGCAGTTGACACCAGACCGTATCCAGTTAATAGCGAGTCTTCCTCAGCCCAAGACCCAGAAGGAGGTACGTGCTTTTATCGGCCTCACTTCTTACTGCCGACAATGGATTCCTCAGTATGCATTTCTAGCCAAGCCACTGATACAGTTAACGACACAGGAGGCAGCCGTATCGACTGTCCTCCCTTGGACATCTGAACATACACTCAGTTTTAATGAGTTAAAGAAAGCCCTATGTCAAGCTCCAGTTCTAGCTACACCGAACTACAGTAAGCCTTTTACACTTTTCGTCACAGAACGCGAAGGTACAGCATTATCTGTTCTCACACAAGATCAAGCAGGACAATACAAGCCATGTGCTTATTTTTCGAGCACATTGGATCCTGTAGCCCAGGCTCTGCCTGCGTGCCTCAAGTCAGTTGCAGCCACAGCACTAGCTATCAGACAAAGTGATTCCATAGTATTAGGACACTCCCTGACAGTACAAGTTCCACACTCCGTGGAAGTTCTTTTAAATCGAACACAGACTCAGCACTTGACAATTGCACGTTTAACAGGTTATGAATTGACACTGTTCCAGCCACACATAGAAATCAGACGCTGCAACATCCTGAACCCTGCTACACTGTTACCATCAGTTACTTTAAGTCCGGACACACACGACTGTGTGGAAGTAGTTAATATTACGACAAAGCCAAGACAAGATCTGACAGATATTCCGTTACCAGATCCCGACCTGACACTTTATGTGGATGGTTCATGTATGAGAACCAATACAGGAGAACTAGTCGCCGCGTATGCAGTGACTACCGACACCGAAGTTATTGAGACACACCGTATTGACACCCTGTCCGCTCAAGCAGCAGAGCTAGTTGCTCTGACACAAGCCTGCATACACGCTAAAAACCGGAAAGTTAATGTTTACACAGATTCACGCTACGCATTTGGAGTCGTACACGACTTTGGAGTGCTCTGGCAGGAGAGAGGTTTCATGACTTCTCATGGAACCAAGATTCAGCATGGTCTCCTTATTCAAGCTCTGTTAGATGCAATACATTTACCGACATCCATTGCTATCATGAAATGCAAGGCACACACGAATGTTACTGACATTATTTCCCAGGGTAACGATCTAGCAGATCGCACAGCCAAGCTTACAGCACAGACTCCAGACATTCCAGTTAACATGACACACACTCCAGATCCGACTACATGTATGACAGTTAAGGACCCTACTCAAGATGTCATAGATATCCAGTTACACGCTACTCCCGATGAAATCAAGAAATGGTCCGAACAAGGAGGGGTCCAGACAGATCAAGGATGGGTAACGAAGGGAAAAGCCACATGGTTTCTCCCCGACTCTATGGTTCAAGTCATTATCAATACCGCACATAGTCCAGCACATTTAGGAGAAAAAGCTATGTTAGACAGTATCCAGAACATTTGGTTCAACAAGCATTTACGAGCTGCAGCCAAGCAGAAAGTCCGTACCTGTATGATATGTTGTCAGTTTAATCCAGGTAAAAGTGTCCCGGTGGAACAAGGGGGATTCCAACCTCCTGACCACCCTTTTGAAGTCCTCCAGATGGATTATATTCAGATGGAGCGATGTCGAGGTTTCAAGTATGTCCTTGTAGTTGTATGCGCTTTGTCCAGGTGGACAGAAGCATATCCAGTCCCAGATTACACAGCCGCGACCACTGCCAAGCAGTTGGTTCGTGAGTTCTTCCCCCGTTACGGACTCCCTAGGGTCGTATATTCTGATAACGGCCAGCCATTCTCCTCAGAGTTAATGAAGCACGTTTCCCTTTTGTTAGGATACCAGTGGAAGTTCCATTGTGTACGCCATCCTGAAGCAGCCGGTCTCGTAGAGAGACATAACCAGACCCTGAAAATCCGCATCGCCAAAGTATGTAAAGAGAAAGGTGTGGACTGGCTAGTAGCTCTGCCAGTCGCTTTGTTCTATATGCGCATGGTCGCACATTCCAGATCAGGTCTGTCCCCGTATGAGGTCGTTTTCGGCCGCCCCCCTAACATGTGGGGTACACCTAGACCCCGAAGTATTACCGATGTTTCAAGTAATATGCTGACAGACTACCTAGCTTCCTTGATGTCTGCCCTCAACTCTTGTCGTTCACAGGTTGCCGCCGCATTTCCAGACAATACCGAGGTGGCACCGCATGAAATCGTTCCAGGATCCATGGTCTTGGTTCGCAATTTTGACCGCTCAAGTCCGCTGGAGCCACGCTGGAAGGAGCCCCGACAGGTCCTCCTCGCCACCCGCACAGCCGTGAAGTTGGAGGGTCGCAAAGGCTGGGTGCACCTTTCGCACGTAAAGAAATTTTATGGACTGAAACCCGTCTCAAAGAACATTTCCCAGGATTCGAAGGATTGCCAAAGTACTATTCTTAAGGACTGTCCCGCAAAAGACATTGCTACAAACCCTCCCCTGTTAGAGAAAACTCCGCAACAGGAGTATAAGTTGAAACTCCGGTCTAGTAAAATAAGTCAGCCAGTTTGATTGTCTAAGTCCTCCCCTAGGTGAAACGGTTAGACTGTTTCTGACATGTATAAAATAGACCCCCATAGTGAGAGAGTTAGTCAAAACTCAATCCGATGTATCGTTTTTCTATGTTTCATATTATTTCTCAGTATTATGATTTCCTGCACCAGTTATGCATTCTACTTGTATTTTCTAGTTTCTCATGTAAATAAGTCTGCCAATGCTACAGTAGAGCACACGTTTAGTGATTTGCCTCCTCATGAACTCTCTTACCGCCTCGCTATGCGAAATAATTCTTTCATCCGCATGTTACATTATTCACACCAGACCAGCAATGCCACTAATTGTTGGGTGTGTGGTCGACTCCCCCCTTTTCAGACACCGAAGGGAGTTCTGCCACTCTTTCCTTATCCGTTTTCACATAATGGTTCGTGTGGAGCATGGTCCACGTTAACGTCATCCTCAACAGATGTGTCTTTTCTTAACAGTACATGTTTTCCAGACAAGCAAGGTCTTCCCAACAGAACAGGGTTAGATCTAGAAAATGAAGTGTATAATTTAGGTAATTATTCTTCGAATTTCATGGTCCTGAATGTTCAGTCTGATACTACTCCAGACTTGCCTGCAATTTCAGTACTACCAGTCAAAGGCGAATTATGTGTCCGAAATAATGGTTCCATACACGTAGGACATAGTGATTGTACTACTATTGTCAAGTATAGTGACAGTGGGAAATCTATTTTCAAAGCTTCACGTCATTCTTATTTTGTTTGTGGTCAGACCGCATATGTTCGTCTGCCCCTCGATTGGGAGGGAACCTGTTACATTGCCTTCCTACTGCCACCTGTTTTTCTAGCCCCACCCGACTACCATAGGAATTCCCACCTAGTACATACTAGACACAAGAGAAACCTCCCGATTGTCGATTATACTGAAACTGTTCTTGAACAATATATAGATATCAATAAAGGTGTCTTCCCTTATTTAGGTACAGTCGTGAATAGTAAACTGATACGTAGATTAACCAGAACACTCGAAGCAGTAGTAATTGAGACTACTTCTGCTCTAAGTAATTTAACCGAAGAACAATCCTTTATGAGAATTGTCGTGCTCCAGAATCGTCTCGTCCTTGACGTCATATTGGCCGATAGGGGCGGGGCCTGTAGAGTCATCGGATCTAGTTGCTGCATTTTCATTCCAAATAACGCGCCGTCTGTTTATTCAGCTATAACCAGACTCCATAAAATTGCCCATCTGTTACACCAAAATCCAGGCACCTGGACATGGTCCTGTTGGTTCTGGAATATAGTTTCCGCTTGGGGATGGAAAGTCTTGTCCTTTCTAGGTATTGCAGTAGCGATCATATTTAGCTGCTGCATCTGTATACAATGTGGCCCTGCGATTTGCGGCATTTGTGCTACATCTTGTATTCCTAGTCCCAAGCCCCGTTCTAAAACCCGTTCCAAGAAAATTCGAGACGAGCAAATGATACTGTATGAAATGATAGATGGTATCATGAATATTGATGTTTCCTGAAGGAAACGTAGTGACAAGGAGGGAATGTGGAAAAGTAAATTTTGCCATGTTCTGTGTCCCTACGCGTCCTCCATCATATGTTATCTGTGCATGATTAATATGCATATGTTATTCCCCATGTTTGATTAAAGACGCAATTACAGTTGTGTCCATCTCTAGTATGCCAGTTTCCAGTTCTCGTGAATACTACGAATATCAGGTCTATGTAAAGCTACGTTGCCACGTTTCTCAGTGTGCACGTTATTCCATTGTAAAGTCCCTGTTTCTAGGCCTCAAAAGGGCCTGGACACCAGATTCAGCTCCTGTCTCCTGAAGCCTCGCTGAGGAGCGATACAGCCCCCACCTGTATCCTCGACCCTTCACTTACTTCCTGCCTCACAGTGCCCGGTTCAGCCTGGCTCTGCCTCTGAGTCTGCCAAGAGTATGTTATGATTCCAGTTATCAGTTCAGCCCTCCTCCTCTGCATTCCTAAGCTACTGAATCGCATCAATAGTTTCCGTCATTGTCTAGCTTTTACGTCTCCGTGTAAGAGAAATATTGTATTAATGGTCATTTAATATTCTTCATCACGCACTATATGTAGAATAATGCATGCTCCAGTCTTAGAGTCTGTTAGCTTTTCCCCTCCTGACTTCTAGTTTATATCAACATGTTCCCTAAACATCAGATACTAGATAGGGTTTAGGTACATGTCGCCCTGACTCTCCAGACTTCAGTCTCTGCTCCTAGCACAGAGTTCATAGCCCCCAGCTTCTCCTAGTAACACGTCATCGCCAGTTTGCGCGCACCATCAGGTTAGAGGTCCCGGCTCCTTAGGTAGCCCCCTCCATGGGTTCCGCCCCATTCATGACATATTCTGTTACGTTTGCATCACATGTCTATGTGTACGCCCTGTTACACCTCTTTTCACCCTTATCTTTCGCGACTGCTATGCGTCACGCCTCTTGCTCCACCCACTGCTACGCCCATTGCAATGTAATGCTATGTGTTTGCGATATGTATATATGCCCATGTACTGTTATTAAAAGGTTATCCCTTGTCCCGATCCTGACCCCGGCAGCGCTGTCGGGCCCTGCCATCCTGTTCCCATGCAGGTTGTCCTGTTCCTGTCCTTATGCTGTATTAAACCTGCAAAACTCCTACTACCTCGAATCTTGACTCTTATTTATTGAGCTATCTGTTATTCATTTATGCATTCAAAAATAGGGTATTATTTATTTATTTACCACAGATTGATTGTCTCATTTTCAGGGCTCGGTGTCAGGGAATAAGAACAAGATTTCGTCATCATACTCTGCGAATTCAGGCTGGATGAGGTCAGTGCCACCGAACAGAGAACAAATCCCCTCATCTACGTTGCCGTCCTCCTCGTCTTCATGCGGCGTGCTTTCTCGTACTTTGTAATCTGGTGGTATGAGGTGCTGATTCATCTTGATCATTGTCAGCCGCTCCACATTTTTGGGCGAGAGGCGGCTCCGTTTGGGAGTTACAATGCCACCAGCAGCACTGAAAACACGTTCAGAAGACACACTTGTGAGTGGGCAAGGCAAATAGTTTATAGCCAGGTTGGAGAGCTGTGGCCACAATTGTTTTTTGCCATGCCAATACTGCAATGGCTCATCATTAAGAAAGACCTCTGTTGAGTCATTCAGATAGTCCTGCACCATCGACTCAAGGTCATCAGCGGTTCCTCCACTTTGCTTACTTTTTGCTGTGCCTGTGACTTTTTTTCGAGAACCATACCCAAGCAAACTTAGCCAATCCTCTACAGCAGCCACTGTTTTTGTTGTGTGTGGTGCAGATGATCCAGTTGCCGGTGTCTTTAACGGCTGAGAGGTCACTTCAGCCACAGGTGCAGAAGTGGATTCTTGTGACTGGGGATGGCCTGCTGATGCTGATGCTGATGTACTGGCTTCTCCTTCAATAACCTGCCGTTCTTTTTCAAACCTCTTGGCTGACCAGGCTAACCAATGTTTGTACTTTTGAACATCTGCATCAGCAAAAGGAAAGAATGCTTCGTCTTCCAGCGCCTTTTTGTAGCGTGGATCCAGAATAGTAGCACAAATGTAATGCTGTTCTGAGTTGATCATTTTAAGACGTTCATCACCACGTAGGCGCTCTAATAATTTCTCAGACAAAATAAAATGGTCTTTTTTTTTTTCATCTTTTTCAAACTCAGAAGACACCGCCATCAGTTGGTGCTCCAGCATGCACAACAATGGGATAGCTTTTCCCAAATTACAGTCCTCCTGGCTGACTGCACGCGTGAAGAACTCAAAAGGACGAAGCATGTCTGTCAGGCTTTTAACTATGTCCCATTGCGCCGCCCCCATCCGCATGTCCTCCTTCTGAGATGTAGCCTCTGTGAAGAAATAGTGATCGAGTATCGTATACTGCTCATACAGACGCTCAAGCATGTAGAAGATTGAGTTCCAACGTGTTGCCACCTCCTGGATGAGTGCTTTCACTGGCATTCCACGTTGAAGTAGCAGTCTCCGCAGATGCTTCCGGGCCTTAAAAGAATGGCTGAAATGGTTGCACATTTTGCGGCAGGTGGCCATTACCTCGAACGCTGGACTCTGTTTATCACTCAAGAATTTTTGAACTACCAGGTTGATACAGTGCGCCAAACACGGCACTCTAAAATGGTGACCCTTCAACATGGCCTTAACTATTTCAATGTATTTATTATGTTTTGGCTCTCGACCGAGGGCCACATAAAATGTACAGAGTTAAGAACAAAACACATACATTACACGAACAATATCTACCATATAAGATAACTAAATTAGATACAAAACTGACATACAAGACGGAACTGTAGCAAATTGGCAAGTCACAGCATCTCCATGAAATATTAATAAATAGTTAAAAAACCTTTAAAAAATTTAAAAATGTGGAAGCAGAACATTTCATTAGGAGGGACATAAAGTGCATGAAGAAAATCATTCAAAGTGACAATGCCAAGACGGAGACAAATAACTTTTAACCATCTAGATCGCAATTTGCAGAGCGCAGGGCAAATCAGTAGAACATGCATACAGTCCTGGATATTCGAATTACATAAATTGCACAATGAAGAGGAACCATACCATTTAGAAAACAGAAGATTTAAGGGTATTAAGTCATAACGTAGAAGAAACCAAAATCTACGTATACCATGGGGAAGGGACCATAAAACATAGGGTTGTGGAAGTTTCATCAGATAGGAATCAAGAAGGAAATCTACATTCCTTTTTTCACACATTAACTTTTTATCCGATTGAAAACATAGGTCCCAAGAGGCTGCTTTTAAAACAAGTCTTAACTGTGAAGGGGAATACAAAAAGAGAGTGGTTTCATCCAATTTTAACAGAGTTACGGCATTTCTAAAATTATGAACAAGTTGAGAAAACTCATTAAAATTACCCAATAATTCACTTTTAAGGAGGGCTCTCATTGTCCCAACTTCCGCTCTCGCAAGACAGGCCACCCATCTTACTAGGGCACATAGTCCCTGCGCCCATCTGCTCCTTAGACCGAAATCGAGCCTACAAGCGGCCAAAGAGCAAGCAGTATTTAGGGAAGAGAGAGATCTTAAAAGTTTCCCCTCAATCTTATGGCAAAAATCCCACTTTTCACCTCTATTAATTCAATACCATATAGTATTGTTGCGGGGATTTTAGATCTGTATACTTCCAATAAAATTGGAAAGTGCCGTTTCCCCGTTGCATGGTATAGAGAGTTTAAACCTTTGCCATGGGCAAGAGCTTTGCGAGAGCAATGCTCTATATGAAGCTTCTCACTCAGATTAGCCGTAATGATTTTCCCCAAAAAAATATAGGACTTTACAACCTCCAGTTTTTGACCCCCAATAAACCAACCAAAATCTGCAGATCGACACCTCTTCTTGCCAGCTATACACATGACTTTACTTTTTGTTATATTAATCTTCATGCAATGGGCCACAGCAAAATTATGAAGAGCACGTAGCCGATTTGCAAGTCCCTTCGGGGTTAGATCAAGTATAAGGACATCATCCGCATACATCAGGCAGGAAAAAGGGGTCCCCCCCACCACCGGGGCGATGCCCTCTGTGGCAGACAAAGCAGCGGGTAGGTCAGCCGTATATAAGGAGAACAAAAGGGGAGCCAATAAGCAGCCTTGTTTAAGGCCATTACCAGATGGAATTGGATCAGATAGCCCCCTTTCACCCCCTAGCAGGACCCTACACCAGGTCTCTGTATGGAGAGCCCGCACCAACTCCAACAGATAAGATGGGAGACCAAACGCAGCCAATTTTCTCCACAGCGTTCCACGGTCAACTTTGTCGAACGCCGTGGAGAAATCTATAAAAGCAGCGTACACTACCCCTCCTCTCACCTGTACATATTTATCTGTGACCACGTGAAAGCGGTGAGATTATCTAGCGTTCCGTGGTCCCTACGGAAGCCAGTCTGTTCAAACGGCAGGATGTTATTCTCCTCAACCCAAGCGGAAAGGGATCCTAAAAGACATTTCGCAAAAACCTTTCCGATTGAGTCAAGGAGAGCAATCAAACGATAATTACTGGGGCTATCCCTAGTTCCCTTCTTAAAAATGGGGACCAAGATACTCCCCCTCCAAGAGGCAGGCACCATTTTAGACACAAAACAGGCTTTATACAAGGGATACAGAATTTTGCTCCAACTTGCAGGATCCTGTTTCAGGACCGTCATGGGGAGTTCATCTGGGCCCATTGCCCCGGAGACACGCATGTTTTTTATGGCCGTCTCTATTTCTTTTTCTGTTGGATAGTTAATAAGGCCTTCCAGGGTGGGACCAATGATGGTATCATCACCTGGAATATCATCAGAGGCAATAGCACCAGACGTACCATTCCCTGCATAAAGGTCCCGAATATAAGTGATCCATACCTCTTCTGCTATAGGGATAGGGGAGGGGCTTAGTCTAGACCCACACCCCATACCGATTATTGCCCAAAATTCTCTGATTCTACCGTTAACAACAGATTCCCTTAAATTGATCCAGACGTTGTCTTCCTTAACCTTTTTTATTTTTAGCTTAAGTCTAATTCTCTTTCTTTTTAGCCTGGAAATTTCTTTTCCACGTTCTGTACCTCTATCTAGATATTGTTCACGGACTAGATTATTGATTTCCTTATTCAGGATACGCAGTATACTGGGAACCTCTACCCCTCTTCTAGGTCGGGAAGATTTATTAGCATAAGAGATGATCTTACGCACGAATTCTTCAAAATATACTATTTCGTTCCCACGCCACTCATCTAGAACTAAAAGGGTATCGGATATAAAGTCCTGTACCCCATTAATGGCAAAGGGATTCCAAAAGCACCTTCCCGAAGAAGCGTGGAAGGCAGCGTCACTGCCGTTAAGAGACCAAGGCGCAGTGGACAGGGGATTTAAGGAAATAGTTACAAATAATATACTATGGTCACTCAGAGGAGTAGGTATAATCTTAAGGTCCTGAATAGAAGGTAACAGGCCATAGTCAGCGATTGCATAATCCAAGATGGAAGACCCAAAGGGAGACTTATGGGTGAAATTTGCAGGCACGTCCGACGGGAATCTCCCATTTAATATAAGTCCGTCGACGGCCGCTAATTCTTTTAGCAAGATCTTCCCTCTTTTATTTGTCACTAACTTATCAGGGAAAAGAGCTTGGGGGACAAAGTATGCCTCTTCCTTAGACTTATTCCTAAAAAGTTCCAAGCTGACATTAGAAATTTTGCAATTCAAGTCACCCACAAGCAAAATTTCTGGAGGGGATGGGACATTTTTAATTTGATCTATATAACGAAGTACCTGCTTCAGTAACACATTAAAACACTCTTCTGGAGGAATATACACATTTAGAATCACGATGGGGGACTTTATGCTATTATTAAACAGGTTTTCAATAGTTATAGCATGGAAAAGTTTACTGGAATCAATGTAATGGGAGAATCTCCATTGCAATTTATTTGATAATAAACAGGCGATTCCCCCCCTGGCGTGCCCTTTCTTGGAAGGGGCAGCAGGCACTTCCAAGACATAGTAATCCTTAGAAACATTCAACGTATTGACACACCAGGTTTCCTGTAAATAAATCACATTAGCTCCTAGAGAGAATAGAAAATCAAATTTCTCTGGGCTACTATGAATCCCTGCCGCGTTCCAGGAAATAATTTTAAGAGAAGTGTTAAAGATGCTGAAACAACCTGGGGTTATCTTTAGTTTTTGTAGATAAGGCACTATGCAGCCAGTTCCACCGATCATTATCCTCTATAAGAGAGGAAGTCTGCGTTAGCGGAAGTGGCTTCACTTGCAAAACCGAGCGTTTTCCCTTAGAGACACGAATCTTCAGATCCCCAAGGGAAGAGGCTACCCCCTTAATCTCATCTCTTCCAAATACCTCCCCAGAGGAGTGGTTTATATTACCGAGGTTGAAGATCGGGAGAATATCAATACCTGTGCGTTGAAAGATCTCGGCTTGCTGCAGTATCAAGTTTACAATAATAGGCGAATAAAATTTAACCCTTATACTAGAAACCTTGACTTCACCAAACAGGGTAACTAACTCAATGTCCCTAGTTTGGATATGGTGGAAACTTTCACTCTCACTAAAACGCTTAAGTAGCCAGGCTCTGTTTAAGGGAAGGTCAACATCGAATAGAGGAAAAAAGTCTAACACAAGAGTGTCCACTGGAGCTTTTAATGTTGTTTGGGGGCGATCCAGTAGATGGCGGTCACCAATCTCTAAAGCTGTAGAGAAAGGAGGAGCCAAGGGGTTAAGAGACCCAGATTGGTAAAGAGTTGGAATTCCACTCGCAGGTAGTAGAGGGAGACTAGGAAAATGACCCCCTATTTGTGACAAGACTTCCAGAGATGTTGGAGGACACGATTCACTTTCGACCTTTAAGGGAGTAGGAATGAATGAATTCAATTCAGCATCCGCCTTTGCGGATAAAGAGGCGGGTTCCAATTCAACTTCATCATTCTCCACTTCCGCCAAACAATTTTGAAAAATTATCCGACGCTGCCTTTTCTTCCTATGTTTTCGAATTGGTTTCCTTTTATTCCCTTTATTGTTTCCATATTTACCAGTTTTTACCTTTACCTCAGGTTGAGAATCGTTAGCTTCTTTTTTATTCTCGGACATAAAAATGGGGAATAGGTCCTGAACCCCTTTAGGGTCAGAGATGGATTTGTTTTCCTCCTCGATCTCTAAAACTGAGTTCTTAATACAGTTCGGCACTGCCGTTAAGGGAATAGCTACAGCGTGTGTTTTCAGAACCGCTGTCACAGCCTTCATATTAGAGACCACAGGAGGCACATTTATTTCCCCCACTGGCAGGCTATGTTCAGTCATGGGAGGTAAAACACATCTCGTATCAGATGACTTTTGTAGCAAAGCCTTCAAAATTTGGGTAACTGAATCCAAAATACAATCTGATCTGCAAACAAATTTCCCCAAAAGAGATAAAATCGAGGCTAATAATTGTTCCAAAGCAATCATGGATTCAGAGATAGGTTTTTCACACGCCTCCAATGGATGGCAAATACCCGATAGGTTAAGACCCAGAGACCCAGAATCAACTAACTGATCAGACATGTCCTGACCATTTAACGAGGGGGTACTACTATACAACATAAACCCCGACGGGGTCGCACCCCCCGAAGGTGTAATAGGGGCCTGAGTCTCCACTTTAGCTGTGTTTACATATCGACCGCAGAGTTCAGGGTCTAAGGCAAGTGATAATGAGTCACCACCCAACCTATCATTCTGCGGAGTATGAAGCAAAAGTGGATGAATCATAGATTCCCCAACAGGTCCAGGTAGATCAACCTTACTCTCACCCTTCCCTTCAGAGTGAACAAGGGAAGAGGACACCACTAGTGCAGATTGTTGAGCTGCGGGCTGCACAGAAATAACCAGGGGAGATTTAGTAACTTGAGTATGAGCCTCCTGGACCGAAACACCGGGGGCTTTTTTCATAGACATATTAACGTTCTTAGGGGAAGGCAAATCCCACAGATCAAACAGTTGGCATTGACCCTTCAAAGGGGGGTTATTAACAGATTTATTTCTTGTACGGACAAGATCTTTTTGTATGCCCGGTGTGCCTCCCACTTCCCTTCCTGAACGCAATTTTTTAGACATCTTTTATGCAGTTTAACCCACAAAATTATGATACAAAAGGTACTTTACTTCCAGAAGAATGATAACAGATATAAAAGAATAATGCTCCTATAGAATATATATAGTCCAGGAGATGCAATGAAGACCGACCAAATGAAGAGTCCGAGGAAAATACGGAGCAGTTCCAATAGATAAATATTCCTCAGACAGTCCGACGTATATCATATAGTCTAAAGAAAACACAATTTAAAATAGAGGCAGTCAATAAAAATAACCGGGCCCAGCCCAGCCTACCTCGGCCACTGAGGGCCACAGAGGGCCCGCCCTTGTCCCGGGCTTCTCCCGGCGCCCTCCCGCGCGCTCCCGCGCAGCAGGACCCTTCGACTGCTATTAAGCTATTAGAGCTAGGGGGGGAGGAGCCGGCAGGGAGAGCGCCCCAGCTGGTGACAATTTGGGGAGGTTGCTGGCGCTCCTGGGACAGGTAGTCCTGCGCCAGCAACAGCTCGCAGCCCTGCTTCCCTCTCTCGCCCTCGTTCAGGCTGTAAGTCCGCCTTCCTCGCAGCGGGACCCGCGGAGCGGGTACCGCAAGCAGTGGGTTGAAGAAAGTGAAAACAAAATGCTCTGCAGAATATGGCAACAGCGTCAAGGCAGTGAGGAATCCACCGGTGAGTTAGGAGTGGAAGGCTTTTCAGCGCGGCTAATGCGAGGGAGGAGCCGGCAGGGAGAGCGCCCCAGCTGGTGACAATTTGGGGAGGTTGCTGGCGCTCCTGGGACAGGTAGTCCTGCGCCAGCAACAGCTCGCAGCCCTGCTTCCCTCTCTCGCCCTCGTTCAGGCTGTAAGTCCGCCTTCCTCGCAGCGGGACCCGCGGAGCGGGTACCGCAAGCAGTGGGTTGAAGAAAGTGAAAACAAAATGCTCTGCAGAATATGGCAACAGCGTCAAGGCAGTGAGGAATCCACCGGTGAGTTAGGAGTGGAAGGCTTTTCAGCGCGGCTAATGCGAGGGAGGAGCCGGCAGGGAGAGCGCCCCAGCTGGTGACAATTTGGGGAGGTTGCTGGCGCTCCTGGGACAGGTAGTCCTGCGCCAGCAACAGCTCGCAGCCCTGCTTCCCTCTCTCGCCCTCGTTCAGGCTGTAAGTCCGCCTTCCTCGCAGCGGGACCCGCGGAGCGGGTACCGCAAGCAGTGGGTTGAAGAAAGTGAAAACAAAATGCTCTGCAGAATATGGCAACAGCGTCAAGGCAGTGAGGAATCCCTTAACTACATTGGCGCCATTATCCGTGGAAACATAACCAATCTTGCGTTTTAGGGGGGATAGCATTTTCAAGACCTTTTTGTTAAACTCTTCCAAAAGGTTTTCTGCTGTGTGACTTTTCTCCAAGCCAAACATGGCTAGTGTTGCATGTTTCCGAGCAGCTTTGAAAACTTTGTCCGGGTCAACACCTGCGTTTAGCTTTGCTTTAACACCTGAAAAAGAGACCCAGTGTGCAGTGATGCACATGTAATCAGCGCCTGCGCCTCTGGTCCACATGTCTGTTGTCAGATGTATTGTGTGAACAGCACTCTTCTGCAAAGCTGCCCCAATCGCCTCCAGCACATCTTCATGTAGTGCTGGAACCGCAACTCTGGCAAAATAGAACCGGCTCGGAACCTTCCATTTAGGGCAGAGCGTTCCCACTAATTCAAGAAAACCTACCGCTTCTACAAAAGAAAAAGGTAGAAGGTCCACAGCTAGCATTTTAGCCAGCTTAGTGTTATACAGACGCGTCAGTGGGTGGTTGCGTTCATATGGCACGTCTGAAGTAAGCATTGATCTAATGTTGCCCTGGACCAAGCATTTACGGGCTGAGAATGACTTCGTTGACCCAATTTTGCTCGCTGGTGAACTTTTGTGCGTTGGTGTCTCACTCGCTCCAACACTCTTAGTGTGCCTCACATTGGGTGTGCTGCTGACAGGGGTACTGGGTGTAAGGGAAGTGTTTGACACGTCTTCTTCCTGCTCGTCATCATCAGATGAAACATCAACGTTTCCTTGAATTCGGCCTTTCTTGATCGCATCTAGGTGCGCAAACCATTTGACAGTGTGCTGTCTCCTAAGATGACCTCTCTGGCCTCCGGTACCATAGTTGGTACCTGGCTTACCACGACTAACTGCTTGCTTACAAATGGTACAAATGGCAAACTTTGGATTTTTTGGACAAACAGTAAAGAAGTCCCAAACTGGGGACTTGAAGTGTCTGTGGGACATGGAGGAGGCGGTGATACTGGTGGTGGTGGTCATGAAGCTATTGCCAGATGAAGTGGAGGATCTGGATTGCCCAACTTTTGTACGTTTTGCACTTTCACCGCCACTAATTAAGGTCGAGGTTGACGGAGGTCTCTTCTTGCCAGAAAGAAATATGGAAGCGGGACGAGTTGGTGTACTACTTAACTCCAATGATTGTGGTGTTTCCACTGCCTCCTCATCGACAACATCATCATCATCATCATGCTCAGCAGCTCTTCGGGCTAGGGTCAAAATGTCTGTTTGCTGCATGCCCGCTGGGGCTGCAGTGACCTTTATGATGACTGGGTCGTCGTTGGCAGAGTCTTCATCAGCAGCAGTATCCGCCACTTCTTGTTGAGACTCATCACACTCCATAACTCTGAGACTTTGGACGAGCTTCCTTTTACGCTTAACTACCTTTGTCGGATCATGGTGTGCCTCACTCTCAGACGGCTGTGGTGCTGGTTCCCAAGTTTGATCCATATCATCAGAAGGAGGTGTGCTTGAAGAAGATGTAGACACCACCCTTGATCTCTTCCTTGCTAGGGGTGTGGAAGACAATGAAGGATCATCAGGAGGAGTGGCTTCCTCAAATGATACCTCGCCTTGATTGTCGATTTCCTGATGTGCCCCTACTTCGGGAGGAACAACTATTGTGGGCACTTGTGACCCTCCATGCACCTCTGCTTGCGCATCTCCTTGCGCTGCCTCTCCTTCCACATGTACTTGGGCTTGTACTTGCACATGTGATTGTTGTTGCGGCTGTGGTTGTTCAACACTCGTCAGATGAGCTACAACAACCTGTGTTGATTGCGGGACATTGCTGCTGCTTTCTTGCGATGAGCCAACATCACTGGTCGATGGTGATTGAACAACTATACTGGCTGCCTCTGCAGCACTCAAGGGCTTGGACTTAAGTTGGCGTGGTGGTGGTGGTGGCACTGAGCCCAATGGAGCGGGGGTGCTGCTGCCAGCTTGGTCCCCAGCAGATCCCGCTGCTGCTGCTGCAGGCATACTTTTTTTTTTACTCCCACAAAAAGGGGCGGGCAGCACACCAGTGTCCTTGGTAACTTGCTTCTTCTGCTCCTTACTGGCACCTTTCTTGCTAGAGGAGCTACGGGTTACTTTTTTTGGGGCCATCTTCTTCAGAGCAGGTCAGCAGGCAGCAGTTGCACGAGTTGCAGAGGGTTCTGTGTCCAGACGTGACGTCGCGTGACGTTATGCTGCACACACACACCGCTGCAGGACTTCTTCCTGGCACTGGTGGTTCTCTTGAGTCTTCTTGTGCACCTAAAAGCAATGGAAGACAGAGGAACATCAGTTCAGTTATACACCCCAAAAAATCGAAAAAACACAGAAAAATGAGCACAATCCCATGCCATCCATGATGTTTACATTGAAGACACCCCACAGAAAGACTAGGGACATGCAAGTATGCAACACTCACTACCCCTGGGCATAATGGATGAAAAGTAGGCAAAATAAGTGCAGGCCTCAGACACTGCCTCTCCTCAAAATGGCCCCTTACAACCCAAGCACATGTTGCCTGTACCAGCCAGCACTCAAGATGGCCACCACCACCACCCACATGGCCAGTCCACATCAACAGTACACCCCCAAAAAACTGAAAAACAGCCAGAAATCACCACAATCCAATGCCATCCATGATGTTTACATTAAAGAGAGTGAGACCACACCACAGGCACACTCAGTCCATGCACCACCACCCCTGGGCAAAAGGCCACACCAGCAGCCCCCCAAAAACGACAAAAAACAATAAAATAAGCACAATCCCAGCCCATCCATGGCCTCAATTATGTTTAAATTCAAGAAGACACCCCACAGAAAGACTAGGCCCATGCAACACTCACCACCCCTGGGCAAAGGGCCCCACCAGCAGGCCCAAAAAAACGACAAAAAACAATAAAATCAGCACAATCACAGCCCATCCATGGCCTCAATGGTGTTTAAATTCAAGAAGACACCCCTCAGAAACACTAGGCCCATGCAACACTCACTACCCCTGGGCATAATGGATGAAAAGTAGGCAAAATAAGTGCAGGCCTCAGACACTGCCTCTCCTCAAAATGGCCCCTTACACCCCAAGCACATGTTGCCTGTACCAGCCAGCACTCAAGATGGCCACCACCACCACCCACATGGCCAGTCCACATCAACAGTACACCCCCAAAAAACAGAAAAACAGCCAGAAATCACCACAATCCAATGCCATCCATGATGTTTACATTAAAGAGAGTGAGACCACACCACAGGCACACTCAGTCCATGCACCACCACCCCTGGGCAAAAGGCCACACCAGCAGCCCCCCAAAAACGACAAAAAACAATAAAATAAGCACAATCCCAGCCCATCCATGGCCTCAATTATGTTTAAATTCAAGAAGACACCCCACAGAAAGACTAGGCCCATGCAACACTCACCACCCCTGGGCAAAGGGCCCCACCAGCAGGCCCAAAAAAACGACAAAAAACAATCAAATCAGCACAATCCCAGCCCATCCATGGCCTCAATGGTGTTTAAATTCAAGAAGACACCCCTCAGAAACACTAGGCCCATGCAACACTCACTACCCCTGGGCATAATGGATGAAAAGTAGGCAAAATAAGTGCAGGCCTCAGACACTGCCTCTCCTCAAAATGGCCCCTTACACCCCAAGCACATGTTGCCTGTACCAGCCAGCACTCAAGATGGCCACCACCACCACCCACATGGCCAGTCCACATCAACAGTACACCCCCAAAAAACAGAAAAACAGCCAGAAATCACCACAATCCAATGCCATCCATGATGTTTACATTAAAGAGAGTGAGACCACACCACAGGCACACTCAGTCCATGCACCACCACCCCTGGACAAAAGGCCACACCAGCAGCCCCCCAAAAACGACAAAAAACAATAAAATAAGCACAATCCCAGCCCATCCATGGCCTCAATTATGTTTAAATTCAAGAAGACACCCCACAGAAAGACTAGGCCCATGCAACACTCACCACCCCTGGGCAAAGGGCCCCACCAGCAGGCCCAAAAAAAAGACAAAAACAATAAAATCAGCACAATCCCAGCCCATCCATGGCCTCAATGGTGTTTAAATTCAAGAAGACACCCCTCAGAAACACTAGGCCCATGCAACACTCACTACCCCTGGGCATAATGGATGAAAAGTAGGCAAAATAAGTGCAGGCCTCAGACACTGCCTCTCCTCAAAATGGCCCCTTACACCCCAAGCACATGTTGCCTGTACCAGCCAGCACTCAAGATGGCCACCACCACCACCCACATGGCCAGTCCACATCAACAGTACACCCCCAAAAAACAGAAAAACAGCCAGAAATCACCACAATCCAATGCCATCCATGATGTTTACATTAAAGAGAGTGAGACCACACCACAGGCACACTCAGTCCATGCACCACCACCCCTGGGCAAAAGGCCACACCAGCAGCCCCCCAAAAACGACAAAAAACAATAAAATAAGCACAATCCCAGCCCATCCATGGCCTCAATTATGTTTAAATTCAAGAAGACACCCCACAGAAAGACTAGGCCCATGCAACACTCACCACCCCTGGGCAAAGGGCCCCACCAGCAGGCCCAAAAAAACGACAAAAAACAATAAAATCAGCACAATCCCAGCCCATCCATGGCCTCAATGGTGTTTAAATTCAAGAAGACACCCCTCAGAAACACTAGGCCCATGCAACACTCACTACCCCTGGGCATAATGGATGAAAAGTAGGCAAAATAAGTGCAGGCCTCAGACACTGCCTCTCCTCAAAATGGCCCCTTACACCCCAAGCACATGTTGCCTGTACCAGCCAGCACTCAAGATGGCCACCACCACCACACACATGGCCAGTCCACATCAACAGTACACCCCCAAAAAACAGAAAAACAGCCAGAAATCACCACAATCCAATGCCATCCATGATGTTTACATTAAAGAGAGTGAGACCACACCACAGGCACACTCAGTCCATGCACCACCACCCCTGGGCAAAAGGCCACACCAGCAGCCCCCCAAAAACGACAAAAAACAATAAAATAAGCACAATCCCAGCCCATCCATGGCCTCAATTATGTTTAAATTCAAGAAGACACCCCACAGAAAGACTAGGCCCATGCAACACTCACCACCCCTGGGAAAAGGGCCCCACCAGCAGGCCCAAAAAAACGACAAAAAACAATAAAATCAGCACAATCCCAGCCCATCCATGGCCTCAATGGTGTTTAAATTCAAGAAGACACCCCTCAGAAACACTAGGCCCATGCAACACTCACTACCCCTGGGCATAATGGATGAAAAGTAGGCAAAATAAGTGCAGGCCTCAGACACTGCCTCTCCTCAAAATGGCCCCTTACACCCCAAGCACATGTTGCCTGTACCAGCCAGCACTCAAGATGGCCACCACCACCACACACATGGCCAGTCCACATCAACAGTACACCCCCAAAAAACAGAAAAACAGCCAGAAATCACCACAATCCAATGCCATCCATGATGTTTACATTAAAGAGAGTGAGACCACACCACAGGCACACTCAGTCCATGCACCACCACCCCTGGGCAAAAGGCCACACCAGCATCCCCCCAAAAACGACAAAAAACAATAAAATAAGCACAATCCCAGCCCATCCATGGCCTCAATTATGTTTAAATTCAAGAAGACACCCCACAGAAAGACTAGGCCCATGCAACACTCACCACCCCTGGGCAAAGGGCCCCACCAGCAGGCCCAAAAAATCGACAAAAAACAATAAAATCAGCACAATCCCAGCCCATCCATGGCCTCAATGGTGTTTAAATTCAAGAAGACACCCCTCAGAAACACTAGGCCCATGCAACACTCACTACCCCTGGGCATAATGGATGAAAAGTAGGCAAAATAAGTGCAGGCCTCAGACACTGCCTCTCCTCAAAATGGCCCCTTACACCCCACGCACATGTTGCCTTAAATTCAAGAAGACACCCCACAGAAAGACTAGGCCCATGCAACACTCACCACCCCTGGGCAAAGGGCCACACCAGCAGGCCCAAAAAAAGGACAAAAAACAGCACAATCCCAGCCCATCCATGGCCTCAATGGTGTTTAAATTCAACAAAACAGTTGTATCATGCACCCCTAACCAACCCTGGTCCTACTGGATACTGTGGCTACCCACAATATAATTTATTTAATGTTCTGAAAAAGTTCCAAAATTTTACTTGCAGCAACTGTAATGCCCCAAACAAACTTACTTGTGAAAGTTGATTTCTAATCCAAAAGTGATCCAAAGACAGTCAAAAAGGCCTCAAATCCAAATATCCAGCAGCACCCACAAAAAGTAATCCTTCCAGCTCCAGATCCAAATGAAAGTGACCAGGAGATGGACAAAGCACTGGGAGGAGCCTGCTGGACAGGAACAGGAAGTTGGAGACTGTGGGGCACTTCCTTCCTCCCCCCCCCCCCAAAATGGACTCCTTGCAAAAAAAAAGGCCATGCAAATGTCAACCTGAGGAGTGATTCTGATAAAAATCATAATTTTCTGAAGGTTTATCCTGTTTGCTGGTGATTTTCTTGTGCGAAATTGCAAAATCTCTATTTCGCAAGTGCGAGATTGTTCCTTTCCGCCGCAACTACGTGTTCGCAATTGCGAACTCTCGCGAGTTGTGCTGTGCAAGGTGGCAAGCCGCGATTACGTATTCGCGGGCGCCAAACTCCCGCGGGAACACGCAGCAAGATCTAAAATGGCGCGTCACTTGCAAAGAAAAACAACTCGGCAAACGCTAAATGACGGAAAGTGAACGCCGTGCACCACGCCGCGCGCCGCAACCAAGCAAAAAATCCGCCGCGAGCGGATTCACGGATTTTCGACAAATTCGCGAGCGTTCGCGGATTGCGAATTTGCCGAAAATCCAAAAAATCCGCGAGCGGAGCGGATTTTACGCCCATGCTTACTGTCTAAAAAGCGACAGACTAAATGCTCCTTATAAAGGATGGCGATCCCACCACCTACATTCCCTGTTCGGTCAAGGTGCTGGATTAAGTAGCCCGGAGGTAGGGCCTGAACAATATCTGGGCCTGAACTGGGTCCTAACCATGTTTCGGTGAGAAACAATGCGTCCAATGCCCCGTCCTGAAGTAAGAATGAGATCTCTAAGGCGGGTTTTGGCAGGGAACGGGAGTTCAGAAGTGCCATATTCAGATTTTTTGCTTGTTTCTGCCTGATCTCTGCCAGTTTGATCAGTTGATAAGGACAGTGTCGGGAGTGGTATTGATTGTGTGAAGGGTCTAACGCATGTTTGCACAGGGGTTTAGGTAGGGACGTGGCATAGTTTAGTTGCAGAAGGTGGGAGCGTGAGTATGAGGTTGGATCAAGCGGGGGGAGGACAGAGTGACAGGCCCCTGGGCCCGTCCTGGCGCAGACGGGCGCAGACGGGCAGGACTCTGGCATGACTCCGGTGTGAGTCCGGCGCGTCCGCCACTCGCGTCCGCTACGCGGAGGGGGGCTGTCCCCTTTTATAGGGAGCTAGAGCGCACCAGAGCGCTCAGTCACACCCAAGATGGCCGCTGTCAATGCTTCGCCTCCCCGGGACCACTCTCTCAGCGTCAATGCTCGGCTGAGAGTGGGCTCGAGCAGCGAAGGGAAGAGGCTGAAGTGTGTGCCAAACGAACGCTTATTACTCAAGCGGAAAAGCACCACAAGTAAAATACAATAAAAACGCTTCTCAAATCAAGCGCGGGTGATGGTGGCAGAGTTATGAGCATACAATTAAAATAAGAGAGAGAGGACCTCCCGGCTTCCGCCTCAGGAGGGTGAAGTAAGCGCAACTTGCTGGGGCGCGAGAGACAAAGGATACCCCTTTTATAGGGAACTAGAGCGCACCAGAGCGCTCAGTCACACCCAAGATGGCCGCTGTCAATGCTTCGCCTCCCCGGGAACACACTCTCAGCGTCAATGCTCGGCTGAGAGTGGGCTCGAGCAGCGAAGGGAAGAGGCTGAAGTGTCTGCCAAACGAACGCTTATTACTCAAGCGGAAAAGCACCACAAGTAAAATACAATAAAAACGCTTCTCTAATCAAGCGCGGGTGATGGTGGC
This sequence comes from Lissotriton helveticus, assembly GCF_964261635.1. Taxonomy (NCBI): domain Eukaryota; kingdom Metazoa; phylum Chordata; class Amphibia; order Caudata; family Salamandridae; genus Lissotriton; species Lissotriton helveticus. Next base: position 1,611,129,878 of record NC_136057.1, read on the forward strand.
AGAGTTATGAGCATACAATTAAAATGAGAGAGAGAGGACCTCCCGGCTTCCACCTCAGGAGGGTGAAGTAAGCGCAACTTGTCTTGACCTCCCTCCTATAATAGGAGGTCGGTCTCTTTGCGCATTTTCTCTTATGTGTGGTTCAAAACTGAAGTTCAGCAGTGATATACCCATGTTGTCACACACACTTGAATGTGGGCACTCGTCTGGGTGGAATCTCAAATTTCTAGTAAACTCTTGATATTTCTTCAAATCTTCAGGTAGTTTGTCGTCAGTTTTCACTAGTTCCTTCCTGACTTTTTCAAAAACATACTTTCACTCATATCACGTAACCATCCAGACACTTTTGTTGCTCTAGGGCCGAAGCAGCCATCTTAGTGAGCTCACACTTTAAATACCGTTTCCATTGAAAGTAAGTGTTATTAAAAAAACAAAAAAACGTATTCTTTCCACAGCCCCAGAATATCGCATTGTGCTAATTTCACACATGTGCTTCTGGAACCACCAGCCTTCTATTTGGAGGCACCTGAGAAAATCCTAGTGCATCTTAAAAAGAAAGTAATTTGTATATTACTCAGGTCCAGTGCTTAATTTGTAAAATAATAAGTGCCAGGGCTCTGACCAGGAGCCTACTGCAGCTTGCACCTCCCATCGCCCTGATCATACCTGCCAAAACAATTAGTAACCATCTCTCTTGCATGTAAATACGACAGTTCAAACTATTCCAGGTCCCCAAAGCTAAAGGAATGGCTGGGGAGGCAGGTATAAGCAATTTTAATGTATATTGTAGTCCTAAATGACTGTTGTTCTGCTCATCTCTAAATTAGACAAGCAGCGCCACCATGTGGTAGACTGTTCTAAGTATAGTCTTGACAATTAGGTGCCGGTGCCAGCCCCGGAAACCAATTAAGTGCCGGTGCTGAGCACCGGAAAGCACCGGCTCAAATGAAGCACTGCTCAGGTCTCCTGGTCCACCCACAAGCCTAACCCCATGAAGACTATTACATGCTTCCCAGATAACCCTTGCTAATTGAAACTTCAAGGCAGAGTAAGGGAAAGACATCAAAATACATTAAAACTATTATCCTACTGCTAAATTTTCAAAGTGCACTCCAGGGCCAACAAATGAGCTCGCACAGACCTAAAAAAGAAAACACTTTCAATTCCGCATCACTGGGCCTGTTATTAGACAAATGGGCATTTTCACATCTTTGAAGATGTTCATTCCTAGTCTGAAAGCACGCCTCCATATGCCACCAAAAGAGTTGTGAGAAAACACCTCCTCCCTCTTCATCAACAAATGCACTTCCATAAGAGAGGATCTCTTCCACTGCCCCTTGGCCTGATCAGGGCTGGACTGGCTGTACCAGGCATCCGGCATTTCCCTGAGAGGCTAAAAGGGTGGGGGCTGGTTTTGCAGCAGTGAGTGCCAGGGTTTGTTACTGGGGACCGTGATGCAAAATCAGGGACCAATAACAAAAGCAGCAGTGCTCCACAGCTGCACCCCCCCACCCTGCAGCTGATCTGACAGAATTGCCAGGGCTGCTTTGGGTTCCCAGTCTGGCCTGGGCCTGATGACTCTAAACCAACAATACCAATCTGCTCTTCCTCACTTAGCAAGATCTCACCAGCCACTGATGATATTAGAAAAATCTTGAAGTTCTTAAAAAACATCTCTTATCATTACATGTCTTTATAGTAATTGAATTTACCATAGCTCTTTTGCCCAAAGGGTATCTTCTGTAATGTTGGGAATGAAAAAGTGTTTGGCCTTTGCCTTAATTCACAGTTATCAATAAACAACCGACTAATCAAAGCCAACCTATCTCAGGCGTATCCTGTGCTGCAAAGGCATTTGGAAAATGAGTCAACCATCAAGTTTCCTCATCCCTAGAATCATAAGACCTTTGTGGTTACCTTCAATCGGACTCAGACCAAACAGTGGCAGTGAGTCAATGCTACTAAATACCACAGAACAATACTCAAAACTCTAGACCAAGACGTACTCTACAGCTTGATAAAAGAACAGATATTTATTGTTACCCAACTCATTGGTACTTATTTATTTATTTATTTTGACCTCAGAAGGAAGAAAGGCTCAGTGGGCCTGCTGGTTGTCAAATCTGCATAATGAGGTCAAACACAGATTCCTGAAGAGCATATATTAACCAAGTGAGACTCTATAGCATATGCAAATCTGTAGCACTATCAACTTCTCAGTGGTTTCCGCCCCGACATAAATGACCCAAGTGTTCTCCATTTATTGGCGGGTTTATATAGCGCTTGATTGGACTCCCGAAGGAGTATCTCTGCGCTTTTGGCAGCCACAAACAGCAGAACAAAAGGGAGTAGCTAAAATGGAAAATTAAAGTGGAAACAAAAAGGTTTTAAGTAGTTTCCTAAAGCGTAAAGGTTCCTCAGGCATTGAGATTCTTTCAAATAAAAGACACCTATGTTACTTCCCCATAGGTGGGTTCCGCATGAGGGGTGGCTAAACTATGGCCCATGGCATAAACTGCCATTGTTGTGCTCTGCTGTCGCAGGGCTTCCTTCCTTATACTTCCTTTAGAATCGACCCTTCTTAATGTACATTAATTGAAGAAATTATAACTCTATGGAGGCCGTTGGAGACATAAATTGTTCCAAAAAACAAGGGAACCCCAATTTAGCAATTGGTCAAGGACCGTGGGTACTTAAATTATTTCTAAAAGACAGTTGTCCCTAGACAGGTCAAAATAAGTGTGAAAGTAAATATAGACTAAATAGTTTCTATATTCTTTGTCCAGCAGGCAGATTTTAATATATGATACGTATATACATAGTCAGTATCTATACATATTCAACTGGGACACACCCTGCGTCTCTCTAGAGAGGGTGTTCCCTCTCTAGCGCACACTTGCTGAACAACAAATACAATTATGTTAAATAGCAAGGTTGCTTTATAATATGGGGGTCCACATTTAATAGGGGTTAGATATTTTGACCATACATAGGGCTTTATCAATTACAAGACTTAGGTATACAGTTTTTTTAATCTAAGTATATACCTAATATCGAGCTGTTTTCCTCTATTATTGTCATCTTGCCCTTTTCTCTAGTGTTCAGTCATCTTACGGATTTGGTAGCGAATGAATTGCTACTTTCTTGAATCAATATACTATGATAACGCACCATATTAACTATTAAGTACTTTTGCCATGATGTGTAGCCTATTTAGTCTTTTTTCTTTTTTTCTTCTTGTTTTTCTATCATCTAGCTTTTATCATACGCTTTGCTTTTTCCTCTTTATTCTTATCTTTCTTTAAATGAGATAATCCATTAATTTGTTTTCATTTTCATACTGTTTTAGAGGTTATTGTACAGGATTTATTCACTTGGTGATGGTTGTAGGTGTTAAAAAGTTAACAGGCACGCCTGAATAGGCTGTATGGTAGGATTGATTAGATTTTAATAATGATTGTTTTTACCTGTAACTGTTTGAATTATAACGATTGACCTCATTTTTTGAAAGGCAATTACATGTACATAGGACCGTGACATAGCATTGGTATTTGGATTTTTGGTTGTTTGTATTTTGTTTAGGTCACATGGCTTCCTGATGGATGCTGTTAGCCGAAACGCGCGTAGAAATTTCAAGAATATAAAGCCATGATATGAATATTGTTGAGACACTATAACATGTGTGCCTTGTCTTAATAAAATTAAAAGACATTGTATGAATTATTATAGTTGTTAAATCTGAGAAACACACTAATTTGGAACTTTTTTGATATCTAATAAATATATGTGCTAATAATTATGGCTGTCTTTAGAACATTTTGTTGCCATTAATACCCATGTGTAGATATCATGCTGATTGTTTAGGTCCAGATTTTATCTTTTGACTCCTAAATGTTTCTTTCACACTGACAGAAAGAGTGTGCGCCTGCCCAACATCTGCTATCCCAAATGCTCAATGTCACCAGTTGTCAATTAAGTGTTAGCAGTCAATGGCCGAGGAAATCCTGCCTTGTTCCGACTCCCGATATCCCTGTATTTTTGGGCACTTCCGCAGGGTGTGAATTAAGGCCCCTTGTTGTCTACATTCCCTAATGCAGTGGTCGTTGTCTGTTTCCCCCTCTTGTATAGGCAAGTTCTTGTATAGTATGTACTATGGAACATTTTCAGCTGGACTAGTCTGAATCCTGCACAAATAGCCACCTCTTGAGGTACCTGCAGGCCTTTCTCCATGCGTCATCCTCCAATCTCCCATGGTCATTCTCCCATTTATTTTTCAGGGCATCAAGGGACGCCACATTGTATAAATGCGCGAGACCGCATGTTTGTGAAGCGGGTCCCCAATATGTGATACTCCAATGACGACACTCCGCATCGTCGCAGAATTGGTTACCGTAACCCTGTAAGATATGTTTTACTTGCTAGTACCAAAGAAATTGACTCCCAGTCAAATCAAATTGCACCTGGACTTCAGGAAACTGAATCATCTTACCCTCCCTACAGACATCACCCAGTTTAGAGATGCCCAGAAAGTCCCATTTCTTGTGGCCCTCTTCTTTCTTTAGGCATGCAGCAAAGCAGACTCCCAGAGCAGTGTTTAAAGCTTCAACTGGCCCTCCCATCCCAGTGCACTTGTCACTTTTCTCCATATCGTGACCACAATCGCAGTTGGGCCAGGCTGCTGGATGCCCATGTCTGACCAGTACAGTCAGTGGAGGTACCCATCAGGATCCATGGCTCTGCTATCCTCGTACGTAGATGGTCCCTGCTGCATCATAAATGCTCAATCGTTGACTATCAGCAAATGGGTTGCCATTCATGCAGTTTAAGATTTGGAAAGTCTGCAATCCCCCCCCCCCGGGTCATGGGCTTCCAAATCATGGAGGAGGGGGCAATCAACTGACCCCTATCCCACGACAACAATAAGGTCAATGCGTGCACGTCTCAAAAAAACTTGTCAGGGACTTTAAACTTGGTATAAGGTGACCGTAACCAATTCTGAGATAGAGAGTTTCTGCCAATGATTTACCACCCCCTTATACTCATCCAAAATCCGTTCCAGGCTTTCTTGAGGAGCAATTCACTGCGCATGATAACATAGATGCCTAGGTACCTAAATCATGTCAATTCCTACTTCAGGGAACTCCCCCAGCAGCAAGGCTAGGTCCACTCAGTCAGAGGGAACGCAATAGATTTGTCACAATTATTATAGATCCCTGCAAACATGGCAAAGACTTCAAGGATATGAAAAATGTGTAGGATCAATTTCTCCAGGTCGGCCGCATACAGCAGAATATCATCTACGTACAATGAAATCACGTCTTCCCAGTCCGGATCACATTTCAATCCCCGACCAATTCGTCCTCTCACTAATGCGCATAAAAGCGTGCAAAGAGGCATCCCTGTCTGGTGCTCCTGCCAAACCTGAATTTCCTTGATCTTGCTCCAATAACCCTGAACCAGGCCAAAGGCTCCCGGTACAGCAGCCTGAACCCGCCCCAAGTACGACAATCCGAGGCCCATCTTTTGCAAAGGCGCCATCAGATATGACCACTTAACTGAATCAAATGCCTTTTCAGTGTGCAGTGACAGCATTATCTCCGGTTTCCTACCTGGCCTGTGCGGGCCAGACAGCCAAATAAGCTCAGCAAGTTGTGTCTAGTCGCTATGTGCAAAAACACAAATGGTTCTATCGGAAAGAGCTTGCTACACATATAGTTGTCTAATTAATTCATATGAGGAAATAAATCCAAAATACACATGAGTCTGTATAACTCAATGCATAACTTTGTAAATAATGCCCTGAACATAAGAGAGCATACGTGGATACACTTGCTGGACACTGACAACAAGGGACTCAATTATTCTGAGGAAATTACCAAACAGGTGGCCGTTTTCAACAGTGGCTGTAATTGATTGTAATTTTGATCAATATTCTGTGAATTGTGGTTTGGAATTTCACAACATTCTATTGTTTCTAGTCGAAATCAATGTTTCTATTTACAATACTCTATCCACAACTACTGACAATTGATATTACAATATAATGTTTTACTTAGTAGCCATATTTGCATGTATTGGATCACTGTATTGGTTGCAGGATGTATTTTTGTGGAAATTTGGTTCCAGTAAATGCTCTGCAATCGCAATATTCAATTGCTTTGTTCAGTTTCAGGAGAATCGTGCTTTTGAGAGACTAAACAACACGGCCCACATTTTGTATCATTTACTGTTGTCAATGTGGAACATATGTACAATACCACAGAAGGCGTGGTGCATATTGTAGGCAGGGGGCACCTTGTAAGCATGGGCTCCTTATATTTTCATGTGAGCATTTTCGCTGTATGACCCCCAGCTACCCGTATTGATTTTTTCTGTGTGCAACTTCTGTGTCATTTGTTATATATTCTGTTGCCCTGTACTTACTATTTTTTATCATTTTCTGGCAAGTATTCCCACAATATTGTTTAGCCGCTCCTTTTTGTATGTAGCTTTATCCTTGTTGTGTTGCAATATATCAAACAGTGAAGAGAGCTGACAGTGTCCTCAAAAAAGCATGGAATGTCTACTGCCGAGCGGCTATCTTGGAAGTAGGGAGTTCACTTGAATAGGAAGCATGCATACACATGCTTGTGTGCCGCCTCTGCTTTATCTATCAGTTCATTGATGCCATGTGCATTAACATTTTTTTGTAATTTTTTTATTTCAAACGATTTTATTAGAATTTTTTTAACATAGTCAGTACAGAGAGAATGAAGGCAATACTGGTCATGGTATAACGCCGTTGGAGTTACAATTGGCGTACATTATATATGGATAGGCATTTACACGTTATCTCACTGAGCGGAGGAAGGTTGATTAGGAAGGAGTGATGTGTAGATTACTAAATGTTTTCCTTCTATGCCTAATTTTTTTGTCAGTTACTTGCCAACCTTTGACCGATGACCGGTGGAGTTGCCCTACGCAACTATTGAGGAGTTTGGCTCTGGTTCCCCCTTTGACCGGCACCTACCCTCCTGTTCGTCAGACACTGTTTCTATTCTTCGTCGCCCTGTTGTGTTCCCTTCCCCCTCCCTCACTCTTTATTCTTCCTCTTCTATTCCTTCCCTCCCTCCCCCAAAAACTCTCTCCTCCTGCCTGCTTTTTCTTCCCCACACCAGATCCATACCTTTGTTACTCATTGTTATTATGTAACTATGTCTTGAAGCAATTCTACTTTCTCATGTAAAGCGCTCTGATACCTCTGGGTGTAGCCAGCGCTATATAAAACTTTTAATATAAATAAATAAATAGATAACACAGATTGGAATGCAAAAAAATAACTCTACATTTCAAATTATTGGGTGAATTTCAGCATGGTGATTTTTCTACTAAACTCAAACAATTTGTGATGTCATATTCACAGAACTTATGTTTTTAATTCTTTGTTACAATTGTAGGAGTCACTCTTAAAAGGGACTCTTTTATTTGACCATCAAAACAAGCCGTCATCAGCAGCATAAGAAGGAATTACCTGTCGGATTTATTTGGTGAGTTCCATAAAATACACCACACCAGCCTGGGCTTCTGTTTCTATGTGGCCTCCCTACCCTGCTGTTTTTAAAAAACAGAGACACATGCTTTTGGGTACAAGAAAGTCATTATTAGGCTTTCTTTGACTCCAGATGAGACCTTCCCTCCCAAAAAGATATACTGTGAATGCCCATTTACTTTTTAAACTCATGAGGTCTGACAGCATATATTTTGATAAACCAGTTGTTCCATACCCAGTCCTGATGAAGACCCGTTTAGATGTATAGAAAGCCTATGCTGCATAAGAGGTTCAAAACGTTAAAAATGTATTTATGCTGCCTCTTCTGATTATCCGTTTTCTCGGCTTCCTAGGGGAGAGGGAAGTAGCCCATCTATGAGAGACGTTAAACTTGTAGAGTTTCAACAGGCCCATTAAAGAATTTGAATCTGTTTTCTATTGATATGATGCACTGCATAAGCACCTTTTAGATTGGTACAAATGAAGCACCTTTTTAAATTATATGAAATACTGTTATTGAATTTTCATTGAATATATGTGATGCATTGAGTTATACAGACCCAAGTGTTTTTATGTTTATTTCCTCATATTAATTAGACAAGTATATGTGTAGCAAGCGCTTTCCAACAGAATCATTTGTATTTATATACAAAACAATACACAGGTCCTGAGCAATACAGGGTCACCCCATTGATGTTTAACATCTAGTCACTTTGTTTGGAATGAACCCCGATTGCTTGGGGGCTACAATAGTATCTACCATCTTCAGTAGTCTGTTCACCAACACTTTGCCAACCTTTTTGTTTCTATATTAAGTATAGAGATTGGCCTATATGATGCACAATCCTCTAGCGGTTTCCCCCCTTATAGATGAAGAAAATGTCCGCCTGCCTAAGGTCCCTGGGCAAGATTCCTTTCTCCTCGGCCTCCCCAAATATAGCACGCAGTGGACAAAGTAGAGATTTCATGCCCTACAAGTCTCCTCTCCCAATCGGGGAGCTGGAAGAGAATCCCAAGGTCCACAGATATGCTTGGTTGTCATCCAGTTTTGAGTGGTACACACAACTCAGATAGTCCGCAAAGGCCTGTGTGATTTCTCACTGAGGTCCACCAAATGCCCAATCCCATTGTGTCCACACTGTGAATCCTTATCTAGCTCTCCTCTTTTTTGGCCAATGAGGTCAGCAGCTTCCCTACTATGTTGCCAGTTTAATACATTCCGTCCTGTTTTTTTCCTACTTTGTATCCTCGCTTCCTGGTGGGTGTTCATGAACCTATATTCCTCCCTTAACCCGTTGACAGCGGCTGGTATTCCGGCGGGTAATTTATGACTGGGCGTGGTCAGGGCGGCCCCCGGCCGTCCTCCGCACACGCGCACCGTGACGTCGGACGGCCGGGGGCCGTCCGATGCACGCAAATGGTTAATAGCCCCATCTGCAGCACCTGTTCCCTAGTGCAGTGTGCAACACATCCCACCTTATCTTGCACCAACTTGGCTCCCAGTTACCTGCATTTTTCTTCCTTCCCCATCATTTCCTCGTGACTAGGAAATCAAAGCCCCTTGTAGACTTCCCAAACCATAGTGGTGGATTCCACCATCCTCATATTCTCGTCAAAATAATGATCTGTGGCTTATATTGTCAAACTACATGTGGCCCTGTCTGTCAACTCCAGGGGTCTAATCTCCAACTCTCATTCAACTGGGGGAAAACCGCCTGGAATATCACTATGTGGCCATGGTCCAATGTACTCCTAGGAAGGTATTTCCAGACTATGATTCGGTACCATTAGATAGTTCAACCTGGACATTGACCATATGGAGCTAAAGGCATATGAGTACTGTCTCTTCAGGGGTTTGCGTACCCTCCAAAGGTCAGCCAACTCAGTTGCATTTAAGAATTCCCCCAGGAATGTATCAGTCCTGGGGGGCATCCCAGATCTGTTCATCCAATTTAGGTCTCCCTGTGCTGTCAGGTTGAGGTCCCCGTCTATCAGCAGAGCATCATGGGCGTCCGTTATCCAGCTGGCAAGTTTCACTAGACTGTCTATTTGGAGGCCTGGGGAAAGTACCAGGAGGCCACTGCTAAGCTAGACCAATCCAACTGCCACCGAGGAACCTTGCTTGTCCACCCAGATTTCGGTAACCTGGAGGGGCAGTGATCTGCGCACCAAGATTACCATCCCCCTTGAACCCCCAAGAACCCACATGGACCAGATGCAGGAACTGCCCATGGGTGAGAAAGCCACAATTATTTCCCACCAGATGGGTTTCCTGCAACACAGTTAGGTTGGGGTCATGTCTAGTCAAGTATTTGGCAACAATTCTCAGTTCCAGCCTATTCCATAGGCTGGTAACATTCCTGGACGGTATTCTAAGTGTTACAAATTAAGCGCTGAAGGCCCCATTAAAAGTCCTCCGGCTCCTAGTATTGATGATCCATAGGTAAATACAGGCACACTTGGTCTTGTTAAATTATCTTGTTGGCTCTCACTGACGGTAGCTAGACCACCTCTGATCCACCTGGATGATCACCCCATCATCTGAACCATCTGTCCCTACCCCAAAAGACCCCCACCTATTAGTAACCATCCGGGTCTGTCTTTGGTGTATGACGGCCACTACCTAAGCTATCTCTGATTCGGCCTGGTCTCTCATGGGGCCCATCGTAGGGCGCCTTCGCGGTCTTCAGCGCTGACAATGTTCCTGCCAGCCCTACTCCTGTCACTCTGCAATTTTCCATGGCATCTGGTGTCCACTGGCCTCCAACCAACCCCAGACTTCAGCCACTGTTGTGAAGAATTGAGGGCCCGATCATAAAAGTAATCTGAGACAAAATCCTAAGTTTACGACTTTCTGTATTCACAAAGGGCATTGAGGAGTAGTAAAGTTAGGAATCCTAAATCCAAAGGGCCTATAGAGTCCCCATGTCTATTATCCTGAGTTTTGCCGGGAATAAAGGTGTGTATGTAAGATTCAATTGTCTCAGCTGTTTTTTTGTTTTTGACTTCAAGAAAGGATTCTCATTACCTTTGCACTGCAGTGGTGAAGTTGGGATAGAAGTTCACGCTCCCTCCCTCGAGGGGCCACAGGCTTATGTTTCAGAACCGTTTTAGTCTCTTTTATCACCACCCGGATTGTTGCCGTGTGGGTCCCCAGGTCTGCATCTTACCTCATGGGGCCGCTGTCACCACCTCCACGTTGCACAGGATCCTCCTGATAAAGTAACTTAGTGGCTTTACTCCTAACCATCTTGGGCCTTCCCTGGTTCGAAGCCACCGGCCACCCCTCTCCTTTCGTCCACACCAAGCAAGATGTTTCGTGGCCCCAGTCAGGCAGTCTGGGATCCACTGGGACAAACTACCCCAGGTGCCGCTGCTGGTCCTCTCTGTGGTCCTGGGCGGGTGCCACAGCAACAGCCCTTGACACGAACAACCAACAAACTCTACTCCTGCACCGCCACTCGCTATATGTGAAGAGAGTCTCTGGTCCTACCCTGTCTCACAATCCTCTTTTCTTGTTGGGGGTGAGTCCCCCCACTGCACAGTGTGGCTGTTCCCCGTATAGTCAGGACTTCCCTATCACTGCCACTCCTCTGTCGCGATTCGGGCCCCAGGAAGTTGGCACTCTTGGATCCACCCTGGGTACCTTTGGCTGGGAGAGGTGAAAGGCAATGCAAGAGGGGGCCCCCTCGGCATTCACTGGGCCTCATCTGTTTTTCTGGGCTTCACGCTGTCAGACAGATCTTGCGGGTTGCCTGGAATCTCCTTTGGACGTCACAGCAGCCAACAATGCAGTGCTTTGCCACGGCTGTAGGCTTCCCAAAACCATGCTCATTTGCTCCGTCATAGACCCACTGGGGTGCCTGGCCATCACTAGTCATACTGCCCTCACTGAGGTGCTGTCCCGGCTTCATGACACTTGCTCCGTACCGGGATGTTTTGATGAAGCCCAGGAGTGGCAGTCGCCATCTTGTGCCTTCAGCAGTGTCAGCCCCCTTGCCACCAGTAGTGCCCGCTGGGGGGCCCTCACCCCTCTTCTGAGGCCTGTCGTTGCCCCCATGTGTTCGTTGGCCACAGGACCCAGCCCGGGCCACGGGAGATACGATAAATGTCTCTGCAGGCCGCTAGGCACCAGAGCGGATCACTCATACGCCACCACCATGCATGCTAAAGCCTCACAATCTTCTTCAACCTTTATTCTCTAATCTGCTAATATCAGGAGCTCTTAGAAGCAGACTTAATTCTAGAACAAGTTGGCGAGTTCACAGTGGTGGGCACGCACCACAACTAAATATGCTCCAGTACAGTGCTTCCCAAACTTTTGAGAACCACAACCCACTTTTTAGTACAACAAACTTTTGCGACCCACCTAGCTTTAATGGACATGAGATGGGCTGTTTTAATGTACTAAAGCATTAAGTGTAAAACTAACTTGCACACAAATGATAATCTATAGAAATCAAGCTTCAGTAAATATTTATTATTTTTGCATTACCAACTAAAGTGTCTTGATTTGTTCTGATTCTTTTAAAAATAAGTGTTTGCTTCACACTTAAGATTTACAAAACAGTGCGCTTAATGTTTGCTTCCCTAACTGGTGAATGTGTACAACTCGTTTACAGGGACTTACATTTTATTGTGTGTTACGAAAAAGTGACATCCTACAGCACTTCATGTACCCCAGGAAGATTTTCACCAAATTCACATTACTTTTCTTTCTCTTGAGATTTGACCTCGGTCTTTGAAGAGTAGCAAATTTGACAAGATTAATACAGAATTTAAAGGCGTCTTTATTTATTGCTTGGACTTTCATCAGTTCGCTACCAACTGCTGCAGCAGGTACATTTTTAGCAAAGGGCTTAGAGGAGTGACATCTAATCGCAGTTTTACCAGTCTGCTAAATTATGCTGGTAACAAACACTGGATTAACAAGCATTTGCAATGCAATAGGTCTCGCATTATTTAAGTTTGAGCTATTATTATTGTAAATGGCAATGTTTTTTGCTTTATGCTATAGTTTTCTTATGTACATAAAAAGCTACATATAAAGTATTTGTTGTTAAAATTATTTATGCAGTATTTAAATTTGTTTGCATAAAAGATTACAAGAATATCTTAGCAAAAAAGTTAAACTTTTTAATGGTAATTGACTAAATGTCCATTTGTATATTTTAATTTCAAATAGGTAAGTGTAAACATCACAAATATATTGTGCAAACAGTGCAAAATATTTTAGCCATAAATATTTTTGTTTTACGAGGTAGTTTGTAAGAAAATGATTGTAAAAGGCAAACACTGTAATTAAAATGTAACATATAACAGTACAGTTATGGCTAGTAAACATACATTAGTAGTATAGTATAATTGTAAACAAGATGTAAATAAGACTACAGAAATTAGCATGAATTATCACTTTAATATCAACTTTACAAACATTTTGAAAACACGATCACAGCTGGTAATCATGCATTGGCTTGTTATTACAAGCATTTCATTTTAATAAATATTTCTGATTCCCAAAAACAAATATGACAGTCTCTCAAAATAATGGCTTTTCAGTTTTAGTTGTATCTTTGATCTCCATGTTATCAAGTACTCATGAATATTACTGCCCCATGGACAGAGTCTGGCTTTACATGTCTACATATCAACATCCAATTCCATGAACACCCATCGCATGCCAGGGATGACCATCACCGCTGGTGAAGAGAAGCACAATTGGGTCAAGAATGCCCACAATACGTTGTGGTCCCATTATACCAGGGATGGGCTCAATAATGCCAAAGATGCCAACATCATGCCAAGCATTGCTAGACTAAAAGTGGGAATAATTCTAACAGGGACACCACCAATAAATTAAGAAGGAACACCATTACGCTAAGGCAAGCATTACCGCCTTCGGGTAAAGTCCGCGCTATATAAAAATGCATAAATACATGAATAAAGAAATACCGCCTTCGGGTAAAGTCCGCGCTATATAAAAATGCATAAATACATAAATAAATAAATACCGCCTTCGGGTAAAGTCTGCGCTATATAAAAATGCATAATTAAATAAATAAATACATACCGCAAAACATCCTCGTTACTCTGCCGGCCTGCGACCAGGAAGTCAGGCAGGCCGGCGCGACACCCGGAAACAGGAAGTAGGAGGGCGGGAGCCTACCCCGCCTCCCACGGAAGAGCCGCGATTGGAGCCGTGTTGGGAGCAGGGAGCACCGGAGCAGGCAGGAGCCTACCCTGCGCCCCGGTGCCGAAGGAGGGAAGAAGAGTCCTGCTGCCGGGCCTTGCAGCTGAGGAGAGGAAGCCGGTGAGTGCGTTGCTGAGCGGCGGGCGGGCGGAGGGAGAGGAGCATGTAGGCGCGGGGGGGGGGCGGCCTGTGTATGTGTGTGTATGTGTGTGCGTGCGTGTGTGTATGTGTCTTGGAGTGCGTGTGTGTGACTGTGGGGGAGGGGGTGTGTGTGTGAGCGAGTGTCTGTCTGCGACGTGTGTGTGTGTGTCTGTGTCTGTGTGCATGCATGCATGCGCGGTAGGCTGGGAGGGCGGCGCATGCGCAGTAGGCTGGGAGGGCGGCGCAGGACGGAACGTGCGCGTTCGCGCAGCCAAATCCGACTGCTAAAAATCGTGCCAGTTTTGTGTCCCTCATTCCCCGGCATCAGCCGACTATAAGTCTCCGTCCCTGTTCCAGGGCGAGACCTAAAAAGGGTTCCAAGGGTTCAACAACACTACTAAAGTAATGAACTTTGAAGAAAGGGAATTCATAAACACCTCTCAAAATTGAATCATAATTTGAGCATTCTAAGTGTATTGTTTTGCTAATTTATTGAAACAATCAAATGGGCGAATGTGTTAGCCCACAGATGCACTGGATTACTACAATGCATCTCCAGAATACTCACTTGGAGTAAAATGCATCAGTAGAGCCCCTTCTTTTTGCTGTCAACTTTAGTATCAGCAGTTATTTTTTCGAGTGCCAAGATGTTTCCTGAAGTGAATACACTCTCCATAAATAAAAGCAAAACTGTGGATCATGTATCATATGAACCATGGTACATTAGGCATGATGGCTGAGGCCCAGGTATTTCATGGTAGCTCTGCAACGCATTTTAGCAGCATGAGTATACTAATCGCTTCATAATCACTTTGGTTCAGGTGTATTGTAGGAATACTGTTGCATTGCGTAGTTTGCAAGCATGAGCAGGGATGATTCTGCGTAACATTATTGCTTTACAGATGCAATGATAGTGTCGCGTCCCGTTGCATGTGCCCTGCAACACATTATCACTGCGACTCAAGCGTCTCCCAGGAAAACCGTCAAAAACACCCTTAAGAAGAGAAAAAAAAACTTTTAATTGTGACATGGTTGAGGTGAGTAAGACACTGCACAACAGTAGAACTTTAGGGCATATTATCAAGAATGGCGTTAAAAATTATCGCCGCTTTAGCGGCAGAAAACTGCAGCTAAAGCGGCGACAATGAGCTTGATAATATGCCCTGGAGAATTCCAATAGAAGCCCATGTTGTGAACATGGGCTTCTATTGGAATTCTTCAGGGCATATTATCAAGCCCAAATATCGCAGCTTTAGCTGCATTTTTCTGCCGCAAAACCGGTGATAATTTTAATTTTAACGCTGTTCTTGATAATATGCCCCCTAGTTTGTTTTTTTTACTTGGAGGTAACCCAGTGCCCTTTTACAGCATATGTTTGAATGAGAAATGGCTGCACTCTAACTAGAACCCTGCCAGGAGAGGCGCTTGGGCTGGACCATGTTGCCAGACATGGGGTGGTGGGCACTTTCCCTGGACCATCGCCGTAAGGCCCAGGGGTCTCTGGCCTGCAGTTCTGCGATCTGGGTCATGTCTGCTGGGCCATGGGGACGAGGAGGCTAGCCCAATTCCTGAACTTACAGCACTAGAGCCTGGTAAAAGGTGGAGGGGCCTCATTGCGGGCAGCTGTCCAGACTCCCAATGCCCTGTGCCGGCCTTGGCTGCAAAAGCGAGCTCACTTGAGCTCGGATTGGGAAATGAGGTAGATACTTGTGGGGAGCGGCCTGAGGCGGCGTGTCCAGTGGTGTGCGCTAAGTGTGGTTAGACTGAGGAGGACACTGGACTTTCCACTTCTCTCCTTCGTCACCTCCGCTCAGTAGAATGCGCCCTTAGTAGGTTCGGTCTCCGACAGGTTTCATAAGATGAGGTCGAGCGGTTGGGGAGGTCGCTGCCGCAGCGTCTCGGGGGGACCCCGCTTTGACCCGTGGTTTTTCACTTGAACTACTCCTGACGCGTGCTCTGTGAACGACGAGGCCGCCTGGAGGCCTATATTCACCATCCACGACTAAACAACGCCCTCCGAAGCCTATTTCTGGAGAGACGAGCACGTGCAAACGCACCCCAACTGTTAAGATGGTCTTTAACGTCTGCCATTTAAGCCGTTCTGCATCCTTTCTTCAGGGGTTCCTCCGAGGATATGGTGGGCGATACAAATAAAAGGAGGGGATTTCCAAGGCCCGTGGAATTTCGCCGTCACTCCCCTGCGAGCCAAGCCTTCTTCCGAAGGCACAGACTGTCCCGCGGATGGCAAATCAATCATTATGCTCCGGTTCACCCGCTAATTATACTTATTATGCGCACAGTCGTTTTGTTGTTACACAAATAACACAGTCTCCAACCCCTGGCAAGCGCCGACGGCGCGATGTGTCTCGCACGCAGGAGCTATGTGGGTTTTCTTGTTTGACAAATGACTCCCTCGCTCCTGCCTTCGGTCCCGGTCCTGGAGAGGTTTTTCTTCTCGTGCGGATATTAGCATGACACCGAACCTGCTTTGTCTTGTCTGCGGTGCCTCCCCTTTAAGCAGGGGTGTGAGTAGATCAGTTAGATTTGGGGGTAGTGGGAGAAGGGATTTTTGAACATCAGATTATACGATTGTATAATGTTAAAATAGATCATTGTACTATAGTGTATTGTAATTGTATTTATATATCGCTTACTACCCCAAACGAGGCGTCTAGGTGCTTTTTGGCGAGTAGCACCCTACTCCGAAACCCAAAAAGGGTTAGTGGTGGATTAGTATAGTGAATATTGAGTTCATTTGAGCGGTGAACATGTGAGTCTGTTAGTTGAATTGAAAAGGATCATGGGAGGGAGATCCTAGTAGTAAAATTAGTTTTGGGATGAATCAAAGGAGGAATAGGTGAGGTAGGAATTTAGAAGGGTTTGGAAGATCATAGTATTAAAATGGGGTTTGTAGGGATCTAAGGAGGGAAGAGTCTAGAAAGGGCAATTCTGGCGATCATAGTAGTAGAATGAGATTATACCACAAGAAGGGCACATGAGCGGGCCTTGAGGGGCAGTGAAAAAGGAGAGGAATGTGGATCGGAAGCAATACTATGTGAGGGAAATCACAATATTTGGGGAAAAAAACATAAAACATTATCAAATACTTTCAAAATCGAGAGATGAAGATAGTATGTATGTGTTTTTGTCTGTATGTAAACACTCCTGGTGAAATCCGACAAATACCCTCACCATACCTGACTGAAAGCACCTGTAACCAACTATTTACCAGTAAAAACATTTATTATGGGGGTGTAACAACCCCCTCCGAAGCTACGTCCCTGTCTCTAAGCAACTGCTGCTGCATGAAGCAGGAATAGAAGGTACAAGATGGGCAGAACCGTGCTTTTTCTTCATCAAGGCAAAACAGATACATCACGTGTGCAATATTTCAAGGGCTATTTTAATTGAGTCTTTCTTTTTTCTGCTGAAAAGGACCTGTTATGAGCTGCAGGAGGAAAGATGTTCTTGGAATGGTAAGACTGTGAGGTAAAACTGCTCTCTGAGGTGGACCGTTATTTCATGGGTAAAAAGAGGAAACCAATTATTCAAGAAGTTGTGGGATAGACCGTGTTTTTTCCTTCCATGACCTTTTTTTCCAGACAGGGCTTACTTCTGTGGAATAGAAAGAGGCAGGAGGATGCAGTGTGGCCTTTGTGCCCATCCAAACAAAGCTATCTCCTATTCATCTGTTGACAGGGTATAATGCAGCCAGCCTCGCTCTGACATATCCATCTCTCACTGTGCAATGGCCTAGATAGTCCACAGTAGCAGTCAGCTGCAGTAGTGAATATGTATATATATAATTTTTCACCAAAAGCATCGGCGAAATCCAAGCCGCTTTCCGCCAGCGGGCACACAGCGGGGTAGCCAGCCCCGTAAATCCCAACAGTTTCCTGGCAAATAATTCTCATATGGTGAGAAAAAAATCAGTGCTGCAGCCTCAGTTTTGCTTCAAGTGTGTTTATTTGGCAACAAAAACACCCGACATGTTTCGGAGTTAACTCACTGAGAAAGGAGTGAGTTAACTCCGAAACGTGTCGGGTGTTTTTGTTGCCAAATAAACACACTTGAAGCAAAAGTGAGGCCGCAGCACTGTTTTTTTCTCACCACATGAGAAGTATTTGCCAGGAAACTGTTGGGATATATATATATGCGCAAGAAATGCGCATGCGCGGGCTGCCGTGCATGCGCATTTGGATGGGAGAAGTCGTCACAAAATAGAAGAGGGAGCCCCGGGACGCCGCGCACCAGGTAAGTGCCTTTAATTCACTTTTAATGTAGTTGTTACCTGAAATTAGGTATGTAGAAGAGGGCGGGAGGGAGGCGGGCAGCGCATAGTAGGGCTACGCGAAGTGTGTGAGTGGGCGTAGCATCATGCCCACTTCACGTAGCTTCGCGTAGCCCCACTACGCATACTACGCCCAGGGTTAGTTTAAGGTTGTGCAGTGGTGTTTGTGTAGTGTAAGGGTCGTGCTGGGGGTAGTGTTTTTGGGTTTAGGGTAGTGTAGTTGTGTTTGGATAGTGTAGGGGGTCATGCTGGGGGTAGTGTTTTAGGGTTAAGGGTAGTGTAGTTGTGTTTAGGTAGTGAAGGGGGTCGTGCTGGGGGTAGTGTTTTAGGGTTTAGGGTAGTGCAGTGGTGTTTATGTAGTGTAGGGGGTCGTGCTGGGGGTAGGTTTAGGGTTTATGGTAGTGAAGTGGTGTTTGCGTGGTTTAGGGGGTCTGCTGGGTGTAGTGTTTAAGGGTTTAAGGCAGTGCAGTGTTATTTGTGTAGGGAAGGGGTCGTGCTGGGGGTAGTGTTTTAGGGTTTAGGGTAGTGCAGTGGTGATTGTGTAGTGTAGGGGGTTGTGCTGGGGGGTAGATTTAGGGTTTAGGGCAGTGCAGTGGTGTTTGGGTAGTGTAGGGAGTCGTGCTGATGGTAGTGTTTTAGGGTTTAAGGTAGGGCAGTTATGTTTGAGTAGTGTAGAGTGTTGGCTGGGGGTCAGTGTTTTAGGGTTTAGGGTATTGCAGTGGTGTTTGGGTAGTGGAGGGGGTAGGGTTTTAGGGTTTAGGGTAGTGCGCCTAAGCAGCCACTATATCCGTGGATAAAGGGAATTCTGACTCTTTTGAACGCACCGCCAATTGAATAATTTGGGTCAAGGGCCCTACCACGTCCAAGACCTATCAATTCCTTTCTTGGGATCCCTCATATACTGGGAGAAAAAGGTACATAGTTTCTCATCAATTTCAGGCATGTGTGCCACCTTCTCCTTCAGTGAGGGCCTGGGGCATTCTCCCCTCATCCTATTCCTGACCTCCCTTTCAAGGGGTTGAGGGATTTTTCCCACCACATACTATGCCTCTTTGGCGGCAGGGGTCCACTCCGCCGACCTAGGATGGTACATTTGGGTAGGCTCGAACATGTCTGAGTGGACCCCGTCCCCAACCGGGGACTGAGAGGGGTCGAACCCTCAATGCCAGGGACGTCCCGAGTCCTTATCCTTATCGGAGGAGAAATCATCCTCGGATACACCTTCTCCCTCTAAAGGAAACCCGCCATCGGGGTCTACAATAGTGGTGACAGCGTCTCAATTTTCTCCGGGGTCCTTCTCCTCCTGGCAGGGTGCATGTTTTAGGGTTCGCGCACTCTTGATGAAGGTCTCCGTAAATTTATCAAATACTTCCAAGGACCCTGCATAATGCTCAACAGCCCTTTTATTCCCCATCTGGGAGCTACTGGGACCCACCACCACCAGATCTGGGTCACTGAACACCCCAGGGATGGTTTTCACCAGCTTATCAACCTGATTCCTAAGAGGAGCCAGCGCCCTAAAAATAGCCAGAGAGAGTACTTGGTCCACTACTGGAGGGAGAAGTTGGGGGGCCATTCCTCCTTCACTTCCTGGTAGGAGGAGTAAAAATGGTCTTCTGGAGAAGACATGATAGCAGAGGGTGTGATCACAGAACAAATGCCCTTAAAATCCTTAAGGCAGCCCCCTCGCCGATGCTCCAACAGCTGGGCTTTCCCCGAAGCTGTTATAAGAATAGACTGGGCGCAATACCAATTACTGGTCACTAACGTGGCCGTGTGGGGAAATCAGCGTGTAGCAGTGTCAAAATCAGGCGAGGGTTGGTCGGGATTCAAGCGGACACTAAAGAAGTGATCGGATTCCCAAACGCGCGTAAAGACCAGCGGGAGCGCTCGACGGAGCTGCCTCGCTCGGACCAGAAGCGCCTCACAGGATCTCACCGCGCGCATAGCACACAGCAGGAGAAACTGCGAGGGGGAGAAACGCGCTCGGGCAAGAGCCTGCTGCGCAGGGAATATGAAAGAATACCAAGGCAATAATGCTAATAACGTGCACACGAAACCGCTATACGAACAGCAACGACGTCAGATTAAGCCAAGAATGTAAAGAATGCACTTAGACGAGCAGTGAAGAAAGAGGAAGCGGAAGGGACATCACGATATTATATACGATGGACTGTGATATGATTGGACTATAGTTGCCTGGGAGACTACCTCCCTAATGGTTCATGGGTTGTGTAGTCTTTTGTTTGATGATTGTTGTGTTACGTTTTCTTTGAACTGCTATGCAAATAAAGTGAGAAAAGATATGCATAATCCTCGCCTCCGTCCTGACATAGAATTCATTAAACTTTATTCGATCTGATTTAGAACCATAGATCATAAAAGTGTACGTAAAAACAGTAAATCAGCTTTCCTAATACAATACAGTGAGAATTAATTAAAACTAGTAGTTAAAAACGGGTGTTACAAAGCCCGTTTCAGAGCAACTTCAGGTTAACAGAATCGTAAAGTTCAATGTTTCGCAAGATCAATCTCATGTACTTCCTACACTCCAATACCTGATCAGTCTGCATTATATAAAACTGAAGTAAAAACTAAAAAGAAAAAGTTTTTTGCACACTTCTACCATTGGGCTATACGTGGGCTACATCTGGGTGATATTTGTGCTACATTTGGGCTCTTTTTTCTCTGGTGGGCATCTTGGGAGACTTATTTGTTATGAAGTTTCCTAATTTCCTAATTTACTGCAGTCTCCTCAGTAGGAAATGCTTTCAATTATTTACTTTGATTCCATCAAGAAGGCATTCAGATGTGTCACACATTTGCCATAAATTCAGAATGTTAGCGCTCTAGTTGTTCATTAGATCACTGTAGTAAAGCTACTGCTCACCAGGGAGTTAACTGGAAGTCTACTGCTGGTATTGAAAGTGATTGTTTCAGTCTGCATGTCAGAATTTTCTAATGAAATAGAAGAGGATTTGAGATCTCACTTAAAACATGCCCTACATTTTCTTTCTGCAGCACTAACCATAATTTCTGTGGCAACACGAACCCCCTCATTTTGTTCCTTTTTATTAAATTAAATGTTTTAAGTGTTACCAGTTTATTCCAACCAAGATGGCTTCAGGTGTGCCATAATGTTGTCATAAATAAGACTGTTAGCTCTCTAGTTGTTCTTTAGAACACCAGGGGAAGCTGCAGTAGAACAGTTTTGCTCGCGATTTGAAATAAATCAACTTGAAAACCACCAAGAAGTGTGCCGCGCCAATTCTTTGTATGGAATATATATATATATATATATATATATACAGGAATTAGGGGGCAACCCTGATTTAATTGATAATCCAATCATGAACTTGATAAATGATGATATTGATCTTGATTTGAATGTACATAGTGGTTTCAAACCGAAATCTGTCTTTTTTCCGCAAATTGTGAATGATTCCATTGATGTGTTTGAAAAAGGTGTCATCAAAGAGTTTGACAAATTATCTAGAAAAGTGAGGGATGGGAGAATGAATTTGACCAAAACACAATTTGAAGCCATTGACAAGTTAAGGAAAGACAAAACGATTGTCATAAAGAAGTCCGACAAGGGCGGAAACATCGTCATTTTACCACTCAATATGTATGTGGAAGAGGGTCTCGCCCAGCTCAGTGACAAGCAGAAATATGAGAAAAGTAGCAGACTGACCTATAAGGCCAGCACAAGCAGTTATCAGGAACAACTACTTGACTGGAAGGACAGGGGCCTCATTGAGAAAGAAGAATGTAGCTTTCTACAGTGTAAACATCCCAAGTTGCCTGCCTTATACCTACTCCCGAAGGTGCACAAGTGTTTAACTAGACCCCCGGGCAGACCCATTGTTTCCTCCAGAGGGAGTTGTTGGGAGAATACATCAAGGTACGTTGATTTCTTCCTTCAACCGCTTGTGCAAAATCTCCCCTCATACCTGAAAGACTCCGGGGATTTTCTGAGGAAAATAGAGGGTATAGGATGGACACAAGGGTGGCTGTTGATGACCTTGGACGTCAACAGCTTACACACATGCATCCCACATCAGTTAGGGATAGAGGCGTGCAGACACTTCTTGAAGGAAAGATCATCACGTGATAGTGTCAAGATTTCAAACATTTTATTAGCTGCCTCACTTCTTTTCTCATTTCTTGATGTTGCCATTATTTCAGATCGTAAACGTGCAGCGCACCCTCTCACTTTCAAGTTGCTGACAGACGGTCTATCTTTACATAGACCGAATTGTCTCCATATGCCCGTAACTTCCACTGTTTTCGTGCACGCAGTGCGTTCTTTTCGGAATACTTCAGATTCGTAGCCCACAACACCACTTTCTTCTTTACAATTGGTTAGTAACGGCTACTTACTGAGCTCCTTATCACGTTTCAGCGAGGGCGGGCGCCGGCTACTTAAACAAGAATCCAACACTGATGGCAAAATGAGCCCGCGCCACTTCTTAATGGCGGGCCGCAGCGGGGTTCGCCTAACCCCAATAAATCCAAAACGAGGAGTTGTCACCCCAATAATTTAATCCAAAGTATCCCGTATGGAGAATTGCTACGGGCCAAAAGAAATTGCAGTACTTTGGAGGGATACAACAATGAACGTGAAATCATGATTAAACGGTTTAAAGAGAGAGGCTATAATAATCAGTGTATAGCAACAGCATGTAAAAAAGTGGAGACAAGAGAAAGAGAGGATCTATTAAAAGTCAAAGACAATATCACCTATGACAAAGGCTCTGAGAAAGTTAGGTTTGTTGCAACATACAGCAACAAACCATATGGTATGAGAAAATGCCTAGATAAGCATTGGAGCATATTACAGATGGATTCAGACCTAGAGAAAGTAGTGAGTAATTCACCACAGTTTACCTTTAGGAAAGCTCAATCATTTAAAGATATGGTGAGTCCAGCTATGCTACCTAAGACAACTAAATTATCAACTGGGGCTGTCAAGGGTTCTTTGTATGTGGGAGATGCAAGGCCTGTAAGTATAGTTCCAGTTGTAAATCAGTCAAGCTATCAGCAAACTGCGGTCCTTTTAAAATCCAAAAGCATGTTTCCTGTGATACGGAATATGCTGTATATGCCCTTAGGTGTCCCTGCAATTTGTACTATATTGGCAGTACAATACATGAAGCTAACAAAAGAGTTTTGGAGCACCTAAGGGCAATAAACTACCATGACAAACAATATCCCATTGCTCGCCACTTTTTTATGAAACATAAACAAAACACGAGTCTCCTCAAATTTGTGGTATTGGACAGCATTCCCAAAAGAGAAAGAGGAGGCGACAGATTGAAAGAATTACGAAAACTAGAATCAAAAAGGATAATAAAATATCAAATTTTGTATCCATCGGGGCATAACGGAGATGAGGCACTGGCGGTCCATCTTGGTTAAAACACATAATATGATAAGTGTTATCTGTGAGAAAATAGCTGCTGACTTCTGGTCGTTTTTAATCGTGTTATGTGTTTTTAGATTGATTGTAATGGGTATATTCTCTCATTACAGATAATCGGTGGTTCTACTGTTCTCCGATGTTAAAGAGCAAAAGTATCGGATTGTTTTATACACTTTGCCAAGTGTGAACAGTATGTTGGAAGATGTAAATTATACTTGATTGCAATCAGCTGGGATTTGTAAAAATATTTACACCTATTACTTGTCGATGTACATGAACTGTGCCCACTGGGGCAGTACCAGCAAAACAAAATACAAGATTGATACAATGATGCAGAACTTAAAACTTTAAGAAGCGCCAGGGTTGACACCAAAAGCGAAAACCGTGGAGCCCTGAATGGGATAACCAGCGCTAATGGAGATTTGGGACAATTTAAGGACAAATTGTTTTAAGGTGCCCACAGTGGCCTTATCCAATTGTTGAAAAGACAGTCTTTTTGTATTTTTTGAGTTTATTTTGCCCACTGCGGCTTTATTATAATTTGACTCGGTTATGTGATCGGCTACGGCATTGTGAGCATAACGTTAGCCGGGTGATGCAGGCGTATGACAGGAATCATAATATATTGATTCCGTTATAATTATGATTTATGGGATATGTAGTTTTGTTTTTGTTATACCAGATTTATTTACCTACTTGGGTTTAATCGTAAACACAAGTTGATATGGCTGTGATTGCAGTAAATGTAACTGTGATTGAACAACAGCGCAAATGTTGCAGATTTAATAATTTTGAAAAGCACATCTCCAACGTCAAAGTTTAAAATGTTTTTTTATAAGGCAGGTTATAAGAATGGTATATTGAATGTATAATACCACCGTACAAATCAAAATGAGAGTATGTTTTCACTTTTTGATGTCACATGACTTAATGTTTTTTGTAAATATCTTTATTGATTCAACACAGACCTTCACTTGTGAACAAGCGGCTGCGGCTGCGAAACGCGTTGGGTGTTATTGCCATTAAAATCTCACCTGGAATGCACTTGGGCCTCAGCTTGTTGTCCTTGATATTCTGCGACAACCTCGTGTTGGATATATATATATAACTGCTACAAATAGCATATTGCATGGGACCAGTTTCCACCACAAATCACTTTTGGAAAGTATCCCATATGGGGAGATGATACGAATGAAGCGAAATTGCTCAAAAGCCACTGATGCCACTGACCAAATTGAAGAAACCACTAAAAGACTGAAAGCAAGAGGATATCACGAATCAACATTGAAAAAATTAAAAAAAAGAGCAGCCAGAAAAACAAGAGATGAAACTCTAATACCAAATAGAAAGGAAAATAAACAAGAGGAGCAACAAGCACCTAGATTTATAACCACCTACAGTAAGGAGAGCACAATGATAACCAAAAAGATCAGGAAATACTGGCACTTAATTTCAGGAGACCCGGACATTGGCAAAACTTTGGGCTCCTATCCAAATGTGACATACAGGAAAGCGAGATCGTTGAAAGATGTGCTTGTACATAGCCATTTTCAAGAGAATAAAACAACAAACTGGCTATTGGAACAACGGAATGGCTTCAGAAAGTGCAACACGTGCAAGGCGTGCAAAATTGGAAAGAACATCAAAAGCATCCAAGATCCAAATGGCAACACTATAAACATTGAACAAGACATCACCTGCACGTCACAATTTGTCGTGTATGTGATAGAGTGTAACTGTGGGATGAAATACATTGGCAGCACCACATGTTTGGTAAAAAAGCGTATACTGGAACATATTCGAGCTGTCAAGAATGGGAATTTTGCATATGCAACTGCAAAACATCTTGCCACATGCCAAAAAGGGAACTGGAAAGCAATGCAATACTATGCAATCCACATGATCCCCCCGGGAGAACGAGGGGGCAACAGAACCAAGAAACTGTGTCAAATTGAGTCCAAATACATCATAAGACTCAGAACGAAACACCCCCGTGGGATCAATTTTGATGAGGAACTTTATGTTCATCTTGAATAACCAGCAAAATATGATTGAACAAATGAGCCAAACAGACTTCAACATAGCCGATAGGGTACTATACCCAAAACGTCAAATGACTGGAACCGTCAGAAACAACACTGCGCTAGTGATATAAAAGTGTACTAAACCATTTCACTACAGCGCAATAAATCCAAAAATGAACAAGTTACAAATAATGTAGATGAAAATGAACAATCACAAAATTATACAATGTAATGACGAAAATGAAACCGCTCACACATAGTCCTTTTGATATTATTTAAAAAATGTTTGAATTGTTCAAATTGCATAAAGTTTTGGTTTTAAATTCACTAAAATCACTACAAGTCCCATAATGCCTCATTGTGGCAGACATGGTTACAAATAGTAATAGCAAAAAGGGACTCACTGACCGTGAAAAAAGCCAGTGAGGCTGAAACGCGTTGGCTGAGTTGGTGTTTGGTTTGGTATGAATAAATAATACCATAAGCAACCTGATCTGGAGTGCCGCGTCATTTGTGGAGTAATATATATATATATATATATATATATATATATATATATATATATATATATATATATATCGCAGAAGCTGGCGTGTAACGAACCGGTGAGTCGGCTGACTCGTGCCGGTTGGCGTGCTACGTTTGCAGAGCGGGACTCGGAGAATCTTGGTAAAAATAGCAGGTGAAAAGGTGGTAATCGGCAGCAGTTTTGTTCACGAACCGCTTTCAAATAGCGGTTCGTATATACATTCATAAGTCAGGTCAAGGGTGCCGCGAAATGGAGGAAGCGTTTGCTTTAAGAGAGAGAACAGCTGAAAATATGTTTGCTAATTTACCGGCAGTTGATAATCCTCCTTCAAGGACTGAAGCAGCAACATCTATGCCAGGGGATGTCAAAAGCTTGGCGAAATCTTTGGAGAAACATCACCGAAGTGAATTGATTAAGTGGTGGGAGATTAAATCTCTAGAAAAATACCACGAAGCAGGGCGGGTGCCGCGAGGATTGCGCATTATGTTGGTGCCCAGCTTCGACAATCCCAAACCACTGTTATTGAAAGAATGGGCGGAAAATATTTTAGACGCTTCTATGCGCCTGGTCTGTTTATTAATCAGACATGCTAAAGTGGATCGTGAGGAGGATTTAACAGAAATTTCCAAGCTATCAGAGGAACTTGAGTCAATAACCACCCCGGAAAATAAAAATACAGTGGAAAAACTGTTGAAAGAAATTATGGACAGAAAAAATAAACTGGAGGATACCATCAAAACCAGAAAAATATGGAAGTTTGCCCGTGACAAGAACGACTATGAGAGAGGGCAAGTGTTCACATTTGCACGCAAGTATGACTCTGTAAAAAAACACAGGGCTCTCATGCGACCTAATCCACTATCATCATGCACTAATGAGTTGGACCAACCCCCAACCACAAGCAGGCAAGAACTAAGTTCGAACACTAGCCTAACAACAAGTGGTCAAGATTCAGATTCGGGAAGTATGTCCGGTATGTCCAGCTCTTCGATGACATCATTTGGGCCTGTGTCCTATGCGGATGAACTGGATTTTATAAGGGAACAAAGACTACAGTCCCTTCGTTCGAGGGGCACGCAACAACAACAAGGCAAGCCAGGAACAAACGGCGGAAACAACGGCGCAAATGCTTAAAGCACAACTGGCAGAGGACGCCAGAAAAAGAATTGGCAGAGATGAATTCAGGTAACGTTAACAAAACAATTGTAAATCTCACTGATATCACTTTAAACACTGCCGAGCAACAATTGTTAACATTGGGCCTCAGTTTCTGCCCAGAGAGTAATTTTGGTTTTGTACGGACAAGGGTGGATATGTATAAATTTATACGCAAATTGAAACTGCGAAAGTTCTTCATGTTAAAAAATCAGGGCGGTAACTCGAACAAAGACAATACCCTGAAACCTAGAGTATCGACAGGTCTTACAGCAGGCACTATTCCTACTCTAGCAACATTACATACTTTAATGGATGATAGTACTGGAACTCTGGGATCACAACAGGTCGCTCAGATTGAGGGGATAGATATTTCCCTAACAGGAAAAAGCCCGTTCAAACCGCCATCCACTTTTGTGCCCATCATGCCAAGAGATGCTTTAGACATATTTCATGAAAGGATTACTGATTAATTGAAATCTCTATACCGGAATGTCTGTAGATCAAAACCTAAATACACTGGTCAATCTAAGGAGTATTTCCAACTTTAAAAAAATTGAAGGACAATAATAAGGTGGTTATTAACATTGCAGACAAAGGAGGCAATATTGTCCTGTGGGACAAAGAGTTATACAGGACTGAAGCTTTCAGACAACTGGAAGATACAGAGTGTTATGAACGCAGTGATGGAATTTCAGTACGTAAGATCAATACTGATTATAAGAATGATCTATCCAAATGGTTAAGGGAAGGTTTAATTACTAAGGAGGAACACAAGTTTTTATACAATGAGTACTCAGTGTTACCCTTATTCTACCTGATCCCTAAGGTTCACAAAGGACTGACCCCACTGCAAGGGAGACCCATTATCTCTGCTATTAATAGCTGTTTTGAGAATACTTCCAAATATATTGACTATTATCTGCAGGACTTTGTCATAGCTTTACCTACATATCTAAAAGACTCCAGGGACTTTTTAAATAAACTGAATACTGTGAAGTGGACTGATGACATGATGTTTGTGACGTTGGATATAACAGCATTGTATACATGCATCAGGCATGAAGACGGATTGAGAGCAGTCAAATACTATCTCGATCAGAGGGATATAGGAATGTATCAACATAACAAAATGATTGTTGAAATGATTCGCACATGCTTGATGAACAATGTGTTTTTGTTTGATGCAAAAGTGTATAGACAGAAGAGAGGAGTGGCTATGGGGGCATGCTTCTCCCCCAGCTATGCATGTTTACATGTAGGCTGGTGGGAGGAGCATGTCCTCAGAAGACACCACAAGGCAATATTTGATACCCATATTGCTCATATGTGGAGGTATATAGACGATGTTTTTATTGTATGGAAAGGCGATTCTGATCAGGCGAAGGAATTTGTAGAAAGTATCAATAATAATGATCTTAATTTAGCCTTTACCAGTCACATAAATAGTACTCTTGCAAACTTTTTAGACATTGATGTTGCAATTCAGAACAATGTCATTACAACTAGTCTGTACCAAAAACCCACAGCTGGCAATACGCTATTGCATGCATCTAGTTTTCACCCACGTCACACCATAGAAAGTCTCCCGTATGGAGAACTTCTCAGAATCAGGAGGGCTTGTAGTACTGATGAAGCATGGAAAAATTCACAGGAGATTGCTATAGCTAGACTATCAGCACGTGGTTATGGAGTTGGTAAAATCAAAGTGGCGTTAAGAAAAGTTAATCAACAAGATAGACGCCACTTATTACAACCATTGATCACTGCACAAAATAGTGAAACTGAGTTAATCACAGTTGCATGTACAGATAGGGCTAGCAAAATTGACAACTCTGAATGTAGGTTTATCACCACATACAGCAAGCAATCACAAGCCATAAGGAAAATCATAAACACCCAGTGGCCCATCGTCCTAACCGATGGGGTCCTAAAGGGAGTCTTGCCTGTAAAGCCTAGTATCACCTATCGCAAGGCATATTCTATGAGATCAGACTTGGTTAAAAATAGTCCAGAATTGCTCAATAAAGACAAATGGTACTCCACTAAGAAGGGTTTCTATAAATGTAGCAGTTGCAGAGCTTGTAAATTCGGTTCTAACACAAAAACATATAAAACTGCCTTTTCTGATGAGTTGTTTGAGATCAAAGGAAATTTCAACTGTAAAACGGAATATGCAGTATATGTTTTAAACTGGGTATGTGGTCTCCGCTATGTGGGAAGCACAAAACTTCCAGTGCAAGCACGTATTTTACAACATCTGCAAGCCACAGTGAATTCAGATCAAACATATCCTGTTGCTAGACACGTCAAATCCGAACATGGAAATAATTTAAATGTACTTTCTTATTTTGTGATTGACAGTGTCCCCATCAATAAAAGAGGAGGCAACAGAGATAAAGCTCTGCGTCAACTGGAAACACGCTATATTATAGAACTCGATACAAAGAGCCCTCAAGGTCTGAATATGTGTGAGGACATGTATCATTATCTCTGAGCGAACATGGACCAAGCGAGTATTTGGGGGAACTTTATGAGAACATTTCGGTATAATGATGTATAATATTCAGTTGAATGTTTAGGGGAATTAAAGTAGCTGTTTTTATGTCTTTAATGCAATCAGTCGATAGTTATATGTACCATCATGGAATGTGTGGTTTTTTACTATTTATTGACGTTTGTTTTTGCACAGACATAATTTGCACTGATAAGAATTTCCCCTAATCAGCTATTCTATATTAAGTATGTCATTAATTTCTTCAAATTGACCGGTTATCTTTGCATTATTGTAAGAATAATATATTCAGCAAATGCTGATTCTCTCTCGAATGAAAGATATCAGATGTTCCCGGCTGGGAAAATTTTAGAATTTATTACAAATGCACTTTATTCACGTTCTGCACTTTTTAGCACATAAGCACTTTTTGAATATTATGGTTATAATACATAAGTATCGCACATGTGGCAAAATAGCTGGACTACAAAAATTGTTTACATTAGATAAATCTGTTATGATATAAATATTAATGCATTTAAGCAGGTATTATATACTAGTTTTCATTGCAATGGAATGTTATGTTTTTAACATTGAGCATAATATTCATTGTTTTAGAAATTAATTTTTGGATTATTTTCTTAAAATCCAAAATATATTGCAATGTTTATTATCTATAATGCACAAAATTCGGGTTTGTAGAGTGAATGCATTTAAGCAGATATTATCTACCACGTTGTGAGTATTTACCAAGGTGAAATCAACCATGAGTAAGTCTGTCCTTCATATCCATTGCTATGCAAGATGGCCATGTGATCCATTACGAAAAGTGCGGTGATTGGTAATGGTTTATTTAAAATGTATGCACTGAGAAACGCTTTTATCTGGTGAGCAAGGCAACAGGATCGCCGAAACGCGTCGGATCGCGGCACCTTTGACACTGCAATGATTTAAAAATAAAAAGAAACTTTGCTGCACAGTTTACCGGATTGGTGTCCGTTTCTCTTCCTGGGAGTGCTATTTGTGCGGTGCATCTGGGGAGCGTTAAGCGTATATATATATATATATATATATATATATATATATATATATATATATATATATATATATATATATATATATATATATATATATATATATGTAAATATATATATATATATATATATTCCATACAAAGAATTGGCGCGGCACACTTCTTGGTGGTTGATTTATTTCAAATCGCGAGCAAAACTCCTACGCGTTTCGAACCCTAGTCCTTGTTCACGGCAGTGTTTTACAAGTGTCCCTTTTCAGTTTCACTATTTATCCAATTACATCCAAATGTTTATTGTGGTGCATTCTGGGCCATGTAGTGAGTGTTTCAACAAACTTTATTGTGCGGTTTTGTTTGCGCGCTTTGATGTTAAGGTGGTGATAGTATCTATCAGCGGGGTTAGAGATATATTACTTCGCACGCAGCGCTTATCTAATGTTAGATGGCGTAGCCATGAACGGTTTGCCAATGACGAGGAAGCATTTCCATTGGCTGTGTGAGTACTCTAATGACTTAGTGTCCGATCATATTTCTAGGGCTGAGTGCCCTTGGCCCCCGCTGTGCACATTCCCCCATCTGGACTAATTATCTGTATATGTTTGTGTGGCCCTTGGTCAGGTGTAACACTTTCTACTGCAGTTTCCCCCCAAAATGTCAGTTTGCTTCAGTTCTTTCTTTATTTTCAGTCCATTCTGTTCGGAGGACGGTCTTATTGGTATGTCCCTGTTCTTACTCTTTTTGTCTTATCTTCTCATAAGTGGACATACATCTCTTCATCCCCATTCAAACCTAATGGTAGTTTGGTTTTAAATCTCATTATAAGCTTCGATTCCAATCTTCTGAGCTTCTGCATGTGATTCCCACCTCGTTCATGTTGTGGGATAGGTGCCAAGCCTGAATATTTGATGTCTTGCCATGTTTTCCCTTGATGGATCCTGATGTTTTTGGCCATGGCATATGTTTGATCCCCATTTTGGATCGCACTAATGTGCTCCAATATCCGCTTCTTTAGGGGACATATCGTGCTGCCGATATATTGTTTCTTTGTATGGTATAATTATGAGACACTGTCCTGGTCTCAACGCGGGCACCGACTGAAAGCGCTCGCCCTGTGACGGGACAAATTGAGTGTGTATATATATATATATATATAGATATAGAGATATATATATATATATATAGATATATAGATAGATAGATAGATATGTCTGTGTGTTTAAAGAGGCTTCGTTTCCCGGGGTCCCCCATCCTTGCAGGGCTGGCTCTGTACACAGGGACGAAGAAACCTGTAATTTGGGTCTTAGCCAGGAAATAACATTAGGGCCCGCCTCCAACTTGTTTTAAAAGTAAAGACATTTATTCCGTCAGCATCGCAGCACTGTTGCAGCCACCCTCTCTTCCTTACGCGTTTCAGCATTCAACTGCCTTGATCACAGGTGAGTGGCATATATCTTCCCAGTGGTCACGTGGCCGATACTCGCAACTACAGGCCCCAGGATGCACTGCATATGTGTATTCCATGGTCTGATATATTGCACAATTCCATTTTGCTCAAATATTGTTTTTTCATGCAAATGTCACAATTTAAAAGTCATTTTTTCTCAGTGCATACTGTCAAAATTAATATCAGCATAGTGCCATATGCTGCTGTGCTTAGCAATTCGGAAAATGAGCAGGTCATGCCCCTCCATTAAATGTTTAAAAAGGCTTCATTTTCCGGGGGCCCCGACCCTGCTCATTTTCTGCACCAGCCAAAGGATTTCGGTGGCTTGAAGGCAATGCGGTAATGTGAAAGGAAGATGACGAAGGTGTAGTCCTCCATCTGGCAACTCCACATTTGAGGGAATTACTAAGCACACCAGCATGATATGACTCCTTGCTGATATTAATTTTGACAGGCAGTTGAATGCTGAAACGCGTAAGGAAGAGAGGGTGGCTGCAACAATGCTGCAATGCTGATGGAATAAATGTCTTTACTTTTAAAAGAAGTCGGAGTTGGGCTCTAATATATATATACATACATATATATCTTCCTGATTTTCGCCTCCAGCACACAGGACTCTGATCCAAAGAGACGATGCAGACCCAAATTCGTGCAAATATTCCTTTATTTCTTTATTCGCCCAAACACCTCCGCCATGACGCGTTTCGGTCCCACTCGGACCTTGATCACATGACACATCACATGGGCATAACACCACTATTTAAAGTGACAGTGCAATTGTAAAAAGTGCTGGACATGGATGAAAGACTCTGTTCCTGCTTTAATGCAGTTGTACCTGTAACATCCAGGTCTGTACCTTTTTCTTGGCCATACCTCTAACCTCCTGTGCAAATATTGCTGTTTAAATACATATTAAGATACCAACTGTGCTTGTATCTCGTGCAAAATCACATTTCAAGTAAACATTGACAATAAATATCCACTTCATCAAATTTAAGCATCAATAAATAATTATATAATTAAGTAATTGATTTCATTAATATTGATAAAACCACTTCGAAATACAGTTTTAATTTAAAAGGAACCTTAAAAAATATCGGCATGATTAAAAAATCTATGCTGTGTGAAAAAGGTCCTAAAAAAAGTTTTTCTAAGGGAAGGGTATGGTTTGCATGAAAAAGTGGTGAGTCACATCCGTGACCAGCACCTGTGGAGGGTTAGAGATAGCCTCTGCAATAAGCAAGTACAATATAGCTGTTAGCTCTTGAATACAGCCCTAGTGGGCAGACTACTATACATCCATGACACTGACATATAATTCAACAATATAGTGACTGCCCTAAACCCCAAGAAAATTGTGACAAAGATAAATAAACATAGTAAAATACAGTGTAATATACTTAAAATCAATTTATTATTCTTGCTGCCAAAGACTTATTCCTAACAGACGGACACCAGA
This sequence comes from Lissotriton helveticus, assembly GCF_964261635.1. Taxonomy (NCBI): domain Eukaryota; kingdom Metazoa; phylum Chordata; class Amphibia; order Caudata; family Salamandridae; genus Lissotriton; species Lissotriton helveticus. The sequence goes on from NC_136057.1 coordinate 1,611,163,591, forward strand.
AGATATTTACTGTTTTAACCTCGTTTGAAACCTCATATGTTGATTTACAAAAACGTATAAAAATCCTCTGTTGAATTTAACCCATTAGGGCTCTTGGTATCCATCTCAAGGATATATTTTGTTTCCAACCTCCTCAATTTGGCATTTCTGTCTCCACCACGTCTCAGGGGTAAAATGCAATCAATGATGTAAAATTTCAACAAGTCGGGGTTTTTTGCATGTACTGCGGAGAAGTGCCGAGCCACGGGGTATGAATCATCCCCATTTTTAATGGCCCGTAGGTGTTGGAGAATTCTCTTGTGACACTGGGGTCTAGTACTCCCTACGTATTTCAAACCGCAAGGGCACTCTAATACGTAAACTGTATATTCTGATTTACATGTAAGCTTTTTGTCTATTTTCCTAGGTGTACTATGGAATGGGCTATGGTACTCTGTCTTGTTGATGCCCTGCTTACATGCCATACATATATATATATATATATTACCTACTGGCGGTCGCCAGTAGGTATATATAGTTAGGATTTTTTCTCTATGGGATTTTTGAAAATTCTATGTCTAATAACTTTGGCGTTTGTGGACGGAATTGGCTGAAATGTTCAGGAAAATGGAACATTTTGTTTCTGAGCAGCCACTAATAATTTGGGGGGGGTTCGTTAAGGGGGGGCTGAGAAAAAAGGGGGGTCCCAAAACGTGTTTTTCCCATGTTAATTTCCATAGGGCGGTTGGCCTCACTTTTAGCCCGAACGGCTGAATGGATTTGCACGAAACTTGGCAAAATTGTAGGGACTGGTAGCCCGATGTGCCTTTGCTAGGTCTCAATATATGTGATCCAGTGGATTTTGAGAAATTAACGTTCAAAAAAAGATATATATCTGTAAGCGCGCTCCGGGCAGCGCTCCGGTTCGCGTACTTGACGCGTAACGGAACTTCGCGTAGCGAAGCTGATTGGCTCTCCGGTGTCTGTCAACATTCTAAACAGTCCGGAGCGGCCGCCATCTTGTCTCTCGGTAGGATCGAGAGACAAGAGGAGGCCAAAACAAAGGGGGAAATGACCATAAGGGGGCATAGTAGATCCTCCCTGACCCCCTAGGTTTGATGTGGAGGCTTTAAAAATAAAAAATAAAATTGTTTTTTGCGTGGGTAGCGCCCGGTTCGCAAACCGGGAAGCGCTCTGGGGAGCGTACTATAAGGAAAAAAGAATGATAGACTTTTCAAATATTGTATGTTAATTGATTGTTTGTTTTGTTGATTTTTTTTTATTTCTTTATTTTTTAAGCAATTATTTATTATTGTGATTGTGTTTCAAAATTTAATAAAATGTCTAACATTTCACAGTCTGCAATGTCGTTATTTTCATTGAACATAGCTTGTAATGTTTGAGTGTGTAAAATGTCCTCATTTTCAAGGAGGGCATCTACTGATTCCACACATTGCAGTAGTTCTTGGTCCCAAGTTTCATCCATAAATTCAATCTCATTTGGATCAATGATTTCTGGGTTGGACTCTGGAAGGACAATTTCAAATGAAATTTTTTGTTCGCTTTCCATTTTGCCTGAAATTTGCATAAAAAAAATATATATTAGTAGAGGTAGGGCACTGTTGGGATTAATTTTAGATAGGCAGTTTTTAACAGTGAATTTATCTTTGGGCAGTGTATAGTATCAGAGTGGAAGTAGGAATATAAAAAAGTGTATGTGATTTAATGTGAGTAAATTCATAATTATACAAGAGAAGCCTAACTCCATCCATAACTATAACAGAGAAGTCTATCTAAATTTATAAGTACTACAGAGGGATAGTATATAACTAACAGAAAAAGTTTACCATATTAACTTAAAGTGCACAATATACTTCAGTTTTTAAAATAACAACTTACCTTTAAAAAGAATTTGAAGTTATTAATGAAAATCCTATTGAAATGTACACCAGGAAGTAGTAGTCAAAATGGCTGTGTTTCCTTCTCTTCCTTTATATATATTCGGGTACATAACCAATCAAATGTCAGGTAAAAAAAATAGAAAATGAAAGTAACATTTTAATTGGTTGTCAATTCCAACACTTCAGATGTGTTTTGTGAAGTAATTTACCTCAGGGTATTTAGAGAGGTCTACAGGCTAAATGGCTAAATGGAATTCCAACCAAATTTGTGAAAATGGTAGGGATTGGTATGTAGTATGAGCAAATCTATATTTGGTGAAAGTGTGTCAAGGGTTTCTTCTGTAAATTACTTTCCCACCTTTTTTAATGGAGCGCTTCCCGGGGAGCACCCCGGTACGCGAACTGGCGAGCGCCCCGGTACGCGAACCAGCAGCGTTACGGGAGTCCACCATTTTGTGTTTCAGTCGAATTAAGATACAAGATGGAGGGCAAATAATGTTCAGAATGGGTAGAAGGGGGTATGGTAGACGTATCTTGACCCCCTAGGTTTTCTGAGGGTGGCTGAGGAGGCCCATATGTGCGGGAAAAAACATTTTTTAAAGAAATTTCGCGCGGTTAGCTTCCGGTTCGCGTACCGGGTAGCGCTCCGGGGAGCGTACTTTGTTGAAAATTAGTGAAAAAAGTTAGAGTAAAATAATAATTGTGAGTGATCAGATGTAGGGTAGCTCTGAGAAGAGCTTTTGGGTTTATGGTACATTTAGGTACTTATAAGTAGGTACCAATGCACAGTCTTAAATTCAGAATGAAAACTCTGTTCCCTTCATCTGAGAAGTGAACTCCATCTCCTCTGTAGATATCTTGCATGTAGTAACGCAAGTTATTGTTGTACATGGAGCCCATTCCATGGTCTCTCATGTAAGCTGAAACAGATTTGTTTATATGCTTCCTCGACTTCTCAATTTGTGGACAAAATTGGTTCGACCACCTCCATTTCTGTCTTTGGCATATATTTGAATATACTAAGGCAGTTTGAGGAAAAAGTGCCATTAATTGCTCAAAGGTGTCCTTTAAAAGCATTTCCAGACCTACTCCAGTCAAAGTGCCCAAATCATTACCTCCACAGTGCACAATTAACAGGTCAGGTTTTGGCAAATGCATAAAGGTTTTCACCAATGGTATCAATGGGTGACATTTTAATCCTCTGTGGCCAAACCACTTAATTTCCACATCTTGTAAATTGAGGTTAGGTAAATTTCTGTTCTCAGCATACCTTTGAGCCCAGTAGATGTAACTATGTCCAACAATCCAGACAGAAAACATGGTGAGAGGAGGTTCTGCTGCAGTCAGATGAAGTGTGGCAATGAAATGGCAGTTGAAAAAATAAGAGTTTAAAATGAAAAAAAATGTGGAGTTTCTGTGTTAATGAAGCAGTAACAGTGATTGGTGGATTTTGATTGCTGAAAACAGAAAGTTAGGGTGCATGGATGAGTTCTTTGAAAGATGTAATTTGAATGGTCAAGCAAAAATCATTTAATGAAAGATTGCACTGGATACGCAGGTGCACTGAGAGTTCAGAGTTCAATTGAAACATTGTTGTGTGAACTTGCAAACACCAGAGGTTTTCCAGGAGGTGGTTGCTATGCAAAAAAGGCAGAGAGGGCAGAGGGGGGAAGGATTTTGATTTGAAAAAAGTGAGGGAAGAGTTTTGATTGGGTGACATGAGAGATATGTGTGATGAATTACAGCATTTCTGTGCTTTCTATAGCTGCAGCCTCTGGAGTGCATACCCTTTGTTCTGCTGAAGACAAATTGGTGTATTTCTGAGACTGTTTTGAAACTCATAAAGTATTTGCTAAGGTGAGAAAAGATTTATTTAATTTAGATAGAGAATAGTATGCTTTAAGGAGAAAATTATGAAGAAAGTTGTGTTTTTAATATGTTGCTTTGTCTCAAGTGTTTTACAAATAGATTTTGTTTCTTTGAGAAATTGTAATTGGAGATAATGTGAAGTATTAGTACTGACAGGGTGTTTTTGTACATAGGAGCTGTGCAGTGTTTTCAAATTATGACTTGAAAATCGTTTTTGAGGAAAAGGAATGCTTTTAAAATTTATGACAAGGAAATAATGGTGTCTGCTTCTTTATAAGGCATTTGAGTGTCTCTGATGTTATTTTTCCCATTTTAATTTAAGACCTTTCTCCGTGGGGCAAGTTCCTTGTAAATATGCTCCCACCTGTGCTTGGCAAATTTAGATTTTGATTCTTTGAGTTACATAGCCATGTTAAAAGTGAGCCAAAAATGGTGCAAGGGCAATCAAAAAACGCTTTCATGTGTCTTAAGGACATTTTAAGTCATTTCCCCATGAATGTAGGTATACAATTGATTTATATGTTGTGTTTAAAAACGTTTTTTGAAATCAATTACATTTCTGGATATGTACTGCTAGAGCTTCATAGGTTGTTTGGGGCATATTTATAAGGCATTTGAGTGTCTCTGATGTTATTTTTCCAATTTTAAATTAAAAAACCTTTCTCTGTGGGGAAAGTTCCTTGTAAATATGCTCCCACCTGTGCTTGGCAAATTTAGATTTTGATTCTTTGAGTTACATAGCCATGTTAAAAGTGAGCCAAAAATGGTGCAAGGGCAATCAAAAAACGCTTTCATGTGTCTTAAGGACATTTTAAGTCATTTCCCCATGAATGTAGGTATACAATTGATTTATATGTTGTGTTTAAAAACGTTTTTTGAAATCAATTACATTTCTGGATATGTACTGCTAGAGCTTCATAGGTTGTTTGGGGCATATTTATAAGGCATTTGAGTGTCTCTGATGTTATTTTTCCCATTTTAATTTAAGACCTTTCCCCGTGGTGCAAATTCCTTGTAAATATGCTCGGACCTGTGCTTGGCAAATTTAGATTTTGATTCTTTGAGTTACATAGCCATGTTAAAAGTGACCCAAAAATGGTGCAAAGGCTTTAAAAAAACACTTTCATCACCTGTGTTTTCTAAGTTTACGAATGACATTGTGCAGATGAAGTTTAGGTCTGTCCACGGACACAAAAGAGGTCTGGCCTTTGTTCAAGAGTGAAGTGGACATGACTTACTTCATTGGTAGGCCTTCACATGTATTATCTCCTCTGTATTCTTCAACAAGCGTGAATTTGATCTGCAACCCTGAGTAGGCCTCACCTTAAACAAACCTCTGGATAGGCCACACCTTATCGTCATCCTGAATTAATCATTTAAAATGCTAGGGACAGATTTATGATAGGTGTATGCCTCTTTTGCGCCACTGTGCGTCACTTTTGTGACGCAGTGGCGGTGCAAAAGATTTGCTATGAGGCGACAAAATTACAAATTGATGCATCTAGACAGATGTGTCATGCTGTAAAAAACCCGTGCCACATGAAACCGATGCAGCAGTGATGCGAAAGATGCACCATGTTGCAAGACAGGCCTCACTTCATCTCCAACAAGATAAGAAGCTGAGTCTTCTGTAAATGTGAAAATTGTTGTATACACTGCTCAACTTCTGTGTACTTTTTGATATGTTAGACTCCATCTACACTATGAGATACCTAAGCAAAGGAAACACAGGTGATGTAATTTTAAAATGAGGAAAAGAAACTCCACATTTTTCAATTACATCACCTGTGTTTCTTAAGTTTACAAATGACATTGTGCAGATGAGGTTTAGCTCTGTCCACGGACACAAAAGAGGTCTGGCCTTTGTTCAAGAGTGAAGTGGACATGACTTACTTCATTGGTAGGCCTTCTCATGTATTATCTCCTCTGTATTCTTCAACAAGCGTAAATTTGATCTGCAACCCTGAGTAGGCCTCACCTTAAACAAACCTCTGGATAGGCCACACCTTATCGTCATCCTGAATTAATCATTTAAAATGCTAGGGACAGATTTATGATAGGTGTATGCCTCTTTTGCGCCACTGTGCGTCACTTTTGTGACGCAGTGGCAGTGCAAAAGATTTGCTATGAGGCGACAAAATTACAAATTGATGCATCTAGGCAGATGTGTCATGCTGTAAAAAACCCGTGCCACATGAAACCGATGCAGCAGTGATGCGAAAGATGCACCATGTTGCAAGACAGGCCTCACTTCATCTCCAACAAGATAAGAAGCTGAGTCTTCTATAAATGTGAAAATTGTTGTATACACTGCTCAACTTCTGTGTACTCTTTGATATGCTAGACTCCATCTGCACTATGAGGTACCTAAGCAAAGGAAACACAGGTGATGTGATTGTGAAATGAGGAAAAGAAACTCCACATTTTTCAATTACATCACCAGTGTTTCCTAAGTTTACGAATGACATTGTGCAGATGAAGTTTAGCTCTGTCCACGGACACAAAAGAGGTCTGGCCTTTGTTCAAGAGTGAAGTGGACATGACTTACTTCATTGGTAGGCTTTCACATGTATTATTTCCTCTGTATTCTTCAACAAGCATAAATTTGATCTGCAACCCTGAGTAGGCCTCACCTTAAACAAACCTTTGGAGAGGCCACACCTTATCGTCATCCTGAATTAATCATTTAAAATGTTAGGGACAGATTTATGATAGGTGTATGCCTCTTTTGCGCCACTGTGCGTCACTTTTGTGATGCAGTGGCGGTGCAAAAGATTTGCTATGAGGCGACAAAATTACAAATTGATGCATGTAGGCAGATGTGTCATGCTGTAAAAAACCCGTGCCACATGAAACCGATGCAGCAGTGATGCGAAAGATGCACCATGTTGCAAGACAGGCCTCACTTCATCTCCAACAAGATAAGAAGCTGAGTCTTCTGTAAATGTGAAAATTGTTGTATACACTGCTCAACTTCTGTGTACTCTTTGATATGCTAGACTCCATCTGCACTATGAGATACCTAAGCAAAGGAAACACAGGTGATGTGATTGTGAAATGAGGAAAAGAAACTCCACATTTTTCAATTACATCACCAGTGTTTCCTAAGTTTACGAATGACATTGTGCAGATGAAGTTTAGCTCTGTCCACGGACACAAAAGAGGTCTGGCCTTTGTTCAAGAGTGAAGTGGACATGACTTACTTCATTGGTAGGCTTTCACATGTATTATCTCCTCTGTATTCTTCAACAAGCGTAAATTTGATCTGCAACCCTGAGTAGGCCTCACCTTAAACAAACCTTTGGAGAGGCCACACCTTATCGTCATCCTGAATTAATCATTTAAAATGTTAGGGACAGATTTATGATAGGTGTATGCCTCTTTTGCGCCACTGTGCATCACTTTTGTGATGCAGTGGCAGTGCAAAAGATTTGCTATGAGGCGACAAAATTACAAATTGATGCATCTAGGCAGATGTGTCATGCTGTAAAAAACCCGTGCCACATGAAACCGATGCAGCAGTGATGCAAAAGATGCACCATGTTGCAAGATAGGCCTCACTTCATCTCCAACAAGATAAGAAGCTGAGTCTTCTGTAAATGTCAAAATTGTTGTATACACTGCTCAACTTCTGTGTACTCTTTGATATGCTAGAGTCCATCTGCACTATGAGATACCTAAGCAAAGGAAACACAGGTGATGTGATTGTGAAATGAGGAAAAGAAACTCCACATTTTTCAATTACATCACCAGTGTTTCCTAAGTTTACAAATGACATTGTGCAGATGAAGTTTAGCTCTGTCCACGGACACAAAAGAGGTCTGGCCTTTGTTCAAGAGTGAAGTGGACATGACTTACTTCATTGGTAGGCTTTCACATGTATTATCTCCTCTGTATTCTTCGACAAGCGTAAATTTGATCTGCAACCCTGAGTAGGCCTCACCTTAAACAAACCTTTGGAGAGGCCACACCTTATCGTCATCCTGAATTAATCATTTAAAATGTTAGGGACAGATTTATGATAGGTGTATGCCTCTTTTGCGCCACTGTGCGTCACTTTTGTGATGCAGTGGCGGTGCAAAAGATTTGCTATGAGGCGACAAAATTACAAATTGATGCATCTAGGCAGATGTGTCATGCTGTAAAAAACCCGTGCCACATGAAACCGATGCAGTAGTGATGCAAAAGATGCACCATGTTGCAAGACAGGCCTCACTTCATCTCCAACAAGATAAGAAGCTGAGTCTTCTGTAAATGTCAAAATTGTTGTATACACTGCTCAACTTCTGTGTACTCTTTGATATGCTAGAGTCCATCTGCACTATGAGATACCTAAGCAAAGGAAACACAGGTGATGTGATTGTGAAATGAGGAAAAGAAACTCCACATTTTTCAATTACATCACCTGTGTTTCCTAAGTTTACGAATGACATTGTGCAGATGAGGTTTAGGTCTGTCCACGGACACAGAAGAGGTCTGGCCTTTGTTCAAGAGTGAAGTGGACATGACTTACTTCATTGGTAGGTCTTCACATGTATTATCTCGTCTATACTCTTCAACAAGCGTAAATTTAATCTGCAACCTTGAGTAGGCCTCACCTTAAAGAAACCTCTGGATAGCCCACACCTTAATGTCATCCTGAATCAATCATTTAACATGTTAGGGACAGATTTATGATAGGTGTATGACTCTTTTGCGCCACTGTGCGTCACTTTTGTGACGCAGCGGAGGTGCAAAAGATTAGCTATGTGGTGACATATTTACAACTTGATGCATCTAGGTAGTGTGTCATGCTGTAAAGTCCCGTGCCACATGAAACCGATGCAGCAGTGATGTAAAACATGCACCATGTTGCAAGACAGGCCTCATTTCATCTCCAACAAGATAAGAAGCTGAATCTTCTGTAAATGTCAAAATTGTTGTATACACTGCTCAGCTTATGTGTACTCTTTCATATGCTAGAGTCCATCTGCACTATGAGATACCTAAGCAAAGGAAACACAGGTGATGTGATTGTGAAATGAGGAAAAGAAACTCCACATTTTTCAATTACATCACCAGTGTTTCCTAAGTTTACGAATGACATTGTGCAGATGAAGTTTAGCTCTGTCCACGGACACAAAAGAGGTCTGGCCTTTGTTCAAGAGTGAAGTGGACATGACTTACTTCATTGGTAGGTCTTCACATGTATTATCTCCTCTGTACTCTTCAACAAGCGTAAATTTAATCTGCAACCCTGAGTAGGCCTCACCTTAAAGAAACCTCTGGATAGGCCACACCTTAATGTCATCCTGGATCAATCATTTAACATGTTAGGGACAGATTTATGATAGGTGTATGTCTCTTTTGCGTCACTGTGCGTCACTTTTGTGACGCAGCGGCGGTGAAAAAGATTTGCTATGTGGCGACATATTTACAACTTGATGCATCTAGGCAGATGTGTCATGCTGTAAAGTCCTGTGCCACATGAAACCTGCGTCAGTTTTCTTATAGGTGTTTTGTTACAAGGTATGCATTAATTTGCATGAAAGCCCTGTAAAACTAACACAGTGAAATTTAGAAGATTTCACTGAGTCAGCTTTATAGCATTGCTGAATCAAATCCTTACGCCTGTTTGAAACAGGCATAAGAAGTGATGCACCATGCAATGTGAGGGTTCCTCCTGTGCATTGCAGTAGACATGTCACGCTTATGACGTGATTCCTGCAATGTGCTGCTTTTGCGGCACAGATGCGTGACGCATCTGTGCTGTTTTTGCTCAATGGTGCTCCACATTGTAAATGCGGCACACTATGGGTGGCAGAGCAGCGGTGCACATTAACTGGTGCATCCGTGGGGATGCGCCACTTAGCATAAATCTGCCCCTGTACATTTAAGTATGAGCAGGGGACACAGAGTCGGTGAGGCTTATCCAATGTTAAGAAGAGATGAGTCCTGTTCACTGAAAACTTGGACATAGGCCTCACCTCCTCAGCATCGCTGGACATGGCTAAATAATAGCTGCAAAATGTTACTCTTGTTAAACAATTTTACTATTATAATCTCTGAGATTTGTCTCTTACTCTGCAACATCTCATTGTTGATATCTTTCTTTAAAGATAACGACAACATCAACATGAGCGGCAATCAGCAATCAGTTGATCTTGACCTCATCATTGAACTCGTAATTGAAACGTCAGTGGAAGTAGATCCCTTGGATGATTTAAATCCTGAGGATGAAGAAGAACATGATGAGGATGCAGATTTGTCAGAATTGTATGACATAGGGTGGGAAGCTGACCTGCTTGAGCCTATGGAACTATAAACATTTATTTTTAAAATTTACAATAAATGAAAAGTAAAAATGTAAACTGTTTAATTTTAAATTAAACATACCTTCAAAAACAGGTTATGTGTAGTGTCTTCAATAAAATATTAAAATATGCTCATAAAATTAGATCAGATTCACATATAAAACAGGACAGGTAAATGAAGAAGAATTCCATTTCTTTTCTGCTATTTCTGTATTCTAAATTTGCCAAAGCACTAAAAAATATTCTATGTAAAAATGTCAAATAGTGTGTTAAGTTTTTGATGACTGTTATTGATTTACTGTTTGGTAATAGTGGTTAATAACATTTTTTATTATATTTTACCACAGATTCAACTGCAGATCATTTCAAGATTTGAGAATGCCAACCAAGGATAGACTTAGAAAGGCTGCAAAACGTCAAAGACAGCAGGTCCATGAAATAATGCAGCAGTCCTCTACAAAAAAAACTTGTCAAGTCACCAAGAAAGCACCGGGTAAGAGCACGAAAACATTCATAAGAAACATTTGTAGAAAAAAAAGTAGTACTACAGAAAATGTTTTAGTCCAGAAAAAGAGAAGCAATTTAAACGGAAAGGAAAGGCCAATCAAAAATGTTACTGCTAGAGCAAGAGATAACTCTGTGCATGATAGTAGAAGGAAACAACAGTTTAGGGACATTCGTAGACGAATGTTCCGCAACAGGATAATTGGCAATTTGTTAAAAAATATTAAGAAAGGTCAACAGAAAGTGGTTTTTTATAAGAGAAAAAAAAAATTGAGAAAGTTATTGATCAGGCATTTGAAAGGCAAAGGTTATTTATTTTGATAATCAATAGAATTAGGAAGCTAAACAAGGCAATTTATGATTTCAAAAGAAATAGTAGATGGAAGAGAATAGTTAATCGTAGTAATTTTTGTGAAGTTTTTTCCGGAGAATGGATGCATAGTTCAAGTTGTGAGGCAATTTTTAATGAGGAGAGTTATTTCCAGGATAATGATTTGGTGCATGCAGTTGACACCACTGGTCGAGCTTATGAAGTGAAAGATGGTTGTCCAGTTGAAAAAGAAAAACTTGTGACAACAGAGACAGAAGAGGTGTTAGGTAATGAGGTTTTAGGAAGACGTCCTAAGGGTCCTGTGTACACCTGGAAGTGTAGTAGTATTTGCAGTGTGCGACAGGATTCCATCAATTTGCTTTGTGATTTTGTACGGACATTTAATAAGAAAAGTTTGAAGCAGAAAATGAAGTTGTTGCAAGAATTAGATCCTTGCAGAGTGAGAGAAGTGACAGGTTTGCATGGTCATTCACTGGCTTGTCTTTCCAGGAGAGTATGCCAGAGTGTTTTTCATCATTTCAGGATGCTAGCAGTGCATCATAACAAAGTGAGGTAATTAGTTAGAATGTTGTATTATGCTAAGAGTCCAGCAATTATGCTTAAACAATTATGCGCTGCTCTTTTGCATGGTTCTGAAATAGATGTGAAGAATATTTGTGAAGAAATTGAGTTTTGTTACTTTGGAAGTAAAGAGGAGAATGTTGAAATTGACCAAGAAGAAGAGGGTAATGTGGAAGATAGTGTACAGGTTTCCAGCACAGATAATTTTCAGAGGGAAATTGCGACGTTTCAGGTGAAATCAAGTGAGAGGCCTAATTTCACTTGTGTGTGTTGTCGACGCACTTATTATAAGAATCAGACTAAGTTAGTGGATTTATATGCAAAAAGTGAAAGGGAAAATAATAGTGAATGGAAGGATTTCACAACATACTTGATGGTAGAAAATTGTTTTGATTTGGGATCGGATCAACGTGTGTGTACTTATTGTTGTAACAAATTAAATCAAAACCAGATGCCTGCTAGAGCAGTTCATAATAATCTGGAATTGGTTGAGATTCCTTCTGAATTGAAGGATTTAAATACTTATGAATCTATTTTGATTCAAAGTATCCATCCCTTTCAGGCTATTGTAAGAATGGAGCCAAAGACAGGGAAATTGCCTCCATCAGATTTACAGAGAGGATTAAAGGGAAGAGTTGTTTATTTGCCTCTAGATTTGAAGAAAAACATTAACACAATTGGAGTAGAAAAAGTGGAAGAGGAACCTCTGGTTATCTTAGTTAATGGGGTTCCGACAAAGAATAAGAAAATATGGCAAGATTTAGTGGATGTTAGGAAAGTCAAAAAGGCAACATTGTATTTGAAAAAAAATAATAAGTACTATAAGAATGTATATGTTGCAGAAGAGGAAGTAAGTGAGGAAGAGGATAGCGATTTGTGTGCTGGTCAAATTGAGAAAGTAGAACCCTCTACTAGTGAAGAAATATATGAACATTATAGTGTTCATCCTTTGCATTCCAAGGAAGTCATGGGGAATGCTATTGAGTTGTTTCAAATGAAACAAGCCAAAGGGAGTCCCATTAGTGTTTGGGAGGAAAGTTTGGAAGCTCGGTGTTTCCCACAGCTTTTTCCAACAGGTCAGGGAGGAAGATATGATGAGCGACCTCATCAAATTCCTGCTTCTGAATACCTGACTTTGCGATTGTATGCAGGAGATGCTAGGTTTCGACAATGTATTCCCTATTTGTTTCATCTCCTGTTTGAAAGCGATCTGTCTGGACTGTCATATGCAGTGAACCACATCTTGAAAAGTGGTATACACATGCAAAACATCTCGGCAAGTGACTTTATGGATAAAGTCAATGTCCAAGACAGTATTTTGGATTGTCACCTGATTAATCTCATGGCGTGTCAGTGTGGTACTAATGAGTACTGGTACCGTCGTCATGGTGATTTAAAATGTATGCTGAGGAACTTAGGAACTCCCACATGGTTCTTCACTCTGAGCTGTGCCGAGTATGGCTGGGAAGACTTACTTGCATTTCTACGAGAGGCAAATGGAAACATTGAAAACATCGAATTCAAGACACCCGGAGAACTGTGCTCTTTGGATCCAGTCAATGTATGCAGGTACTTCAATCATAGATTTGAAGCTATGATGTCTTTCATCATGAATAAGAAGAATCCACCTCTTGGAGAGGTGTTGGATTTCTTCTGGAGAAAGGAGTACCAAGCAAGAGGTGCTCCTCATATACATATGCTGCTGTGGATCAAGGATGCACCTAAATTTGGAACGGATCCAGAAGACTCAGTGATGAGTTTCATACAACAGTATTCTACGTGTGCTGTTCCAAACGCAAAGGAGAAGAAAAGCCTAAGAGAAAAAGTTCTACGTTTCCAAAGCCATCGTTGTGGAAAGTACTGTCGTCGTAAATTCCGAAACAAGGACAAGTTCTACACCAAATGTCGTTTCGGCTTTCCACGACCGGTGATTTCTAAAGGAAGAGTAAACAGTTTGATGTCTTCGCTGCGACATAATGTGATGAAGAAATCACCTAAAAACACATACAATTTGAAGAGGAACGAAGAGTCCAAGTACATCAACGACTACAACCCAGTGATTTTGTCCATGTAGAATGCTAACAAGGATATACAGTTTGTGGCTGATAACTGTATGGCTGTGGCTCGGTATGTGACATCTTACATCACCAAAAAAGAAAAGACAGAATTGAAGGATATGTGGGAGGACATTTCCCATGAAAAGAGCCTCAGTAAGAAGTTGTACAGTTTCAGTCTGAAGATGTTGTCGCATCGAGAAATCGGAGCTTATGAATGTTCTGACCGGTTGTCTTCAGCAAGTCTCTATGCCAAATCTAGGAGTATCGTTTGGGCGAGTCTTGGTCTTGCTGCAACGCGTAATCGAGTTCTGAAACCTGTGCGGGAAATTGAGTATTTGGCGGAAAAGGAGCCAAACAGTACCGACATTTTGAAGACCAACATGTTGGATACATATTATCCAAATCGAAGCAGTCACCTCGAGAATGTTTGTCTGTATGAGGTTCTACAAAATTACATATTCAAGAGGAACATCAAAGAAGATACTGAGAAAGGAGTGTATGCTGTAATTGGAAGTGAGGGATGTCTGGTCAAGCAAAGAAAATGCCACTTGGTAAACCATCGAAAATTGAGTGGCGAATCTCCTGAAAAAAAGGAGTTTTTCTATTTAGCACTTTTGCAACTTTTCAAGCCTTGGCGTGCAGAAGAGGAACTGCTTGGAGATTTCCTCTGTTACGAAGACTCTTTCACTGCCGCCAAGGAGACCATAGAATGTCCTGCTTTTCCCAAATATCTAGAAATGTTGAATGCGGAAATCGAGCAGGAAGCAACGATTGCAGCCGAGATTGCCAGAGACAGTTCTCAGGACAGTCAGAGTTCTGTTTCATTGAGTCAGGATCCACTAGGAGGACCTGTTATCGAAAATGAAGCTGCCACTGCCATGAATGAAGTGGAAAGAGCCATGGCACATGCTCAGGAGGATGCGGTTAACTTAGAAGACTTGGAAAGACAACTCAACGTTGAGCAGAGGAAAATATATGACGAAGTTACCAAGCAAATTGATCATGGATTAAGTCATGAGAAGAAAGAGTGCTCATGTACGTCGTTGAAGCCTGTCCGACTGTACGTGAGTGGAGAAGCGGGAACTGGAAAAAGTTTTCTGATTAAAGCAATTGCATCTTATCTGCAGAAAAGGACTGAATCACCGCTGTCTTGTGTTGTTACCGCTCCAACTGGGCTGGCAGCACATAACATTAAAGGGATTACTTTACATCATTTACTGATGCTGCCAGTGGAGCATGACAACAAATTACAATATCACAAGCTATCTGGAGATGCTTGTTGTGAAGTTTCAAGAGTCTTGAGGAAAATGAAACTTCTTATCATTGACGAAGTAAGCATGGTTTCCAATGTCATGCTTGCCTTTGTGCATTTGAGAATGCAAGAAGTTCTCAAAACAGAGTATGATGTGTTATTTGGTGGCAAACACATCATTGTTTTCGGAGATCTTCTGCAGCTGACACCAGTGAAAGGACAACCTGTGTTCAAAATGCTCACGCATGAAGATACCAGGAAGTGCCTAGGGAGCATTGGCAACGTCAATATATGGTTAAACTTCAATTATGCTGAACTGCATGAAAATATGCGTCAGGCGAAGGATGAAGTTTACAAGAATATTCTACAAGATGTTAGAATTGGAAAAGTGACCGAGCATGGGAAAGAAGCTTTACATGCACGATTACTGTCAAATTTATATCCAGAACAAGATGTTGTGCCTGAGAATATTTTTCAGAAAATTACTGAGAAGAAATCTGGAATATGTTTGATGCCAACTCTTGCAGAATGTGCCATCTTCAACAACAAAATGTTGCATTTAGAAAACCAAGAGATTGTGAAACTGGAAGCTATTGACAGAGTAGAGCATATGGGATCAACAATTATTTTGTCTGAGAATTTGAAAACAAAATTGGATTCATTAGAGAAGACTATATCTAAAACTGCAGGTTTTGAAAAGACTCTGAATGTGTGCTTAAACTGCCATATAATTTTAAGAAGGAATTTACATGTTGAAAGAGGTCTGGTAAATGGATCAATGGGTAATGTTGTTGATTTTGTGAAATACAGAAATAGAGATGGAATTGAATTTTTTAAAATTAAATTTGATGGCATTGAGGAAGTACAGCTAATTGGTCGTTGTTCTGCTAGATTTTTGCTTGTAAAAGACTTATATGTTCGCCGTAAGCAGTTTCCTGTTTGCTTGGCATATGCGGTGACAATCCATAAATCGCAAGGTTTAAGTGTAGACAGTGCATTGGTGAATATTGGCAGTTCTGTGTTCAAGGAGGGTATGGCATATGTGGCATTGTCACGAGTTAGAACTTTATCGGGATTGTACTTGATTGAGTGTGATGTCACAAACATTTGTGCGGATCTAGATTGTGTTAAGGAATACAATAGGTTAAGAAGAGAGTATGCGCCACATTTGCCTCAATATCCTTTGTTTGAGAAACGTGTGGTAGGCCGGAAACGAAGAAATGTGACCAATACTAGGAAGGTTGTAGCAAAAAGACGAAAAGTCGATGAACCTGAAATTATAAGCAGAAACAAAAAGGATTCTGTTGAAGATGTTGTTGGTTTTCAATTTGAAAACAGTTCTGGTGTCAACTGCTATGCTAATGTAGTGGTTAATGTTTTGTTTTCTCTAGAAAATGTAAAAGAAGAGATTGTGGTCAATTCTGATCAAAGATTTTGCAGTTTGTTAAATTCTGTGTTAGAGAAATGTAGCACTGATAGAACAAAAATAGAAAGTGTGTCTGAAATTCGAAATCTGTTAGACAGATGTTCAGGTCAAACACAATTCTCTCAAAATATTCAGCAAGATTGTCAGGAGTTTTTAATGTATATGCTTGATGTATTGCATGCTGAAGGTGTAGATGTAGATCACCTGTTTGGGCTTTCTTATCAATGGCAGCCTGACTGCGAGAACTGTAGGGTATCAAGTACTGCTCGTGTAGACTCAGAAAGATTTATATATTTAACTTTGCCAGACAGTAAATCAGTCTCCTTTAATAAGCTAGTAAAAGCAGCTGATCACAACATGGAATGTAGCCAATGTAAATCTGAAATGATGTCATCATTATTTATACGAACATATGGCCAGTATGTCATATTAATGTTCCAACGATGTAGGCCTGATGGAACAAAATTGACAACTTTAATTAAAAATTTTGTGGCTTCACAGTTGTCAATATCAGGAAGGACTTTTGTAACTGCAGCAATTATATATCATGACGGTCCTTCAATAACATCAGGACATTACACAGCTTATTTAAAGTCTAGAAATGGCTGGTCATTCTGCAACGATTCTGTTTTAATTTTCAAAAAAAAATTGCCGTATGACCTTAAAAATTCTTACCTGGTGTTTTTAAAACCAAACTTTTAGGGAAAGAATCTCGGGATGTGCTCTGAGGAATTTCAAGAGGTTCTAATGGCTCCTACACGATTTGGCCTTGAGGATAAGTGTAGTACAGAGACATAACTTCTTACCATAACAGTTGACGTCATGGAAAAATAACTGCACTTTGAATGAGTTCAGAAAAACTGTTTCTTTTTATAAGCTAATTCAAGCAGCCAATCAAAACATGAAGTAGAGGGAATGTAAGTCTGCAATGCTGTCTACTGTTTTATATTGCTTTGTGATTAAAACTGATGTAGAGAATTAAATAATTGTAGTAGTCATAGAGGTAGTGTAAGTCTGCTTCATAGTAAGCAGTATCAGTGTCATAGGACATGTAGAACATGAGTGAGCAAGAAGGGTAAGATATTACTAGTCCAGGATTGTGAAAATGATCTTCAACATTTTAATTCTGAAAGTTGCGGAATTACAAAATGACGGGATTGGCTTACAAGAATTCCAAGAGTTATAAATGGCTCTTACATGATTTGGCCTTGTGGAAACGTGTGGTAGAGAGCGAGAAGTCATTTATTGTATGTAACATATTTTTCAAAACGATGGAGGTTTTCTTTCAGAAAGTGGCGGGCTGAAAATAATAACAGCACAACAGAGTGTAAGCTGTTCATAGGACATCCTTCGACGTCATGGAAAGTAAGTTAATTTTAAGGAGTTCTGAATTCTGATTTGTTATGTTGTATGGGTTTTTTTAAACACAATCATTTTGATTGTGTTTTTTTTTCCCCGCTGTTATATGATGAATACCTTCAAGTCACTGTTTTTAGTGAAATTTGATACATTCTGAGAACAGCAAAAATAAACCATTTAACATGTATAATTAATTCTGTACTGTTTGTATTTATGATGTACATTTAGAACTGTGTAGGAGGCATGGAGAAGGCGAGGCTTCTGTAAGTGTCAAAGTTGTTGCATACAGTGCTCACATTCTACGTAGTCTTTCATATAATAGACTACATTTCCACAATGAGATACCTAAGCAAAGGAAACACAGGTGATATGATTGTGGAATGAGCAAAAAAAATTGCACGTTTTTCTATTATATTACCTGTGTTTCCTAACATTACACATCACATTGTGTAGATGAGGTTTAGGCCTGTTCCAGGAGACAGAGGAGGTCTGACATTTGTTAAAGAGTGCAGTGGGCATGACTCACTTCGTTGGTAGGCCTGCACATGTATTATCTCCTCTGTATTCTTCAACAAACCTAAATTTCATCTGCAACCCTGAGTAGGACTTACCTGAAACAAATCTGTGGATAGGTTACACCTTATCGCCATCTTGAAACAATCATT
The DNA here is from genome assembly GCF_964261635.1 of Lissotriton helveticus. Taxonomy (NCBI): domain Eukaryota; kingdom Metazoa; phylum Chordata; class Amphibia; order Caudata; family Salamandridae; genus Lissotriton; species Lissotriton helveticus. The sequence goes on from NC_136057.1 coordinate 1,611,181,788, forward strand.
TAAAATGTTAGGGTCAGATTTATGATGGCCGTGTGCCTCTTTTGCGCCGCTGTGGGTCACTTTTGTGTAAAAGATGCACCATGTTGCAAGATAGGTTTCAGTTCATCTCCAGCAAGATACCATCCGTTTAAAATGTATATAATTAGCACTGTGTAGGGGGCATGCAGAAGCTGAAGCTTTTGTAAGTGTCAAAGTTGTTGCATGCAGTGCTGCACTTCTGGGTACTGTTTCATATACTGGACTACATCTGCACAATGAGATACCTAAGCAAAGGAAACACAAGTGATGTGATTGTAAAATGAGCAAAAGAAATTGCACGTTTTTCAATTACATCACCTGTGTTTCCTAAGTTTACGAATGACATTGTGCAGATGAAGTTTAGGTCTGTCCACGGACACAGAAGAGGTCTGGCCTTTGTTCAAGAGTGAAGTGGACATGACTTACTTCATTGGTAGGCTTTCACATGTATTATCTCCTCTGTACTCTTCAACAAGCGTAAATTTGATCTGCAACCCTGAGTAGGCCTCACCTTAAACAAACCTCTGGAGAGGCCACACCTTATCGTCATCCTGAATTAATCATTTAAAATGTTAGGGACAGATTTATGATAGGTGTATGCCTCTTTTGCGCCACTGTGCGTCACTTTTGTGACACATTGGCGGTGGAAAAGATTTGCTATGAGGCGACAAAATTACAAATTGATGCATCTAGGCAGATGTGTCATGCTGTAAAAAACCCGTGCCACATGAAACCGATGCAGCAGTGATGCGAAAGATGCACCATGTTGCAAGACAGGCCTCATTTCATCTCCAACAAGATAAGAAGCTGAGTCTTCTGTAAATGTCAAAATTGTTGTATAAACTGCTCAACTTCTGTGTACTCTTTGATATGCTAGACTCCATCTGCACTATGAGATACCTAAGCAAAGGCAACACAGGTGATGTGATTGTGAAATGAGGAAAAGAAACTCCACATTTTTCAATTACATCACCTGTGTTTCCTAAGTTTACGAATGACATTGTGCAGATGAAGTTTAGGTCTGTCCACGGACACAGAAGAGGTCTGGCCTTTGTTCAAGAGTGAAGTGGACATGATTTACTTCATTGGTAGGCCTTCACATGTATTATCTCCTGTGTATTCTTCAACAAGCGTAAATTTGATCTGCAACCCTGAGTAGGCCTCACCTCAAACAAACCTCTGGATAGGCCACACCTTATCGTCATCCTGAATTAATCATTTCAAATGTTAGGGACAGATTTATGATAGGTGTATGCCTCTTTTGCGCCACTGTGCGTCACTTTTGTGACGCAGTGGCGGTGGAAAAGATTTGCTATGAGGCGACAAAATTACAAATTGATGCATCTAGGCAGATATATCAAGCTGTAAAAAACCCGTGCCACATGAAACCGATGCAGCAGTGATGCAAAAGATGCACCATGTTGCAAGATAGGCCTCACTTCATCTGCATCAAGATACTGTTAGTTTAAAATGTATATTTTTAGGACTGTGTAGGGGCATGGAGAAGCAGAGGCTTCTGTAAGTGTCAAAGTTGTTGAAAAACTGTTTGTCCTTCAATCTTTTCCCTTGTCTTTTCTAATTTTTAAAAACATGTTTTAATATTTTTCAAATGTTTGTTCTCTCTTTCACAGATTGAAAGTATAAAAATAACAAGTGACTAACTTAACGACAATTATAAGGTAAATGTTTTGTACTCTTTTCGTTACATTTCTATCACATTCACCTACTATTAGTTCCACAGCTTCATTTCTTTAACCCTCAGTTTCCTGCCTTTGCTACTTCCCTCATTCCTTTCTCTATTACCTACTTACTCTATTCCTTCCACTCCTTTTCTCAGTCCCTCTCTTCTCATAGTTCCTCACTCTTGTTCACTCACTCCATCTCTATTACTCTTAGTGTCTTTGACTGATCACTCTTTCACTATTTGTTCATTATGCTTTTTCTGTGTAGTTGAAGCACACTAAGGGGCATATTATGAACACAGCCAATAAAATTATTGCTGTTTTTATCGGCAGAAAACTGTTGCAAAAGTGGTTTTAGCGGCAGTTTTCTGCCGCAAAAGCGGCTTTAGCGACACATTTCTGCCGATAAAAGCTGCTAAACTTTTATTGCCTATGTTGATAATATGGCCCTATGTTATTTACATTTCTTTGCTGTTTCAATTATTCTTTTTCTGTTACTTCTTCTTTTCTGCTTTCTGTTTTTTCTCTCTGTTATTCCACATGTTTTAATCTTATTTTGAACATTCACTCATATTCTCTAAGAAACTCTTCTTTGTTATTCTTCTACTCTCCTTTTTTTCTTTCACTTCCTTATCTATTTTGTTTTTCACAATTATATCCTCTTCCCTCTTTTCTTCGGTAAATAAATCTATTAAACAGTATCTCTGGTTTACACCCTATAGCTGTCTTTGTTTTAACATTACTCTCTGTTTACTTCCCTTATACTTACTCTTCTTTTATTTTTTTTTATTTTTTTGGGTTCGCTCCCGGTTCGCGTACCGGCGAGCGAACCAGGAAGCGAACCAAAAGAAATACAGCTTGCCAGAGTGCTAAACATTCTAGGAATTTTTTTTGAAAGGGGAGGTAGTTCTGAAAAGAACTTTTTTTTAATGTTTTTGTTGTTTTATATTTTCTTTTTATTTTTCTGAACATTTTTTGTTTTTTTTGTATTTTTTGAACAGTTTTATGTTTTTTTTGTTTTTTTTGGAGGGGAAACAACAAAAAACAGGCATTGGAAAGGGCTCAACAGGAGCAAAAAAAAAATTTACTTTCTGGGGCGTTTAGAGCACTTGTGGTTTTCAAATGCTCTGTTGATTAAGTTAATGCTCATATTGGCACATGACAGTAATGTACCGCAATATAAACAGGTAATCTTCATATGGACAAAGTTGTCCTGAATGTTTGGCACGGTTTTCCGTGCCTCTGGCCCTGACAAAGATACCTGTGTTGATGTCCTGGCCACAGGAGTTGGAGGATTGTCCTGAAGGTCACGCATCTCTGCCCGGCTGTAGTTTAGTGGATGCCACCTCAGCATGTGACGGTGCATGGTATAGTTGCCGAAGCTATACTTCTTTAAGGTGCCTCTAGATAAGTCCTCTTTACATATCAGGCACGTCACATATCGAGCATTAACTTTCTTCTGCCCTTCAGGGATTGAAAAAAACTGCCAAATGAAACTAGTTTTCCGATGAGAAACCCGGGGCTGCTCTTCTAAAAACTGTGGTCCCTGTGTCTCCTCTTCCTCTTGTTCATCCTCTTCCTCCTCTGTGTTGCTAATGAACTGTGGAGGTGGTCCTCTCTTCCCATGAGGAGGTGGTGGTGGTGGTGGGGGTGCACCAGCTGAAGCTACCAATGAAGCCATTGCTCAGTGATCACAAAGGGTCTTCCTCTCACAAAGATGAAAGTCAGAGTGAGGAAAGAAGGAGGGGTTTTCATCATTTTGGAAAAAAATAGGTCTAAACCAATGAAAAGTGTTATTTTTAGATCACATGACCTAGCCTTACATCATTAGGAAACCAAAAGTGAGATGAACCAATGAAAAGTTTTATTAACAAGTCACATGACCTGTTACGCTTATGTTACGCGCTGCGGAACGCGCCCCGGATCGCTTCCGGGGAGCTGTGCTTCGCGCCTCGGTTCGCGCTCCGGAGCACTTCCGGGTGCGCTAACGCGGCGCGTCATAAGACGCATTACGCGGCAACGCGATACGTCGCGCTTTCGTGACGCGCCCCGGATTGCTTCCGGGGAGCTGCGCTTCGCGCCTCGGTTCGCGCTCCGGAGCACTTCCGGGTGCGCTAACGCGGCGCGTCATAACACGCATTACGCGACAACGTGATACGTCGCGCTTCCGCGACGCGTCACGATGTTGATTTCTAACGCGGCAGTTGCGCAAACGGAACGTTTACTGGTTCGCGGACCGGGTCGCGGCACCAAATTAAGCTAACGGGAAGCTTCCCGGTTCGCGAACCGGGAGCGAACCAAAACATAATAATATAAAAAAATATTAATAAACATATAAAATAAATTTTTTGATTTAAAGAAAAATACATTTTACAGCTATAGATATTAGCTTTTAAAAAAACAATGAAATTCACTGAAAAAACCATAGGTTATAGACCATATATAGTTAGGAATTAGCATTTACAAAACCTTGAAAATTCACTGAAAAAACCATAGGTTATAGACCATATATAGTTAGGAATTAGCATTTAAAAAACCTTTTTTTACTCACACAAAACCATTGAAATTCCATATATAGTTAGTTGCACTAACTATATATCGCGCACCCGCAATCCACTGCTGATCATGTCACATATTACATCATTCATGACATGGTCAGTGACATCACTGATGACATCACTGATGACATCTCAAATGACATCACTGATGACATCACTGATGACATCTCAAATGACATCACTGATGACATCACTGATGACATCTCATTTGACATTACTGATCACATCACTGATGACATCATTCATGTGATAATACAATGAACTTCTTTAGACTCTAATATAACCTTAGATACACTCAGTGTAAACAGACACTCAGAGACTGTCACTCATCCATGAAGTTACACACACACCTAGTCAGTCATGCAAAGAATCAATCACACCTCCATTTTCTCAACTATACAGTTATACACACCTTACTTATTCAAACACATACTAACACATATTTACTCTCTTATACAATCCCGGATACAAGTTCACAATGATCCATACAGCCACTCACACATTCACTGGCTCTTATGCACAGTTATTTATATATGTCAACTCTCACATGTACTGTGTTTTACATATGTACTTACTTTGACATGTAGCACTGAGATATCCATTCACTCACCAATACACTCATGCACACAGTCAACCGCCCATACAGCTGTTTCCACATGCACTTTTGAACCCATACATCTAGTGAATCAACTGCTCACACATCTATGCACAGAGTCATACACCTCCCAGACATCCACACATACACACTCAGTCTCCCATACAAATACATGGGCAACCAATCAATAACCCATATAGTTACTCATATAGCTACTGATCAACACATGCAGCAGTTTACAGAACAAAAGATATAATGATGCAGAAATTAAGACAGTTTAGTCACTAACCCATGCACTCAGTGAGACACATTTAATCACTCACTCATACAGTCAGTCATGCACCTACTAAATCCTTCATCCGGACACTTATAAATCCACTCATTCTTCAATATGTAAGACATATTTTAACTTTACAGAAACATACAGTCACTGGATGTTGTCATCAGTGATGTCATCAGTGATGTCATTTGAGATGTCATCAGTGATGTCATCAGTGATGTCATTTGAGATGTCATCAGTGATATATATATTTTTAACATGGAATAAAAGCCTTTTTCCTGAGTTTCACCGGGTGTCAGTGTGCCTTCCCTCAAGAAAAAGAGAGGCGTTGCGTGGATGTTTTGCGCGGTGAGCTCCGGTCCCGCTGCACTGACCCGCCCTTCAGAGTCTGAGGCTCATCCACTGGAGCACTTTTGTGTGAATTTAATTGTTCAATGAGCCCGGCCTGCCTAGCCATCTCAAGGATCAAACACAGAGACTGCAGAGACGGTCGAGATGAAAATCGGGAGGTGAGCAGGCATGGGAGGCGAGATGGATTTTTCCGCTTGCTGGTGAAAAGCGCAAGATTAATGCTACATGAAAAAATACGCAATACAGAAAAGCTTTAAAAAAACGAACTGCATTTACAAACTGTCTTCATTCATGACGCAAGAGCAGTCAGTATGCATTCAGGAACTAATAAAGTTTTGGCACGCTGCTGTCTGACTGAAGAAAAAAACGGACTCACCTGTTTGTAATCTGCACTCTGGAAAACAACTTAAACCGCAGTGCTAACCTATGCGGCCAGTCAAAGGCAGAGACTTTTACCCGGGATCAAGCCTCGCAGGAGGAGAAACGCGTTGGGTGTTCTTTACCTGTGCAATTTTTAACATGGAATAAAAGCCTTTTTCCTGAGTTTCACCGGGTGTCAGTGTGCCTTCCCTCAAGAAAAAGAGAGGCGTTGTGTGGATGTTTTGCGCGGTGAGCTCCGGTCCCGCTGCACTGACCCGCCCTTCAGAGTCTGAGGCTCATCCACTGGAGCACTTTTGTGTGAATTTAATTGTTCAATGAGCCCGGCCTGCCTAGCTATCTCAAGGATCAAACACAGAGACTGCAGAGACGGTCGAGATGAAAATCGGGAGGTGAGCAGGCATGGGAGGCGAGATGGATTTTTCCGCTTGCTGGTGAAAAGCGCAAGATTAATGCTACATGAAAAAATACGCAATACAGAAAAGCTTTAAAAAAACGAACTGCATTTACAAACTGTCTTCATTCATGACGCAAGAGCAGTCAGTATGCATTCAGGAACTAATAAAGTTTTGGCATGCTGCTGTCTGACTGAAGAAAAAAACGGACTCACCTGTTTGTAATCTGCACTCTGGAAAACAACTTAAACCGCAGTGCTAACCTATGCGGCCAGTCAAAGGCAGAGACTTTTACCCGGGATCAAGCCTCGCAGGAGGAGAAACGCGTTGGGTGTTCTTTACCTGTGCAATTTTTAACATGGAATAAAAGCCTTTTTCCTGAGTTTCACCGGGTGTCAGTGTGCCTTCCCTCAAGAAAAAGAGAGGCGTTGTGTGGATGTTTTGCGCGGTGAGCTCCGGTCCCGCTGCACTGACCCGCCCTTCAGAGTCTGAGGCTCATCCACTGGAGCACTTTTGTGTGAATTTAATTGTTCAATGAGCCCGGCCTGCCTAGCTATCTCAAGGATCAAACACAGAGACTGCAGAGACGGTCGAGATGAAAATCGGGAGGTGAGCAGGCATGGGAGGCGAGATAGATTTTTCCGCTTGCTGGTGAAAAGCGCAAGATTAATGCTACATGAAAAAATACGCAATACAGAAAAGCTTTAAAAAAACGAACTGCATTTACAAACTGTCTTCATTCATGACGCAAGAGCAGTCAGTATGCATTCAGGAACTAATAAAGTTTTGGCACGCTGCTGTCTGACTGAAGAAAAAAACGGACTCACCTGTTTGTAATCTGCACTCTGGAAAACAACTTAAACCGCAGTGCTAACCTATGCGGCCAGTCAAAGGCAGAGACTTTTACCCGTGATCAAGCCTCGCAGGAGGAGAAACGCGTTGGGTGTTCTTTACCTGTGCAATTTTTAACATGGAATAAAAGCCTTTTTCCTGAGTTTCACCGGGTGTCAGTGTGCCTTCCCTCAAGAAAAAGAGAGGCGTTGTGTGGATGTTTTGCGCGGTGAGCTCCGGTCCCGCTGCACTGACCCGCCCTTCAGAGTCTGAGGCTCATCCACTGGAGCACTTTTGTGTGAATATATATATATATATATATTCATATATATTTATATATTACCTACTGGCGGTAGCCAGTAGGAAGTTATAGTTAGGACCTAGTTTCCATAGGAAATTCGCAACATTCTATTGGGAATAACTTTGGCGTTGATGGACGGAATTAGGTGAATTTCTCCAAGACAATGGCCAGCTCCGCTCCGCTCCTTCCCTGAAAGTTTGGGGGGGATTCGTCAAGCGGGGGCCGAGATAAAAGGGGGGTCCCAAACGTGTTTTCCCCATGTTAATTTCCATAGGGCGGTTGGACTCACTTTTAGCCCGAACGGCTGAATGGGTTTCCACCAAACTTGGCAAAATTGTAGAGACTGGTAGCCAGATGTGCCTTTGCTATGTCTCAAGATATGTGCTCCAGTGGATTTTGAGTAATTTAGGTTCAAAAAAATATATATATCTATAAGCGCGCCCTGGTACGCATACCGGGGCGCGCACCAGCGTGCTACGCGAGTTCGCGAGCGGAAAGCTGATTGGCTTTCGGGTGTCTGTCAACATTCCAAACAGTCCGGAGCGGCCGCCATCTTGTGTCTCGGTAGGATCGAGACACAAGAGGTGGCAAAAACAAAGGGGGAAATGACCAAAAGGGGGCAGGGTAGACCCCCCTGACCCCCTAGGTTTTATGTGGGGGCCATAAAAGGGCCCCGCGGGGCAAAAAAAACATTTTTTTCGATTTACGCGGGGGGAGCGCCCGGTACACGCACCTGGGAGCGTACCGGGGAGCGTACCATGGAGAAAAAAGAATTACAGAGTTTTTAAAAAATTTAGCATTTTTTTATAAATTGGAGGTAGTTCTAAAAAGAACAGTTTTTTTATTCTTTTTGTTGTTTTATATTTTTTTATTTTTTTTACTTTTTTTGGCTTTTATGAACAATGTTATATTTTTTTGTAGTTTTTATGGGGACAAACAAAAAACAGGGAATTGTAAACGGCTCAACTGGAGCCAAAAAAAATCAGGAAAAAATTAAGGCTTCTTTCGGCAGTTGTGGTTGTCTCCAGCACGGTTGATGAGTTTGATGCTTTGCTCACCATAAGAAACTGTAGTCCCGCAAAATATACAAATTATTTTGTAATCTCCGAACTGGCGTTGTATATTTGGGACCATCTCCCTTGTCTCTGGACCCGATGGAGTGGATTGATTTGTTTTGTTTTGGAGGTGCTCGGAGAAGATTGGGGAGGGTTTTCTGGTCAGTTCTCTGACCTCTGCCGCAGCATAGTTGTTAGGGTGCCTGCGTTGCATGTGGCGAAGCATTGTATGGTTCCCAAATGAATATTTTTGGGCAGGGTTCCCCCTGGAAAGTACAGTGCCACAGATCAGACATGTCACCTTTGGCGCATTGACTTTCTTTTGGTCCTTTGGGATTTTAAAAAACTCCCACAAAAAGTGCTCCTTAGGTTTATAGGTGGTATCATCTTCAGGCAGGAAGTGCCTTCTCTCCTCCTCCTCCTCCTCCTCCTCCTCTTCTTCTTCACCACCAATGTGGTGTTGTGGTGGTCCTTGTGGTGGTGGTGGTGGTGGTGCAGATGCTCCTGCTGCTGCTGCTACTGTAGCCATTTCTCAATGAATAGAAACAGGTCTTCCTCACTCAAAGAACAAAGTGAGAATGAAGAAAAAAGGTGGGGGCTTTCATCATTTGGAAAACAAAACTGTTCTGAACCAATGAAAAGTGTTATTTTCAGGTCACATGACCCGGGCTTTCATCATTTGGAAACCAAAACTGTTCTGAACCAATGAAAAGTGTTATTTTCAGGTCACATGACCCGACGCGCTTACGCTACGCGCCCCGGTGCGCGCCCCCGGGCGCGTAGCGTAAGCGTGTCGGGGCGCGCCCAGGGGCGCTTACGCCGTGCGTCATAAGACGCATCACGCGGCTACGTGATACGTCACGATGATGTTTTCGTTCGCGGAAATAGCGCTAACGGGACGCTCACCGGGAGCGCACCAGGAAAAACATTTTTCTTTTTTAAAAAAGGGACAAATATACATAAAAAAATAGTATTACATAAATATACAATATAAAATTCATTATAAAAAATATTATATTTCATAGCTATAGAGATTTGCTATTAAAAAACCTTTGAAATTCACTGAAAAAAACATAGGTTTGAGGCCCTATATATAGTTAGGAATTAGCATTTACAAAACCTATGAAATTCACTGAAAAAACCATAGGTTTCACACCAGTTATAGTTAGGAATTAGCATTTAAAAAACCTATGAAATTCACTGAAAAAACCATAGGTTTCACACCAGTTATAGTTAGGAATTAGCATTTAAAAAACCTATTAAATTCACTGAAAAAACCATAGGTTTCACACCAGTTATAGTTAGCTGGAAATTTTACTGACATAAAACCATTGAAATTCCCACGTTATAGTTAGTTGGACTCACTATATCTCGCGCGCCCGCAATGCACTGCTGATGATGTCACATATTACATCATTCATGACATGGTTAGTGACATCACTGATGACATCACTGATGACATCTCAAATGACATCACTGATGACATCACCCTTGACATCTCAAATGACATAACTGATGACATCACTGATGACATCATCCATGTGATAATACAATACACCTCCTCACACTCTAATCTAACACATGATACACCTAGTGTTAAATACAAACTACCATTCCTGAAACCATTGACACAGTAAAACCACTTACCACATACGCACTCACTGATTTCTAGGTCTACACACACATCCACTCATTCACCCATACAATCTTTCATACATACAGTCACTCATCAATACAAGACCAACATATGCACTCATACACCTACACAGAGACACACACACTGCCACTCATCCATGGAGTTACTTATACACCTAGTCAGTCATGTAAAGAATCAATCACACTCCCATTTCCACAACTATACAGTTATACACACAAAACCTTGCTTATTTAAACATAGACTAACACATACTTACTGTCTTTTACAATCACTGATACAAGTACATATTGATAGATACAGTCACTTATGTAATCACAGGCTGTTATATATAGTCATTTATATATGACAACTCTCACATGCAGCAGCTAACACAACAACAAACATAATGATGTACACATTCAGACAGTTTAGTCACTAACCCATGCATTCACTAAGACACATTTAATCACTCACTCATACAGTCAGTCACACACCTACTAAATCCTTCATCCAGACACTCATACATACACTCACTCTTCAATATGTAAAACATATTTTAACTTTATAGAAACACACAGACACTGGATGATGTCATCAGTGATGTCATCAGTGATGTCAATTGAGATGTCATCAGTGATGTCATCAGTGATGTCATTTGAGATGTCATCAGTGATGTCATCAGTGATGTCATTTGAGATGTCATCAGTGATGTCATCAGTGATGTCACTAACCATGTCATGACTGATGTAATATGTGACATCATCAGCAGTGCATTGCGGGCGCGCGAGTTATAGTGAGTCCAACTAACTATAACGTGGGAATTTCAATGGTTTTATGTCAGCAAAATTTCCAGCTAACTATAACTGGTGTGCAACCTATGTTTTTTTCAGTGAATTACCTACTGGCGGTCGCCAGTAGGTATATATAGTTAGGATTTTTTCTCTATGGGATTTTTGAAAATTCTATGTCTAATAACTTTGGCGTTTGTGGACGGAATTGGCTGAAATTCTCAGGAAAATGGCACATTTTGTTTCTGAGCAGCCCCTGAAAATTGGGGGGGGGGGGTTCGTCCAGGGGGGGTCGAGAAAAAAGGGGGGTCCCAAAACATGTTTTTAACATTGAGTTTTCCATAGGGCGGTTGGCCTCACTTTTAGCCCGAACGGCTGAATGGATTTGCACGAAACTTGGCAAAATTGTAGGGACTGGTAGCCCGATGTGCCTTTTGTAGGTCTCAATATATGTGCTCCAGTGGATTTTGAGAAATTAACGTTTAAAAAAAGATATATATCTGTAACAGCGGACTGGGCAGCGGCCCAGGACGCGTACTTGTCGCGCAACGGAGCTTTGTGAAGCGAAGCTGATTGGTTCTCCGGCGTCTGTCAACATTCCAAACAGTCCGTAGCGGCCGCCATCTTGTCTCTCGGTAGGATCGAGAGACAAGAGGAGGTCAAAACAAAGGGGGAAATAACTATAAGGGGGCATAGTAGATCCTCGCTGACCCCCTAGGTTTGATGTGGAGGTTTTAAAAGGGCCCCGCGGGGCAAAAAAAAAAAATAATAATAATAATCGAACGGCTGAAGGGATTTGCACGAAACTTGGCAAAATATTAGGGACTGGTAGCCCGATGTGCCTTTGCTAGGTCTCAATATATGTGCTCCAGTGGATTTTAAGAAATTAACGTTCAAAAAAAGATATATATCTGTAACAGCGCTCCGCTTCGCGTAACGGAGGTTTGCGAAGCTGATTGGTCATTCTGTCACTGGGCTATAGTTGGGCTACATCTGGCTGATATTTGGGCTACATTTGTTTTTTTGTGTGTCTGGCGGCCATCTTTGGGCTACATTGGGCTACATTGGGCTACATTTGGGCTCCAACATATATATAGGCCAATGTAGCCCAATATATATTTTTCAAAGTTAATTTTCGTAAAAACCACTGGAGCATATATCTTGAGACATAGCAAAGGCACATCGGGCTACCAGTCCCTACAATTTTGCCAAGTTTCGTGGAAATCCATTCAGCCGTTCGAGCTAAAAGTGAGTCCAACCGCCCTATGGAAATGAAGGAAATGAATGGGTAATTTGTAATTAGCAAATAGCTCATCGCAAACTAGGAATGGTAAAGAATCGCTATTTATTCCTTAAAGTTCGCTATTTAGGAAATGCAAAAAACTTTGATGATACATATGGCGGTTCATCTCTAACAAGATAAGAAGCATAGGGATACATTTATGATGACTGGCGCATCACCAGGGATGTGTTAGTCATTCTGTGCCGCTGTTCCGTCACCTATGGTGTGCTGCATTTACAATGCGGCGCATCATGGGGCAAAAACAGCACAGATGCGTGATGTATCTGTGCCGTAAAGGTGGCGCATTGCTGGAGTTGTATCGCAAGTGTGATGAAGCTCCAGCAAGTGTCGGGGGTGCCCCTGTCGCAGGGTTTCTGTTCTCACACAGAACTGTGGACAGAGGATTGGAACCTCGGCGAATTAGGGTGTCTCAAAACTCACGTTAGTAATCAAAAACTCCTTAGCAAGCTAGGTACAGTGTCACATTGGATATAACAAACTCTCAATGTTTAGACAATCCAGAATATGAACTTATAGTACCTCAGGATACGTGGAACTCATGAACAGTCGGTCGTTATATATTTCTTAGAAACCAGAACATGGAGTTAAGAAGAACACATGTGTATTTGAAATGTTTATTTACTAATGCCGTCTTCACAGGCGTAGTATCTTAGATAATACAAGTACACATATTATCGGTAGCAAAATTACCAGCATAGTTACTAGTACATAAAAAGCGAATGGTGATAGTATGTTAACATGCTGTAAATGAATAAGAGTTAGCAACACTTATAAGCAGCCGCGGGCCGTGGAGGGAGTTACGGTGGGGCAGGGAGGCGGGGAGGGGGAGGGGCAAGGTAGAGAGGGCTCCACCCTGCTTCTCCCCCTCCCCGCCTCCCTGCCTCACCGTAACTCCCTCCACGGCCCGCGGCTGCTTATATCTCACCCTCCCTAATACACATATTATATTATTTGCTAAGAAGGTCTCTTTGTGTTGGTTTAGGGCGTGCCCATACTTTAGTGTCTTAGATTTGAAGGAATCACATCAGCATACACCAGCTCTCTCTTCATGTGAGCCGCATCAACTGTTGTGTATGTGTGTTCGGCAAAGCAATATAAAACCCGCCTCATGCCCAGAATTGGCAGAAGTTGCACTTATGTTATGAGTATGAAGTCGTGGAGATCAGACCTCATAACAATTCTGTATCGTGTTGTTCTTGAAACTTTAGCACTCGCTGTACAGATATAGTTTAACAAGCAAAGCAGATAGTAGAGCAATAACATATTATTCTCATGTAAACCACGATGAACTACTAGGTGGAAAGCTAAAGCAACAACTAAGTGTCGTGTGCAGAAGTTGCAAAAAAGGAAAAATGGCGTTTAAACCGGTAATGAGCCCATGCTAACTTAACACGGTGTAAAGATATCCAGGACCTAGATGACACCTCCCCATGATCCGGAAACGAACTGAATAAGATAATAGAAGTGCCATCTCATGAGAGCAGATTGCAAGTTTATATGTGGACGGTCCGCAAGGTAAAGCATTAAAAACTAGGAAAATTTAATGCTAAAGAAAAATAAAACAGCCAAGTACTTTATCGAGTCTTAAGCCAATAGGCAAGGTAAATAATAAAAACTTGACAAATAAGTCAATGAATTGTCAATGAAATGCTAGTACTCAGCATATCAAACATGAAAAAGGTCTATGACATAACTGTGTATGCAAAATAAGCTGCAACAGCCTCCAATAGGAAGTCACCGTCTTCATCCGAAAACAGTTCAGCCATCCAATTTAAAAGCGGAAAAGAACATACGTGCTCTCCCAGCACCGGATCCTCTATCACCATCAGAGGACAGCTCGGTGGGTTTTCAAGAAAGCTCTGTTCCAAGAAAGACTGTGCTGCCGCCAGTAAATTCCAGGGACCAAGTAGTCCATGCATCAATGCCACAGCCATAATCCTTTCGCCAGGACAAACCAACTCGTGAGTAATGATAGGAGTCATCAGCTGATTAAAGTCGACGTCAGGAGAAACCGGTCCGCAGAGACACAAATCAATGGCCCAATCGAAATCACAGGTCAGGCAGTGAAATACAGGCTGGACACAGGTGAAGTAGGAGAATCGAAAAGATAATCCATATGCCGTGCTTAATATCGCCAACGGCATTGTGCCATAATATTCTAGCATGCGATTGCGGAACAGTGTCAGCAGCTGCAGGGTGGGAGGTTGCATAGGAGGGACATCCATATTTAAAAATGTAAAAAAGCACAAGAGCGTCCGCTGGTAATGCAAGTAAAAATGCCAATCCACGAACCAGAGTGGAGAAAATAGAATGAAAGGAAGCAGGGATGAGTCCAAAGATTTTCTCAAATGAAGTCACGAGACCACTGGTAACAACTTTAAAAAAGTGCGCCAGGGACTTTGCGGAGGATGCGTTAAAGATAGTCGGAACCATCTTGCTGAATTTGAAAGGCAAATCTGAATTGAAAAGTGTGTGCACCTCTGTACGGGTGTTCGCTATGTGAAGCACGAAAGTTTCACGGGCCGAACTCAAGGCCACCTCTCTCTGAGACAAAAGAGCTCTTATTCTTGCCATGCCGTTGAAATCTGTCCCAAGGTTGGTATTTGTGGCCAGATTGAAAACTCCCTATGTTCATGTGTGGGAGGAAATAGAACATTTCTGCAGCAAATAACCCGTTCACTTACTGTTACGATAAAAGGAATACTTTTAATTAACTCAGAACAATCTTCATTATTGAGCATCAAATAACTACCATTTTCCAACAACTTGAACGTGGGGATGATAGCAGGAACTGGCGTGCCTTGCAACACGCAAGCCATATTTGGTCGGTGTTTGTTGCATGAACCGTGTAACTGTATGTGCCTACACATTAGTGAATGATCTGGCGTCTCAGTGCATTCCTCTCCATTCAGATAAACTTCTTGATCATCTTTGAAACATCTGTATGTGTATGGAAGCGACCAGACCTCATGAAGAAAAGCACTACCTAAAGGTTCATAACGACCTATTGGTATATATTTCATACAATTTGAAAACTTATATAAAGCAAAAGGCAGCGTTATTAAACCGTGGATAAGGCACGTTGCCAAAAAACCCGCAATCCTCTGCTGATGATGTCACTGAGCATGTCATGAATGATGTAATATGTGACATCATCAGCAGTGGATTACGGGTAATAGTATCTCTAGTTTACTCCCCTATAGCTGTCTTTCTTTTAACATAAGTGTCTGTTTCCTTCCCTTATACTTACTGTTTTTGGTTCGCTTCCGGTTCGCGTACCGGGGAGCGAACTGGGAAGCGAACTAAGAGAAATAGAGGTTGGCACAGTTCCAAATATTGTACCAATTTTTTAATAACGGGGAGGTAGTTCTGAAAAGAACTTTTTTTTTTATTTTTCAGAACATTTTTTTACTTTTTTTGAATTTTTCTGAACAGTTTTATATTTTTGGGGGTTTTTCTTGGAGGGGGCAATGAAAACGATTCATTGTAAAGGGCTCAACAGGAGCAACAAAACAAAAAAAAGAAGTATTTATTATTTTGGGCGTTTCGTACAAACTTGCATATGATAGTCAATAGCTCTGTTGATCAGAGTGATGCTTTTTTCTCCGTAGGAAATGAATCCATCGCAAAATACGCAGATGTGTTTTACATCACCAAATCTCATTTGTATATTTGGCACCATCTCCCTGCCCTCTGGTCCCGTTACTTCCGGTACAACAGATCTTCTGGCCATAATAGGGAGATTATCTAGGTCGTTCCGAAACTGTGCAGCACTGTAGTTGTTAGGATGCCACCTAGTCATATGGCGATGCATTGTGTAGTTTCCGAAACTGTATTTTTTGTCGGTCCCTCTGGACAGTCTATCTTGACATATAAGGCAAGTTACGTATCTTGCATTTACTTTTTTCTGACCTTTGGGAATTTTAAAAAATTGCCAAATGAAGTTTTCTTTCCGGTGAGACGTCCTGGGCTGCTCAGGCAAAAACTGCCTCTCTTCGTGCTCGTCCTCCTGTTCCTCTTCTTCCTCTCCTTGTTGAATTATAACTTGAGCAGGTGGTCCACTCTTCCTTGGATGTGGTGGAGGTGGTGGGGAAGCACCAGCTGAAGCTACTAAAGAAGCCATTGCTCAGTGATCACAAAGGGTCTTTCTCTCACAATGATGAAAGTCAGAGTGAGGAAAGAAGGAGGGATTTTCATCATTTGGGAAAAACAAGAGTTCTCAACCAATCAAAAGTGTTCATTTTAGATTATATGACCTAGTCTTACATCATTAGGAAACCAAAAGTGAAATGAACCAATGAAAAGTGTTATTACCAAGTCACATGACTTGCTGTGTTTACGTTAAGCGCTTTGCAGGGCCTCCCGGTTTGCTTCCAGAAACCTGCGCTTTGCGACTCGCTTCGCGTACCAGTTCGCTAACGTTGTACGTCATATGACGTATCACGCGACAACGTGAAACGTCATGCGGACGGGAGGCGTCACGATGTTGTTTTCTAACGCGGCACTTGCGGTAAAGAAACGTTTACCGGCTCGCGGTCTATTTCGCGGCATCAAGGTCAGCTAACGGGAAGCTTCCCGATTCGCGAAGCGGGAACGAAGAAAAAAAAATATTTAAAAAAAAAATTATTCATAAACATATAAAATATATTTTTGGATTTAAAGAAGAATACATTTTACAGCTACAGATATTAGCTGTTAAAAAACCAATGAAATTCACAGAAAAAACCATAGGTTATAGACCATATATAGTTAGGAATTAGCATTTACAAAACCTTGAAAATTCACTGAAAAAACCATAGGTTATAGACCATATATAGTTAGGAATTAGCATTTAGAAAACCTTATTTTACTCACACAAAACCATTGAAATTCCATATATAGTTAGTTGCACTAACTATATATCGCGCACCCGCAATCCACTGCTGATGATGTCACATATTACATCATTCATGACATGGTCAGTGACATCACTGATGACATCACTGATGACATCTCAAATGACATCACTGATGACATCACTGATGACATCACTGATGACATCTCAAATGACATCACTGATGACATCATGACACACCAATACCAGTTACTACATAAGCACTCACTGATTCCTACGTCTACACACACATTCACTCATTCACCCATACAATCACTCATACATACAGTCACTTATTATTACAACACTATCATATGCACTCATACACCTATGCAGACAGTCACACACTGCCACTCATCCATGGAGTTACTCACACACCAAGCCAGTCCTGTAAAGAATCAATCACACTTCCATTTCTTCATCTATACAGTTAAACACAGAACACCATACTTCAGTGACATCACTAATGACATCTGAAATGACATCACTGATGACATCTCAAATGACATCACTGATGACATCATGACACACCAATACCAGTTACTACATACACACTCACTGATTCGTACGTCTACACACACATTCACTCATTCACCCATACAATTACTCATACATACAGTCACTTATTATTAGAACACTATCATATGCACTCATACACCTAGTCAGTCCTGTGAAGAATCAATCACACTTCGATTTCCTCATCTATAGTTAAACACAGAACACCATACTTTTCACACATATACTAACACATACTTACTCTCTTATACAATCACTGATACAAGTACACATTGATATGCACAGAGTCACACACCTCCCAGCCAGCCACACACACACTCAGTCTTCCATACATCCAGTCATTCTTCAATATGTAAAACGTATTTAAACTTTACAAAAACACACAGACACTAGATGATGTCATCAGTGATGTCATTTGAGATGTCATCAGTGATGTCATCAGTGATGTCACTGACCATGTCATGAATGATGTAATATGTGACATCATCAGCAGTGGATTGCGGGTGCGCGATATATAGTTAGTGCAACTAACTATATATGGAATTTCAATGGTTTTGTGTGAGTAAAATAAGGTTTTCTAAATGCTAATTCCTAACTATATATGGTCTATAACCTATGGTTTTTTCAGTGAATATATATATATATATATTACCTACTGGCGGTCGCCAGTAGGTATATATAGTTAGGATTTTTTCTCTATGGGTTTTTTGAAAATTCTATGTCTAATAACTTTGGCGTTTGTGGACGGAATTGGTGGAATTTTCAGGAAAATGGCACATTTTGTTTCTGAGCAGTCCCTGAAAATTGGGGGGGGTTTCGTCCAGGGGGGGTCAAGAAAAAAGGGGGGTCCCAAAACGTGTTTTTAACATTGAGTTTTCCATAGGGCGGTTGGCCTCACTTTTAGCCCGAACAGCTGAATGGATTTGCACGAAACTTGGCAAAATTGTAGGGACTGGTAGCCCGATGTGCCTTTTGTAGGTCTCAATATATGTGCTCCAGTGGATTTTGAGAAATTAACGTTTAAAAAAAGATATATATCTGTAACAGCGGACCGGGCAGCGTCCCAGGACGCGTACTTTTCGCGCAACGGAGCTTTGTGAAGCGAAGCTGATTGGTTCTCCGGCGTCTGTCAACATTCCAAACAGTCCGTAGCGGCCGCCATCTTGTCTCTCGGTAGGATCGAGAGACAAGAGGAGGCCAAAGCGAAGGGGCAAATGACCATAAGGGGGAATAGTAGATCCTCGCTGACCCCCTAGGTTTGATGTGGAGGTTTTAAAAGGGCCCCGCGGGGCAAAAAAAAATAATAATAATAATAATCGAACGGCTGAATGGATTTGCACGAAACTTGGCAAAATTGTAGGGACTGGTAGCCCGATGTGCCTTTGCTAGGTCTCAATATATGTGCTTCAGTGGATTTTGAGAAATTAACGTTCAAAAAAAGATATATATCTGTAACAGCGCACCGCTTCGCGTACTTTTCGCGTTACGGAGCTTTGCGAAGCGAAGCTGATTGGCTCTCCGGTGTCTGTAAACATTCCAAACAGTACGTAGCGGCCGCCATCTTGTCTCTCGGTAGGATCGAGAGACAAGAGGAGGCCAAAGCGAAGGGGCAAATGACCATAAGGGGGCATAGTAGATCCTCGCTGACCCCCTAGGTTTGATGTGGAGGTTTTAAAAGGGCCCCGCGGGGCAAAAAAAAAAAAATAATAATAATAATCGAACGGCTGAATGGATTTGCACGAAACTTGGTAAAATATTAGGGACTGGTAGCCCGATGTGCCTTTGCTAGGTCTCAATATATGTGCTTCAGTGCATTTTGAGAAATTAACGTTCAAAAACAAGATATATATCTGTAACAGCGCTCCGCTTCGCGGAGATAAAATTATATCTGTATTACCTAGCTGTTGCTAACACCAGTTAGCGACGGCTAGTAGGAGATAGCGACCATCTTGGGCCCCACTTTGCATGTGAGTGATATTTATCACTAATGACATGCAAAGTGGGCATGCCAAGATGTTAGCGACTGGAAACAGTCGCTAACATCGCTATCTCCTATTATCAACTTTTGGAAATATTCGAGATAAGCGCGAATATCTCCAAAAAGTAACAGCTGCCCTGAGCAGTTCTTAGCCATGTTATCCAATGGGAGGTGGATAACATGGCTAAGAGCATTAGCTCGGTAATGCATGAATATCGCTGAGTTTTCAGCGATATTAATGCATTGCGGTCGTTTTTTATCGTATTTGCGATAAACCTTGATAATAGCAAGGTTTATGTGCGATAATTTCTGACGGTAAAAAAATCTTTGCAATGCATCGTTAGGGATAAATATCGCTTAACTTTGGTAATATGCCCCAACGTCTGTTAACGTTCGATTCGAAGGAAATCAGGAAGTGTTGAAAAACATTGTCTGCGCCATCTTGTCTTTTTTCAAATGCCACACTTTTGTCGTGCACGGCAGCCATTTTAGATGCCTTGACCAGACCCACTCTGTGCACGCTGTCGATCCTTAGCATGGCTCCCCACCCTCGCAAGCATCTCACCCAGGCAGTGGTTACCCCCGCTCTCTGTCTTATGCATGGGTAATAAACCTCCCCCCATCTGCGCTGCTCTTCCCTGAGAATCACACCCTGTGCCCGCCCGACACCTCCCTTTCGCCCTATTCACTACCGCACCCTCTGACACTCCTTTTCCTCTGTGTCCGATTGTCCAGGCCGGTCCTAGGCTATCAGCTAGCCCTGCAGATGTAGTTTATGGCCACAGCTGTAAAGAATCACCCCTCTTCAAAGGAGTTATAGTAGATCAAGGCCCACACTCTATGAGATCCGTCACAGCAGAAGCGTTGCTATTATCTGAAAACCATCCTGTATTGTGATTGGGGAGGGGACCGAGCGTGAAGCGGAAGATTCCAGGGATGACTCTTTGTACATTAAAGTTTTTACAATTATGTGTCACATTAAAAATATGTAGCACTCCGACAAAGTAGTAAGATTATAAAACTTTAATAATTTATAAATATATACAAGAAAACAAAAATAGTAATAACATATAAACATTTTTAGGGAAAAACAACATAGTAGCGGTCGGCTGTGCGAATAGTCCCAACGCAGCACAGCGTCCAGATTTCCGGCGTGGGGCGTCTCGGGGGGTGGGTCATCAGTAGCAAACTGTTGTGCGAATAGTTCCAAGGCAGCAGAACGCGCCGAAATCTAGATGACACGAAAGTGATGTCTAGTAAGTTGCCACCCAGCAAATAACGGCGTGGGGCGTCGCGGGGGGTGGGTCATCAGTAGCAAAGTGTTGTGCGAATAGTTCCAAGGCAGCAGAACGATGGCACCAAGGTGATGTCCAGTAAGTTGCCGCACTGGTTTTGGTATCCTACAATGCTGCTCCGAATAACGGCGTGGGGCGCCCCGGGGGAGGCGGTGTGAACGGGCCTCTCCAGGTGGAGTGTCATCTGTTGTAGTGGGGCGCCCCTTTACCGTTTCAGTTGCCATTCCGTCCGTTTTTGGTCCACTGTGTCAAAAGCCGCAATTCAGCTGAGTTGCGCCCACTCTTGCGGTGCAGCGATAGGCGGCTGTCACAGGACTCTCAAAATGGCGGCAGGCTCTTTCCTTTTTGGGCCTGGTCCACTGAAATGGCCCTGGGACACCTTGGAAATCGGACGCTTGTCTGCTAGGTCTTGGACCCCATTCTCGAAAGCGTCCCCTCCGCATTGAGAATTCATCAAAAGTTTTGGGGGCCCCGACTCCTGCAGGCTTCTGGTGGGGAGCGGCTGCCATGATTGCTCGCGGAATGACCACGACGGAGCTACGAGATGGTGGTGCTCTCATGCTGACGCCAGCTTCAGTCTGAAACATCCAGAAACAAGGTGGGGCTTTCATCGTTTGGGAAAAAAAAAAAGTTTTCACCCAATGAAAAGTGTTGTTTTTAGGTCATATGATCAAGCCTTCCATCATTAGGAAACCAAAAGTAAAATGAACCAATGAAAAGTTTTATAAACAAGTCACATGACCTGTTATGCGGCATAGGGTATAAAATGCGGAGAAAATACGTTGGCACGTGAGGCGGCGTCAGTAGCGGACCGATGTGCGAATAGGCCGAAGGCAACACAACGCGCCAAGATCCGGATGGCACCGAGGTGGTGTCCAGCAAGTTGCAGCACTGGTGTGGCCATCCTACAATGCTGAAAGTCGGCGTGGGGCGCCCCGTTGGCCTGTGAGTTTGCGTCAGTAGCGGACCGATGTGCGAATAGGCCGAAGGCAGCACAACGCGCCAAGATCCGGATGGCACCGAGGTGGTGTCTAGTAAGTTGTCGCACTTCTGTGGCCATCCTATAATGTTGAAAGTCGGCGTGGGGCGCCCCGTTGGCCTGTGAGATGGCGTCAGTAGCGGACCGATGTGCGAATGGGGCCAAAGGCAGCGCAAAAATATTTTCTGATTTGAAGACACCACAAGGCGCTGAGATGCCAAGATCCGGATGGCACCGAGGTGGTGTCTAGCAAGTTGTGGCACTGGTGTGGCCATCGTACAATGGTAAAAGTCGGCGTGGGGCGCCCTGTTGGCCTGTGAGATGGTGTCAGTAGCGGACTGATGTGCGAATGGGGCCAAAGGCAGCGCAACAATATTTTCTACAATATTTTCGGAGTAGAAGACACCACAAGGCGCTGAGATGCCAAGATCCGGATGGCACCGAGGTGATGTCTAAGTTGCGGACCGATGTGCGAATGGGGCCAAAGGCAGCGCAACAATATTTTCTGAAGAGAATACACCACAAGGCGCTGAGATGCCAAGATCCGGATGGCACCGAGGTGATGTCTAAGTTGCGGACCGATGTGCGAATGGGGCCAAAGGCAGCGTAACAATATTTTCTGTATGGAAGATACCACTAGGTGTTGAGATGCCAAGATTCGGATGGCACCGAGGTGATGTCTAGCAAGTTGTGCCACTGGTGTGGCCATCGTACAATGGTAAAAGTCGGCGTGGGGCGCCCTGTTGGCCTGTGAGATGGTGTCAGTAGCGGACTGATGTGCGAATGGGGCCAAAGGCAGCGCAACAATATTTTCTGACTGACACCACAAGGCGCTGAGATGCCAAGATCCGGATGGCACCGAGGTGATGTCTAAGTTGCGGACTGATGTGCGAATGGGGCCAAAGGCAGCGTAACAAGATTTTCTGTATGGAAGATACCACTAGGCGTTGAGATGCCAAGATTCGGATGGCACCGAGGTGATGTCCAGCAAGTTGCTGTACTGGTGTGGTCATCCTACAATGCTGAAACTCGGCGTGGGTCGCCCCATTAGCCTGTGAGATGGCGTCAGTAGCGGACCGATGTGCGAATAGGCCGAAGGCAGCACAACGCGCCAAGATCCGGATGTCACCGTGGTGGTTTCATAGTTGAGAGGCACTTCATCTGCAGTGGGGCGCCGAGATCCGGATGGCACCGAGGTGATGTCTAGCAAGTTGCTGTACTGGTGTGGTCATCCTACAATGCTGAAATGTAGTGGGGCGCCCCTTTACCGTTTCAGTTGCCATTCAGCTGAGTTTCGGCTGCTCTTGATGCTACAGCGACAGGCGGCTGCAAGAGGACTCTCAAAATGGCGGCCTGTTCTTTGGATTTGGGCCTGGTCCACTAAAATGGCCCTGGGACACCTTAGAACTCGGACGCTCGATTTTTTTTTTCCTTTCCTGTACATGCAAAAAAAGGTAAATGCCCGGTACGTTACACGCTTCATCTGCCACGATGAACTCTCCAGAGGAACCGAAAAAAAATATAGTTGTGGTAACTATACTATGCATCGTCATATGGAGAGGTGGCACCAATTAATTATAGTGCTGCATAAAAGAGAGATTTGGAGGAGAACCCCTGACCTGCTAGTACATTCATCAAAGTGGCACTGAGAGCTTCAGAGGCAAGGGAAACGGTCCCAAATATTTAGAAGAACTTTGGAAAGATTAAAATGACATGTTTAGATTGTGGCAAATTAATTTCATGTGGACAGATGAGTGTTACTCTAATAAATACAGCATATGAACGTCATCATAGTCGATGGTTGGTAGAGACATTTTGACTATATCCTGGACCTGCCCGTCCTCGCCCAAAATGGCGCCGGAATAAATGGGACTCGTAACTCCTTGTTGTGTACTGGTTGCAGAACCTTGAAATCACGAGATACGTATGCAGTTTTGAAGCACATGGCGGGCGGGGACGAGAATTGATTGAATATTTCGACATCCCTATTGATATTAAGTTCTGATGTGTTATTGATTACTGTACTGTTGAAAGTTCGAATTAACGTCACCCATGGTACTTGCCCGCAAATGTATATCTAGATAATTTTATTGTAAGTGGCCCTGTCGTATTTTAATTATAAAATGTACGTCCACCGATTCCGTAACTGTTAGACACCTTAGTTCTTGCAACCTAATGGCCCGCCCGTTACGTTCCTCTACAGTGTAAATGTCTATTCATCATATACGATTACAGTTTGCTCTGTGGCAGGCCCACGTGGTTATAGGCTCGTATTTGTATAATGAAATTTTCACAATAAAGGTTTTTAAAAGAAAACATGGTAGTAGTATATACATTGGTAAAGTTTTTAATAATAGTCACTGTTTTAGAATCATTAAAAGGCAAGTGAAATAAAGCAGACCAATTACATGAAGGGTAAAAGGTATAATACGAAGGAACGCAGTAAAGATAAATGGTCAAGGGCTGTTGTGTTTTCTATTCCTGCAACATAAAGTGATCGATAAGAATCTCATATTCAGGCGTATCGGCGACTAAGACAGCAGGTCGACCCTCTTTTGCTCAACGGCTCCGTCATGGGACGAAGAAACGCTCTTTTTCTCGAAAAAAGAATATATTTTACTTGCAGGACAGTTGTAAATTTTCCGGGAAAGTACATTAGCCTGGAACATTATAACATATATTTAAGAAAAAATAATGTTCGGAAGTAATAAAAAGCGTAATTTTTAGGTCATATGACCAAGCCTTTCATCATTAGAATAAGAAAAGTAAAATGAACCAATGAAAAGTTTTATTAACAAGTCACATGACTTGTTATGCTTACGTTACGCGCTGCGCGCCCCGGATGACTTCCGGATGCGCTAACGCGGCGCGTCATATGACGCATTACGCGACAACGCAGGTCCAGAATATAGTCAAAATGTGTCCACCAACCAGCGGTCGGAACACAACCCCTTTCAGCAGGCTAAATAGTTCTGTTAAATGACAACAGAAGGGACAGGCAACAAGAACCATCAGTCAAAGAGGGGAGGGCTAGTTCTTCTCTACCGGGTTACATTGGGGCGCTACCAGAACTGATCGAATTGGTAGTCTACAGTGTTTCTGGATGTTTCAGACTGAAGCTGATGACATCTCAAATGACATCACTGATGACAACATCCAGTGACTGTGTATTTCTGTAAAGTTAAAATATGTCTTACATATTGAAGAATGAGTGGATGTAGAAGTGTCTGGATGAAGGATTTAGTAGGTGCATGACTGACTGTATGAGTGAGTGGTTAAATGTGTCTCACTGAGTGCTTGGATTAGTGACTGAACTGTGTTAATTTGTGCATCATTATGTTTGTTGTTCTGTAAACTGCTGCATGTGTTGATCAGTAGCTATATGAGTAAGTATATGGGTTATTGATTGGTTGCTCAAGTATTTGTATGGGAGACTGAGTGTGTGTGGGGGTGGCTGGGAGGTGTATGACTCTGTGCATTGGTGAGTGAATGGATATCTCAGTGCTACATGTCAAAGTAAGTACATATGTAAAACACAGTACATGTGAGAGTTGGCATATATAAATAACTGTGCATAAGAGCCAGTGAATGTGTGAGTGGCTGTATGGATGATTGTGAACTTGTATCAGGGATTGTAAAAAAGAGTAAATATGTGTTAGTATATGTTTGAATAAGTAAGGTGTGTATAACTGTATAGTTGAGGAAATGGAGGTGTGATTGATTCTTTGCATGACTGACTAGGTGTGTAAGTAACTCCATGGATGAGTGACAGTCTGTGAGTGTCTGTTTACACTGAGTGTATCTAAGGTTATATTAGAGTCTGAAGAGGTTCATCGTATTATCACATGAATGATGTCATCAGTGATGTGATCAGTAATGTCAAATGAGATGTCATCAGTGATGTCATCAGTGATGTCATTTGAGATGTCATCAGTGATGTCATCAGTGATGTCATTTGAGATGTCATCAGTGATGTCATCAGTGATGTCATTTGAGATGTCATCAGTGATGTCATCAGTGATGTCACTGACCATGTCATGAATGATGTAATATGTGACATGATCAGCAGTGGATTGCGGGTGCGCGATATATAGTTAGTACTACTAACTATATATTGAATTTCAATGGTTTTGTGTGAGTAAAAAAAGGTTTTTTAAATGCTAATTCCTAACTATATATGGTCTATAACCTATGGTTTTTTCAGTGAATTTTCAAGGTTTTGTAAATGCTAATTCCTAACTATATATGGTCTATAACCTATGGTTTTTTCAGTGAATTTCAATGGTTTTTTAATAGCAAATATCATAAGCTGTCGAATGTCAAGTACGTGGTAAGAAAAAACATTTTCGTGTTTATGCACACTGATCTGCTTTGAATGCTGCCCCCCCCCTCATTTCTATTAGGAGTACGCTCTCTTTGCAGATAGTGAAGGGTAGTTAACGCAGGCCTTTGCCCCCGTTGTAATCCGTCGTGCCTGCTTCTCTCTCCATTTGATTGATTGTTATCCAAGCATTTACTGTTTTAGAATTGGTTCTCTTTGGTTCATTCTCTATTTACAAACAAGCACAGAGTCGCAATACTCTGTTTAGTCTTTGCAGATAGCGAAAAATCGTGTAAAAAAACAAAAGGAATCGAGCAAAATCAGTAGGCCACTAATGGGATCTCTTTTTGACCTCGCTAAAATAGAAACATTAGGAACAACCCCTCATGACAAATACGAAACTAGTGAGATGAACTGAACTCCACACCATGATGGCTGCAAGACAGCTCGGCTCCGCCACCCACCCCGCCCAAAATAACGATAAACTCTATGCAAATATATACAACACACCAGCAAAGTAACAGGGTAAAACATTTTATTAAACAACTATTTACATAACTATTTTAAACTTTTTGTTGCCCGATCCGGCTAGCTCAATCGATCGAGCATGAAACTCATGCACTCTGATGATTCAAAGTTTTGAAGAGTGCTTGTAACACTGTCTGAAGCCTATTTGCACTTGCTTCATCTTCACTATTCTAAAAGTAAGTGGGGGCTGTTTGAGTATGTTACTGCATTTGTAAACAATGTGATGCGGTGCCACCCTGAACCGCTTAACGGAGGCCCCCGAGGGACGGTGTGATGGCGCGGACTCGGAGGGGGCGCTTGGCTCCGGCCCCCTCCCCAAGTCGTGTTCTCCTGGTGTGGCCTGAGATCGCCCCCGACATAGGTGGCCGGCTCCCGGGATCAAGCGGAACTTTTTGCCTTTTGGTAACTCTTCCATTCTTGACCTTGTCCCACAATCCGTTTCACCTAAAGACACGCTGTAGTAGGGTGCCCCTTTACCATTTCAGTTGCCATTCCGCCCACTTTTGCTACACTGTGCCTCTTTCGCTATTCAGCTGTTTACCGCCCGCTCTTTCGACTACAACGTCTCGCTCACCATGTAGTTGAGTTGCTCCCGCTCTTGCGGTGCAGCGATAGGCGGCTGCCACAGGACTCTCAAAATGGCGGCCGGCTCTTCAGATTTGGGCGTGGTCCACTAAAATGGCCCTGCGACACCTTGGAACTCGGACGCTTGTCTGCTAGAGCTTGGGCTCCATTCTCGAAAGCGTCCCCTCAGCCTTGAAGATTCTACAAAAGTCTTGGGGGCCCCCGACTCCCGCAGGCTTCTGGTGGGGAGCGGCTAGCATGATTGCTCGTGGAATGGCCACGACGGAGCTACGAAATGGTGGTGCTCTCATGCTAATGCCAGCTTCAGTCTGAAACATCCAGAAACTCTGTAGACTACCAATTCGATCAGTTCCTGTAGCGCCCCAATGTGACCCGGTAGAGAAGAACTTGCCCTCCCCTCTTTGACTGATGGTTCTTGTTGCCTGTCCCTTCTGTTGTCATTTAACAGAACTATTTAGCCTGCTGAAAGGGGTTGTGTTCCGACCGCTGGTTGGTGGAGACATTTTGACTATATTCTGGACCTGCGTTGTCGCGTAATGCGTCATATGACGCGCCGCGTTAGCGCATCCGGAAGTGATCCGGGGCGCGGCGCGCAGCGCGTAACGTAAGCATAACAGATCATGTAACTTGTTAATAAAACTTTTCATTGGTTCATTTTACTTTTCTTATTCTAATGATGAAAGGCTTGGTCATATGACCTAAAAATTACGCTTTTTATTACTTTCGAACATTATTTTTTCTTAAACATATGTTATAATGTTCCAGGCTAATGTACTTTCCCGGGAAATTTACAACTGTCCTGCAAGTAAAATATATTCCTTTTTCGAGAAAAAGGGCGTTTCTTCGTCCCATGACGGAGCCGTTGAGCAAAAGAGGGTCGGCCTGCTGTCTTAGTCGCCGATACGCCAGAATATCAGATTCTTATCGATCACTTTATGTTGCAGGAGTAGAAAACACAACAACCCTTGACCATTTATCTTTACTGCGTTCCTGCGTATTATACCTTTTACCCTTCATGTAATTCGAATGCTTTATTTCACTTGCCTTTTACTGATTCTAAAACAGTGACTATTATTAAAAACTTTACCAATGTAAATACTACTACCATGTTTTCTTTTAAAAACCTTTATTGTGAAAATGTCAGTATACAAATACGGGCCTATAACCACGTGGGCCGGCCACGGAGCAAACTGTAATCGTATATGATGAGTAGACATTTACACTGTAGAGGAACGTAACGGGCGGGCCATTAGGTTGCAAGAACTAAGGTGTCTAACAGTTGCGGAATCGGTGGACGTACATTTTATAATTAAAATACGACAGGGCCAGTTACAATAAAATTATCTAGATATACATTTGCGGGCAAGTACCATGGGTGACGTTAATTCGAACTTTCAATAGTACAGTAATCAATAACACATCAGAACTTAATATCAATAGGGATGTCGAAATATTCAATCAATTCTCGTCCCCGCCCGCCATGTGCTTCAAAACTGCATACGTATCTCGTGATTTCAATGTTCTGCAACCAGTACACAACAAGGAGTTACGACTCCCATTTATTCTGGCGCCATTGTGGGCGAGGACGGGCAGGTCCAGGATATAGTCAAAATGTCTCTACCAACCATCGACTATGATGATGTTCATATGCTGTATTTATTAGAGTAACACTCATCTGTCCACATGAAATTAATATGCCACAATCTAAACATGTCATTTTAATCTTTCCAAAGTTCTTCTAAATATTTGGGACCGTTTCCCTTGCCTCTGATGCTGTCAGTGCCAGTTCTTTGATGAATGTACTGGCAGGTCGGGGGTTCTCCTCCAAATCTCTCTTTTATGCAGCACTATAATTAATCGGTGCCACCTCTCCATATGACGATGCATGGTATAGTTACCATAACTATATATTTTTTCGGTTCCTCTGGAGAGTACATCGTGGCAGATGAAGCGTGTAACGTACCGGGAATTTACCTTTTTTGCATGTAGAGGAAAGGAAAAAAAATTCGAGCGTCCGAGTTCTAAGGTGTCCCAGGGCCATTTTAGTGGACCAGGCCCAAATCCAAAGGACAGGCCGCCATTTTGAGAGTCCTGTTGCAGCCGCCTGTCGCTGTAGCATCAAGAGCGGCCGAAACTCAGCTGAATGGCAACTGAAACGGTAAAGGGGCGCCCCACTACAGCAGACGAGCCTCCACCTGGGAAGGCCCGTTCACGCCGCCTCCCCCCCCCCTTCGGGCACCCCACGCCGTTATTCGGAGCAGGATTGTAGGATGGCCACACCAATGCGGCAACTTGCTAGACACCACCTCGGTGCCAACCGAATCTCAGCGCCTTGTGGTGTCTTCTATTCAGAAAATATTGTTGTGCTGCCTTCGACCTATTCGCCGCAAGTGCGCACGCAACTCAGCTGCATAGCTTGCTAGACACCACCTCGGTGCCATCCGGATCTTGGCGCGTTGCGCTGCCTTTGGCCCCATTCGCACATCGGTCCGCTACTGACGCCACCTCAAAGGCCAACGGGGCGCCCCACGCCCACTTTCAGCATTGTAGGATGGCCACACCAGTGCGGCAACTTGCTAGACACCACCTCAGTGCCATCCGGATCTTGGCGCGTTGTGCTGCCTTCGGCCTATTCGCACATCAGTCCGCTACTGACGCGAACTCACAGGCCAACGAGGCGCCCCACGCCGACTTTCAGCATTATAGGATGGCCACACCAGTGCGGCAACTTGCTAGACACCACCTCGGTGCCATCCGGATCTTGGCGCGTAGTGAAGCTGCAGCAGCTGCAAATAAGCTTCAGACAGTGTTACAACCGCTGCTCAGAACTCTCAACTATGACACCACCTCGGTGCCATCCGGATCTTGGCGCGTTGCGCTGCCTTTGGCCCCATTCGCACATCGGTCCGCTACTGACGCCACCTCACAGGCCAACGGGGCGCCCCACGCCCACTTTCAGCATTGTACGATGGCCACACCAGTGCGGCAATTTGCTAGACACCACCTCGGTGCCATCCGGCTCACCCCCCCCCCCCCCCGGGGCGCCCCACGCCGTTATTCGGAGGGCGGCAACTTACTGGACATCACCTTGGTGCCATCGTTCTGCTGCCTTGGAACTATTCGCACAACAGACCGCTACTGATGACCCACCCCCCGCGACGCCCCACGCCGGATACCGAAATCAGTGCGGCACCCAGGCAACATCACCTGGGTGCCGTCCAGAAATCTGGACGTTGTGCTGCGTTGGGACTATTCGCACAACCGACCGCTACTTCCTTCTTTTTCCCTAAAAATGTTTAAATGTTTTTACTGTTTTTGTTTTGTTGTATATATTTATAAGTTATTAAAGTTTTATAATCCTACTACTTTGTTGGAGTGCTATATATTTTTAATGTGACACATAATTGTAAAAACTTTGATGTACAAAGAGGCATCCCTGGAATCTTCCGCTTCAGGCTCGGTCCCCTCCCCAATCACAATACAGAATGGTTTTCAGATAGTAGGAACGCGTGTGGTGTGACGGATCTCATCGGGTGTGGGCCTTGATCTACTATAACTCCTTTGAAGAGGGGTGATTCTTTACAGCTGGGGCCATAAACTACATCTGCAGGGCTAGCTGATAGCCTGGGACCGGCCTGGACAATCGGACACAGAGGAAGAGGAGTGTCAGAGGGTGCGGTAGTGAATAGGGCAAAAGGGAGGTGTCGGACAGGCACAGGGTGTGATTCTCAGGGAAGAGCAGCGCAGATGGGGGGAGGTTTATTGCCCATGCGTAAGACAGAGAGCGGGGGTGACCAGTGCCTGGGGGAGATGCTTGCGAGGGTGGGGAGCCATGCTAAGGATCGACAGCGTGCAGAGAGTGGGTCTGGTCAAGGCATCTAAAATGGCTGCCGTGCACGACAAAAGTGTGGCATTTGAAAAAAGGCAAGATGGCGCAGACAATGTTTATCAACACTTCCTGATTTCCTTCGAATCGAACGTTAACAGACGTTATCTCTACCACACTACCGGTCCCCCTGGGCTTAAACGCCGAGATGGTAGGGACTGCATCCCGTGGAGATAGGCCGAGACGTCACTCAGCAGAAAAAAAAGAAAAAAAAAGTCTATAAACATACAATAAGTTAAAAGTCAATCATTCTTGTTTCCTTGTAGTACGCTCCCCAGGCCCGCGGGGCCCTTTTAAAACCTCCACATCAAACCTAGGGAGTCAGGGAGGATCTACTATGCCCCCTTATGGTCATTTGCCCCTTCGCTTTGGCCTCCTCTTGTCTCTCGATCCTACCGAGAGACAAGATGGCGGCCGCTACGGACTGTTTGGAATGTTTACAGACGCCGGAGAACCAATCAGCTTCGCTTCACAAAGCTCCGTAACGCGAAAAGTACGCGAAGCGGAGCGCTGCCCGGTCCGCTGTCACAGATATATATCTTTTTTTGAACGTTAATTTCTCAAAATCCACTGGAGCACATATATTGAGACATAGCAAAGGCACATCGGGCTACCAGTACCTACAATTTTGCCAAGTTTCGTGCAAATCCATTCAGCCGTTCGATTATTAGTATTTATTTTTTTTTTGCCCCGCGGGGCCCTTTTAAAACCTCCACATCAAACCTAGGGGGTCAGGGAGGATCTACTATGCCCCCTTATGGTCATTTGCCCCTTCGCTTTGGCCTCCTCTTGTCTCTCGATCCTACCGAGAGACAAGATGGCGGCCGCTACGGACTGTTTGGAATGTTTACAGACGCCGGAGAACCATCCGGTCCGCTGTTACAGATATATATCTTTTTTTGAACGTTAATTTCTCAAAATCCACTGGAGCACATATATTGAGACCTAGCAAAGGCACATCGGGCTACCAGTCCCTACAATTTTGCCAAGTTTCGTGCAAATCCATTCAGCCGTTCGGGCTAAAAGTGAGGCCAACCGCCCTATGGAAATTAACATTGGAAAAACGCGTTTTGGGACCCCCCTTTTTTCTCGGCCCCCCCTTGACGAACCCCCCCCAAATTTCCAGGGGCTGCTCAGAAACAAAATGTTCCATTTTCCTGAAAATTTCTGCCAATTCCGTCCACAAACGCCAAAGTTATTAGACATAGAATTTTCAAAAATCCCATAGAGAAAAAATCCTAACTATATATACCTACTGGCGACCGCCAGTAGGTAACTACTGGCGACCGCCAGTAGGTAATTACCTACTGGCGGTCGCCAGTAGGTAGTTATAGTTAGGATTGTTTTCCATAGGAAATCCGCAACATTCTATTGGGAATAACTTTGGTGCAGATTGAGGGATCTGCCTGTAACTTTCCAAAATTAAGGCCAGCTCCGCTCTGCTCCTTCCCTGAAAGGTTCGGGGGGATTCGTGAAGTGGGGGCCGAGAAAAAAGGGGGGTCCCAAAACATGTTTCCCCCTTGTTAATTTCCTTAGGACGAATAGACAAGGCTACAGCCCGAACCGCTGAACGGAATTAGACCAAACTTTGAAAAATTGTAGGGACTGGTACGCAGAAGTGCCTTTTCTATATTTGGTGAAAATTGCTCCAGTGTTTTTTTTAAAAATTAACTTCAAAAACACATATATATCTATATGCGCGCTTCTAGCGCTTACCGGTACGCGTACCGGGGAGCGCACCCTGCTCGCCACGGAAGTGCGCGAGGGGAAAGCTGATTGGCTCTTGGGTGTCTGTCAACATTCTAAACAGTCCGGAGAGTCCGCTATCTTGTGTCTCGGTAGAATCGAGACACAAGAGGTGAAAATAAATGGGGGGAAATGATTAAAAGGGGGCAGGGTAGACCCCCCTGACCCCTAGATTTTCTGAGGGGGGCCTAGAAGGACCCTGAAGGGCAAAAAAACTATTTTTTTTTTTTTAAATTTTCGCGGGGTAAGCACTGGGTGCGTTCCCATGTACGCTTCCAGGTACGCGTACCCTGAGCGTAGCACAGGGAAAAACAGTGAAAGAAAATAGTGTAAAATAAGAATTTGGAGTGCTTAGAGGTAGGGTAGCTCTAAAAAGAGCTGTTGTGTTATGTGGGTGATTTAAGTACCTACAAGTAGGTACCGATGCAGAGTCTAAAATTCAAGAGAAAGACTCTGTTCCCCTCATCTGAGAAATGTACACCGTGTCCTCTGTAGATATCTTGCATGTTGTAATGCAAGTTATTGTGGTATATGGAACTCATACCATAATCTCTCAGGAAAGCAGGAACTGATCCTTTTGGGACCGCCTGAGAAGGCCTAGGGGGTGAGGGGTACTCTACTTTGCCCCCTTTTCACGTTCTGAACTATTTTATTTTACTCTCTTCTGTAATTACACAAAATGGCAGCGATAGGATGCATCAGAGACAGACAGTGAGAGAAAGGAGGCCGGAGATGAAGAAGAGATGTCAAATACACATTGGAGATAATATAGTGGGAGAAGGGAAGTAAATATGAGTAAACTTACTATGTAACATAAAAATGTTGCACTCTATACTATAAGTCTCATTTTATACTACAATCACTTCGCTACAACCTCATAAATTAAAAATAAAAATGAATAATGTCTCAAACAATTTTTGATTTCTAAATATAAATTTATTCTTCTGAATTTTCATAATTTGAAAGAACTAGTAACATGTCCTCATCAGGAATTTCCTCTTCAATCATCTCATCAGGAATCTCCTCATGAAAAGTCTGCAATGATGATTCTTGTAACTCTATGGTCTCCAAACATTCGATAAATTCGCCGTCAAGAGATTGATCAAAAAAATCATTCAAGTCATCTCCTCCTTGTGAGAATATTTCATTATTGGTGCTGTCAATTTCAATAAATGTAGTGGATAATTCAAAAGAAATTGCCACGGTCTCTTCATTGTGATCCATTTTATTTTGAAATTTCTTGCTGTAAATTGCAGAAAAAAATAATCACTTTCATTTATCGTTTTTAGTAATACATAATATAAAACTAACTTTATCAAGTATTTAGTATAACAGAAGGACTGTAAATAAATAACAGAAAACATTTTTCAAATTATCTTAAAGTGTACAACATAGTTCCCCTTACAAATTAACAACTCACCTTTTTGAAAGTAGGAGAAGCGTTAGTACTGTGTAAATCAAACACCAGAAATTGAGCACCAAAAATTCCTCACAAATGTACCTCAGACAGTAGTATCACAAAATGGCTGTGGTTTCCTCTCATTTTAGATATATACATAACCAATTAACTTTCATCACACACAAATACAAAACCAAAGTAACATTTTAATTGGTTCTAAATTTCAACACTTTCAAATGTGTTTTCCCCATGCAATTTTCCATAGGACATTTAGATACGTCTACAGCCTGAATGGCTGAACGGAATTACACCAAACTTGGCAAAATGGTACATCAAACCTAGGGGGTCAGGGAGGATCTACTATGCCCCCTTATGGTCATTTGCCCCTTCGCTTTGGCCTCCTCTTGTCTCTCGATCCTACCGAGAGACAAGATGGCGGCTGCTACGGACTGTTTGGAATGTTTACAGACGCCGGAGAACCAATCAGCTTCGCTTCACAAAGCTCCGTAACGCGAAAAGTACGCGAAGCGGAGCGCTGCCCGGTCCGCTGTCACAGATATATATCTTTTTTTGAACGTTAATTTCTCAAAATCCACTGGAGCACATATATTGAGACATAGCAAAGGCACATCGGGCTACCAGTACCTACAATTTTGCCAAGTTTCGTGCAAATCCATTCAGCCGTTCGATTATTATTATTTTTTTTTTTTTTCGCCCCGCGGGGCCCTTTTAAAACCTCCAAATCAAACCTAGGGGGTCAGGGAGGATCTACTATGCCCCCTTATGGTCATTTGCCCCTTCGCTTTGGCCTCCTCTTGTCTCTCGATCCTACCGAGAGACAAGATGGCGGCCGCTACGGACTGTTTGGAATGTTTACAGACGCCGGAGAACCAATCAGCTTAGCTTCACAAAGCTCCGTAACGCGAAAAGTACGCGAACCGGAGCGCTGCCCGGTCCGCTGTTACAGATATATATCTTTTTTTGAACGTTAATTTCTCAAAATCCACTGGAGCACATATATTGAGACCTAGCAAAGGCACATCGGGCTACCAGTCCCTACAATTTTGCCAAGTTTCGTGCAAATCCATTCAGCCGTTCGGGCTAAAAGTGAGGCCAACCGCCCTATGGAAATTAACATTGGAAAAACGCGTTTTGTGACCCCCCTTTTTTCTCGGCACCCCCTTGACGACCCCCCCCCAAATTTCCAGGGGCTGCTCAGAAACAAAA
The DNA here is from genome assembly GCF_964261635.1 of Lissotriton helveticus. Taxonomy (NCBI): domain Eukaryota; kingdom Metazoa; phylum Chordata; class Amphibia; order Caudata; family Salamandridae; genus Lissotriton; species Lissotriton helveticus. The sequence continues at coordinate 1,611,217,292 of NC_136057.1, forward strand.
TGTTCCATTTTCCTGAAAATTTCTGCCAATTCCGTCCACAAACGCCAAAGTTATTAGACATAGAATTTTCAAAAATCCCATAGAGAAAAAATCCTAACTATATATACCTACTGGCGACCGCCAGTAGGTAATATATATATATATATAAAAGGCTTTATACTTACTTGCTAAATACATACTTTTTCATTGTTAAGGCATGCGTGTTATAGACGTTCCCTGTAAAGGAATGCGTGGTAAAGACATGGTCGTTCCTGTAAAGGAATGCGTGGTAAAGACATGGTCGTTATAATGACCGTGTTGTTAAGGCATGTGTGGTAATGGCATTCGTGATTCCATTATACAATCAAGGAAAGTGTCTGCAAAGAATCTGCAAAAGTATCTGATCAGGAAAGAGATCTGCGAAAAGTACACAAGAAAATCTGAATCACAGTCCAGGGTGAAAGATATATTACAATGCGCAAAGTTATTGGGCGACACCCCCTCAATTACACCATCAGGGGTCCATTGTAACCCACAAATCATCACTTTGCAGACTACAGCATTGCTCACTGATTCCCTTTAGGAGCAGGAGTACTGGACCTTCATTGTCCTCGGAGTCCCCCGCTCTCTTTTGTTGTGATACATGATCAATAGGTAATCATAATATCCAACGATAAGTATGACTGACAACTACATTTAAAGCAAATATATGGAATATTAATGCAAATATTCCATACATTAATTGTCCTTTCTAGTAGGAGTACATTCTACATATATGAGAAAGTTTTTAATCACAGTGTCAGTTCATTAAATGATATTTAAGTGAAGTAGCCTACACAACAGGAAACCACATTTCATCTCTATGGTTAGTACACTTTCTACTAAATAAGGAAGATTCTTTATTTGTCACACTTAATTAAGGCAAAACATTTATGTCCGTAAGTTCTCTAAACTTGCAGTGAAGGCACTTTTTAATAATGTCAAGTTCAACACTTGCATGACTTTGCAAAACGATACATGAGTCATGAGCTAAGTGCACTTTCATACCGTGTTTTTCTTAAGCATCTGTGACATTTGTGACGTGTAAAGGATGGGAAATCTTTTTTTTGTTTTTTTGTTTAAAGTTTTATTGACAAACAAAAAAGGACTTTACAAATTTATGACAAAGACATGACATTGTGAGAAAAAAAAAAACATAATCAGTAAGAATTGCAAACAGACACCATAATCAATATACATTCTGATACAAGAGGACATGGGGGGGAGTGCCACTACTTTGACGTTTTCCATTAATTACCTTAAGCATTTGCGGTAGGAACGCATGCGTATATGTCTTCTGGGATAAGTAGTATGACATGTGAGCCTATAGGAGGGTTATGCTACTACTGTCGGGCGTCAAACAACGCCGGGGGATGCCTGGCCGCTGTACTTCCGGGGGCTGCATGAGGAGGCGGAGAGGAGGCCATGGACGTATCAGGAGCCTATTGCAGGCACTTGTGATAGACACACCATATATCTTTAGGGCTTGACGTTGGGGGCTGAAGTGTGGCATAGATATCTGATTGTAGGCTACAATAGGCTAAGCTGCGCATCCATGCCACTATTGTGGGTCCAGTCTTGGCTCCCCAATGTATTGCTATTTCTCTTTTGGCTAACAGCAAGGCAATTGCTACGAATCTCCGATAACAAAGTTTAATGTGGGTGACCAACCCTAACAGGCTGAGCCGAGGAGAGGGGATGCGAGGAGCGGCAATTATGTTTGCTATCATTCAAAATACCCCCCAGTACAGGAGGACCTGTGGGCATATCCAGGCCATGAGAGCATAAGCCGCATCCTGTGTTCTGCCTTGGGGGCAGCTCGACGATTTGCAGGGGTCAAATTTGGCCAATTGAAACAGGGTAACATAGATCTTGTGAATGAATTTGAAATGGAGGAGCTTGTGCCTATGGTTGGGTGAGATTTTCTGGATTTGGTCAAGACAGAAAGCCCACTCCCTATCAGTCAGTGAGTGTCCCAGATCTGCCTCCCTGCACTGCCAGACCCCCCTGTCCCATACCCGTTTGAGCACCAAACAAGCTTTGCACAATTTAGTAACTATGTTCCCTCTTTGTCTGTGATAAGCGAAGTGAGTGGAGTGAAGTCTGTAGGAGGTAACGGGAAGGAGGAGACGGCAGAGCCAAGTGCACCCATTAGTCTGGTGGTTATAAAATTGTCTATTCAAGTCATCCCTGGACGAGTAGATAATTCCGTCAGCGTGCACCCCCGTCCCTCGGGAAATATTGAGCCGAGAGTATCCAGGCCCAATTTAGTGAGGGTGAGCTGTACCACCCTCTCGGAAGTCAGTGGGAAGAATGGTTTGTTTGATAAGGGAATGACTGGAGAATGGAGAGGGCTGTCGCCTAGGATAGTGTTAAGTTTAGGCCACGCCCAGCAGGTGGTAGATAGGGGTTGGATGTCCTGAGGATCTAGTGGTACCCCCTTGGGGAGTAGAGTACCCAATGGTGTTGGGGCTGCCAATTCACGATCGGGTTTTGTATAAGGAATACGGTCATCCGGATGGTACCAGTGATGAGCATTTTGTGCTTGTGCCACTAAACAATAAAGTTGGGGATCCGGGACCGCGAACCCACCACAATCATACGGGAGCATCAAAGTATCCCAGGAGACTCTTGACCTGTGTCCTACCCATATAGGTTTTATAAGTAGTCTCCGTATTTGGTGAAAGAACGCATTAATGAGTGGGATAGGTATGGTGCTAAACAGATTTAAGAATCAAGGCAGTACTTTCCTTTTAATCAGAGCTATGCGGCCGCCCATCGATAGAGGCAGTTGTATCCACCTTTCAACCTGCGTGGTAAGTTGCTCGACTGCAGGCCCGTAATTTAAACGTATGACCTGTGCTTTATCTCTGTGAAGATGCACCCCTAGGTATTTGGTGGTGTCCCCTGCTCTCTGCAGCGGATACTCGGTTTCATCCTCTGAGGCCGCAGAAGTAATGGGGAATAAGACTGATTTGCCCCAATTTATCATCAGGCCAGACATGGTCCCAAAGTGGCAAAACTCTTCTATAAGGGCTGCAGATTTTCCGTAGGGTGTCTCACAAAAAGCAGGATATCATCTGCATACATGGACATTAGTAAGGGGCCACCAGGAAACTGTAAGCCACAAAACAGGTGTTTTTCCTGCATGTGACGGACCACTGGGTACATTGCTATTATAAATAATAATGGGGATAACGGACATCCCTGTCGTGTCTCGCGTGTAATTGGGATGGGAGATGACAATGAGCCATTTACTCGTAGACGAGCACTCAGGGACCAGTACAGCAGTAGAATCAAGGCTATAAAATTAGATGGGATCCCTAATTTATGCAACATGGCCAAGAGAAAAAGGCCATTAGAGAGAATGAAAGGCCTTTTCTGTGTCTAGTAATGCCACAGCCGCAGGAGTAGTAGGTTCAATACGATTTATAACAGAAAAAACAGTTCTTAAATTTAGGGCCGTAGAATGATGTGGGACAAAGCCCCACTGCATTGTGGAGATGATTTGTTCCAGCAACAACGACAGTCTGGTGGATAACATTTTGGCGAGGATTTTATTGTCAAAATGTATTAGGGAGATAGGGCGGTAGGGTGAACACTTTGTGGGTTCTTTACCCGGTTTAAGTAATAAAGAGATAGCCGCCTCTCTCATAGAAGGTGGAAGAGTACCCTGTTCCAGGGCCTCAGCTTAGACATCCAGCAGTTGCGACGCTAGGCTGTCTTCAAATGCTTTGTAAAAGGCACCTGAGAGTCCATCAAGTCCCGGAGCTTTAGAGCCTGTAAGGGCTTCGATAGCAAGTGTAATTTCCTCCACCATGAAAGGGTCCACCAGGAAATCCGCCTGTCCTTTAGTGAGCCACACCATGGCTACCTCCTCTAAATATGGCAAATGTTGAGAAAATCTTTGGGGAGAGTGGTAGAGTAGAGAGCTATGTAATATGCGACTAGTTCTGCTAATATGTCGGCATCGCCCATAGCTACCGTATCATCATCGCGGTTTATCTCGGCTATGTGTCCGGCCCCCCCTGAGAAGGCGTACCAAGCGCGCCAGTGTTTTACTGGGGCGTTCCCCCTCCCCGTGTCTACAGACCATGGAATGCTTCCCAAGCAGTGAAGCTTCCCGATCAGCATGATCATTAAACTCCAGAATGAGAGCACTCCATTAATTCTGTGATCGCGGTACCGGTGACGCACCATCCAAGAATTTTAATTCAGCTTTGACTTTGTCAAGGCTCCCCGGAATCGCAAATAGCACCCCGCATGTTTGGAAATAACAACACTCTCAATATACGCCTTAAAGGCATCCCACAGAGTTAAATAGTGCTCCACCGTGCCTGTATTCAGATTAAAATATTCAGCGATGGCCTCCTGTCCCTGAGCATATGACCTCGTCTAGTAGGGCCCAAGCTGAGAAAGATCATCTACGTTCCCACCCAGCCAAGTGCGGGATACACAGGTGAAGAAGCACCGGTGCATAATCCGACAGAGTACGCGGTAGGCTGGGTATTCACTTGGCCCAGCGGCAACCAAGCGCGTCAGCTAAAATATAGTCTATGCGGGTATGTATGGAATGAGGTGCAGAGTGAAAGGTGTAACCAGGGGTCAGAGGAGGGTGTGTGTGCCAGGGGTCACGCAGGTTTAAAGAGTGGATGAGGTCCTTCATCACCTCCAGAGAGCGCATCTTGGAAGTGGCGAGTGGGTTAAATGAGTCAAGCGTCTGGTCAAGCCAATGATTCAAGTCTCCCCCTAAATAAATTGCATCTTAATCATAGCAATTGAGCAGAACATGTAGTTACTCAAAGAAACTAGGATCGTCCACATTGGGCGTGTAAACATTAAGAAAAAGCACCGTCTTGCCCAGCAGAGTGCCCGGTACCAACAGATACTGTCCCTGAGCGTCTGATATGGTCTCTTTGTGTGTATACAGGAGGGAGCGGTGAATGAGAAGACAGACCCCACAGGAGTAAGTACTGTAACTTGCAAAAAACATGTGGGTACCCCAGGAGGATGCAAAGGGTGGGGTCCCCTGCACTGGGAGATGAGTTTTCTGTAAAAACGCAGTTTTTACATCATGCCGCTGGAAATATGCCAACACCAATCTACTTTTTCCTGGATTATTGAGCCCCTGTAATATATGCCTTTCCTCGTGCTGCACGCAGCACGAGGGATTCCCTCATGTTTTCATTTGTATTACCGTTCCATGGCCCCGTTCGGTTCTAGTACTCTGAGCAACGTTAGTCAGTTGCCCGGAGCCCTGGAGTCGAGCGGCAGCACAAACCTGTGGGTGTTGTCATTACAAGAATAAAGAAGATACTTTTCTTTATCAACATTTCCTGGAGCTTATTTATAACAATTGGCGAAGAGCGGGTCCCGAACCTCTTCAACACCCACCAGGAGGAAACTCGGCTAACCTTCTGAGACTGCCGGCTCCACTCCCATCGTTCTCCTCACCTTTGGAATTCATCTTCAACTTCCTGCTCATGCGCTCCTTTGCTGGTTGCAGTCCGCTCTCTTTCGGAGAGATTTCCTCCCAAATTTGCCATCTCCCTGGCTGTTCATCTCGAGCCTCTCTTCGTCTCTGTCGCGAGCCTGCCATCGCGTGAGTACCACGTCATCAGTCATCACGTGAGTACCACGTCATCTACCAGCGCGTCAGCCATCTCCATCCTGAGATACAATCGACGCTTTTCATTCTAATTTTCCAACGTTACTACGTCACCACGCTCACGCACGGCGGCCATTTTCTTATTTGGTTGCCTAGTTACAGCTTCACTTGCACGGAGCCGATTTAACAGAAGCGCTTCAGCGAAATTAACTTCCTTTAGCCATACAAAATTAAGCGCTTCCTTCTTCATTCGAAAGCTACGCTTCTGGTATTTTGTTATGCTTTTATTTACTTACATTGAGTGTCGACTTTCATTATTTTATTCGAGTCGCTTTGCCTCATTGACAATTACAGTACATCTTATTCCTCAGTTATACTCAGGACTTTGTACACTTTCATTTAATTGACATATGTTATTATTTTTACCAATTCTTTGACTTCATTTCGTCAAAATTTAACTATAACTCATTTCCAATGGCTTCCACTCAACAATTTGCTCAACCTCCACCTTTCTTGCAACTTCCTGGCAAACCAGCTATTCCTTGGCGTCAGTGGGTTAGAGCTTTTGCCAATCACATTGTGGCAATTGACGCAGTCAAGTTTGCTCCTGAAAGGAAAGTTGGCATTTTGTATGGTTGCTTAGGTGTGGCTGCACAGAATGTATTTGAAAATCTTCCAAGGTCTTCTCCTCCATCTGGTGATGCTGGTGATAGTTGGGACGAATATAAGGAAGCTTTGTCTCGCTTAGCTCGTCACTATGGTGTAGAACCAAATGAAATGCTGGAAAGACATAATTTCTTTAAAAGGAGACAACAAGAAGATGAGTCTGTTGAAGAGTACATTGCCCAATTGAGAATATTGGCGTCTACATGCGAATTTGAATCTAATCCTGATATATACATTCGGGATCAATTCGTATTTGCGTGTTATTCAAAAAAGATTCAACAACGCCTTTTGAGTTGCAAGAAGCCTACACTTCAAGAAACTATCGACATTGCTAAGAGCATTGAAAGATCCATTAATACTTCCAATGCTCTTCAGAAAGATCAACCTCATACTTCGGTTCACACTTCTTCATTTGATAATTCTAGTTCTGTTAATTTAATTAGTATGAATAAGTCTTTTAGACAATTACAAAGAAAACCTAACCCTTATTGTTACAGGTGTGGTTCTAAATCCCATATTGCCAATAATCCCTCTTGCCCTGCTACAGGTAAAAAATGTGTTTTATGTAAAAAATTGGGTCATTTCCAGGGTATGTGCAAATCTGTCAAAAGGACGTCCAGACTTTCTATTAATAATATTGTATGTCCTGATTTGGATGATTGCATTGATGAATTCCAAGACATGGTGGTATCCATCCATTGCAATTTCATCGATACTTCTAAATTAGTCAAAGGTCCATACTGCTCCGCAATATTTGGGAACATTGAAGTTACAGTAATGGCAGATTCTGGATCTCCGATAACCATTCTTAATGATATATTCTTTCATGAAAAATGGAACAATTCCATTTCTTTGGTTGAATCTGACCTCAGTCCCAAGGCATTTGGTGAATCAGACATTATCATGCTTGGCTATTTTAACTATAGGCTGGAGTGTTTTGGCAGATCTATCATTACAAAGATTTATGTTGCGATTAAGGGTCGCAATATTGTTGGCTGGCAAGATCTCGCCAAAATGGGCATCTACCTAGTTCCTGGTTCGGATGATCCCATTAGATTGGGTGATCCTCCTGAGGGTTATTCCCCTGTTCCACCTTTTGTTCCTGATTGTCTTCTCATTAATGATCATGAGTCAGACATTAAACAAATCTTGGACAAATTTCCTAAAGTTTTTTCCAATCAACCAGGTACAGTCAAAGGCTTTCGACATGAGATTAAGCTGAAAGCTTCTGCTCAACCCATTGTTCATAAAGTTCGCCCTGTCCCTATTAGTGCCAGGAATGAGCTCAAATCTGTGCTCGCTTCTCTTAAAAAGGATGGTATCATTGCACCTTCAGACTCTTCCGAATGGGTTTCGCCCATTGTTATCGTTCGCAAAAAGAATGGTGAGGTTAGGCTATGTGCCGATTTACGCACATTAAACAAAAATATTTTGGTTGATTGCCATCCCCTCCCCAAAATTCACGACCTCCTCTCCAATCTAGGTGGTGCAAAATATTTTTCTTTGATTGATTTGCGTTCGGCATACCATCAGGTGCCCCTAACTGAGCCTTCTCAAGATCTCACCACTTTTGTGACCCCATTTGGTGTTTTCAAATACTTAAAACTTCCATTTGGACTTGCTAGCGCAGCTAGTGTTTTTCAAAAAATAATGGACCATCTTTTTGAGTCTATTCCTGGAGTGCAGGCCTATCAGGATGACATTTTGGTTTTTTCGCCTGATTGGAATTCCCATTTGTCTCATTTATCTTCTGTTCTGGGCAAGCTCAATGAAGCTGGCATGACTATCAGAGCTGACAAATGCAAATTTGGCTCTCAATCCTTGGAATACTTGGGTCATACTCTAACTCCTGAAGGCATTAAACCCAAGTCTTCTCTCATTGAGGCTATCACTCATGCTACTCCTCCCAAGGATAAGGATGCTCTCCGCTCCTTTTTGGGTTTAGCGGAGTATTACGCCCGTTTCGTAAAAGGCTATGCTCAAATTGTTGAGCCCCTTCGTTCTTTGCTTCGCAAAGGCTCTAAATTTTCTTGGTCTGAAGAGATCGATACCTCTTTTACCAACATCAAAAACATGATTGTTGGTGCTCCCGCATTGCATCCTTTTCAAGATTCTGCCAAATGTTTCATTATGGTTGACGCCAGTTTGACTGGTTTAGGTGCCGTATTAGGTCAGTGGGTTTCTGGTAGAGAACACACAGTTGCTTTTTCGTCTAGGAGACTTAAAGATTCTGAAACCCACTATAGCACCATTGAACGAGAGTCCTTGGCTTGCGTTTGGGCCATCGAAAAGTTCAAAAACTACATTTGGGGGCGAGAATTCGATTTATTCACCGACCACAAGCCACTCACTCAACTTCTTAATGGGGATGGCCTAGGAAAAGCCTCTTCTAGACTTGTCAGGCTCTTGTCCAAATTGCATGAATTTCACTTCAATATTAAGCACATTTCGGGTGGTAAAAATTTTCGTGCTGACTGTTTGTCCCGCATGTCACTCAATGATTCATCCGATTTTCAAGAGATTGGTGACGTTGAGTGTGTAGTCGCCACTCTTGACGCCACCAAATTGTGCCCTTGCATTACAGAAGAATCTTGGTCCAAAGCCTATGAGAATGATCACAATTTAAAATTGGTTGCACAATACATTTCTAAAGGCTGGCCTGAGAATAGGAAATTGTCTAATGAGCTGAAAGCCTTTTCCATGATTTCTTCTGAACTCTCTCTGGTTGACAATTTGATAATGAGGCATGATGTTTTTGTTCCTCCCTCTGATGTCAGACCCGACATCATTAAATTTGCACATCAAGGGCATCTGGGCATAACAAAAACATCTCAACTTATCAAATCTCATTATTGGTGGCCTTCTATTGAGTCCCAGGTTAAGTTTTACATTGATTCATGTAATGAATGTTTACTCTCGGATAAGAAATGGAAACTCATTAGTACGCCCTTCCATCCTGTTCCTTTTCCGGTCAAACCCTGGGAAAAGGTTGGATTGGATTTTTCTGGCCCATATGATGTCCTCCCTCATGACATGAAATATGTCATTCTTTTGATTGACTATCATTCTAAATGGTTGTATCACATGTTTTGTGACTCTCCCTCCTCTGCCAATGCCATCAAATTTTTACGGAATCTGTTCATCATTGAAGGTTGTCCTTCTGTTGTAGTTACCGATAATGGTTCCCATTTCATATCCGAAAAATTTAACTCATTTTTACTGGAACACGATGTTGTTCATTTCAAAGTCGCACTTTATTCGCCCACTTCAAACGGTTTAGTTGAACGGGCTAATAGACTTCTCAAAGATGCTGTTCAAACCGCCATTTCCTCCCACAATGATATAAAGAATTTTGTTGAAGAGAAATTTTGGTCATACAACATTTCTCCTCATTGTACAACTGGGATGTCTCCCCTTTCCTTACTGAGAAATAGGAATGTTCACACCAAATTGTGTCCTAAGTGGTTATCTGAGAAAAATGTTGAGATCCCTCAACCTTCTAATGTTTCTTTATCTGAAAAAGTCTCACAAAAACAACTTGTCATGAAGAGCAAACATGATTCAGGTAAATGTTTCAGTTCTATTGTCTTAAAAATTGGTGATTGGGTGCTCATTAAAAACCCAAGAAAAGTTGCTAAAGGTCTCTCTAAATTCTCTACCCCAGTCCAGGTGACTGCTGTCAGTAAGGCTTCTGCTTTACTTGGCAGCAGAGGATGGTGGAACAAGAGAGCTTTAGTTCACTTATCCAATTCACAGGCTCGCTCATTATTGTCCTTGAACAAGGAACAATTTGATCAGTGTGACTGGTCTTTTTGGTTAGATCTTCCAGTTTCTTCTAACTACTCCTCATCCAGTCCTTTGTCAGGTGCATCCGCATCATTATCAGATTCATCTTCCTTTTCTGATGCATCCGCTTCATTAATGTGTTCCTCTCCCTCACCCGCTGATTCTGAGGTTGGTGGGAAAGTTTCACATCAAGCTTCTGCCTCATCTGTTCGATGTAGGAGGTTACCTGTCAGGTTTAATGATTATGTTCTAAGTTGAAATTTGTTTTCATGTTTCAGTTTGAAACACTTTTGATGTCACAGTTTAATGCTTTTGTTTTCTTCTCTTTCCTCATTTTTAAATGTTGTGAAGAGGGAGAAGTTGTAATATATGCCTTTCCTCGTGCTGCACGCAGCACGAGGGATTCCCTCATGTTTTCATTTGTATTACCGTTCCATGGCCCCGTTCGGTTCTAGTACTCTGAGCAACGTTAGTCAGTTGCCCGGAGCCCTGGAGTCGAGCGGCAGCACAAACCTGTGGGTGTTGTCATTACAAGAATAAAGAAGATACTTTTCTTCATCAACGTTTCCTGGAGCTTATTTATAACAGCCCCCGGACATTTCAGGTGACTAGTTTAACATCTACCACTGGGGCCACGGCCATACCCATAGAGAAAGGTGTTTTTACCTGCCTAACCTGTTTCCGTACCACCAGCCCGGAGCAGCAAATGAAGGGAACCTACAGAGTGACACATATGAGGGGAAAAAAGACACATTGCCATTGCATCAAATAAAAAACATCACATTACAAAGGGAATGCAAAAACCACCCACCTCCCACACCTGGGTCAAAGGGCCCCTAAAACACAATCCCCCATAAATCTTGAAAAAGGGGAGATAGAAAAAACCCCAACTGAATTGGAACAAGAATCATCCAAGGGAAGCGGGCAACGCCTCGGATGCCTGATGCCCATGTCAAAAACCATGTAAAATTAGCATTATAAAAACTTCGAAACAGCATAACATTTTGCCCTTATAGGATATAAATCCACCATAAGTAAGAAATATCAATGTGACAGTAGATAGAAACTATTTAGTCCAAAGATAGTTACTAGAGATACGGTTCTGGGACCTTAGTCTGCAGTGAGAAGGTCAACGCTAGCTGCCATCTGTCTGTCCGGGAAGGAGTTGCCTGAAGAGTGCGCAGGACTCCTGCGTGTCATCCCCTGAAGCTGCTTGCAGAAGGCCAGGGTATTGGTAGCATTCTCAAAGAAACGGGGCTTAGCATCCACTATCACTCTTAACTTTGCAGGATAGAGCATAGCGTATTTGAGACCCATGGCACGCAGCTGTCGCTTAGATTCATGGAATTCCGTTGGGCCTCCTGCACTGCGATGGTGTGATCAGGGTACAAAGAGAGCACAGTCCCCTGGTATTGCATGGGTGATTTCTCCTGGGCCAAAGATGGGCAATCTTTACGCTGCACCAGCCTTGATCAGTGTGCAATTGGGTGACTGTGAACCCTGACCTACAACCAGCCTCTAAGCCTAACCCTCCACAGGTGTCCAACCACCTATGGCACATGGCTTTTAGAAAATTAGTGCAGGTGTTTGCCTTCTGCCTGCGCACAACCCTCCTTGGGCAACCAACTCCCACTATGCTTGGCCTGTGGGCGTGGTTAGTGGGGGTTGTCCTGGTGTCAGGTCATGCACCCTACCCTCTGCAGGTGGCCAATTTCTGCTGCACACAACATGCAACAGAGTGCAGCAGTGGTTTTCCTCAGCACAAGGACTTCAGCTCGACCGCATCAAAATGTCTTGAATGGAATGATCAATCCTCGTGGCACATGGTCTTTTGCTCTGCACAGTGGGATTAGTCAGAAATACAAAACCCCATGCTAACTATAACTTCACTTTAACAGTTGTACTTTTTCAGTGAAATCTTACACTCCACCTCAAATCCGAAGCTTCTCATTTCTACATGGCATCTCACTCAATATGAAGGTTTAAGGTATAAATCATGCAGAGTCACTCCTTTGACACTCTCCACCAAGGATTCTATCCATGGCACTACACCTAGTCATTTTTGTGAACACAAATTGAGAACAGGCCACATTTTATTCCAATTCTAATCGAACTACAATAATTTCTACAACAATTAGTCAAAAAATATGTTTTTACACGGTTTTACTGTATGGTTGATCATGTATAAAACATTTTATTGTCCATTGTTTATTGCTTAAAATATACGTATATTTGATGAAGAAGTGGAAAGGACAATCCATCAAAGTCTGTTGCTTATGTTTATCACTAGAAAGCACACGTGGTGTAAACTGTTAAAAGGTGGAGAGTTTTCGCAGCGCGTTTATGTGATCAAGACCGAGTCTAGGCGGTTGAAACGCGTCATGGATGAGGCGTTGGCCTTTGAATGTTGAAAGGAACAAGCAAATAAAAGCAAATTTCGCACCTTGAAGGAGTCCATGCCTGCTTCGTTACCAAAGTGTGTTTTACGAAAGGATTGGAGTTTTGATTGATATATATATATATATATATATATATATGTGTGAGCAAGACCCGAGGGAGGGGCCGAAACGCGTCATGGTGACCACAAGCACCGAATAAACTTTATGAAGCACTATATTGTGGTCCGTATCCGTCATTTCAAGCTCATGCAAGATTGCATTAGAAAAACGGAATACCTGGATAATATATATACCGGAGGGACACCATGGGGTACTGTAGGAGGGGCTTTATTTCTTGAGCATAGGCATGACGCGTTTCGGCATTTGCCTTTATCAAATGCCAGCTCTCACCCCAAACCTTGCAACAGTCCTTTTAAATACCTCCAGTCGCTCCGCCTTCCGTGGTCATCCTGATTGGTTAGGCCAAAGTCAGTACAGACCTGTAGTCCCTGTAGAAAACTACAGATCCCAGCATGCACTCCTACTGCATGCAAGGTAGATTTGTTTCACCCGACAACGGTGTAATCCGTGACAATCAGGTTGGTTAAGAGCGCCGTTCAGGACTGCAGCAGTCAAGGTAATTAAAACAAAGTTCCCCTCCCGAGTACCCAAAACGCCTCAAACCATACAATTCCGCTCCTGAAGGTGGCCTGGAAAGCTCAAATGCAGTGATCCGGATTCCTTTGCGAAGTCACAAACTGCTGTCTGCAGCGGCCAGATACCAAGGGCGGGTGTGATGGGTCAGAGCCTTTCACTGCTGTGAAGAACAAAGAAAATGCTGAAGCTGCCTGGATGGCTCTTTCCCATTGCTGAGACAGGTCTCCTCCAATGCGCGCCCAGGACTTGCACGCAACATATGCCACATAGGGATCCTTTCGTGAAAAAGAGATTGGAGTAACACCATGGGGTACAGTAGGAGGTGCTTTATTTCTTGAGCATAGGCATGACGCGTTTCGGCATTTGCCTTTATCAAATGCCAGCTCTCACCCCAAACCTTGCAACAGTCCTTTTAACTACCTCCAGTCGCTCCGCCTTCCGTGGTCATCCTGATTGGTCAGGCCAAAGTCACGTACAGACCTATAGTCCCTGTAGAAAACTACAGATCCCAGCATGCACTCCCACTGCATGCAAGGTGGGTTTGTTTCGCCCGACAAAGGTGTAATCTGTGACAATCAGGTTGGTTAAGTGCCATCTTTCTTGCGTTGGTATGCAGCCACTTTTTTCTGAACTGCTGATGTGCTTTGACTAAGTGTGCCCTGGGTTCCTGCCAACCAGGTACCCAGGGCCTGTGTTCCTTCCCTAACACTGTGTTAAAACTAAAAGCCAATTGGCATCTCTGGCCACCTTTCAGCCCCTAGTAAATGGTACCCTAGGTACCCAGGGCATGGTGACCAGAGAAGACCCCTGAGGACTGCAGCACTTATTGTGCCACCCTCAGGGGCCCTGTACCCTGACACCCACACACTGCCTTTGCAGGCTGAGTGTCTAAGTACAGAACTAAACAAAGAGTCGACATGGCACACACCCCTGTATGCCATGCCCACAGTACCCACTGCCCTGGCATACTTCAGTCACCTCTCTAGCTGGGTGCCCTGTGCTAGAGGTGTGGGCACAGGTGCATGAGCCCTGTGCCCCTACAGTACTCAGGGCCATTCCTGGGCCCTGTAAGTGCAGTGATGCCATTAAGAGTATATGGTGCTGGGAGGTTGTCATTACAAACTCCACAGCACCATAATGGCTACACTGAAGACTGACAAGTTTGGTACCAAACTTCTCAGCAACTGGCCCCCACCAGTCCTGACCCCCACTCTGGTGGGAAGACTGGCGGGAAAAACTACGTCAGGAAGGGGGGGGGGATTCCAGCCTGTGCCAACCTCACCCCTCAGGTGGGGGAGACGAGGTGAAGCACGACCCCGGCCTCCGGCCATCTTGAAGATGGGGTGCCCTGCCCAATCACAGCTAGGCTCCTGCCCCCGTCCCACAGGAGAGGAGCAGGAGGAGTGGGTCTACCCACCCCAGGACAGGGACCTATTGGTCCCTGCCCTTGACCTAACTGTAACGCCCCTAAATTCAGTATTTAGGAGCTACCTGAACCTTCCTTCCTCAGATCCCGATAAGAAAAGAAGAAAGAAGAGGAAGAAGACCCGCCGCACAGCTGCTAACAACAGGACGACAACAACTGACTTGGCCCCAGGTCTACCGGCATGTCGATCCTGGGACCTGCTCCTGCCTAAATCCCGATGACTCCTGCGGACAGCAACCTTGGGAGACCCAGAGGACCTGCCTGCCTTGACCCTCTTAAAGACTGGGACTCCCATCAGCAGAGGTTCTGCTGCAACAACCCCCCTGGTGCCAGCCAGGAGCTCTGGACCAGCCCACTCTGCACCTGACAAGCTCAGCCCGTGCCCGAGTGATCCAAGACCCCTGCACCCGGTGCCCTACAGCCCCCTGTGCCTCCCTTTAGGGTACCTACCTGTGCTCCAAGATCCTAACTTACCTTTCGATGTGCTGGTCGCCCCTGGAGAGTCTCCGCCCCCGAGCCTGCAGCCTTTGTTCCCTTTTTACCTTTCCCATTGGATAACATAGAGCGCCCGACGGCTCAAAAGCACCCTGCAGCCAGTCGCCCGAGTACAGCTGGCTGTGCCACCTTTGCCCTATCCTGCTTCCCACTTTGCTCTGAGCAAGTGACCAGGAGCCCAGCTCCCACAGCCGCTTGGCCTGCTAGCCAGCAGCCACCAACCGGAGGCCCCCTGTCCCTCATTGGATAACATTGGGCCAAACTACCTCTGCACCCGGCCGCCCCTGCGCCGCTGAGGTTGAACCAACTGTACCTACCTGACCCTGGAGGACCCCTGAGTCTATTCCCAGAACCACAACTTCACCATTCGAGTATTCACCTGGAAACCGGTAACTCACTTACCTGCCTTTGGATAACATTGAATGGTTTGACTCGAAAAATCTTCAAAGTGTGAAGTTTTGGAAACTTAAAATATTCATATAAAATCTACCAAATTCCGAATTCCGAAGTACTCAGCTGTGATCAGGAGAGAAGCTAGTACTGTACCTTGTAGCCCAGTACTGAACCGCAAAAGTAATCCTTACCAGGTTTACTAGTAATCTGAATTTTCTCCATAGGAATCCATTGTCTGCTTTTCTATGAAATTTCTTCTGTCTACTTTTGAAAACTTGAAATATTCTTTAAAAATCATACGAAATACTGAAACAAAATTGCTTACCTGTTTTAAGTTGAGACCCCAGTGCTAGACCCAGGAGCCCAGTACTGGATTACCAAAGTAACGAGATTGTACTTTACCTGCAACCTGAATTTTCTCCCTTTAGATAACATTGCCAGATTTCTGTAGAAAAGTTTATAAATGTGAACTTTTAAAATAGCTTTATATTCCTGAAAAATGACTGCAATACCTAAAACTTTTTACTAAACTGTTTTCAGCTTAGACCCCAGGACTGAATCTAGGACCCAGTCCTGGAACTACCAAAGTAATCTACAAAGTAATCAACTCTGTTAATATAAGAAAATCCATTGAGCTCAATGCTAAATTGTGGGTAGAATTGTGTTGCCTACTCCAACCCCTATACCTATTGTGTTTACAAAGTTTATTGCCTTTCTGCAAAGTAATCATCTGAGACCTCTCATATTGAGAACAGTATATTTTAATACCTGTTGGTTATAGAAATAAAACAACTATATCTTTGATATAAAAACAATTGTCCTGGAGTTCAGTCTTTTGCTGACTGAGTGTGTACAACAAATGCTTTACACTGTCCTCTGGTACTGCCTTACTGCTCGACCAAGCTACCACTTTAGAGAGTAAGGTCACACCTGGCTTTAACCTCTGCTATACCTCTGGAGTTTGTGGACTCTATACACACTGTACCTTATTCTGGTCCAGTATATATAGAGATACTTTCTCACAATATGTATACACAGTCTGTTTTCAGCTGCCTATGATTAAGAGGCGCAAAGCCTCGAAACGCGTCAGGCATGGATACTTACCAAGTTGTGAGGGCGTTGTCAATGCAGACTGGATGGTGGGCTTGCCGCAGTGTGCGTCCTCGCAGCTTCAGGGAATTTTGTTTGTTGATATATATATATATATATATATATATATATATATATATATATATATATATATATATATATATATATATATATATATATATATATATATAAAATTGCTCCAATTCCACCTCCATAAGAAGCACTCTCAGGCGGGTGAATGTGTGCGGCCGTGGATTCCGCAATTTATTATCGTCTTATTTCCTTTGCTCAAAGAAAATCAGCACTCACTGGGGCATTAGTAGAACTTTATTCTCCAGCAACTAGCAACAAACGCGTTTTAGCGATCTGCCTTCTTCGGTGTTACTGACACACCGGAAGAGACCATGTTTAAAAACATTTCATTTGTGCATTACGATAAAGAAGAGACAAGGGCAACCGCGCCAACATGAGTGCCATTCTGTAATGTCTTATGTACATAAATTGTGTATAATGCAACTCAATTCATTACAAATACATTATATTTCGCCACAGTGTTACCTCTATTTACAAAATCACAATCAATTAGTGCATTTCTTATAAATTTTGATGCCCATAATTCATATTGCCTTAATAATAGCAGCTGTGTATGGGCTTCTGAGCAAAATGTAACACTGGCATTTTTTGTAATCTTGCTGTGGATCGGCTAAGGTCCCTGATTTTCTACATTTTGTTAATGCACTGTTATAATCGATCCTGAGAATATTCTTACAGAATTAAGAAAATAATTGCAAGATTAGCATCTCATCACGCTGTGTATCAGCCATAAAAATTACATGAGCAGACAGATCATGAGCCTAAATGTGAAGCCAATTCCTCTCCACTATTTAATCCCCTCGGGAATTTGGTTTGTAGATCTATAATATTGCGAGACTCTAATCTGCGCAATTTACGAGTTCTGTCCCCTCCTCTCACATTCATGGGGACAGTCCAGACCATAATATTGTAGTTTGTTTCTATTGCTTGTGTGTTTGCCAGCATAATGACGTGCCACGGGGTATGCTGCATCTTTTTTTATCAATCGCCCTAAGATGTTCCAGTATTCTGATCTTAAGTGGATGGATCGTACTGCCAATATACGTAACCTGCATGGGCATATTAGACAATACACTGCATGAGTAGTACTGCAGGTTAACAACTTTGCTATTGTTTTCTTCTTGTCTAAAACAGGTTTGTTGTATGACAGAACCCTTTTACTATTTGAACAGGCTTTGCATTTCCTGCACGGAAAAAACCCTTTCAATTCCTTCTGGGTGCTCATATGCTGCGGTACTTTGTCATGGTTACTTTTTACTAGCATATCTCTTAAAAATCTCGCCTTTTTAAAAGTCACCAAGGGGTAAGCAGGAATGTCATCACAGATAATGTTATCTGTTTTTAAAATATACCAGTTCTTCTTAAGCATACGTTTCAAGAAGTTTGCTTCTGCTGAATATGTGGTTACCATCCTGAACTTACCCTCTTTTTCATTTTTCAAATGTTTGTTCTTTTCCCTCAATAGTTGATCCCTGGGGATCCCTTTTACTCTGTTAAATGTTTTTTCCAATGCTGTAAATTCATATCCTCTTAAGACAAACCTAGCCATACAGTCCTTAGCGGCCGCTTCAAAATCACACTCTCTCGTGCTGTTTCTTTTTAATCTTAGAAGCTCGCCGTAAGGTATGCTATGTATGAGTTTGGGGGGATGATTTCTGGTCGCAAAGAAGGTTGAATTCCCTGCCGTGGATTTGCGTTATAAGGCTGTGTGTAGCGTGTCTTCTGCTATGAACCCTTTCAGGTCCAGGTAATCCACTGCCACTGGGCTAACTCTGCCTGAAAAGTGTACGTTTTTTAATTTATTCATGTTCAGGACTTTAATATATTCGTTAGCTGATTTCGTAGACCCCTACCATACAATGAACAAATCATTGATATATCGACGCCAAACAACCACTTTGCCACTCATGATCCCACATTCATAGGACTTAGGCACCTGCTCCTCCCATCAGCCAACGAACAAGTTCGCGTAGCTGGGGGCGAAGCAGGTGCCCATAGCCGTACCAGAGGTTTGCCTAAATTATATATCCTCAAATAAAAATATGTTATTCGTAAGACAAAACCTTATAATCTCAATAAGCATCAAAATATGTTCCGCAAAGCACAATTGCCGCTTATTCAAAAAGTACAGTACAGCTTTTAACCCATCTTCATGGCCTATACAAGTGTATAAGCTAGTGATGTCCAGCACCATTAACTGATATGAGGGATCCCACCTCACCTTTGTGATTTTATTTAAAAAATCCTTTGTGTCCTTTATATATGATTGTAATTGGACCACAAATACGGACAAAAAATGATCGATGAACATGGATAAATGTTCAGTAAGACCAATCAATCAATCATGGCATTTGTATAGCGCACTACTCACCCGGAAGGGTCTCAAGGAGCCTGGGGGAGGGGGGGCCGTCACTGCTCGAAGAGCCAGGTCTTGAGTTGCTTCCTGAAGGAGAGATGGTCCTGGGTTAGCCGGAGGTGGATGGGGAGGGAGTTCCATGTCTTGGCTGCCAGGTAGGAGAAGGATCTTCCACTGGCGGAGGCTTGGCGGATGCGTGGAACGGCGGCGAGGGTGTGGTTGGTCGACCGTAGCTGGCAGGTGGGCGTGTAGAAGGTCAGGCGGTCGTTGAGGTACTTGGGGCCCAGGTCGTGGAGGGCCTTGTGTGCGTGGGTGAGGAGTCTGAACGTGATCCTCTTGCTGACGGGGAGCCAGTGCAGGTCTCTCAGGTGGCCGGAGATGTGGCTGTGTCGGGGGATGTCCAGGATGAGTCGGGCGGAGGCGTTCTGGATGCGTTGGAGTCTTTTTTGTAGTTTGGCTGTGGTGCCGGCGTAGAGGGTGTTCCCATAGTCCAGCCGGCTGGTGACGAGTGCCTGGGTGACCGTCTTCCTGGTTTCAGTGGGGATCCATCGGAAGATCTTTCGGAGCATGCGCAGGGTGTTGAAGCATGATGACGATACGGTGTTAACTTGTCTGGTCATCGAGAGGGAGGAGTCCAGGATGAAGCCCAGGTTACGTGCATGGTCCATTGGCTTGGGAGTGGAGCCCAGTACAGGGGGCCACCAGGAGTCGTCCCAGGCGGAGGGAGATGGTCCCAGGATGAGGACTTTCGTCTTATCTGAGTTCAGTTTCAGGCGGCTGTTCTTCATCCACTCGGCGACGTCTTTCATCCCTTCGTGTAGGCTGGTTCTGGCGGAGGCTGGGTCGTTGGTGAGGGAGAGGATGAGCTGGGTGTCGTCGGCGTAAGAGATGATGTTGAGGTTGTGTTGGCGTGCGATGGCTGCGAGGGGGCTCATGTATACGTTGAAGAGGGTGGGGCTGAGGGAGGATCCTTGTGGTACGCCGCAGATGACTTTGGTGGCCTCGGATCTGAACGGGGGGAGGCGGACTCTCTGGGTTCTTCCGGCGAGGAATGAGATGATCCACTCCAGAGCCTTCTCTTGGATACCGGTGTTGCTGAGGCGCTGCACTAGGGGGCGGTGGCAGACGGTGTTGAATGCCGCGGAGAGGTCCAGGAGGATGAGGGCCGCTGTTTCTCCTCTGTCGAGCAGGGATCTGATGTCGTCAGTGGCTGCGATGAGGGCGGTCTCGGTGCTGTGGTTGGCTCGGAAGCCGGACTGCGAGTGGTCGAGGGATCCATTCGTCTCGAGGAAGGCGGCAAGCTGTCTGTTGACTGTTCTGAGAGGACACAATCGGCCTGCCTGGTGGACATAGGCTATCTTTGTGCAGCTTGGGAATGTGGTAAAACGTTGGGATGATTGGATTAATGTTCCGAAGGAACAGATGCTCATCAGTTCCCAGCAATGATTTGTCATACTATTTTTTGATTAAATTGTCATAGCTTTGTATGCTTTTTTGGTAGCTTTCAATCGTAGTTTTTCATCCGACAGTTGCCGGAATGCTTCCTTGCAATATTGTATCCTTGTTTGAAGAACAACATTCCCGCCTTTGTCAGAAGGCTTTATTATTATGAAAGTATCCTGCATCAGATTTTGTAATACGAATGTCTCTTCCACAGTTACATTGCTCTTGATTGGACCCTTTGTTTTCTTAGATCTAAATTTGAACAGGTCGTTGACCATGGCTTCCGAGAAAACATCAATCGCATCTAGCGGTATTTGTGGTATGAAAAGGGATTTAGGTTTAAATGGGCTTTCTTCCATTTCTTGCTCGATCCCAACCTCTCTAGCTCTATGAGCCATGTTTTCGTTGTTGATAGCGTTGTCCTCTTGTTCTAATCGAAGATTTTCTTAAAGTTCTATGGTTGGCAGGTCTTGTCCAATTAACATATCTGTAGCCGTTAATCTCTGTGGCACTTTTTTTCATTTCTTTCATGGTGGATCTTAGTTTGAAATATTTGGGTAATTTTAACTTCCGTATGAAACCAAAAAGATCGATCCTTGTTTGTGTATATTCCAGGTGACTCGTAGGGCAGAATGTAAGTCCCAAAGCTAATACTTTGATCTCTGTCTCTGTTAGTGACTTAGGTGTAAGTTTGACAATCGTCAGATTTGTGGTTTCTATTGCTGTTTGTTGGATTTCCTGTTGCGTTGTACCCATACCAGCACCTTTCCTCTTCCTGCCCCCGCCTGCTTGTCGCGTTTTTTGGTGCTTTCTTCCGGTGGCTTGTTCTTCCCCCCTCGTAGCCATGACTGACGAATTATCTGAAACTCGTCATGAAAAGGAGTCGTTGCCCTCCTTCCTTCCACTGATGCGCTCACCCGTTCATCACCTGATTCATTTTCGGTTAGGTCAGATTCAGAAGTTTCCACTCTCGGAGTTGTCATTATATTTGATCTTTGTGTTAATTCTTTGCTTGGACCATCGAATTTGCAGGCAAACATTAAAATTCGTCCTTGTAGGTAATCGTTTTCATCCCGCCCAAATTTCTCCTGCTTCCTCAACTTGATCTTTTGTTCATATTTCAATAGTCTCGTCTTCATTTGACCTCTTAGTTCTTCTATTTTATTCTTGTCTTCCTCTTTCAGTAACTCGTCTTCCAAGTCTTTAATTTCACTTAGTGCCTTTTCGCGGTCACTCCAAGCATATTTTACAAGTATCACCAGTGTTCCTTGGCAATATTGTGCGGTATGTTCTGCCCAATCCGTGAGTAACTGTGGGTCTGGATTTTAGTATGAGGGAACTGTATATACACAAAGACCTCTCGGTACTCTGTTCTCATCAATATAGTTTTGGAGGGAAGTTGCCTCCCACCATTTGCATGTTTCACATTCATAGAGTCTCTCTAATTTAATCGTGATGTCATTAAGTTTACTCTTCGGTTGTCTTTGATCTGTCAAATTCAGGCGTGCTGCTCCCCCGTGTTTCTTAAAGATATCTCTAGCCGCCCTTCTTGGCGGGTTGTTTAACTAAACATGTCTCCTCTTTTTGGTCGCTACGTTGCTGGACGCGTTGCTTCAATGCTGCCCCCTCGCCCTGTTGCTTAAACAATCTTGCTCATTTATTTGAAACATGCACGGCTCACCGGTGAATTCTCCTTCGATTCCCAGCGTTTCCTCCGATTCGCAGGTCGTCGATGTCATCCACATCCGTGTAGCTGTTTGGTGTTTTGCAAAAGCGGCGGTGCCTTCCTCGTTAAATTAGTTCTCCAATTCTGCCTCCATAAGAAGCACTCTCGGGCGGGTGCGTGTGTGTGCCGTGGATTCCTCAATTTATTATCGCTCTTATTTCCTTTGCTCAAAGAAAATCAGGACTCGCGGGGGCGTTTGAAGAACTTTATTCTCCAGCAACAAGCAACAAATACGTTTCGGCGATCTGCCTTCTTCGGTGTTACTGACACACTGGAAGAGACCATGCTTAAAAACATTTCATTGGTGCATAACAATCAAGAAGGGACAAGCGCAACCGCGCCAACATGAGCGCCATCTTGTAACGTCTTATGTACATACATTGTGTATAATGCGACTCAATTCATTACAAATACATTATATTTCGCCACAGTGTTACCTTTATTTACTAAATCACAATAAATTAGTGCATTTCTTATACATTTTGATGCCCATAATTCATATTGCCTTAATAATTGCAGCCGTGTATCGGCTTCTGAACAAAACGTAACACAGTGGCATTTTTTGTAACCTTTGTACCCATGACTGTGAGAGGAGGGGACGGAAATCATAAATTTCCCAGATTAATTTCTCGCTATATTACAGATCTACAAACCAAATTCCAGAGGGGATTAAATAGTGGGGAGGAATTGGCTTCACATTTAGGCTCATGATCTGTCGGCTCATGTAATTTGTCTGACTGATACACAGCGTGATGAGATGGTGCTCTTGCAATTAGTTTCTTAATTCTGTAAGAATATTCACAGGATCGATTATAACAGTGCATTAACAAAATGTAGAAATTTAGGGACCTTAGCCGATCCACAGCAACAGTACAAAAAATGCCACTGTTATATTTTGCTCAGAAGCCTATACACAGCTGCTATTATTAAGGCAATTTCACAGTCGAGTTCTGGGGACCAAGTCAAACGCAGATGTAAGATCTGGATAGAGCCTCCCTTTCTCAAAGCTTACAATATTCCAGTAAATCAACTGCAGTCTAATGACCTGGTCAACAGTGGAAGTAGTGGTTCGAAACTCTGCTTAGAGGGGACTAAGTCAGTTGCTCTCCTTAAGCCACAGCTGAAGCCTGCCTAATATGACCCTACTAAAAAGTGTTT
The DNA here is from genome assembly GCF_964261635.1 of Lissotriton helveticus. Classification (NCBI taxonomy): domain Eukaryota; kingdom Metazoa; phylum Chordata; class Amphibia; order Caudata; family Salamandridae; genus Lissotriton; species Lissotriton helveticus. Next base: position 1,611,240,584 of record NC_136057.1, read on the forward strand.
GTGGGGTGTCTAGAAGGCTAACTGGCCTGTAGTTGGCAGGATCCAAAGGGCAACTTTCTTGTATATGGGGAAAATCTCTGACCTCGCCCACTGTTGGGAATCCTAGGCCCTATTTGGAATAGCATTAAAAGCCACAGTAAAATAGAGTAAGCAAATGTCTTTTTTCGATAAAAACAAGTCACCGGGATCTTTTTAATGCCAGGTGCTTTACGTGGTGCTATCATTCTGATGGCCTCTTCTATCTCCATACACTTTATTGGGGTAAAGTCGGGTTTAACCCTCCCAGTCCCTTGATGCAGAGGGATAATTAAATGTTTAGGAACTGGGACCTCAACATGTTTAGCTTTGTATAGATTGGCAAAACGGGCTACTCATGCCATTGCTGCCACATCATCATCAATTGTGGATCTTCCTTTCCTGCTCCCCGTGGCAATTAAGTTCCAAAATAAGGTTTGATTGTTATCCCTTGCTGCTTCTCAGAGGAGACCTCAGTTTTAACTATCCCATTCCCTCTTTGCCCTTACAAAGGCGGTTTTTTGAACACAGCTCTCTTTTGCTGGATAACTTAAGTTGCCACTGGACTTAATTGCAATGATCCGAGCGCTCTTGGCCATAGTACATTCTTTGTTGAACCAGAATGGTGCGCTACTCCTTGGTCAATGGCTTTTGGCTTCTCTGAAAAAGTCCACCTTTAAAAGTAATGAAGAGGGAAGTATGTACTGCTTCAACCTCTGGTGTGGCTGATTCTTCAGAAGGCCCAGGCTTCAGAGTGCTAAAAATCTCCAGAGATTGGCCCACCTTGTCATATATTGATCTCAGGGCCCACTCAGACCTAGCGGAAGCTGACCACTGTATTCTTCAATTATTATTTGCTACTTTACACCTCTCATCAAGGGGTTGCGAGTGAGATAGTTGGGTTTGTAGTGATAGAAGTTCTAGCTCCACCTCAAGGGTTTTATGGTCACTATTATGCCTCCGCGCCACCACCATGTCCTCTAGGGACGGGCAGAGTTTGACATCTGAGAGGGTATGGTCAATGAGGCTGGTGCCTAATTCTATTAACGGTGTGGCTGCCTTTCATGACAGATTTGGTCCTTCCGTTGCATGCTCGAATCATGCAATTAAAGGTTAAGGCATTTAGTTGTATCACCAAGGGGGGCCACTTTTTAATAGGGGGAATGATAAGTGCAGGAATTGAACACGTTTTGACCTCTTCTAGCACGTAGTAAAGATTAACCAAATCCAGGGGTTCAAACTGACAATTAAAATGGGCCACCGCTATTTTTTGGACATCGGGGTGAAGGCCAGTTGTGTGTGAGACTAACACTTCTATGGTGGGGGAATCCTGACGCTTGTCAGAAGGTCTTAAATAAATGTTGTAGCTGTTGACTGAACATCCATTAGGTAGTTTAATAGACAGACAAAGAATGCCCTCTGCAAATATTTCTGACCTTACATCCTGCATGCACCCCAATCCAGCTCGAGAGTCCCCCAGAAGATCTTCCCTTGCCAAGCGACCTGGCATAAGCCCAGAATATAGCAAAGTATGAATGGCTTATTTCCCATGTTAGGCAATTCTCTTGGAAAAGACAAATGTCAAAGATGTTAATATAGTTAGTCCAGTCAGAATCATCCAGTTTAGCGCCCAGACCAGCAACATTCCAGGATAGTATCCTTAGTATTTTATGCATCCCTAGAGGGAGTATAGTCTGCTGGGGCCCCCCGGTGTATACCATACGACTACCACCCACTGGGTCTGATGACTTGTCAACTGATGGGGGTTTTACCACTTTAAGATCAGGTGAAATGCAAGTAGGGAGCGCTGCATCGCCGATTTGGCGTTGCAGTGCGCGCAATCCATATTGTGGTCTCTGGATCTGCACAGGTGGGTTATTCCATGCAGTTTTATCATTTAGAGAGGTTTTAGGTATGTGCATGACCTGCGCACAGGTGGTCTTCGCACGCATATCTCATTAAATAGTCAACGCGGCCTTTAACACAATATTTTCCTTTGTTTAATGATTTCAAGACAGAATCCACCAGACTGTCGACAGCAACACTGGGATTTCTCAAGTTAGTTTTATAGAACCATCGTAATAATGCTGAATTTTAACCTTCACCCTACAGTAATAATTGTGTGCTTCTTAATTGAACTTGCACTAAGAATCTTATTTCAATGGCCTACATCTATTTTCGGTAGCGTAGTGTAAACATATATTGCAAGTTTACCACAGCTTTTTGACGCATCTATTAATACAGGCAAGTATAATGTTGCTAAAGTGGCCAAAATTGTACAAACATGGAAGCAGTAAGTAGTTAAAATGTACAACCCAAAGACGGAAGCATTGTGTGGAAAAGAAAAGCCAGAATTCATATTTAGCTCTTCTATGGTGACAACCACAAGATGGCGCCTCCCTCCATTGACCCTGTAGCTAACCAAGATAACCCGGACGTAAATCAACTGGATTCTATTTTCATTAAAGTCGTAACGAGGCCCGTGGAGGTCAAGGATCGTAATCCACGGCTGTTTTTCAATTTACATCAAAATGTCACACCTGCAGTAGCATACACCATATTCGTAATATTGTTAGTAGTAGCAGTTGTATTATTTTTACTACAATACAGTTGTGGAACCACAACTAAACAATTTTATTCTTCGGGCGTTTTTATTTGTTGCTTATCCTACTCAAGGTAATGTCAGCTGGATTGGGAGGGGTACTCTTATAAAAATGTATTCCAGCCAGAACAGTACTCCAATCGTTCTGTCATTGTGCTTCCAAGGCGGTGCACGTGCAGGATGTAATCTTAACTCTGACAAATTTAAACCGTAGAATCAATCTATTTTCATTTTATTTCGATCACTTAAGGTTTCATTTGCCTTGATAACTTGCCCAGCTATATTAAGACTAGCATCCCTGAATAAGGGATACTGGGATTGTGGGCGTTTTTTTGTTCTTTACCTTTTGCAAAGCGGATGTTTTTGCGCTGGGAGCAACAGCAGCAGGTGAGAAGAGAGGAAAGGACCCAGCAAGGATCCACCGAGCCCCCACCCCCTCGGGGCGATCTGTCAAAGGCAACAGAAAAGTGCTCGAACACAGGATTCTACAGCTGGCTGGGGGCCGGGTGAGCACTCCTTCAATACCCGGCCAAACAAGCACTGGTGATGCCAGTAGGTCTCGCCTTGATAATCTATTGGCTTGCCTTCAGCCATCGCTGTTTGTCGATGCTATGGCACCTCTGCAAAAATAGATAAAACAAAGTATGAAAAATGGCGCAATGACACGGAGAAGATACCACCCACGTCATTATTTACCGCTCAAGATGAAAGACACAACTTGCATCGGTTTTAGAAAATAAAAAAACTTTTAGGGGCATATGTATGAACAAACCGTTTTGCGAGTCAATAATAGCGATTTTTAACGAATCGCTATTAAGGACTCGCAAAATGCAATGTATAAGGAATCGCAATAATAATTGCGATTCCTTAATATTCCTTAATTGCCAATCGCAAAACGCGATTCGTAATTAAGGAATACCTTCCCATTCATTCCTATTGGCCTAGAGGCCCATTAGAATGAATGGGAAGACATTCGCAATTTGCGAGTACCCTTTAGGTACTCGCAAATTGTGAATGCAATTTTAAGTGTGCAAGGGTGTCAAAGGACACCCTGTTGCACCCCTGAAATATGTATATGTGCACATGTGGTGCACATACATGCCCTAAGGGCACCACATGCCGCTTTGAAAAATGCAAAAAAGTGCATTTTTCAAAGAAATTGCAAATTACCACCAACTTGAAGTTGGTGGTAATTTGCGATTTGTTAGGCAAAATTGCAGAACATGGGTGCTTCCTGCATTGCATTTAAGGAATTGCAACTTGCGATTCCTTAAATGCATTCTCAAAATAGGGAATCACAAAGTTTGCAATTCCCTATATTGCGAGGAAAGTGGAAAAGCACGTGAAAGAGTGAGCAACATATGAGGGGGGCAGCAACACAGAGCACAAGAGGGGTACCGGATATCTGGGAGGGGGAAGAAGCACACAAGAGAGTGAAGTGGAAAATACAGGCACTCTTGTGGAGTGAGTAAACAAAAAGAAAAAAGGGTTTCCCTGAAAGTGCGCAGTGGGAGTATACAAATCAGCACTCAAAAGGATGGTAAATAGACTATGCTTCAGGGGAGAGACACAAGACCAACAAGAAGAGCCAAGGCAAGCCATCGAATAAGAAGCAACTAAATTAGAGTGACAATAACCACAACAAATGGTGAACTATGGTTGGGAACTAACCGTTCATCTTGATACTCCCACAATAAAATCAATACAATTCAAAGGTGAGGGACAGAAAAAAAGAACTGGCTGCCATAGTGTTATGATGTGTAGGGTGCATGGCTCAAGCAACCAATTCATAAATTGTTTGCTTTAAATATAAAACGAACTGGCTATAGCCGTAGTAGTACATGAATTTCTTATGGGATTTGCCTCCTGGTGTCTTATTTATGAGGACATAGCCAATACTGCTGGGATTGAAAATGTTCCCTGCCTGTCTCTAGAGAGTGTGCACCAATGACCTGAGCTTCCCATATCTCCAGTTCTATAGGTTGTTGATATTTTGCCTCAGCAACTTGTGCACCGAGGGCTCCGTTTGCCTCCAAATGCAACCCAGAAAGGAGCTTTGTGGTCTGCTGGGACACACCATGTGCACCCTCCTTTTTCTGAACGTGAATACCATCAGCTCATCCAGCCGAAAAGGACTCACAGAGTTCGCAGCAACAGATTACGTTCTATTCGTTTCTATTCTTCTTTTCTTCTATTCTTTCACCTTCTGCTTAATTTTTCCTAAAAATGACACACACACTAGCTTAAGTGGTGGTTAATTTGGGAGGCCTCTCCCTCTTTTTGTTCTTTGTTTTGGGTCTCCCCTGACTGGAAACTCTAATTTCACCCCATCTTCCTGGGGAGCCTGCAAGAAAAAGACCTTCATGACCCCTCATATATAAGATGGAATTAGGTCAATCATTATATATGAGACTGGAATGATTAAAACAGTGCTCCTAATATGAACATTTTTTTATTATAGTGTGGCACATGGATTCTGCCTATTTAGCCAACCAGCATTCTTTGCTCACGGCTACCCAGTTTTTGTATCTTTTTAGTCTACAGTAATTGAACTGAGTGTGTTTACCGCCAGTATCTGCCTTTTAAGATAGGGCTACAGCTGTGCAGCTAAGCTAAGGGGCACTGGGCTGGTTAAACATAAACACATAGGTACACCTGTGTGGACTGAGTGTGTGAGACTACGGTTGTGCGCAAAAGAGGAGGGCTAGACGTCTGGAGCCAAAACAGGAAGGGCTTGCCTTTGAAATTTTGGTGGGAAGGGATAAGGCAGTGATGTTTACTAGGGTTGAAGCTGAGGACCTGAGAGGAGCTATTTCGAGATAAAAAATGTAATTTGCATTATGTGTTGTCTCAAAATTCTGTGCAGGAGAGTTGGGATTATCTGTGGAGGGATGATGTGACATCATAAGATTGTCTAGGCGTGCTACCATGTAGAACTTTCAAGCCCCACTTAAAAATGCCTCCACAAGGGAGAGACATTTAAGAAGGCCCAGGACTTGGAAGGCAACAACGGCGCAAAAGGAAAGAGAAGCCACTTGATGCACTGCCACTGTCCCTGGATGGACTACAAGGTGTCCAGTAGACCATGAGGTCTGTGAGTGTCAACATAAGGAGGCTCCACTGGCTCGTAGTAAAGGGGCTGCGTGGGATGCACCCACCAGCAGGAGAGGAGCATCAGGAGCCAGGCAAAGAAGGCGTCTGGGACAGGAAGGCAACACAATATGTCCTTTAACAGCCATGGGCCTAATGTGGACGCTCCTGGCGGCTAGAGCTCACTACTAGAAGCAAAATGACCCAAAAATTAAAAATATCGGCCCATGGGGGCCAGAGTTATATCATTTTCAAACTTTGCCTTCTTAACAAAGGAAACAAAAGAACAAGCATTGGCATAGCCAATAGGTCTCGCCTTTGGGACCTTATATGTGTTTAGCCATGCAACAGTTGATGTTGTTGCACCAAGGATATTGTGCTGGATAACTAAACACTTATAAGGTCGCAAAGGCGAGACATATTGGCTATGCCAATGATTGTTTTTCTCCTTCTGCTTTATCCACCTTTGTATGGGCTGCGGGGCCTGAAACGTAATCCAGGCGGTGGATGATGGATGCCTTCCCAGGGAGCGGAGCAAGGGAGGCGGGCAGGGCTTCCAGCCGGGGCTGCTCCTACCCGCCGAGCAATGGTGTGATTTTCAACATAGCCCTCGATGACTCCCATCAACTCCCTGCCTCTAGTATCGCACCGAACAAGCGCCTCACACACCCAACTGTGGCGCTATATCCAGGGAAGGAAATCGGGGAGTACATTGCCTATAATCGCACCCACTATGCGGCCGCAGACTAAACCAGTGAAGATTCAAGGTCCCTGTATGTAACACTGCTTCCACAGTCACAGCCAGAGGCTAGAGACAGTAGGACTACAATTTATGTGCATCAAATGCCGCCCAAACACTGTCAGCTAGCGGGTATAGGGAACAACGCATTAGGAGAGGCGCTGCCTATATTAAACGTAAAAAATAGACTGTTCCAGGTGGTGCACAGGTAATCCCTCGTATTTTTATTAATAACGCATTTACAAAACCACCGAGATCCAAACTATTTGAAGTGGAAAACAAATACAAAATAAAACTGCGTACGTGCGAGCTGATAAAATATGCATGTCAGTGTAAAAGCCCAGTTTGTATCCATCGAGCATATAAACATCAATATTAAAAAAAACACACACACAAAATAATTGGACCGTTGTAGGCGCCTTAAAAATAAATTAAATAAAGACAAACAAGGAAGAAAAAAATCCCAATCATTACGATAAACATAAATCTTAAACCGAGACCATTATAGGCCCTTGTGTACATTCACGTAAAACCGAAGAAAGACTAGAGCAACAGTGTAACGGAGTCACCAGAAGCACGAAGGAGGTCTTGAAGTGTAGATTGGATTTTACAACGACTGTAATAGTAGTTTATATTAAAGTAGGTTAATGTGCAGGCCAAGTGGTGCTATCCTAGCTAAAACAGCGACCTTACAGCGAAAGTAAACACACGCAGAAAACAGATGAATTGCCATGCACTGCCTGTGAGGTCCACTGTTTTTCGGAAAAAGGTTGGAAAATATCTGGGGAGGTACTAGATTAAATCTATTTTAAGGGAAACTACCAGTGAACTTACTTTTGCTTTGAAAAGAAGCAGTTTCCACAGTGAGAAGAGGGATTTTAGTTGTGGCTGGTGGTACTTCGGGGAGTAGTGACTTCCTGACATCAGAAAACAAGAAACTGAAAGCTACAGCGACCGCGAGCAGGCAAATGTACCGCAAACAGGCAAATGTAAAGAAGCGCGCGAGGCCACGCTAATTGTAAACAGATGGCCCCTGTGTGCCGCTGCTTGCTCCCGCAAGGTGGATGCCGACACACGCACGAGTGTGAGGAAAAGTGCAGACCGATTTCTAAAGGTCATCTCCTAGATCAGCGCATGCGCGCTGTGCTAGGCTCGACCTAATTATGGCATGACGCACCACAGTATTTCTATTCAGCTCCCGCCAGCATATTCTAGATCTGGGGGTGAGCACATCTTCATCTCTTTAATTATTTGGAGAGAGGTGTGCGCATGAAGCTCCTCTCCTGAGCCAACATTTGGTCCCGACGCCCCTATACCCCAGGACACATAAGAAACAAGTCAGAGCAGCACTGCACTCATTGTTTTACTCCCAGGGAGGCACAAGCCCCAGGAGAAATGCAGGACACCTCCTCCACTCCATCCCCCCGGCCGTGTCTGGGGAGGTGAAGGGTTGAGGCAACAGCACCCCGCCCAAGCTCCATGTGGGCGAAGTGACAGAGAGACTGGTGTTCTTCTATCTGCACAAACAGGAGTGCAGGCAAGTAAGATCAAAGCCACCTGTTCAACGGGCGTGAGTCAGCTTACCCTCTAAAAATAGAGCCAAGGCTATGGGTACCCAGGTTAGGACAAGGGCACCCCTTAAAAAAAACAAGACAAAACGCCCACGGCACAAGACTGCTAGAGAAAATTGGAGCCGAAAAAGCCACTGATACTATATTTATCGCTCCCGGCCTGGAACACACAATTGCCATGCAAGGGGCATTAGCCATATTTTCTTCCGCTTGTGGTGCTCTAAGAAGGGTCACAAACAAAATGTCTAAGTAATGTGGAGGGCTGCATCAGGTGCAGAAGCACCTATGGGGTATTTTGGAAAACGTAATCCTAAATTACCTGGGGCCTTACACGCATGACCCCAGGAGAGTTTGTCATTGACTTTCAAGCACTCCCTGAGTTGCAGCTTTTGCTCTTTTAAAGTGCAAAAACACTAAATGGCTAGTTCTGTGGTTGCATTATGTGGCTTGAAAAGTTTAGATGAAAGACTGTGACACATATGTTTGTGGTTGGTTTGAATACAAATGTATTATTGATCATTTTGATGATAAACACTGCCATGCTTATACATATAGTGGCTACATATGAGTATTCTGTTGTTTCAATTGCATTTGATGGTGATATGATGTGGTATATTGCTGAAGTATAACACATGGTTATTGGTATTAATGCGGTAACACTCTGACAGAGCCAATAGGTGTGCCTTATATATTAATGTGTCACAGCCAATCGCCCTGCTCTGTATACATTAATATGATGAACCCTTGACAAAGCAAATAAGCCTGAATTATTGATTTGAATGTGGTGACTCCTTGACAAAACCAGTAGACCTGCCTTATATGTAATAGCACCCTCATATAAGGTGATGTTAAATCTGCCATTAGGTAAGGGCCATGACAATAATGGGCTCAGGTGCACTTGAGGAAAAATTTGATATGAGTCACCAAAGGTATTTCCACCTACCTGATGAATATATTTGTAACGTAATGTGTAGTATTTAGTAGTCTCTGTTTCATAATTATACTTTTTCTTTTAAAAAAGAAAAGCACTGACTGAACAATAATTTATTTACTTGGCCATTTATTGACTTGGCCTTTGATTGTGCTACGCTACCCGAGAGAGTAAAGTGCTAAAATGGGGTACTTGATTCCCAGTAAAGGGACAGTTGTGGATGTATTACTTGTGAAGGACTCACATCCTTCACAACTAACAACCCACTTTCCTACAGAGAGCCAACTGAGTGTTGAGTGATACACTGCTACGTAGTTAACTATGCAGCTACCATCACCTACCAGTTCCTTAAAGTAAGGGCATGACCACAAAATGTTTCAAGCAAAGAAAGTATACGAAGAAGCAATTGTTTTTAGATAGTCCCTAATGTGAAAAAGATGTCTTACTAAAATCAAGAAAACATTTCAATGTCCTGCAGAAGCAAGGTCTTAACATTTGCAGTGGCAAACTCATGCTGCCCTATTTTATATATATATATATATATTTCTCGAAGAGAAAGAAGCCCAGTCTTTAGAAAAGTATTTTGATGAAAGCAATACAGGTTTTAAAAATATGACTTTGCATGTAACATTGGAATGAAAGAGGAATGATAAACATACACATTTTAGCCTAGTTATTAATCATTGTCCTCATTTAGCCTTTTTATATATTCAGTATTTGGCAGTATTAAGGGTACAAGTGGTGTAATTTCAAGGTCTACCTGCCAATCAGTAATTAGAAGTGCTGCTCTCTTGAATTTGACAACTAGCTGAAACGTCTAGGAAGAATACGCATAGGGCAGGTCTACCTGAAACCGGTCTCAGAGGTGGACTGTGGAAGACTGCTACCCTAATACAAATATGGGACAGAAAGTGCAAGTCAGAGTGCTCAGATTTCTCTAACAGAATCCAGAATCACAAATCCAACAGTAATGGAGATCAAAAAACTGTTTTGTGTGCCAGGGTTAGGGCCAGTTACTGCAAACTCTCCTTCAATAAGTTCAGGACCGGGAATATGGAAAGTTCTTCAGCCTTGTAACACACTAACTCTGGGAAGTCCCAGGGGAGGGAACTAGAGGCCTGGGGTATTCACTGTAAGCTGGCCTCCAACCTTAACAGGTATAGACAAAAGATGCTACCCTGAATTAAATAAACCGGGGGTTTACAAGGTACTTGGTAGAGTACCAGGCATCTCACAGAAAGTGAGACTGACCTCACAAAACACCAGGTGTCATGCTTCATCATTGGCAGTCCTCGCTCTCTAGAAACTTTGTTTGGTACAGAGAGGGCATACACCTGGAGACAGGGAGGCACTTCTAAATATAAGTGGGAGCTTGTGAAAGAGAGTGATTATTTAAAAACCAATGTAAATGCCAAAATGCATTAAGGACAGGCAACTACTTGGTATTAAAAATGAAAAATGGAGAATGGGAGAATTAGTACCCTCATCACCACAGTGATTAAAGTCGTCGACATGTTTCTGCCTAAATGGCCCAAGGGGTCCGTGGCATTCATCAGAACAGGAATAAGAATGTGGACTCCTATCTTACCAAAGTTGGTTCGAAATTACCACTGGGTAGGTTGGACTATATCAGACTCTACATGAAAGAGTTTGCTTAAACACTAATGGAGGTTCCTAAATACCCCTTGAGAGGAGGGTGAAGGAGAGACCCCTGTAGTCACACTTGCCTCAAGGTGCATCTCTCGCCGTCTACCTATTTGTGTTCGCTTCTCTTCCCCGATGTAGCAACATGACTGCAAACTCTACTTCAATAAGTTTTTGGAACAGGCATATAGAACGTTCTTCAGCCTGTCAGGAGAAGCGTGTGCTGCCTGAGGCCTGCCTTGATAAAAGGAGCCCAGTGACTGGCGAGAAGGTACCACTGCACAAAGAAGATACTGCATCGAAAAAGAGGACCCGAGACAGGAAGCAGTGAGTGCAGCTTGCTGCAAATGGGGAAGGATCTGCACTGACAAAGCTGGCGATGACGCCTTGCAAACCTGTAGCCTCTGCGGCATGTCTTCAAGTTTCAATAAATTAATCATCATTTGTAGAGCTCAGCACTGTCACCCCTGGGGGTATCTGGGCGCTGGGTTGCGAAGACTCCATCAAAAAGCCAGGTCTTAAGGAAACTGCGTGAAGAAGCAAGCAGAAAAAAGGCATTACAGAGGGCAGAAAAACGAGTAAGCAGAAAAGACAAAACAGAGGGCAGAAAAACGAGCAGAATAGGCATACAGAGGGCAGAAAATAAAAAACGGCAGATGAGGGCAAAACAGAGGGGACAGAAATGAGCAGAAAATGCAAAACAGAGCAGCAAAGGGCAAAAAAGAGGGCAAAAAAAACAGCAAACAATGCCAGAGTGCAGAAAAACAGGCAGAAAAAGGCAAAACACAGGGCAGAAAAACAAACATAAAAGGCAAAACAGAGCAGAAGGAAGCAAGACAGAGTGCAGAAAAATTAGCATATAAGGCAAATCAGACGGCAGAAAAACAGGCAGAAAAGGCAAAACATAGGTCAGAAAATGAGCATAAAAAGGCAAACTGAGGGCTGAACAGTGAGCAGAAAAGGCAAAACAGAGCAAGAAATGAGCAGAGGAGGAAGAAACAAAGGACAGCAGGTAGGCAGACAGCAGAGGGTATTGAACTGTGGGAAAGCTGGACAGGAGAACTGTCATAGTGGGAGTTGCCACAAGGACCTGCTCAATGGGGTCGTGCTGCGGCCTCCATTAAGTAGGTCCTGGGGGAGGACGGGAGGAGGAAAATGGCTGGAGGTGGGGAACGACAGGAAGAAACTATCAGGAAAATGCAAAATAGAGGGCAGAAAAAAGGCAGAAAAGGCAAAACAATGAGAATTGAGCAGAAAAGGCAAAACAGAGCAGAAAACCAGCAGAAAAGGCAAAACAGAGGGCAAAAAACCCAGCAGAAAAGACAATACAGAGTAAGAAAGTAGCAGAGGAGGCACTGACAGAGAACAGCGGGTAGACAAGCAGCAGAGGGTAGCGGACTGCGCGCAGCAAGCTGGACAGGAGAACTGTTGCAGGGGGAGCTGGCATGAAACACCTGTGATGGCTTGGCACTCGCAGAGATCAAATCCAGCCATCCATCCTCTTTAAAAGTAAGTACCAGTGATTGCATCACACCTGAACTTCAGTGCCGCACTTAGGTTGTAACTAAGCCTCGCTGTTTTATGTTTTTATGGATTTTTACACATAAATATAGACAGAAAACAATGTGTTTTCTGTCTGCATTTATTTGTAAAAGTGGATAAATACAGAACATGTGCTTCTTTTAAGTGACTCTTCGTGCTGTCTTTCATGAATTATAGCCCAACAGCTGAGCAGATATCCAGCATTAGAAATTGAAAAACAGGATGAAATTTCTTAAAATAACTGCATGTGTCAACATACATGTGGTATAGTGCTAATATTTGCCAGTGGATGTATTGTTATGCAATATTTGGCTTAAATAGCTGGAACACGTCAGACATCAAAGTATGAGTGCGCAACTCTCATTTAAATAAATATGGAAATGTACAGTTTTGCAACTACATTTATACGCAAAACACAAAATAAATATGGATAAATACAGAAAAATGGGCAAAAAATAGATATGGATAAATACAGACGGAAATGTTAAAAAAATGAATACCATAAAACCGGGAGCCCTAGTTGTAACACACACAGAAGCCCAAACTTCCTAGAGATGGCAGGAGCTACTAAAAGATTGTACACTCTTGCCCTCCAGCACACACTATCATCCAAATGCAATAAGTTAATTAGTATAGGTTCGAAAGTTTCACAGATTCCTCTATTCTTGTCATCTTTTTGTTCAGTTTTTTAATCTTTAGCCAACATATGTTTCGTCGCATAAAACTTTTAAGCCTGCCACTTCCTGAGGGCTATTTACTTGTCAAAGAATATCTGTCTTAGAGCCGGTTATACTTTTGTCCCAGTATGGACATACAAAATCTGTAGGTAAATTCCCTGTTCTCCAGATTAAAGCATCCTCTTGATTGGAGTATGCCACTGTTGTCTTGTGATGTGACTTGGGTTACTCTCGTACTCTTCTCCGGTATGGCGCCAACTATTTCCATGTGTGACGAGTGAATGTGCTCTGTCCTCCGCATGCGAACGCCCGAAGTACAGCCTCATCTAATAGGTCCTCCGAAAGTGGAAGTAAAAGATTGTATTCCGCATGGGTGAATCAACCTGATGTCCATTAGATCATCACCATGGATGAGGGTCGGCTCTTCATTTTGTTTGTGTGGTGGGTTCTGTTTTGGGCCTGAGGACAATATACTTGCCAAGCACCATCTGACCCAAGCAGCCCTGGATGACCACAGCCCTTGATTGCACTGTTCGGACTATTTAGTCCTCCAAGTGGGCACCTATGCATCAACAAAAGACTGGTGACACCAGCGATGTTGGTCAGATCTGGGCTGAGTTATCACGATTGTTCCCAGTGGGCCTTGTTGGAACTGTGTACCACCAGGAGCTGTTGCACTGGCCAAAACAGGGTGATCTGAAACCGACTAACCAATGTACAGTTTACAATCGTGGTGGTGCGGGGAAGACTGTAAACTGTGGGGCAGTGGCGTAGCAAGGTCAGGTGGTACCTGGTGCGGAAAATTTCGCGTCACCCCCGGCTTGCCAAAATGGCAAAAATATGTGTTCCAAACACATATTTTTGCCATTTTGTCACCCCCTCAGTGATGACACCCAGGGCGGCCCGCACCCACCGCACCCCCTTTCCTACACCACTGCTCTGGGGACCTATCTTACGCGATACACAGTAAATTTCCAGAACTGACTTTAACCCCTCCCATGCTCATGACAAGCTCAGCTCGTCATGAGCCATGGTTGCCGTGTGCTCATGACGAGCTGAGGTCATAATAATGACTCCAACGCTCGCACTCGGGGCTAATTCCCCCGCTTTGCTGAGCGTTGCAAAGAAATGGGTGTGGCCGTGACAAGCTCAGCTCGTCATGAGCACACGACCACCGTGGCTATTGACGAGCTGATCTCGTCTCGAGCACCGGGGCGAATTACCCCCGCGGCCAAGGGGTTAAGAACAGGTAGGTGGGAAACCAGGGTTTGACCACAGAGGCAGGCCACTCATAGCCCTCCCAAAAATAGATCTATATATCCAATTTGGCACTGACAATACCTTAACCGGGGAAGAATCCAGAATATGTAGTGGCAAGTCTGACATCAGGACGCCAGTAGTCTGCCCTTTGAACTTTATATTTACAATATTACTGAGTAAGCCCGAGACTGCCTGACTTTTTTACCCTGAGAGTCGAGTGGTAAATGGGTGCACCATACCATACTTGGTGCTCAGTTTTGGGCTTAGCCCTAGGGTTAAGTCAGAAGACACCGGTGGGAAAAGGTTGATTGTTACAATTTGAGACTAGAAACCACTGTCTGCCCTGGGGCTCCTAAAAACGATCCCACAAGTGCGGTGCATAGAATAGAAGCACAATGAGTTGCAAGCACATGGCATCATGTAGTACTTGGGTCATCCTGAGAAACTCCAGCTTCTCAGATTTGCTTTCGAACAGCAAGTCAATGTGCAAACAAGGCATTTCTTCTCTATGTAAGCAATAGTATTCAAAGGCATCTTTGTGCCTGGACCATTACATGACTTCCATCTGGACAATGGATTTAGGGTCCTCAAAAATAACACTCAGTGGCATAAATATATTATTGTGAAGGGGTGACTCGCTGGGACAGACAGCACCGCAGAGGACCTGCTCTACCTAGAGAGCCTTTCTTGTCAAAGATCTTTTTGACAAAAGTGTGTTACTGATGTGGTGGGTGCATTTTTGTCACCGCTGAATGCTAAGCATGGCGCTATATCGATGCATATTGCTCGGCATTAATTCTCACTTTTCGGAAACAGATCCTCAAAACTGGTATTTATTCCTGAAAAGCAAAAAATGAAGGCCATGGCGTGTAAGGAGTTTTCTCCTAAAGTGTAGGATCAATTGAACATTTTCAGGCAACTCTCCGATGCATGAAAGGTATCAGAACCCTTGTAGGATGGGTCACTACCTTTATGCATTGGCAGACAAGTAGTGGTTCCCCATCTCTAAATGTGGAGGGGGAACAGCAACCATGGCAAGGTAGGACTACCAAACTGTAAATAACCACCTAAGGTATGGCAAAGACTTCCTGAAAATGAACTGCCTTCATAACGTATCATGATCCCATCACAAGGAACTTTTTAATTTACTTTAACAACAAATCTACTACATTAAGACCTTCACAATGAACATGGTGATTGTCCTCCTTATTTCTTACAATAATCCCAACCCTAACAACAACCCCATTTCTGTTCTTTCTGCCTAATACTAACCCCTTAGACTTAGCATAACAATGTCCCTTACTCTGACACTTTCCCTACCAATTACCTCCATCATTACTCTTTTCCTAGTCCTAAACCCTAACACTAAACCCAGGCCTTTGTCTAGCCCAAGTCAGAACACTTACAGCAACCCTGTGAGGTGCACCACGTGCGTAATGGAACACATAGACACATTCAAGAGGTCCCTCCCCCCACATCCTGGCCCCTTCCTCATCCAGCCCCTAATAGGCTAACATGGTTAGGTTAGGCATACTGACTTGGAATGTTCGCAGCATGGGGACAATGCGCAAGCAGCATACAATGCCGCAATACATTAGGAGGAGAGGGGTCCAGGTTCTTTCCTCCAAGAAATCCATATAGCTGGGGTTGAAGAGGTGCATTTACAAAAACGCTGTCTGGGCCAATATTACAGCACTACATATTCTGGCTTTTCTCGAGGGGCCCTCATATGAGTCAGACCATGGGTCCCATTTAGGTTCATAGCCGTGGAAATAGACCGGGAGAGGTGATACATCCTGGTAGAGGAACAACTAGATGGCAAGCTCCTTCTGCTTAGAAGTATCAATGTGCCAAACGTGGCCCCACCAGTTTTCTTAGTCCACCTTTAGGCTGTTCTCACCAGATGGGTACACATCCCCAGGGACATCGGGAGAGACTTCAACTGCGTCTTAGAGCATCAGTTGGACCGATCATTCCACCCTTCACCTACCACCCCTGTGGTGGCGGCTGTTACCTGCCTGTTTTTGCCAATGGCTAGCGCACTAGTCCCTGCACAATAGCTGGTGCGCTCTTATCACAGCAGGGAATATTCCTACTACCCAACCCAGCATTAGCATCATGTGTGACTATACGGCATCCTCTGTCACCCAGCCATTCAACTGCAGGCCATAAATGCTGAATACCTAGGGAAAACATTTTCAGACCACAGTCTACTCCAACTACACCTTGAAAAGGGGGAACCATGCCCATCAATCCCCACGTTGTGCCTACATCCAGCCATGCTTGAGGACACGGCCTTCAGAGAAGAGACACAAGAGGCTATATCCCCATTACTTAACAGAGAACTGGGGCATGGCTACTTCCAAGCCAATAGAACGGGATGCGCTAAAAGTCGCAATCAGAGGCCTCTGTATTTGCACAGTGGTAGGCAGCAGAGCAAGCCTGCAAAGAGATTTAGTGCAGACTGAAACATCACCAGGAACTTTCGAGGTGGTGGCACGATCGGCGCGCCCTGACAACGGTTTGGAAAAACACGCCCAACTGATAGAGCATTTATGCTGTCTAGACTTTAGGGCATATCAGGCAAAAATACACACAGAAAGGGACAAAATTGGGCCACTTACTAGCATGGCTCTTACGCAGCGCAACATCAGCCTTCCCTATCACCACGATGAGAACGCCCTAGCCCACCTGATCACCAGCCAAGCAGTTATACAAGCATCATTCGGTATGCACAATCATACACTGATGGCCCCCTTTCCCCATAGGCTGCCAGGCCCACATTCACAACTTCCTCACTGAGGGTTATACTGCGGCCCTTGAGCCTCTAGAAAGGGAGGAGCTCAACGCACCCATTACAATCCAGGAAATCCAGGGTGCCATCTGGGGTGCAGCTACGAATAAGACCCCAGGACTTGATGGGTTGCCTGTTGAGTTCTATAAAGCCTATGAGAACCTCTTAGCCACTAAGCTCCTAGAACTTTATCAGGGTGCTCTGACAGAGGGTTGGCTTCCTCTGTAGCTTTTTGAGTCCCTATTAGTGTACTTCCACAAACACGACAAAGACCCACTGGAGGTAACTTCATACCACCCATGCTTGGGATGGACTATAACATTCTCAGTAAAATCATTGTGGGCCGTCTACTGAAACACATGCCACAACTGGTCCACCCGGGCCTGAATGGTTTCATCCCAGGCAGATCCACCACCCTTAACATCTGTAGGAAACACAGAGTGATGGAGCTAGTCCGAGGCCAGTGGCCTCATGTTGCCTGTATAGTGTTAGACCTGGAGAAAGCACTTGAAACAGTCGATTGGGGATATCTGTTCTCGACTCTGGGTGTAACTGGATGGCTCCAAAGGTTCATCAGACTCTTTTATATGGAGCCAACAGCCTAAGTGAAACTAGGCCAATGCATCTCCCCCCTTCTCAGTGAGCAGAGGGACGTGTCAATGGTGCCTCTTGTCCCCACTCCTTTTCACCATGGAGATGGAGCCATTGGCACAGCGGGTCCGCCAGCATGGTCAAACCTGGGGCATTCCCCTGAACGGGGAAACACATATAGCCTCCCTCTATACTGAGGATGCTCTAATATATATATATCCGCCACATTCGAGAAGGCATTTCGGAGGTTGAGGATATCAAAACGAGCATATATCCATGTCTGAACTGGGGTGGCGGAGTAAGCTAAGGAATGATAACGGATTATTAAACCCAGATCAGTTGACTGGGGGTGAGTGTTTGCAATGTTCAACAATCCGTCCATCATCACCTTTGGTTTTGCTTTGTTCGCCCTAAGTTGGCAGGGTATGCCCAGACGTGGGTCCCTTGCTCACTTTGCCACTGGATTCAAGCTAGCCTGGCTGATGACGGCTGATTAGCCAGAAACCTGGCCCAGGATGCTTGTTTCCGGTCCAGGGAAGACATGGCTTGGCATTTCGGGCTGGACTGTTCCCATGAGGCACAGGGTCAGACTGATTTGTATATGGCTATGTCTGAACTGGGGTGCCGGAGTGAGATAAGGAATGATGATGGCTTAAACCCAGATCAGTTGACTGGGGGTGAGTGCTTGCAATGTTCAACACTCCCTCCATCATCCCCTTTGGTTTTGCTGTATCTGCTTAAACCTTGTGCTCACCGCCACCCTTCGGACCCGGCATGTATCTTAGTCCAGTCCCGTGAGGAAATGTGGTCTTGTTAAGTTGTTGCCATGTGTTCTCTATGCATAGCAGCTTTAGTTGTCTGAACACAACACTCGATGTAATAGGGTTATATGCTTACGTCCCCTGCCATCACCAGCAGTGTTACTAGTGTGTGTGTTTGGATGCCTTAAGGAATGTTGGCCACAGTTGCGGTGCTATGGCTGTCACTTTAGCATATTGTAGAAACTGACCTGCGCCTAGATTAAACGTCACCTGTTCCTCCTGTAGGGTAATACATCATCCCTCTGGTTAAATTGAATGACATTATGCAGGCCCCCTCTTGCCATTTGTCAACTGACATTATTTAAGCAATCCACGTAAGTGGATATATCAGCCACATACCCAGATCCGGGGCATAGGGCACCCTCTTCAGTACCTGCTTTTCTGCTCTTTCCCATATCCTACCCACCAAACAAATCAAGTATTCGAGCTCTTGGGGTAGACCGGTGCTGCGCATTAATAGCTCCCCCAATTAGGGTCTATCATGGGATGCAGCTAACAAAGTACTCTACCAGTTTTCCTCTCTGTCTAGCCAATGTGCCGCATGCTGCAGTTGGGCAGCCATATAGTACAATTCGAAGTCTGGGACCTCCATGCCTCCCTTGTTCCATTCTCATCTAAGAGTGGAACATCTCACCCTACACTCCTTGCCCTGCCACAGGAGTTGCACCAATAGCTTGCCCAACTCTCGGAACATCTCTCTGGGGAGATCTTAAAAGGCATAACATATAAACTGCACGGCAATACCACCCTTTTTATGATCATTATTTTCCCCATCAATGTTAGGTAAAAAGTATTCCAGAACCGGATGGAAGGTTGTAAACCTGCTATTACACTCCCCCTGTTATATTCCTATAACTGCTTCTCATGATGGGTGATATAAATACCTAAGTATTTTACTTTGTCGACTGTCCTTGGCAAATCTAAGGCCAGCGGGCTCTTCAGTGGTCGGCCCCATAGACGACCCAATGAAAACAGGACAGTGTTAGTTGCATTTATCCAAAGTCCTTAAAACTCCAAAAATTCCCTCATCACATTCAGTAATATCATGACTGATATGTCGGGTTGTCTTAAGTAGATCATGGCGTCATCCGCATACAAGGAGACTATATGCTCAATATTGTCTACTGTTATTTCCCAGCCCTTGAGAACTTGTCAAAGTCTACAGGCCAATGGTTCCATTGCCATAGCGAAACCCAAGTGGGATAGAGGACATCCTTGTCTTGTGCCACACTTCAAAACAATCACAGCCGAGACATAATGCCCCATGCGGACTCTCACCCACGGTTCACATAGAGCAATTTGACCCAGTTTATGAAGTGGTGGCCTAATCCCATCCTGACAAGCACCTGCCAGATGTACTCCTAATTCAGGGAATCAAGTGCTTGCTCAATATATAAGAAGGCTAGAGCATATAAATCCTCTTACACCCCAGGAGCGTGCATCACAATGTAGGTTACGCAGGATGTTTCTGTGCGGTATAAAGCCTGAATGATCTTTATGAATCAGGCATGGGAGATAGGGAAGCAAACAAGTCACCAACACATGGCTGAGGAGCTTACCGTCAACATTAATCATTGAGATGGGTTGATAGGGCCCAGTCTCCAGGTGGTCTTTGCCTGGTTTTGGGATTACTGTCACCAATGCTTCCCTCATCGATTGTGGGAGCTCGCACCTTTCCCAGGCATCAGCATACACCAGTGCTAGTTTATCTAGCAGGGTCTCTGGGTAACTCTGTGGTCAGGCCATCACTTCCTAGCACGTTTGTTGGTTTTAAGGCCTTCATCACCTCCAACAATTCCTGCTTACCAATCTGGGCTCCCAGTAACTTCTGATCTCCCAGGGAGAAGGTCTGTAGTGGGAGCTCGTCCAAATAATCAGACAGCTCTTGCATTCTCCCTATCATCCTTGGATTCGCGTACACCTTTGGTAGATGATCTGCAAAGACTGCACTAATGGCCTGCTGCATGTGCACCTCTCAGCCCCTCTGATCCCTGATTGACAGAATAGGTTTTGAAGCAGATTTAGATCTCATTCAGCGTGCCAGCAGCTTTCTTGCCATGGCCCCCTCTAGATGCCAGTGTCTTTTGGCCATGTTATTATTATATTTCTTTAATTGGTCCCACAGTTCACACACCTTATGTTTCTGTCTGTGCCAAGCCTTCATAGCGGACAAGTCCGTAGCCAGCGCTTTCCCTATCCCATCCAGCTCTGCTTCCTGGTGGCTCAGATCTCTTTTCAGCGAATGTCTTACTCCAACCTTGGTCGTCATTCACACCCCTCGGATCACCACTTTCATGACGTCTCATTCTACTGCTCCATTCCTCGCCGTTTCCTAGTTTTCCTCAAAGTATCGTGTTAATGCTGTTGATACAGTGTCCTTAAATACTGGGTCAGTCAAAGTGTTGGCATTCAGCCTCCACAGTGGTATTTTGAGTGGCTGTTTATTCAATGAATATGTTATTAGAACCGGGGAGTAATCTGAAAGGTATCGAGCTAAGTATTGTATATCCTCTATCCTATGTTCTGCCACAGCTTGTATAAATAAGTAGTTTAAGTGTATGTGAGGTTCCGTGGCTGGGGTGTAACAGGAATGAATGCGTGCATGAGAGTGACACTGGCATCATACATCAATTACCTCGATGCTGTGTTGGGCCTGCTGTAGTGCCGTGGTCGTGCAGGACTTAACTACCAAACGAGGAGGGTATCTATCTAGGTCATCATCCAATGCGCAGTTGAGATCATCTGCTAGGATATCCTCTATGGTTGTTGGAATATGTGTGGCCCGTAGTACTGATCCCGCTACCGGAACTCGCTACCTGTGGCCCTGCGAAAATCCAGCACTTATATGTCTTTCAGGAAACAATTAAAAACCTTTCTGTTTTAGCCTGCTCTTACAGAACTTTTTGCTTTGTTCCCCTTTCGGAATTCCCTTGGTAAGTGCTGAGATGCCCCCGGGTGAGTCATGCGCTATACAAGAAATCATAACATAACATAACATAACATCCCATGAAGTCCCCATCATCAGTATTGGGTTCATAAACATTAATGAGGCATAGTTTGTGGTCATTGAGTGTCCCTTCCAGGATGAAATATCAACCCTCTACATCTCTGGCGACCCCCGTTGGCTTTAAAGGGATACCCGGGGCTACCAAGGTCATAGCACCCCTGGCGTACTCGAAGTACGATGTGGCAAAGAGTTAGCCCACCATTGTTTATGCAACTAAGACACTCTCTCTACAGATGAGTCTCCTGGAGAAATGCTATTGCTAACCCATACCTCCAAAGATATGCATGAACCCTGTTACACTTCCCAGGATTATTCAGACTCTTCATATTCCTTGTTACGATCTTATATCTTGTTCCCAGGGTCGTCATTGACATGTGTTAAATATTGGACCTGTAGTGCATTCTTTCTGTATCTAAAGCTTCCCCCTCATGGAAGCCCCCCTTATCTGTCTGTTACGTTTGAACATCTGAGGTTTAGAAAGACCAAAAAACAGGAAACCCATGATAACCATTGAGAATTCCCCAACTGTAGAGTGAAGGGGTTCTTGGTCTGCACTGCCTCTTGTTCCGTTCGTAATGTTCCATCCGCACAGACCAGGATCCTTTCCTCGTTACGTCTCGTAGGTGTGTCATTCTGCTGTGCAGATGCCTTACACTGATGTTTCGACTTTCGAGCACCCTGGGCCTATGCGCCCAGGCTCGCACCATTCCAGAGTCAGGTCCCTCTGACCCAGACCGAGAGATTCCATACAATTGGCTGCCTCCTGAGGAGTTAAAAAAATTGCACCTTGCCTACATGCTGGACATGCAGCCTCGCTGGGAACATCAAACTATACTTGATGTTATGTTCTCTCACCCTCCAATTGATCGATATAAAGCTCTTGTGGGATGTATGACGTTACAACGCAGGCTATTACAACGCCTGCCTTTACAACGCGGTTTTTACATCGCAATCCATTACAACGGATAGTGCTTTTGGGTGTTGGATAGTGAATAGTTTAATTTACTATTCCAACTCCAGTCCCCGTGGACACTAGGGAAGGTTATTGGATAGTAAATTAACCTATTCCCTATCCTAGAGCGCCCCCCAGCGCAATGCGTTGTAATGCTTTGCGTTGTAATGACCGCATTGTAATGGTAGTGCGTTGTAAAAGTTTCGTTGTAAAGGTTGTTTACCCTCTTGTGGAGGTCCATCGCCCTCCGTGTATAATCAGGAAAGATTTGTATAGGGGTTCCCTCATATCGTGGGGGTACATGGACTCAAACATGTTGAATAATTATGTCTCTATGTCTGTAATTAAACAGACGGGCTAAGAGCACTCTTGGAAGGGCACCAGTGCGAGGTACTGGCGCCAGAGCCAAATGTGCCCTCTCAATGGTGAAAAATGAAAATTGCCTAGCACCGTAAAGGTAAGTTTCAATTCTATTAAGGACACGGAGGCAAGGATTATGCTTAGTCTTTCTCCGCTTTATTAACATACAAATCTCATAGCAGCCAGAATGACATATTTAACAAAATCTTTGAATGCATTACAAGTAAAAACATGAATAAAGAAACATAATTTCCCGTTGTTTCCTAGAAGAGCAGAGACAGCGTAAGGGTTTCAAGAAATAACAATCCCAAAGCTACAAGGCTTCAACAATTGCATACGAAAAAAGCCAAATGTACCAAATACATTTCCCAACTAAGACTGGAATTTGTATAAACATGAATCGGTTACTTACCATCATACAGGTGGGTTTGCACAAGACCGTGCCCCGTGCGGGATAATCCTCGACTCCATGTCCTTAATAGAATTGAAACTTATCTTTACGGTGTTATGAAATTTTCATTCTATGTCAGGACCAGATGCTCAGATTATGCTAGTTTAAAACTTACTTACCACCAACTGAGCGACCTCTATTACTGGTTTGAAGTAAAACCTTTTTTAAAGGTCGAGTCCGAGGACCAATCTGCTGCACACATCAAGTCCTCTAGGCGGGCCCCTAGAGAAAAGACTTGGAAGCCATTGTACCCCTGGCTGAGTGGGCTCCAAATTGCTTTGGGTCAATGCCTGCTTCCTGTATGACCCAACACACCACCTGGCTATAGTGGGGGAAGAGACAGCCTTGTGCGGTTTTCTCAGGGCGGTAAGAAGTTGAGGCTCACCCGGGGGGTGGATTTCCTGAGTTATTTCTTCATATGCCTTGAGGAAGCTCACAACACATAACTTTGGTACATCCGGAAAAGCCGGGAACAAGACCATCTGGGTAAGAGACTTAGGGCCAGATGTAGGTAAATCCGATTTACCGACTCTTAAATACCGACTCATACCGAATCGGTATTTAAGAGTCGGTAAATTGGAAGGAGGCAGATGTAGGTAATAAATTACCGAATCTGTAAGAGTCGGTATTTACCGATTCTGTAAATACCGAATCTGTATTTCCCATTAATTCCTATGGGCCTTGAAGCCCATAGGAATCAATGGGAAATACAGATTCGGTATTTACAGAATCTGTAAATACCGAATCCTGCAAGGGTGCAGGGGGTGTCACTTTGACACCCTCTAGCACCCCAAGTACAGGCTTGTGTGACATGTGGCACACACACATGCCCTAAGGGCATGTCTGTGTGTCACATTGCACAGGTGTGCATGCACAGATGTGCATGCACACCTGAATTCGGTATTTTACCACCCAATAGGATTGGGTGGTAAAATACCGACTCTTAAGGGCCTGTGGCACTCTTAGGAGTGTCAGCTACATATGGATTTACAGAATCGGTATGTTTACCGAATCGGTAAAATACCGAAGTGGTAAATTTACCGAATCGGTAAATATACCGATTCTGTAAATAACTACCTACCTACATCGTAAAAAACAAATACCGGTCGGTAACGGACGAATTTGGCCGTTACCGACCGGTATTTGGCTACCTACATCTGGCCCTAAGTGCTTCGCCCCACTGGGAGCAATACCTCATCTGAGGAAAAAAACTCTTGCTGAGATATCCAATGCACGGACATCAGAAACTCTCCTGCAGGAGACTAAACATAAAAGCATTGCCAGCTGATGAGAATTCCTTTAAAGAAAGGTACTTATTCGGTTGCCAAGACAGAAAAAGGTTCAAGATTAAATTGACTGAGTAGCGTAGCGTGGTTCCAGGGGCAAGGATAGGGGGATACCATGCAGAAGCCTGCAGACAAACGGGTGTTCCCCCACTGGAGCCTCATCAATTGGGCTGTGACCCGCCGAAACTGTAGACCTTTTTGCATTGATTGTGCAATACGCCAGACCTTCTGTCGCCAAGTCCGCCAGGAAGTTCAGTATTGGAACAACACTTTTGACCACGGGATCCAAATCTCTTCGAAGACACCAACGAACCCATCTTGTCCACGCGGACCGATAACGTTTTGTGGTGGTATGTGCCCATGCTTTTGACAGGAGAACTTCAGCCGGTTTCGAAAGGCCCAGGAGTGTCCACCGTTGCCTGAAAGCCGCCACACCAAGGGAAGAAGAAAATCCTGGGTGACCAAATTATGCGGAACCCTGTCCAGGTTCAGAAGAAGGTGAGGAAACAGTGGGAGTCGGACTGCAGAATCCCAAGAATGTTCCAGAAGCACTGTAAACCAAACTTGCGATCTGCAACACAGGGTGGACGGTAAATTCCATTGCGCTCACGGAAATTGGGTAATTTCGCGCTCCGCGGAGAACGCAGAATTGCCAAAAATTCCATGATCTGCGGCGTCGCAGAATTTCTTGCTTGTTCGCGCTTTCAAAATGCGTGTTCGCAAGATATTTCTTCCTGAGCACGCAAACAGCGTTCGCGAACAGAAAAAAGCCTCGCGAATGGGTGGAACAAGCAATTCCGCGTGTTCGTGGAACTTTTGCGTGCTCGCAGAGATTTTTTACAGTTTCGCGGCGCTTTGCATAGCACGACAACGCAAATTCCGACCACCCCTAACCATTACCACCTCTGCCCCTTGACAGCGAATCTGGGCTGCCGCTCTTGTGATCATCGAAAATGGGGGAAATGCGTAGCCCCTCTCTTGGCTCCAATCCGGGAGAAATGCATACGTGGCCGAAGCCATTGGATCCGGTCTCCAACTGAAAAATCTCAGAACTTGGTGGTCTAGATGCGACACAAAGAGGTCCACAGAGAAAGGCCCCCACAGGTTCCCCAAACACCGAAAGACCTGAGGATCCAGTTTCCACATACTGGAATTGTGGACGTTTCTTGAGTGCCAATCCACAATTTGATTGTCCTGGCCTGCAAGGTACTCCGCCATTACCGATATGTTATGAGCCAAGCAGAAACCTCAAAAGTCTTTTGACAGGTTCTCTAAGGCTCGTGAGTGAGGACCCCCCCAAATGGTTGACATACCGTACCACTGAGTTGTTGTCCATCTTTAGGAAGACACATGACCGCACTCTGTCCCTGGTTAAACAACAAACTGCATAGGAACCTGCCAGGAGCTCCAGCTGATGATGTGGAGGTTCTGCTCGTCTAATGACCAAAAGCCTTGAGGTGCTGGAGGGCCTGCTAATGCAGGGCTTCTGGAAAAATTGCCTGGGTGGAAGAGGAAAGAAGGCCCACCAACCAGGCAATTTGTCTGAGGGAAGTGTACGTCTTGGAGATGGTTTGACACAACTCGTGCCGAATCCTGTCCATCTTCTGAGAAGGTAGACTCAAGAACGAGTGGAAGGAATCCACCAAAAACCAGAAGAAAACCATCTTCTGGGAAGGACTGAGAACGGATTTGTCTTCGTTGACGATGAACTCCAGCCCTTGTAAAAGGGACACCGTTTGTTGGATCTGCTTGGATAAGATCCTGGGACACTGCGCCATGAGGAGAGTATCATCCAGGTACACGATCATGCATATGCCCTGGGCCCTGAGGAATTCCACAGCTGGATGGAGCACTTTGGTAAAACACCATGGTGCTGAGGAAAGACCGAATGGAAAAGCGGTGAATTCGTAAGTCAGATTTCTCCAGCAAAACTGCAGGAATCGCCGATGAGGAGGATGAATTGGTACTACCAGGTAAGTCCAATCTCACCATCCAGTCGGACGGGAGCAGGACGTCCTGGAGGAGGTGAATCCCATCCATCTTGAAGTGTTGGCATACCAACCATCTGTTGAACTCTTTGAGGTTGGTAACAGGGCGACTTCCCCCATCGGATTTGTCCACCAAGAATATGTTGCTTGGAAATCTGTCTGTATGCAGAGCTGATCAGCAAACGGCTCCTTTGCAAAGCAGAACGTAGACCTCCTTGTTGATCAGCTGTGCATCGTGGCCTGTGAAGAAGATGGGACGAGGATAACTCTACTGCTGAGGGTGGTAGTAAAATTCGATATGAAAACCCTGAACGGTTTGTAAGACCCATGCGTCTGATGTAATAGCTGCCCAAGCGTCCCCGGAAAGCAGCTAACCGACCCCCAATGCGGACCTGGGCTACTGGTAGAACATTTATCGCTAGGATTTCCACCACTGGCGTTGTTTTTTCATTCTTTGCGGCCCTTGAAGCACTGGTCTTTTGTCGGGTAAAAGTTGTTGTAGTTTGCGCTGGAATTATACTGTCCACGACAGGAGCCTTGTCCCCTTTGGGGATTTTGTTGGAAGCCACGGCCGGCCGAGCCGCCCCTACCTTTGCCGGCCTTGTGGAAAACGCGCAGGTTGAAGACCCTTTTGATATTGGATTAGGCCTTCTCCAAAGAGGTAACTGTTGCTACAAATTTACCTAACTCTTTCACAAAAGGGTCTCCAAAGAGGCCCCCTTGCGCAATTGCACCCGCCTCCGAGGAGGCCAAGTCTCCAAGCATGGGATCTAGTTTAATCAACAATGAGCGGCGACGCTCTGTTGGCAGGGCACAGTTCACATTGCCCATAAAGATAATAGCCCGCTGAGCCCAGTTACCCTGACACCTTAGCCTCCTCTGCCATGTCCAAACTTTTAATCATAGGACCAATGGCATCGAGGAGCTTATCCTGGCATGAACGCCAGGATCTATCAAAGCCCTTCAGAGGATCCTTCATATGTTTTGCTAGGAATGTAGCCATCTTGGTGTCCAACTCCAGGGTGAAGGCTACCTTCCCCTCCAGAGTGGGCCTCGGGCACTCGGCCCTTAGGCAACCCGGAGCCTTCTTTTCTAGGAGCTTGCGGAGCGACCCGCAACAAACTTGGCCACCTTGTCACCCGCGACCCTAGCCGCAGACCGGGGATGAATAATCTCATCTGGGTCCAACATGCCTGAGTCCTCTCCCGAGGCAAAGGGGGGACGAACGCCAAGGATGTGAGGGACCTGCCTCATCATCCGAATCCCCCTGCGGGCAATGCTACCATGGCTGGTAGGGAATCTAGAAAGAAACTATAACGTGCATCAAAGTCGCATTGGAATAGTCCCTGGGCTAAAGCGGGTTGTGTCACACCACAGGGGAGCAATGAATACTATATAAACAAGCAAATACTGCAAGAAATAAACCTCTAATATCAGATAAAGAAAAATTGTGACTTAACTGGCTGCGAAGCAGCTAAGAAAGAGGAGGGACAGACAGAGTGAAAGGACTATCTATTGGTTATGGACACTATGGAAGGACTATGTTGTTGGAGACTTCCCATGGTGTTATGGGAGTTGATGTTTGTTTAGTAATGTTTTTACTTGTACTGCAGTCAAAGATTTAAAAAAAACATATTTATCTGGCTGCTATGAGATTTATATCTTAATAAAGTGGAGAAAGACTAAGCATAATCTGAGCCTCCGGTTATGGCATCGGTTGCATTGCAGTCGTTCCATCTGGAGCATCCCTCTGCACCCTCCAGGTGTTTGTCCATTTGTGTTGTGCTGCATTGAGTCCTGTGACCGTTGCTTGCAGGAAGGTTGCCAACTTCCTACTCTGTAGTTGTGACTCACTCCACTACTTTACAATGGTCCAGCCTCAGATGGTCAATATCCATGGCCATTGTGTCAATTTTTGTTTCCAGTGCCTCTTGGGATCCCTTTATGGACTCCAGAATTTCAGCAGTGCCCTGTGAAGGCTCCCCTTGTTCCTCGGTTGTGGGACCTCCTTGTCCCGTTTCATGTAGGCCTTGACCAGGCACTATATATTGCACTATTTTATTTGCTTAAATGCCTCTTTAGGCAGGGGTGGTTACTACGCTAAGGCGGAGGAGCGTCGCCCCACTGCCTTAAAGCACGGCAAAAAAGAAAAACAAAATGATACTAACAAAATGTTATTATCATTTTATTTTGCTGTGTTGGGGCAGTTTTGTGGGGTGGGCTAGGCTGCTCAGAAGGAAAGAGTGGTGGAACCCTCCTAAGTGCGCATGAATGTTTGGCAGCCCCTCTGGAGCCAGACAAACATTCATGTGCACTGTGCATGCTCTCCACCCAGAATGCATTACAACCTGGGTGGAGAACATGCCCAGGCTTCCCTTCACCATCTGATAGCCAAATAACGGCGCTCAGACCAATCACAATGCTGCATTGCAGCGTTGTGATTGGTTTAGTGGAGCTTATCCTGCTTTCTGCCCCAACAGAAGCCAGGAAGAGGACGGAAGAGAGGCGGTGGCCGGCCAGCCGACCTGCCATCAGGTAAGTGTTTTTTGTCACCTGATTGCCTGTGCCGTGTCAGTATCGATCGGATCTCCATCCCGCTGCTCACTGGGCTGGGAAATCTTCTTTCGTCCAAGGTTTCACTGACGAGGGCTGAGCCCGGCCCTCTGCACCATCAGTTTTCACTGCACAATATCAAGCTCAGACGGCCTTTGCAGGTTCAGTTTATTGCACTTTATGTTTCTTCACAAATTAGACTTTTTGAGCCTTAGGTTTGCTAGGATGATGTAGGATTTTGCTGACCGGGTCGGGAGCCCTGGTGAGGCACGTCTGAGAGGCCATCTTGATTGGATATGCCACCTAGGTCTAGATTCTAATCATTACAATACAATAGTATTATATCATTACGATTATGGCACTAGAATATATTGAACTACTACTTATAATGAACCTTTCATCATCAGCTCAGTTTTATCAACATTCTTATGGGACCTATTATGTTTTTTCATTTACTTGTATTGCTTATTTCCATCTTATTTTTGTTGAAAATAATACCAATCTTGAAATGAAGAATATTGTGCATTATCTTTTTGTTTTTTACAGAGTACTGGATGTTTATTCTTTTTCAACACTAGTCTCTTCAAATATGGTGTACAGCTTATGAACTTTAAACCTGCTGGTGAGCACATTTAAATGTTTTTTTTCCTTTCCATCAGATAGCTCAGCTTTTACATGGACTCACTTAAGGCCTGGCTACATAAGTATACCTTTCCTATTCCGCCTCTTTATTACTTTTTGAACACAGTAGTTATGGGTGACTCTTTTTACTTGTGAGGAAATGCAGATGATTATATGGTGTGGTTGTGTGACCTCACAGTGTAATAATGGCACAAACCTTATGAGGTCTAGTTAGATTTGTTTGTAAAACTTTAGCTTTGTCTTCTGTAGCTGTGGCTCATAGCAGTTAGGCTTGAACAAAGGACAAAAGCGATTGAATAAGGAGAAAACACAAACAATAAAATCAGACACCAATTTATAAATCAAATAGGTTGTATTTTTACCTTTAAAAATAACCATCTCTTAGACAAAAATCAATCCACTGGAGGGTTCAGGAGATATCATTTTTCAAACAAACAATACATAACTGCTTTTCACTAATTGCAATAAATCTTGGTAATCTACCGCAATCGAGGTTTAGGATTAGCCATAATAAGCAAGTTAAAAACAGCTGTATGGGCTCTCCTGGGGGTGCCAACTCTGATAGGTCACTAGTGACCGGAACTAGTCAGGTCCAGGGGACCGTTACCTCTTGGGTTTAGCAGTTTCCAGTCCAGTTCAGAATCCTATGGGCAAACCAGCATTGAAGTAAGTGGAGTGGTCCTGATGCAAGGGATAGAGGATGCTGAAGATGCTCAAAGATGCCGAGCCGATGTTGGCATCTTCCTGTGGTTAAAATTGGTCTTCAAGTATGCAAGATGTTGACTTTTGCCTCAGGGGTTGAAGCCCCACAAAGTCTAGTTGAAGTCATGCACAAAACCAGTTGCCACTAGTTTACTGATCTCCGGCTACAGCCAAACCAGTGGTTTCCTTTGGATGGCGATTACTTCCATGCTGGGTGACAAAATGGCAATCTGAGGACTCTTTAAGTCAAAAAGGGGGGGGCCTGTTCCAGAGGAGGGGTGCAGCGTGTCACCCACTCACTGAAAGGGAAAAGAGAGTGGAAAGAAGACTGACAGGGAGGTCCTCGGCCTAGAACCCATAGGTTAGAAGGAATAACAAGTCTTGCCTCTTGTTGCCCTCACAAACCCCGAAGGATGTCATGCTTCACCATCGGGTGTTAGCTCCTCGTCGGGCCGGGGATGCAATGCCCTACGGGTCCACCGAAGGGTCGCTTTAGCGGATATCTTTTACGAACTGCCGTCAGATGCGTGCAAGTATGTGGGGTGAGTCCCCTGTGGAGGGTGAGTCATTGCGTGCAAGGTTAAAACTGGCTAAGGGATACCAAAAAAATGTGTTTAATGTGACGGCACCCTTGTCAGAATAAAAAACCCGAAGGTTATTTGATGTCCCAATAGGCGCAATGTGCATAGGTAACTAAAACGTCAAGATGTTTCACCCCTTGGTGGTCATGAAGATCTGTGGTGCTTCAGCAGGACTAGAGAACAAAGCGTGATGGAAAAGTGCACGTGAATAGTGAGTAAAAGGGATAAAAACCCTCTGTGAAATCAGGGCGGGCCAAAACTGTGAACCCTACAGTTAGGCTACAACTAATTCGTTGAAACGCTCCTGATGTGACCTAGGAAACAAAGTCAAACAACAAAAGACATGCATCAGGCATATACACGAGACGTCAAGATATGCTTCAGTGATGTACATCAAAGGAGCACACATAACACATTAAAACAAGAGACTGACTGAGTGGTTGTACTATGGGACAATTACCCAACGTGGTGGCTCCCCAGGTGTGCACAGCAGGCCGGCTGCAGGTTACGCCAGAAAGATGACGATCACATGTGTGGCCCAGCTGGCACCCTAACAGGAACCCTTGTTGGAGAAAGTGCCATGAAAATGAATGCCCAGCTTGTGGTTTCAGTGGCGCACAAGTAATGCATAGAGTAAGGCACCCAAGCGTAATAAGGCAGCTGGCGCATGGTGGAGAACAGAAAAGAACAGAGGAAATAGAGAAAGCAAGCACAGGTCATGAAATAAACTGCCCATCTGATGGACCAGCACCGTGTGACAAGAAAAATAAGTTGCTGTAAAAGTACACATGCTCAAAATTGCTGTTTATCAGTGCGAAATGAGGCAGGAAACCTTACCTAATATCAAAAGGAGTAATGCTCCATGGGCTAGTATCACAGGATGCCTGCACCTTACCGGGCTGGAGAGAAAAATCAACATAATAGAGCATAAAGTGAGAGGGAAACAGGTACGCCCCACAACCGTAGTCCCACAGCGACTTACTGTGCAGATTCCCAGGTCCATGTCTCCATTCTCTACTTACAATTAAGCTCGGGTGCCGGCTCACAAGCACCTACCCCGTACATAAGCCTGCCCGAATGTGAACTGGCCATGGTGGGCGCAGCCCAGATATAGTGGAGATAATTGCAGCTTGGGCGGTCCCTTCTTCCGGGGTGCTGAGCCATGTCGCGAGTTAGAGCGCATGTGCGTGTGTCTAGTATTGTAGTCCCTGGGCAGTGCGCATGTGCACGGAAGAGCAGACTATTCCTAGTGACTAGCTCATAAGTGTGCAACTTGCTATAAATCATAAGCGGTTGTCATGGAGTTCTGACGCTGGTGACGTGAGGTGTGCAATGCTAAAAAAGTGGTAGAAGTAATACAAAAAGAGTTGAAGAACCCCGGGTGAGGTATAATTATAGCATCTTGCGCCGGGGTGTCACAAAGGACAATAATGGTGTCAACCTGTTGCCTGGGGCATCATGTGAATCTAAGCAAAGCTATCCTACTGAGGCACAGGGATGGTTAAATTGGCCCCCTGATGAATAGCGGATGTCCACAATCATGAGATATGATGAAAACAGCTACGGTGCAAGTAGTGAAAGGGAAGGTACGAAAGGTCCAGCCCTAAAAGCCTGGGGGTGGCCAAAAATGGAGACTGGTAATTATAGGGTCATAGGAGGGTGGTGACATGGGTCAGTAGAAGAAGATTGTAGTTCGGTCCAGGGTATCTCATCATTCAGGCCCCGTAGGTGAGTGTGAAGACGGTGGACCCACCGTTGTTCACGGCGTAGAAGTGAAATGTTACTCTACGTCTGATTAGCCTCTAGAATTGTCCACTGTATTTCCTCACAGGAGTGTCCCCTTTCGATAAAGTGGTTGGTCCTCTTGGTTGCTGCATGGCCGCGTCTAATGGTGCTCTTGTGCTCACTAATCCTGACCTTCACGTGTCGGGTGGTCATCCCAACATATCTCAGTAAACAGGGGCAGGTGATCAAGTACACACAGTTTTTAGTGTTACAGATAGTGTGTGTACGCTGTTCCCAAGTGAAATCATCCAGTTGCAGAGTTTTAGACTGTCAAGTGGAAGAGCAGGCACAGCAGGTGCCGCAAGGGTAGTGTTATGACACAGGTGGCAGGTTCCACAGGGTAGGGTCCTGCGGTTTCTTTTTTGGCCATGGCCCTGTATTGACCAATTGGTCTCGCAGATTTGTTGTGCGTTTGAAGGCAAACCGCGGTTGCTCAATGCCGAGTGAGCCAGTGTTAAGGATCTTCCAGTTGTGTCTGATAATGTTTCTTATCTTGTTAGACAGAGGGGTGAAGGTCATTACGCATGTGATGATATTGCTTGTCTGGGGCTCCCTTGTTTCGAGTAATCCCTGGCGTTTGTTGTTTCTGGTGCGTTTTCTTGCCTTACGGATGACATCTCTAGGGTAATCCCTATCCTGTAGGTTACTGGGAGCGAGTTAGCTTGTCCGTCAAACTCAAGGATGTTGCTGCAGTTCCGCTGTATCCTCAGGAACTGGCCGTAGGGTAAGTTTTCCCTGAGGGCTTTAGGATGGTGACTCTTGAAGATGAGGAGGCTATTACAATAAGTAGCCTTCCTATAGGTCTTCATGTGAAGGTGTCCATCTTCCAGTGTGATAAGTAGGTCCAGGAAGGGAATGGCCTTGTCGCTGGACATCCTAGTGAACCGTAGGCGGGGATTCAAGGCGTTGATCCACTGGGGAACTTGACACAGGTTACCTCCGTACCTCTCCAGAGGATGAGGACGTCGTCAATGTATCTCTTCCAGGTGATGAGGTTTTCCTGTAATGGGTTGGTGTCCGTAAAGATGTTGGTGGCCCAAAATATGACATGTACAGCCCCGCCAGACCAGGCGCAAAGGTACTACCCATAGAGGTGCCCTGTACTTGGTGGTATGTAGTGGTGCTGTACATAAAGAAATTCTTTTTGAGTGCGATGGTGATGACATCCGCAATGAAGTCAGTCGGTGTGTTGGTTGGAAGGTCCGCTTTACGTAGTAGATTCCCCACAACCTCGATGGTGGCATCCTGAGGAATGTTAGTATTCATTGCCTCTACATTGAGTGTGAGGAGGAGGTTGATTTCCTCTGTGTTGTCGTCATTGATCTCCTGAATAAGATTGAGAACATCCCGTGTGTCCTTAAGGTATGCAGGGGTGGCCTGGACCCGGGAGCGTAGAAAGTAGTCGCTGAACTGGCTGAGAAATTCAAGTAGGTAGCCTATGTCCGATACCATTGGGTGACCAGGTGGGGGGACCATGCCTTTGTGAATCTTGGGTAGGAGGTAACAATATGGCATCTTGGGATTCATGTTCACCAAGAAGGCCGCCTTTTGTGGGGAGATCCATCTCATAGTAGCTGCCTCGTTCACCATGATGTGGATCTGAGTGAGTAGACTTTCCGTCGATTCAGTATCAAGTTTCTGGTAGTATTGGGTGCTGCTCAATTGCTGTGAGCATTCTTTTTCATAGTCCTCGATGTCAAGGATCACCGTGGCACCTCCTTTGTCCGCAGGTTTAATGATGATACTCTCATCTTTGAGAGAGTTGATGGCTTGACGAAGTTTGTTCGACATATTATTGTGTGTGGGTTTACTTTTAAGTTGATTTGCCTCCTTCAGTACTGCCTTCTCAAACGTGAGGACCTTGTTAGGAACCATGCCTGCTGTAGGGGGGAATTTAGAAAGGGGTCCGAGCAGTCCACATTCATGCAAAAATTATCCTCCTTGGGGGTAGGTACAAAACCAAAAACCCATCTCTAAAGCAGTGACCTCGTCATTGGTCAGTTACCTTTTGGAGAGAGTCACAATTAAGTTATTGGGTGCGTCATGATCCTTGTTTTTCTCTGTTGGATCTCCGTGTCCTGCCACTGTACCTGTTTGTTCCCTCTTCTTCTTCCTCTGCCTTGCCCCCTGCCTCTGTTCTGAAAAGGAGGGGGAAGGTGATGGAAGATAGGTTGTTGGAACACTTGTTGTGGACCGGGGTAGGCTGGGTAGCACATTGGTCCTTGCGGGGGTACGGTTGATTGAGATACCCATACATCGGTGGTATCAGAGGAGGTGGGAGAAGTCCCTGTTTGTTAAGATTCCTTCCCCAGCTGTTGTTACTTGAATTGCTGTTGGATGAGCGGTTAGAGTTATGTGAGGTTGTCAAACCGTCATCTGATAGAGCATCATTGTCATAGGGTTGGAAGTCCTCCTTTTGGTATAAAGATATATTTTCTCCCTATCAAACTTTTTTTTAAATATATTTATTAAAATCTTTTTTTTGGAGCGTGTACACAGCACAACACAGAGAATTAACATCCGACATTTTATAATTATGTCAATAGAATTGCACAATTAAGCAGTAATACTAAAAGAATCGCACAAATATACAAAAAAGGAGAGAAACTCATGGGAGAGAGAGAAAAAAAAACCAAAAAGAGAGAAAAAAAATAAAAAATAAAAAATAAATAATAAATAAAATCTTGGAGCGAATGGGAAATCTTTAACTTTAGCCTCCCCGCATACCATTTTTCCAACACTGGATCGGCTCCCAAATCTTTTTTCCCAGCCTCCGCGCACTCCTACCCTTTCTCTCATATATTCCCTTCTCTAAATTGTAGACTGCCAGCATACTGGCCAGCCATTGTTGCAATGTTGGAGGGATTATATCCAGCCATACCCTGACTATGGTCAATCTGAGAACTGCCATCGCAATAAACACAAACTCTACGTACTCATTGTCAATATCCCCACTAACTCCCAACACTATCAAATGAGGATTTAAGATAATCTTGATCCCCAAAGCTCCTGCTAAGAAACCCTCGATCCCTTTAAGCAACGGCTGAAGCTGAGGGCAGGTGGCAAATATATGAATACTATCTGCCGCCAACTCATTACAACGGGGGCAGTTAATCCCAGCTGTCCCTCCCCACTGAGCTATTTGCGTTGCGGTAAAGTAGAGTGCATAGAGCGTTTTGTAGTGTTGAGATTGGAGAGGGGCAGAGCATAACACTGAACATCCTAATTTCAAAGAGGCCTGAAAATTGCTTACATCTGTTTCAAGTTTCGCAGCCCATTTAGCAGCTTGTTTCTCAAGATCATCCGGCTTGGTAGCTACCAGGGCAGCATACAGACTACGAATAGAGCAATCTCCCCCTCTCTCTATTACTTCTAATATATTATTTTTGCCAAACCCAGCCGCCCCCCCAATTTTGTTTCTGAAAAAACTCCTCACCTGAAGGTACTTAAAAAAACTCCCCCTATTAATATGAAACTTTGTCTCTAAAGATGAGAATTGCATAATCCCCCCATCCGGCCCCAATAAGTCTCCTAGCTTAACTATCCCCTTCCTAGTCCATTCAGCCATAGTTGTATCTGCAAAGATCAAGGGTGGTAAAGAACGATTCCTATACAATCTAATATAGCTGTTAAACCTCCCCAAACTGATTTTCTTTGCAAACGCCGACCAGACCTTGTAAGCTGCCTTAATAGTTTTAAATCGCGTCCTCTTAAAGTAAGAGGAATCAGTACAACTAAGAAAGGCATTCTCTGTGCCGGGCCCCATAGTGAATTCATAAATCCTGGTCGATAATGCAGTTATTTTGGGATTGGCCCCGCCGCCTCCAATTAGGCCCTGCATATACTGCAGCACAGCTGCCCAATAATAAAGCCTAAAGTCAGGTCCCCTCCAACCGCCCCTCTCCCTGGGTAATGACATAAACCTATACGCCCGCCTAGTCTTCCCCTGTGCCCAAATAAATTTATTCAAAATTGATTCTAGTTTATTAAACCAGTGCGCTTCAAAAAATAGGGGGATTGCCCTGAAGAAATATAAAAACTTGGGGAGTACTAACATTTTTATAACGTTTGTACGCCCTACCAGGGACAGTCGGAGGTTGTTCAACCTTGTCAGATCTGAACTAACTCTATTAATTAATGGTGTCATATTACGCTCCACTACCGTCTCTAAATCAGTAGTAATGTCAACGCCTAAATATACTGCTGCGCTAACCACCCTTGGGTCATTACAGGTGGCATGGGAATTCTTTACAATTTGGGTCTTGTTACTGTTGAGCTTATATCCCGAGATTCTCCCAAAACTATGTGCCTCAGCCTCTATTACTGTTATTGCCAGGGAAGGATTAGGGGTTACATCGAGTGTGAGGAGGAGGTTGATTTCCTCGGTGTTGTCGTCGTTGATCTCCTGAATAAGATTGAGAACATCCCGTGTGTCCTTAAGGTATGCCGGGGTGGCCTGGACCCGGGAGCGTAGAAAGTAGTGGCTGAACTGGCTGAGAAATTCAAGTAGGTAGCCTATGTCCGATACCATTGGGTGACCAGGTGGGGGGACCATGCGTTTGTGAATCTTGGGTAGGAGGTAAAAATATGGCATCTTGGGATTCATGTTCACCAAGAAGGCCGCTTCTTGTGGGGAGATCCATCTCATAGCAGCTGCCTCGTTCACCATGATGTGGATCTGAGTGAGTAGACTTTCCGTCGATTCAGTATCAAGTTTCTGGTAGTATTGGGTGCTGCTCAATTGCTGTGAGCATTCTTTTTCATAGTCCTCGATGTCAAGGATCACCGTGGCACCTCCTTTGTCCGCAGGTTTAATGATGATACTCTCATCTTTGAGAGAGTTGATGGCTTGATGAAGTTTGTTCGACATATTATTGTGTGTGGGTTTACTTTTAAGTTGATTTGCCTCCTTCAGTACTGCCTTCTCAAACGTGAGGACCTC
This sequence comes from Lissotriton helveticus, assembly GCF_964261635.1. Classification (NCBI taxonomy): domain Eukaryota; kingdom Metazoa; phylum Chordata; class Amphibia; order Caudata; family Salamandridae; genus Lissotriton; species Lissotriton helveticus. Next base: position 1,611,278,110 of record NC_136057.1, read on the forward strand.
GTTAGGAACCATGCCTGCTGTAGGGAGGAATTTAGAAGGGGGTCCTAGCAGTCCACATTCATGCAAAAATGATCCTCCTTGGGGGTAGGTACGAAACCAAAAACCCATCTCTAAAGCAGTGACCTCGTCATTGGTCAGTTACCTTTTGGAGAGAGTCACAATTAAGTTATTGGGTGCGTCATGATCCTTGTTTTTCTCTGTTGGATCTCCGTGTCCTGCCACTGTACCTGTTTGTTCCCTCTTCTTCTTCCTCTGCCTTGCCCCCTGCCTCTGTTCTGAAAAGGAGGGGGAAGGTGATGGAAGATAGGTTGTTAGAACACTTGTTGTGGACCGGAGTAGGCTGGGTAGCACATTGGTCCTTGCGGTGGTATCAGAGGAGGTGGGAGAAGTCCCTGTTTGTTAAGATTCCTTCCCCAGCTGTTGTTACTTGAATTGCTGTTGGATGAGCGGTTAGAGTTATGTGAGGTTGTCAAACCGTCATCTGATAGAGCATCATTGTCATAGGGTTGGAAGTCCTCCTTTTGGTATAGAGATATATTTTCTCCCTATCAAACTTTTAATGTCTTTCTGCAACTTAGAGATCTTCTGTTGCAGAAGGTAGTCCCGATGGTCGGACATTTTGGCATTGATCTCAGCCAGGCAGGTTTTGAACGCTACGTTAATTTTATTATTAAGTGCCTCTGAGAGACGTTTGGCCGTGCCGATGATCAAGATGAGCCAGTCACCACACAATCTGTCTCCATTCGTGTCTGACGACTCTAACAGGTCCAGCACACATGGGTGCAACATTTGAGTGTCAGGATTCAGTCTCTCTGTCTGCACCTTTCCGTCCAGCGACAGTAAGGCTTCTTGGTGCCGGACTCTCAAGGATACAAGATTTCCATCTTTAATGGCCCAGTGGCTGTAACAAGGAGTCAGCCAACAGGCTCTTGGAGGCACTTCTCTGTTTGGCACTTGTGGGCAACTTTTCCATGAGCTGGGCTCCACAGGCACAGTTCTCTCTTTGGCAGTCCACAGTTCAGCAGGTGCAGTCCAGTATTTGGTGCAGCCTCTCTTTGCTGGTTCCAGGGAACAGCAGAGCAGTCCTTCTTTTGTCCTCTCTCCAGTACAAATGTGATCTGAGGTCTGGGTGCAAGGATGAGCCACTTTTATTCCGACTACAAGCCTAGGGGGATGTGGCAAGCCAATGGGCAACAAGGTCCACTCCCGTCTGATGATGACTTCCTGCAAAGTGTGGCACCTAGCAATACAGAATGCACTATCCTGCCCACTGCCAGTATGGCAGAACCCTCTCTCAATGTGTGAAGCACTCTCTAGCCCAACCCAGAGGTGTGGCAACCTGGAGGTTACACTTCCCTAAAAAAAACCAGTGTGAAACAGCTTGTCCCTCTCTGTCTGAGATGCCAAACTGTCTGCATAAAGAAAAGAGCACTCCCTCCTCAGTATGCCTACCATTGCCTTTAAAAGTGGGCTTTCTCTTTGGGCTCACACTCACTCTGGCCATCCTGCCCGGAGGAGGTCACACCTCTTCCCTCAGTAGGTCTTTTGTTCCTCTTCCTGAGAGTCAATCTCATCTCTACCCAGAAGTGGCAGAAGGCAGTCAGGAAGGCAGCAGCTGTGTGCAACTGTAAATGGCTACTGTAAACTTTGGGCAACAAAGTGGATACTTTCTAAAGTTGCAATTTGTGAAATAGTTACACTGAATGAAAAATTTCCTAGCTATTGTAAAAGAAAGTTTAAATTCAGTTAAGGACACAGAGGCGAGGATTACGCTGTTCTTTCATCACTTTCTTCACAGCAGCCATTAAATAAACAATAAGAGCAGACTAAATTTCCCACAACCCTTGGGAAAAGAGTCACAGTTTAAAACATTACCAGTGTACAATCAGCTACAGGCATGGCATAGCAGTGACAGCCTCTGTTATAGGGGAGGAGCGTTGCTCCCTTGCTGAAAGCCAGCAGAGGCGAACAAGAAAAATAAAATGATAATAAAACAATGTTATTATCATTTTATTTTTTGTCTGGTGGCTGCCAGCAGACCCGAGGGGGGATGGGCCCTCAATACTGACACTGCAGCACCAGGGAGGAGTGGTGGGCACTGCTAAGTGTGCATGACGGTTTGGCCAATCTGGGGTCAGCCAAAAATGTCATGTGGACTTAGCCTTTATCCAACCCGAGCTGTATTGTACAGCCGGGTGGAGAACCAACAGAAGTTCCCAGTCCCTGTCTGAGCGCCGAATCTGGGTGCTCAGACCAATCTCAGCACTGCTCTCATGCTGGGAACAGTATTCCCAGCATGAGAGCAGCACTGAGATTGGCATCTAGGGGCCTGAGCAGTGTGTAGCACTTCCTGGACATCCGGAAAGCGAGGTTCGAGAGCAAGGAGGGGACCGTCAGAGCGGCAGGTAAGTGCAATTTTATATATTTAGAATTGTCTTCCATGATTTTTTGGGTTTGTAATCCCCCTCTCCCCACCGCTTCGCAATCCTATTCCTCCATAGTTCATTTTTGCTGTCTCCCCTTCATATTTCTTCCAGCGACTGGACATCAGCATCCTTAATCCTGTTTTGACCAATCAGATACTAGGGAAAAGGAATGGGAATGCATCAATCTGTATCCAGAGTATACATATAGAACATACTCTTCCAGGATCAATAACATTACAAGCGAGGCAAATCCACTGTAGAGGACTAACATGAATCGTGCAATAAATACCCACCTATAAGTCGGTCTCATGTTCTCGGGGAGGAAGCATCAATAGCGGGCGGGTTGATACACGCCTCTATGTCCTTAAAAGAATTTAAACTTTCCATTACAATAGCTAGCAAATTTGTAATTCTGTCAGGACAGGAGGCGAGGTTTAAAGCTCATCCACAACCAGAGAAGCAATAGAAGGGACTGGTTTCAAATCAAATATTTTAATTGTAGAGTCTGGAGACTAGTCTGCTGTGTTGAGAATATCCTCCAAGCGAGGTCTGAGAAAGAATGCGTTCAAGGCCAAAGCCCATCAAACCCATCTGGTGATGGTAGGTGAGGAGACTGCTCGGAAACATTTCCTCAAGGTGATTAAGAGCTATCTCTCTCTGTGTGTGCGGATGTCCACAGTCATTGCCTCATAAATCTTTATGCATCGCACAAAGCAAAGTTTCAGGGAATAAGGAAAGGAAGGATAAGAAATCACACATGAATTTCATTTTGTACAACGTGAAATGTGGAAAGTAACCCCGTACGGGGGAAATACTTTACCTGTTAAGTGTAATGCTCTTACATCGGAGAACTGCCGGCATGAGACCAAGCAGAGGAAGGTGGCCACTTTAGCCAAAAACTCCCTCTGAGAAAGATATTTTTTAGAACTCCAGGATCTGAACATGTTGAGGACCTTATTTACATCCCTTGGGACGGAATATCTGGGTTCCGGGGGCAGGGATAGGTGGATGCCTCTCAAAAGTTTACGCACCAGGGAATGTTCACCGAATGGATGATCACCAACCGGAGCATGGCCTGCCGAGATTGCAGACCTGAAGGTATTGATAGAGCTATAAGAAAGTCCTTTCTATGCCCATGAGGCCAGGAAGTTCAAGATGTGGACAATGCCTGTCCCCCTGTGATTCAGATGTCGTTGATGGCACCCGCCCAGCCATCTAGACCATGCCGACTTGAATCATTTGATGGTGCTGTTGGGCCAAGCTCTTGAAAGGAGGGATGCAGCCTGATGCGAAAGGCCTGGGACATTCCAACATTCCCAGTAATCCTCCAGGCCATAAGAGACAGATGATGGAGATTCTCTTCAGGGTCCTTGAGGAAATCTGGAAATAGGGGTAGATGGATTGGAAAATCTCAAGAAAGTTCCAGGAGAATCACATACAAGACTTGAGATTTTCACAAAGGAGACACCAGGACTAAGTCTGCCTCTTATTTTCGTACCTGAGCTGAGAGGCACATGAACATTGCAAATGGAGGGAAGGTGTAGCCCTGTTCGGGTCTCCAGTCCAAGAAAAAGGCATCCGTGGCAGTTGCCTCCGGGACCGGGCACCAATTGAAATATCTCAGAAGTTTATGATCTGACTGGGAAGCTAGGAGGTCTACCGAGAACGGGGTACATTTCTTGTGGAGGGCTGGAAACACCGAGGGGTACAAGCACCAGAGGGTTGCATCCTAAAGGTGACGGGAGTGCCAATCTTCCACCTGATTTGCCAGAAAAGGGAGATGTTCCACTGTCACCGAGACCTGGTTCTCCAGGAAGTTGTTCCAGAAGCTGAGAGTGAGATCCGAGAGGTTCCTGGATCGGGTACCTCAGAGGTGATTTATGTAGCGCACTGCTGTCACTTTACCCATCTTGAGAAGGATACAGCAGTGCGCCCAGTTCTTGGTCCAGCACCTACCGCGAACAACCCTGCAAAGAGGTTGAGGCAGTTGATGTGCATGGATCTTTCTTGTGAGTACCCTCTTCCTCCGATGGTGGAGTCCCCACATCTTGCTCCCCAACCTGTGCCACTGGCATCGGACCCTATGACTAGATCCGGATGGGAACCGAAAATCGCCTGGCCACTCCATGCCTCCAAATGAGCAAGCCACTACTAGATCTCGCCTCGAGCCTCCGCGGAGAGAGGAACCACTTGGAAGTATTTGAGGCCCTTCCTGAGGTGAATTGCCTTTAATAGTTGGAGGGCCCGGCAGTGAAGGGCCTCCGGGAAAATGGACAGAATGGAGGGCCACAGCAGTGAAATCTGTCTCAGGGTGGTGGAGGGTCTCACCGTGAGGCGGCACAGCTTGTGCTTGAACTTGGTCAATCTCTGAGAGGGAAGACAGAGGGTGGGTCTGACCGAGTCGACCACAAATCCCAGAAACACGAGGGACCGAGATGGAATGAGGACCGCCTTCTTTTGGTTGATGATGAAACCTAGCAGTATCTCTCCAGGAGAGATACTTCTGTCTCTGCAGGTGCATTGACAGGGCCCACGGACATTGGTCATTGGGGAGGAAGCCATCCAGATGCATGATTTGGCGGATCACCCAAGCCCTAAAGAATATCACCACTAGGCGCAGTACTTTGGTGAAGAACCGCAGGGCAGATGACAGACCAAAGGGGAGTGTAGTGAATTCAAATGTATGATCTGCCACTGAAACTTGGAGGAAGCGCTGATGAGAGGGGAAGATCAGGATGGTCAAATAGGCGTCCTTTAGGTCTAGGCGTACCATCCAATCTTTGGGCGGAATGAGGTCCCTGAGCAGGTGAATACCTTCCATCTTGAAATGACTGTAAATCATCCACTCATTTAACTCCTTTAGGTTGATTACGGGCCACTGACCACCGTCTCGTTTGTCTACCATAAAGATTGCTTAAGAAACCCACCGGTGTGGGATCGTATGCACAATCACCCCTTTGTGCAGAAGTTCTGTCACCTCCGTGTCCACCCGCTCAGCATGTGCGGAGGAGAATATCAAGGGGATGGGGGCCTCTCTTGGATGGGACAGCCATACAATTATATTTGGAAGCCACATACTGCTTGCAGGACCATCGCAAGTAAGGGACTCCCAGTTGTGGACGTAGCTCTGGAGTCTGTTCCCCAGATATTGAGAAGGAAACTGATGAACAATCAGCTTGATTGGTTGCCTGGTTGCCGCCGTCGCAGTTTCCTGCTCTTGCACCCTGGTGATGGGGGTGCCCTCTGGATAGATAGAAGTTTCTGAATCTGGAGGCGTCTTGGTACTAGCCTATTCTATTTTTGTATCCTCTACCAGAGGCTGGCTGCTGAGCATGGCCAGCTGAACGACCCTGCTTCAGTCCGCCCCAGAGAAAACCCGGGGCGTAAAGATGCTCTTTATGGAGAAGTGTGGCTCAATGGTTAGAGCGGCAGACCCTGATGCAGAGGTCTAGCCCGGGACCAGGGTTCAATTCCCCGCCTCGGCGGGTCTTGGGCTCAAAATTCCATGGACCTGATCATTCTCGCCTCGGTGCCTATTCCAATCATGGAGTCCCACTCTGCAACTCTGGGCAATAGCTTGCTTAATCTCCACAACGGCCCCCACAACGCTAAGGATGCCTGGCCTCCACCTTGGGGGTGCCCAGGAGTGGACACCTCACAGGGAAAGCCAGGATGGGTTCCACAGCGGTATTCGTACAAGCGCCTTGAGACCCTTGCGGGTGAGTAGTGTGCTATACAAGTATCAATTTACATTTTTTTACATTTTTTATGGACATCTGAGCCTTATCCAAAGAATTGAAGGTCTGCACAAATTTACCCAACTCCATGATAAATGGGTTGCTGAATAATCACCCTTTGGGTGACGTGGCCTGCCTCAGAAGTGGCAAGGTCCCCCAGTTTGGGGTCAGTCGTAATAAGCATCGAACAACGTCTCTCCGTGGAGATGGCACAATTAGTGTTCTCCAAGAAGATGACTGCACCCTGCGCTAATCCCAGATAGAATGTCGGAGGAAATGAGATTATGGAGAATTCAGGGGTATGGACTGGGAGTGATCCAGGAACGCCCGTATTAGCCTGTCAAGGACCCCAGGTCAATGCCCGGTGCGAGGTCCCTTATGTGCTTGTGGAGTATTGCGGGTGGTTCAGGCCTGCCCAGAGGTATAAGGGGTCCAGGCCCCAGATAGCTTTCCCTCCCAGGGATGGGGTTGAAGCAGCGCTCTGCATAATGCAGAAGTTTCCTCTCTATGGGGGCCACCACCCACAATACCACCTTAGAAATGGAGGCGTCCACAACCTCGCTGAAGTGATCATTTATGGGGAGGTAAGTTGTGTTGTCTTCCTCCGCATATGTTTCCTCAACATGACTCATCTTGGCAGAGGCAGGAAGAAAGGTGATACCAGGTAGGTAATGTATGGGTACTGGTTCTCCCAACCTGTGATAAGCCCAGAGGACTTGACATAAGGAGGCAAGCCCTGCTGACACCCCGCACCCCTTGCGAACTATGGGGTAATGGACTTGCCCGGGCTGGCCCTAGTTTGTTGTCTCCACGATTAGCACTTATTAATACCGCATCGTTTCATGGGTGTAATGCTCCAAGCAATGCAGGGCTTGAAATTGGCAGAGAGCTAACCAGCCAGCCAGCCTCACAAGGAACTCTGTTACTGACAGTGCGCACCAGCACAGGGCAGCAAGAAGTGTCATGCGCGTCAAAGAAGGCAGCTCCCTCTAATGGTTGGAGAACTATGCTGCACTGCCCCCGATGCCTCAGCACTCGTCTGAGAGGAGAACAAGCATTTGCAATGCAACGGTCTCGGCTTTAGTTAAGCTTAAGCAATTCTGTTTGTAATTAGGTCGCTTTTAGCTTTGCTTTCATTAGTGTTTTTTTTAACGTTTATGTACATACCATGCATATGTATGTATATGTATGCACGCATTAATATTGGTATTTATATAAATATGCATATGTTTATATATGTATATATCTGTTTATATATTTATACCCATACATATGCATATATATGCATATATATGCATGTTAAGTACATGAAAGTTTTACAAACACTAATAAAAGTAAAGCTAAAAAGCCACCTGATTACATGTCATGTGATCAAGGCTCCGCTGAGCCGAAACGTCGGTGACTCTTTCTGCCGAATAAAACTTTATACACCTCGAGGTCCGTGTCCGGAGTCTGCTTGCTGTGTTGCACGAGCGCGCGAGTTTGGAGACAAACGGTGTACAGGATGTTTATATATGTATATATCTGTTTATATATTTATACCCATACATATGCATATATATGCATATATATGCATGTTAAGTACATGAAAGTTTTACAAACACTAATAAAAGTAAAGCTAAAAAGCCACCTGATTACAAACAGAATTGCTTTAAGTGTAATAAAGATGAAACCTATTGCATTTTGAATGTTTTTTCACTAGTGCCTTTAGGCAAAGAGTAAAGGGTTGGAGTAAGGTCACACTGTTTTTTCAGTGTGAGTAGTAGAGAGTGATTAGTAGAGAGTGATTAGAGAGTGAGTAGTATTGAGTAGTAGAGAGTGAGTAGAGAGTACTAGAGAGTAGTAGAGAGTGAGAAGACTGATGAATAGGGGAGTGGATGAATGATGGGTGGGTGGATGGATGTAGGTGGCAAAAGGTGTATGAACAGGCGTCCATGGCACGGGCATGGCATTAACTATGATGATGTATGGTGACGTTTTTGGGTAATCCCGTGGTTTAAGGGGCGTGTTTTTTTGTTGTGTTTTTTTAGCCAATAATTTAGTAAATCCTTAACCATTCTTTAAAGTTTCTCTTAAACTTTCTTGGACCGCTGGTGGCAATTTATAAATTTTGTGCCCTGTGTTCTTTTGTAATGGGCATGGCAAAGTGAAATTGTTTATCACACTTAAAAGGGCTATAGCTGCACAGGGAATACACTGCATTTTGGCAGTGGCAGGGGGGTCAGTACGTTTATGCCAAAACACACGTTGGGAATTGTCAGAATTATTTGTTAGTTTGTTTTATGTAAAGGACTGTGTGGCTAAGGGCTTTCCATTTTGGCCTCTGTGGCCACTTGTATACTCTGAAATATATATAGGAAGTAGGCATGTATAAATGTACACATAACAATACAAAAAGTGTGCACGCTTGTAACGGGCTGTAACAGCGAGAAAGTGTATCTTGGACGTGTTAGAGATCCTTCTGTTGAAATCCATGAGAAGACATTGTGGCTGAGTCGCCCAAGTGTCACCAGTATAAACAGGCGGCCCACTCTCTAGTCACACGTCTACCAAAATCCCTACCGGCATCGTGTGATCATGTGCAGATCATCGTTCTCTCTGTTTTGACCCCCTCGCCCTTCAATATGTGAAGCCACAGGAAAAGCTTCGCCCCTAGCTCTGGGGTTGTTTAATTAATACTAGGCCCGGCAAAGACATGCATCGCCCTGGAGAGGGCAACCCACAGTCCAGTTCCCTCATCCTGTCCTTTGCACACACCTGGAGGGGCCTTAGTTACTGGGAGTGTTCCTGCCTGTAACGGAGAGTGCTACTAACAGCAACAAACTTGATAACAGCGCTCTTGTCACTTCTAACGCTGTAAATAATCCGCGTTACTGTTACTCAATTTAAAGATAACTGACCGACCTCAGAAGGATGGTCTGCCCATGACATCCGATGTCAGCAACGAGTGTTCAACTCTCCAAACAACCTCGTACTGTGATTGTGAGGTAGTTCCGCCCAGCTCCGTTTGTCGGTCTACAACCCTCAGCAACGTACACCACCTTACCTACGTTACAGATCTCCGTTCCTCCCTGCCGCCGGTCTGTTCAAGTTGGCGGCTGACTGACCACCACGAGAGAGCTGTTCTGTGCCCCGCTCCTAACCCATGCTCGCTGACACGATCTAAGGGTAGGCCATCAAACAAGAAAATATTTAGATGCCGTGGTGCACGACAAACCTGCCTGCAGGTGCGAAGTCCGAGGGCACCATATTGATGTGAAAACAAGACACGCCCACCATGTGTCTGCATGCTAAAAGATTGTAGTCAGAGCCGGCAACGGGCACGACATCCAGACAGAATAATCCCAAGCAGCACCAAATAACATGTCCTGGCGATGATTAATCCAAAACAGTGGAAGAGTCGAGGGGACCCTGGTGAGTGAATCTCCTCGACAGGCAGTAGGCGCTGTGCTGTGCGGTCCGTCGGACCCATCAGTAGCCCTTCTGAGGAGCGCGCGCTTCCCTGGTGATACATGCACAAAATCCACACGCAACGAACAGCGAGGGCTGAGCAACACACCATGGGCTCAACTATCCCCGGAAAAGGCTCAGAATGATATCACAACAAACAAACCTAGCTGGGAGCGACAAACATGACCTCAGTCCCGAACACCTCACCCAACCTGCATGAGCAAAACTTGCCGCCGAAGCACACGGCACAGGCAGAGACTCCCAGCAGCGTCGCAGCCCGGCGTTCCGCTCAGTACCCGCATCGAGGCGCCCCGCCCATTGCTCCTGGAACCACGAGCAAGGGCGTGTCGCCCATCTATCCCGCAGCGGGGAAAGTGACAAACTGCTATTTCCCCTGGGGGGGGGGCCCGCAACTCGCTGCACTCAAGAACCTACAGAATTAGGGCGGAGGGCAAAATCCAGCCCACAGGCACTCGTCCCCCCTCCCCCACCGGGCCATGCACACGACCCTGCCACAACAATGGCGAAGCTGGCTGTCAAATCCAACCAAAGCCGAAAACTCATCACATAAACCACACAAGCATACTCCTGCGCACGGCATGGAGCGCGAGTCCATCAACATGACGAGAAAGACCTCGTGCTACACTCGCTGCACTATCACCCGTAATCTACCGACAGCAGTATCCTAAAGGACGCTCCTGACCCAGCCCGACCACACCACCCGCGGACCAGGGGTACTCGGTCATCAGCCTGGCCTAGTAAAGTCCGGGTCACATGAACCGCTGTTGTGCGCTGCTAATAACCCTCCCCCCCACGGCATCCTCTGCCCAACGACGTCCACAAACCAGTCCCACGAGACACGGTCCGGCCAAAAGAATGCCTAATGCACAATGAGCGCTAGCCAGGAACACACCCGGCCTCGCTGCCGGCAGTAGGGGGAGGGGGGGAGGGGGGGCTCGTTATCTCCCGGTAGTCTACCGAGATCCCCCCTAACTCGCAACACTAGGAACTCCCCGGGCGAGCCCCCCGGACGGTGGGAGGCACGCGCGGGCGTAAAGCAAGCCAAGGGGCACCCGGAGGAACCGCCCACTCTCCCCGCTTCCCGAGCGGGAGCTGCCCACCACCAGCGCAGGAGCATCCCATACTCCACCACCTCTGTGCACCCACTCGGTCAGCACAGTGCCTCCCCCCCACCCCCAGCCAAAGCAGGTCGAGCAACCCGGCCTCGGGAGAGGGAGGGGAGAGCAACACTCACCGCGATCCAGCTCCCAGCTAGGGAAGAAAACTTACCGACTCGGGGGACGCCATGCACACCACCATCAACTTACCGACTCGGATGCCATGCACACCACCATCTTTCTCCGAGGCAAGGCAGGAATGCCTTGGAGAAACCAGCATCATTTTGGGGATTGAGGGGCGTGTTTTCGTTCTCTCCTCTTCCCATTGGCTGGAATGTTAAATTCCAGCCAATGGGAAGATGAGAGAAAGTAAACAGAAAGAAACGAAAAAACACACCCCTCAATCCCAAAAAGACGCACACCACCATCAACTTACCGACTCGGACGCCATGCACACCACCATCTTTCTACGAGGCGAGGCAGGAATGCCTTGGAGAAACCAGCATCATTTTGGGGATTGAGGGGCGTGTTTTCGTTGTCTCCTCTTCTCATTGGCTGGAATGTTAAATTCTAGCCAATGGGAAGATGAGAGAAAGTAAACAGAAAGAAACGAAAAAACACACCCCTCAATCCCAAAAAGACGGGGCTTGAACGGAGTGATGCCCCTCTCCTCCAATGGCTGGCCTCCGTTTACGAGGCCAGCCAATGGAGAAGAGGGGCGGGTTCAAGCCCCACTGTAGGAAAACATTAAATCTCGAGCTCCGCCCACACTCAGACAGGACACATGGTTTCCTCCCAGAATAGAGGAAGCTAATCGGAAATGGATGCCAACAGCTCTTAATAGCCCTTCGAAACTCTGGCCAAGAAGTTGAACAAACTCATCGAAGTCCCGTCTTCAGGCTGAGCCTGGAAACTCACGGACTGCGATAGAACCCCACCTGGGATAAGAGGGATCAATATCCTGTCATGGAATATAGCTGGACTACAAACAAAACTGGAGAACATCGGTTAGATAGAATTTCTGAGTACAAAGGAGATATGCTGTTTCAAAGAGATATGGGCAGCAAACACCTTGAGTGCCCAACAAACACCCCCAGACTTTAAGGGGTTTGCCATTGAGGGCAGGAAACTAGGTAGAGGAGAGCCATGGAAGTACCTAACCACCTGGATCTCAACAAAATTAGACTGCACAGCAATGGAACTTTCATCTAACTCATTCCTTTGTACATGTTACATGTCAGATTGGTCAAACAGCAAAGGAACCATTGTACTATTCTGGACGTTCTTAACGTTTACTTAAATCCTAGCAAATGCACCAAGTCTGAGGACCAACTTGCAGCATAAAAACAATTGTTCTTCGCATACAGAACAAGGTCCCTAACAGCAGCAAGCATTATCTCCCTGTCTGTGGAGACTTTAACACCTATCCACGGGGAGATCTATGGGAGACAGAGAAAATTACAGAGGAGAACAGTTGTGGCATCCTGTCCCTAGAACTAGGTAACTCCCATCTCCTCAGTAGGTATAAGAAAGGGAGACTATTCAGCGACTTTCTCACTGAATCGCAGCTAATCTTCCTAAACAGCCGATAGCCCCATTGTGCCCGCATTCCAGAATAGTAAAAGATCTAGCCTGATCAACTACATTCTCTTTCCGAAAGAACACTGTGATCTGAGGCTGGACATGAAAGTAACCCAAAGACCAGAGAGCGACCATGATCCTCTATGCTTCAAGTGCACCATCCTGACCAAGCAGAGAATGGTCAAATGCTTATCAACAGTATCACCTCAACTAACAACAGACGAGCAGTAAGATGGAACAGAGAGAACCACTTGAACAATGAGATTCCATCAAAGGCTTGCCTGGAAGACTTCTTGACCTGCACCACAGATAGTGACAAGCATGAGGCAATACTAACAAACTATATCAAACTTTCAACAGCTCTCACACGCCACTGGTCTGCACTATGGACACCAAGGAGCAAAAGCAGGAAAACATACAAAAGTTGGTATGATACCACGTTGAGAGGAGTAAAAGACAAGCTCAATTTGGCTTACAGTAAGCAGCACAACTCCCAAGGAGAAGAGCTCCTCTTCAGCTACAAGGAAAGAATACAAAGCATTACTCAGGTGAAAGAAACTGACCTACCAGCGAGAAGTGTGGCAAGATCTGACGAAGGCAGCAGAAGATAAGGATAGCAAATCCTTTTGGATTGGAGGGAAATCGCCAAAATATTTAGAGAAGGTCTAGGGTCCCAGGAAAACTACCAGACCACAAGGCCTGGTCTGTAGCCTTATCTAAAATATTCAGCACAGTCCTAAGATCAAATAATGTTCCATGCTCCTGGTGATCTGCCCTCATGGTCCCTATCCACAAAAAAAACGCAAGCTGCTACCATGTAACTATAGACCAATATCGCTCCTGGAGAGTACCGTGAAAATCTACAGGCGTTTCCTTCTGAATAGACTGCAGGCCTGGGCAGACAAGAAAACAATTCTCATAGATGCCCAGGCACGGTTTCACAAGGGAATCAGTACCACTGAGCAAGCTACAAAACTATTCATGATTTGTGTTAAATATACAAAGATGATTAAGCATACGCTCTATGTATCTTTTATCGCTCTCAAATTGACCTTCAATCTGGTTAATAGAACCAAAATATGGAAAACTCTCAAGAAGCAAGAAGTTGAAAAACCCCTGAAATAAAAGCACAGCACAAAGACACGAGTGCCTGCATTCGCCATGGAAGTGGAGGAGAATGCACTGCATATTTCAACATCTGTTCGGGGGTACACCAGGGATGTGGCCTTGTTCCGCTGCTATTCTCCCTCTTTTTGAATGACTCTGAAGAGTTTCTGCTTGAGGGGGTTACAGATGCACTGAAGCTGGGCAACAACCAAAAATAGGTATTCTCCTGTTTGCGGACAATACAGTAAAACTATCCTGCGCACAAAACGAGCTGCATAGGAAGCTGGACAGCTTCAAAAGCTACTGCAGGCACAAATATCTTGTCATTAGTATACAAAAGACAAATGTTATGCCACAGGGACTATCTCCACTGCTGACAAAATCCCCAAGAATTGCTGGCAGGGTACTTGAAATAGTCAAGATCGACGACTATCTGGGGATTTCTTTCACAACAAGCTGTCCTGGCATGCTCACGTTGACAAAGCAGCCGCCACCCTGCAGCAGTCTGTCAACACAATTCTAAGGCGCAAGTACAAAATTGGCTGTCGCTCACTGAGCATCGTGCTCCAGGCATGCAAGCAAAAATCAGTGGCAGCAGCAGGTTACGGTGCAGAACTATGGGGGTACAGTATAGGCCTGGGCGGTAAATTCCGTTCCGCTCGAGGAATTTGCGTAATTTGGATAATTTCGGGTTCCGCGGAAAATGCTAAATTGCCCAAAATTCTGCGTTCCGCGGCTTCGCGAAATTTTTTGCTTGTTCGCGTTCTCAAAATGCATGTTCGCGAGATATTTTCCCCCGAGCACGCTAACAGCGATTGCGAACAGTAAAAAAGCATCGCGAACACGCAATTCCGCGTGTTCGCGGAATTTCTGCGTGTTCGCAGAGATTTATTACCATTTCGTGGAGATATGCATAACGCAAGTACGCATATTCCGCCCACCCCTAGTACAGTAACAGTAAGCAGTGCCAAACGTTGGAAAATGCATTTCTGAGATCATTATTAAACTTGAGCCTTGTCTCACCACTTCTTCCCCAGTACCTGGAAACGGGCATGGTTCCTATGTCTGAGCTCATAGCGCTTGATCCCGTACTGTATTGGATACGCTTAAATTGCAAATCCCAAGGAGAGTCCTTTCTGAGATCAGTGCTCAAAGTATTCCCCGTACGGAAAATCCACCGCAACCCGTGGGCAAGCAACAAAATAAGTTGTCTTCAAAGTCTTGGTCCTGGGCACATATGGTCAGAGCCAGCCAGTAATAACATTATCACCACTGCCAAATGTAACCAAAGTATTTCCGCAAACCAAACTCAAGACCCACATTGGGATAGCATGCTCCTCTGTTTTATGTTGCAACTACCTGCACACAAAGCACTTTATGCTATTTTGCATCAAAACTAAGCACCTACCACTAAGTGGCTCATCCCACTGTTCAAACAATTTTCAATTTCGTATTGCACAGAAGCACACAGCACTTTGCGCCAGATCAGATCTGCCAATTATTAGCAAACCTGTATCTAGTTATATTATGGGAGCATGGCTTATCATAAGGAGGGCATAGAGATCCCTACCACAGCCATTAATCGTCGACCGTAGCCCCACTCAATAGGGACTGTTTTTAACATGTTCTATTCAATGGGTTTTACATAACTGAAAAGTTTACTATTGTTCTAATGTTATTCTTTGTAATTTATGGCTCAAATATGCACATAATAAAGTGACTACATTATCAATATCAGTTCCTTAACAAACCAGTATCATGTTTTTTGTCTGTCGCTAGTGACACCTTGCTTTTCATAGTTTTGGTTTTAAGCTTGTATCGTTTAAATATTATATTTGTAACCAGCAAAGAGTCTGTTGCTTCTCTTTGCAATATCAGTCTCATTCGATGGCACAGTGAGTAGGTCTAATTTATTATATGCTACATTGTGATACATTATTTCAACCCACTAGTTGTGTTATTCATTTAAAAAAAAAAAAAATTGTTATATAGGCAGACAAAATGAGACATCGTATCCGGACCTGGGCACTCAAATGCGATAACAGTTGCAACTTAGAGTGTCAGCAAACAAATATACAGAAGGGTGCACAGACATAATAGCGACTTTTTTATTTCGACCCACATAAATATCGAGTTTTATACATCGTAGGGACAGAATATCGACATCAAGTATATCGGTGACCAGAATATCGACCTGAAGGTAAGAAATATTGGGGCATATTACCGAGGGCCATTATCGCCGCTTTAGCGGGACTTTTTCCCGCTGAAGCAGCGATAATTTTATCGCCCTATTACCAAGCTGTCGCTAACACCAGTTAGTCACAGCTTGTAGGCGATAGCGGGCATTTTGGGGCCCACTTTGCATGTCAGCGATAATTATCGCCAATGACATGCAAAGTGGGCATGCCAAAATGTCAGCGACTGAAAACAGTTGCTGCAATCGCTATCGCCTATGATCAACACAGGCGTAGTTTTGGAAATATTCGCATTAAGCGCGAATATCTCCAAAAGCTAACGCCTGCCCTGACCAGTTCTTAGCCATGTTATCCAATGAGAGGTGGATAACATGGCTAAGAGCATTGTCACGGTAATGCCTGAATATCGCTGTATTGACAGCGATATTCACGCATTTCGGCTGTTTTTTATCGCTCCTGAGATAAACCTTGCTAATAGCAAGGTAACTCAGCGATAAAAACAGGTGAAGGGCGGCGATAGAAATATTCCCGCTAAGCCAACACAGCGATAATTATCGCTAGTTGTTGGTAATATGCCCCATTGTTTTTGTTAATATCGAAGTTAGTAATATCGATAGCAAAAACATCGATTTTAATAGTATTGATGTTTATGTTAGTGTTATGTATCTTAGTATTTATTTTAAATGTATGTGTTTCACATGTTTTGTATTTTTTTTAAATATATGTATTGTATGTTTAGAAGTTAGTCATTTATTTTAAAGTAAACTTTGTGTTTTAGTACTGTAGAGGGTTGTGGGTTTATAGGGGAATAGGGTGGGAAGTAATTTAATTACAGTAAAATATATCAGTATTTTTAGAAATTATTAATTATTTTTAATAAAATTTTCGTTTTAGTTCCTGTAGCGGGGTGTGGGTTTAGAGGGGAATAGGGTGGGAAATAATTTAATTGTAATTAAGAAATGATTAATTTTTATTTATTGGGATTGATAATTAATTTATTGTTAATTAAATATTAATTGGTTAATAATTGTTATTAATTGATTAATTGATACTTATATTATTTGTGTTAATTTTTTATTGGAGCGGTTTGTGGGTTTATAGGGGAAGAGGGTTGGAAGTAAATTAATTATAGTAAATGAATTCATAATTAATATTTTTGTTATTGATAATTAATTTATTGTTTATTAATTGCTAATTCATTTTTAATATTTAATTAATTGATAAATATATTATTTATGTTAATTTAGTTGAGGAGCGGGTTGTGTTTTTATAGAGGAATAGGGTGGGAAGACATTATAATTAAATAATTATTAATTATTATTTTTGGTATTGATTATTAATTTATTGTTAATTAAATGTTAATTGGTAATACATTTTTATTAATTGTGTTAATTTTTATGTGGAGCGAGTTGGAGGTTTATTGGGGAATAGTTTGGGAAGTAAGTTAATATTATTAAAGTGAGTATTAATTTTATTTTATTTGTATTTATAATAATGTATTGTTGATTTATTAATAATTCATTATTTAATTTAAAAAATGATTTCATTGATAAGTATGTTATTTTAAACCCCTATGCTAGCCAGCACTTTCCCTACTGTTGCAATCTCAGGAGTTGGAATAGCAATTATAACCCCTACACTATCCAACACTTTCCCTACTGTTGCACTCTGTGGAGTGGGAATAGTAATTTGTACCCCTACGCTATCCAACACTTTCCCTACTGTTGCACTCACTGGAGTGGGAATAGTAATTTTACCCCTACGCTATCCAACACTTTCCCTAATGTTGCACTCGCTGGAGTGGGAATAGTAATTTTTATCCCTACGCTATCCAACACTTTCCTTACTGTTGCCCTCTTTGGAGTGGGAATAGTCATTTTAACCTCTTCGTTATCCAACACTTTCCCTACTGTTGCACTCTCTGGAGTGGGAATAGTAATTTTTATCCTACGCTATCCAACACTTTCCCTACTGTTGTACTCACTGGAGTGGGAATAGTAATTTTGACCCCTACGCTATCCAACACTCTCCCTACTGTTGCACTCACTGGAGTGGGAATGGTAATTTTAACCCTTTTGCTATCCAACACTTTGCCTACTATTGCACTCCCTGGAGTGGGATTAGTAATTTTTAACCCTACGCTATCCAACACTTTCCCTACTGCTGCACTCTCTGGAGTTGGAATAGTAATTTTTACCCCTACGCTATCCAACACTTTCCCTACTTTTGCACTCTCTGGAGTGGGAATAGTCATTTTACCTCTACGTTATCAAACACTTCCCTACTGTTGCACTCACTGGAGTAGGAATAGTAATTTTTAGCCCTACACAATCCAACACTTTCCCTACTGTTGCACTCTCTGGAGTTGGAATAGTTATTTTACCCCTACAGCATCCAACACTTTCCCTACTGTTGCACACCCTGGAGTTGGAAAAGTAATTTTATTCCCTCCGCTATCCAATATTTGTCTGTATTCTTTTAGTTAATGCTGTGTATAATTGAATTAAAAAAGATTATAAATATTGCTGTTTTTTATTTTGTTATATATATTTTTAATATTTTTATTTATATTATTTTTGTATGTGTATATATGTATAAATAATTTATAAAATGTCTTTCACAATTCATAAATTATTAAAATATTTATTTACGAATATTATTAAGTACGTATATATATTATATTTTATATGTATATGTTTAATTTATTAACATTATGGGGCCGATTCCGATTCAGTAAAATCGAGTCCGAATCGCCGTACGGAGCGTTTTTCCCGTACGATTCGTACGCAGAACCGTACCCGTACGTACGATGTAGTATGATTGTGTACTCAATGAAGTTCTCCGTACGAATCGTACAAAAGACTGTACGATTCAAGAAACCGTACGGATCGCACTCGGAACACGCAGTACGCGATGTTCGTACGGATCGAGGCAGCTTTTTACGAACCAGCAAGTACGATTCGTCAGGACGACACTCCGTACGACTCATTATCTACGGGACTTTAAAACATCCGTAAAAGCACATTTTGACTCTAAATGCGTGTGAAACGGACTCCCCCGGGTACACAAGAGCACCCCATGATCGATGATCGCAGAGGTACGGTGCGAACTGGTACGGTGCGTCGAGGTACAGAGCGTAGGGGTACGGTACATCGGGGTACGGTGTATTGGTGTACGCAGCGTAGGTGTACGGTATGTTGGTGTACGGTGCGTAGGGGTGCAGAGTATATGGGTACGGTGCGTACCCCCATGATCGCAGGGGTACGGTGCGTATGTGTATGTGTGGTTGTCCGTACGAATTGCTCATTCACCGCTTTCCGTACTAATCGCGTTCTCGGTCCCCGGTCTGGATCGTACTTGGCGGGTCGTACGGCATGTTTACAAATCGGTTCACCGTGCGGCTCTATGTCGTACAGATTTAACCTCGTTTTTCATACGGTTTGCAGACATTCGTACGTATTCTTTTCCTACAGATCGTACCACGCGATACGTACGGTTTTGTACAATTCGTACAGAAACGGCTACGAATATGAATCGTCGTACGGATTTGTTTCCCGAATCGGAATCGACCCCTATATGTATTAGTTATGATTTTTAAACACTTTTAAATATTTTAACTGTTTTATTTAATTATATGCATTATTTACTTTATTTTACATTATTTTTTAACATTTAAAAAAAACTATATTTTTAACAACGATATTTTAGACATCGATATTTTTTTCCGGAGTTTTTTGTACTTACCATGATGTAGATAGGATGTCGATATTCTTGACTTCAATATTTTTGTACCTCGATATTGTGGTAGTCGATATTTTGTCAGTGATTCATACAGAAGGGCAACATACCATCCACAGACTTGGCTAGTACAAGTTTATATGAATCCAACATTCGCAGTGGATCTACCCCTATAAAAAAGTGGCGTATTGTCTAAGCCTCTAAATCATTATTGCACCGTACAAGTAGATTCCGGTTACATATACTTTATGCATTTGTAGGAGGGGATAGGTAAGTTTACAATGGATCTCAAAAGTCTCTAAGCCTAGCAGCACTGGGAAGGGTTGCAAAGTTCTTCGCGTAGGGTCATGTCTTGAAGTCAGTCCTGAAAATGAGGGCCTCTTCAACTCCCCACACTCTGGCAACCTTGTGTTTGCCCAATAATATCGCTGTAGAAGTTCATTTATGAAAGTCCTTAGGGATAGTTTTAACATGACCAAGGAGAGCTGTGTTGTGGGCAAGCCGAAATTCACGTTCCATCATGTCGCCCATAGTCTTTATTACTTGCCCCCTTAATGCGGTTCCTCCTGGGGAGCTCCATACTAGATGAAGAAAGTCCACCCCAAGGCGCCACATTTAAACACCTAGGGGTCGATTCCGATTCGGGAAAAAAACCGTCCGTACGATTTGTATCCGGAGCCCTCTCCGTATGAATCGTACCCGTCCGTCCGAGTGGCGAAGTACGATCCGTATTCCGTGAATCTGTCCGAATTGTCTTGATCCGTACGTATTGGAAGGTTGAAACCATGAACCATTCGACTCGTACACATACCGTACGACTCGTACACATGCCGTACGACCCGACGAGTACGATCCGGACCGGGAATGAGAACGCGATTCGTACGGTCCACGTCAGGTAAGGGCGAGTCGTACGGAAAAGCACACAAACACATACACACCGTACGGTCCTTATCCCACATAATCGCAGGGGTACGCACCGTACCTCTGCGTTCATGGGGTGTACGAGCTGTACCCCCATTGTACGATCGGTGTACAATCCGTACCCCATATACGATGGGTGTACGAGCCGTACCCCCATTGTACGATCGGTGTACAAGCCGTACCCCATGTACGATCTGTGTACGAGCCGTACCCCCATTGTACGATCGGTGTACGAGCCGTACCCCATGTACGATCGGTGTACGAGCCATACCCCATGTACGATCGGTGTACGAGCCGTACCCCATGTACGATCGGTGTATGAGCCGTACCCCCATTGTACGATCGGTGTATGAGCCGTACACCGATCGTACATGGGGTACGGCTCGTACACCAATCGTTCAATGGGGGTACGGCTCGTACACCCCATGATCGCAGGGGTATGGTGCATACCCCTGCGATCATGGGGGGTACGCACCGTACCCGGGGGGGCCGTTCCGTACCTGTTTCGGCGCGAACTCTGCTTTTACGGCTGTTTTCAGCTCCCGTAGAAAAAGTTTGTACGGTGCGTACCCGACACGTATCGTACTTGCTGGGTCGTAAAAACCAGCCACGAACCATACTGATGTCGCGTACAGCGGGTTCCGAGGGAGAATCGTACGGAGATTAGAGTCGTACGGTGTCTTGTACGACTCGTATGGAGTACGGCTCCTGGTACGAATCGTACTTCGTCGTACGTATGGGACGTTTACAGGTATGATTCGTACGGGGAAAAAACGCTCCGTACGACGATTCGGAGCACTTTTTACCAGATCGGAATCGATCCCCTAGTGTCATTTGTGAGATCATACCTGGCCATAACAGTCGGGGTTAGGTACGCCCTCTGCAGGAATTTATAATGGATTAATCTGTATGTATCATTAGGGGAGACTTCTCTGGTTTGTTGGCAACCACACTTTCAGGTCATATCAGCGATAAAGATATCCAGGTACGCAGACCACTTGGCTTGAACCCAGGGGGGTGCCTCTTCTAGGCGTTCCATAGCTGCATTATACAGTCTGTTGATCAGTTTGATTGGATCCGGAGTGGACAGTAGGATAGACATCACAAGACACTCTAACAGTTCCTTAGAGAACATTGTGTAGAGATGGTGGGGTGCATGACAGAGCTTTCCATATGTGGTGGTATCCATAAGTGTGTTTGCTGTTCCCCTAATTATTCCTGATGTTTTAAATTCATACTCTATGAATTGGTCTCCCAATATATTGATGTTTCTTGCTGAGTTGCATCATCACTGCAGAAATGTGGTCTATCTGGAGCGGGCATTAATGGGGATGAGGGGTGACTAGATCACCAGGATGTCAGACAGCGAAGTCAGTCTAGACAATGCCCAATGAGTACATTTCACTGTATGTATTTTTGTGTAGGTCTAGCAAACTGGGAATATGGAACATCCTGTATTGGGAGTGGAGGGATCTGTCACTTACTCGAGCAATATGTGGTGCGTGTCTACTAGTATGGATCCAATAATGCATGAACTGCACCTGTGCTGACCTTCAGGAGATGTCTCAAGACCTGGCTGTTCAAGCAGTAGCTGCACCCCCCCCCCCCCAGCACCTTGAGACCCTTGCAGGTGATTAGTGCGCTCTACAAATGCTTGTTTGATTGATTGATTGATTGCCACAAGATAGTATGCTTCAAAATGTGGCACTGCAAATCTGCATCTGCATGCAGGAGTCGTAACCTGTTCCAGCTAAGTCTAGGTTGTTTACCTGTCCATGCTAGTTTAATCATGAGTGTAATCTTCTGTGCAAAAACACCTTATTTAATAGAATGAGTATGTTTTGGAACATGTATAATAATTTAGGTAGTACCACTATCTTCATGAGAGCTATTCTGCCCACTAATGACAGTGAGAGTGTGATCCATCTATCCACCTATGCGCTGAGACCCCATATATATTTCCCATAGTTCTCTGAATGATTGTCTGTGTATCCGTATGATAGAGTATACCCAGGTAATGGACATGTCCCATCTGCCACTGCATTGGGTCGTCCATAGTGAGTTTCTCTGTGGCGCTTGTGAGGAGACCTTGATAGATCTTGTCTGATTGATCTGTAATCCCGACCAACGTCCATAATGTATAACTTCATTAATAACTGGATTCAAATTCACCCGGGGTCCCTCATTACTAGCAGGGTGTCATCTGCATGCAATGACAACAGAGTATGTCTGTGAGAAGCTGGCTTAGTATATGGTGCACACTTATGTAAGTGGGCACTCTGCACTAATCCAGACAACCCTTATGGTGATTTTAGTGGTTTCAGACAACCTTTGAAAGCTCTCTAAGTGGTAGCTGTGGGGAGCAGCCTTCAGGCTTAGTCCAGAAGGAGTGTAAAGCAGCTTGTTTTACCTGAACATAATCTTATAGGTATAGATGAATTGAAGAAGAACCACACAGTGTATTTATAAAAAATATGTATTTATTATAAGACACTCACTAACACATACAGATATCTCCTAGCCAGAGATATACACAATACTTTGCATTAGAAACAGGTTAGTAGCACCGATACACAGTGGTTGCCAGGGGGAGACCAAACCATATACCAAAATAGTGGTATGCGAACCACGACTCGAGTCAAGACTATACTAGAAAGATCTAGAAGTGCCTGGAGACCACAAGGACCCATCCAAGGTAAGTAACCAGGAACTGCACGGAGGCTATGTGCAGAGTGGGAACATTGTGGAAAAGTAAATTTTGCCATGTTCTGTGTCTCTACGTGTCATCCATCATATGTTATGTGTGCATGACCAATATGCATATGTTATTCCCCATGTCCGATTCAAGACGCAATTACAGTTGTGTCCTCCTCTAGTATGCCAGTTTCCAGTCCTCGTGAATACTACGAATATCAGGCCTATGTAAAGCTACGTTGCCACGTTTCTCAGTGTGCACGTTATTTCATTATAAAGTCCCCGTTTCTAGGCCTCAAAAGGGCCTGGACACCAGATTCAGCTCCTGTCTCCTGAAGCCTTGCTGAGGAGCGATCCAGCCCCCACCTGTATCCTCGACCTTCCACTTACTTCCTGCCTCGCAGTGCCCGGTGCAGCTTGGCTCTGCCTCTGAGTCTGCCAAGACTATGTTATGATTCCAGTTATCAGTTTAGTCCTCCTTCTCTGCATTCCTAAGCTACTGAACTACATCAATAGTTTCCGTCATTGTCTAGCCTATGCGGCTCCATGTTAAGAGAAATACTGTATTTAATGGTCATTTAATATTCTTCATCACGCACTATATGTAGAATAAATGCATGCTCCAGTCTTAGAGTCAGTTAGCTTTTCCCCTCATGACTTCTAGTTTATATCAACATGTTCCCTAAACATCAGATACTAGATAGGGTTTAGGTACATGTCGCTCCGACCCTCCAGACTTTAGTCTCTGCTCCTAGCACAGAGTTCATAGCCCCCAGCTTCTCCTCGTAACACGTCATTGCCAGTTTGCGCGCACCACCAGGTTAGAGGTCCCGGCTCCTTAGGTAGCCCCCTCCTATGTTTCCGCCCATTTATGACATATTCTGTTACGTTTGCATCACATGTCTATGTATACGCCCTGTTACACCTCCTTCTCACCCTTATCTTTCGCGACTGCTACGCGTCACGCCTTCTGCTCCACCCACTGCTACGCCTACTGCAATGTAATGCTATGTGTTTGCGTTATGTATATATGCTCATGTATTGTTATTAAAAGGCAGCGCGCTCATCCCAGACCCAGCCCCAGCAGCTGCTGGGCCCTGTCATCCTATTCCTATGCAGGTTGTCCTGTTCCTGTCCTTATGCTGTATTAAACCTGCAAAAAACTCCCACTACCTCGAATCTTGACTCTTATTTATTGAGCTATCTGTTATGATATATGTCTAGTCAAAAATAGGGTATTATTTATTTATTTACCACATAATGGCGCCCGAATAGGGACTTGCCCTTTCCCCACGCGTCGGTGAAGCCACGCCGACCCCCTGACCCTCTGCAGTCGTGACGGAACTCTTCTGCGCAGTGGCAGATATTTCTGCTCAAGTATCCCTCAAGCCCACGGAGGAGACGGAGGAGGCGGTCCAGCATCCAGACGAGACGGTGGAGGAACGCGGCGAGTCCCGACCAGAGCCCAAGCCAAGAGTCCAAGGTCCGAGGTATCCGGAGGTCCACCCGTAACTGAAGTCCGAAGTCCGAAGTTCGTCGTCGTAGCAGTCCAGTCCAGTCCGAGGCCTTCCGTTCTTGCTGCCCGGTGAGTACCGTTACTGGGGTGGTATCTAGACAGGGTCAATTTAATTGACTCTGGTCTGTGGGTTGGTGGTACACAGTCCCACAAACGAAGTGTCCACTTCGGTGGATGCGGGTCCTGACGTGTCTCTTTAAGAGACCGGTAAGTTTCGTACTGTTTCAGCAGTGCATCTAGTTTCTGTTCTAGTCAGTTCTGTTCTCGAGAAATTTCAAGTATTTTCAGGTGGTATTCTGTTCGAACTGTTATTCATAATGTTCTTCATGTATTTTAATGTTGTGGTATGAGTGCGACGTGATTTCGTGTTTTCATTGTGTATTGTATTATGTCCAGATTATAGTCCAGTCATGCCGCTCTTCTCAAAATTACGTCAGTTAAAAACTAGAAAGGGTCTGCTGGAAGCAGCAGTTCCCGTCCCGCCCAGGGACAGTCCAGGTCACTTTATGTATCAGAAGCATGGCATAAGCGCCATATTGTATCTAGATTTATGGGTAGAGTATACCAAACAGTTAGAAGAAAAGTATAGATGGCCCGTATCGGGTACATGGGATGCCGAATGCATCATGCGAGTAGAAGAAGCATTATGGAAAAAGAAAGCCAGACAGTCACAGAAAGATGCCATCGAGTTATGGCGCAAAGAAGCTCATAAAAGAACCGAAAAAGAAATCAGAAAGACAGAACTAAGTAGAGAATCCCAAGAACGAGCCCAAGAAAGAGAATTAATCGAGATAGGTGAACGAGTTAGAACTGAGCAATCAGACAGACAGAGGAATGCCCTCATTAAGGGTATGTATCCTCTTCTTGCTGAGGGCTTGCCAAAAGCGACCCCAGAGGCATCCAGTAATTTCCCGCCACCATTAGTTCCGACCAAGCTACGTCACAAACCGACGGCAGCTGATATTTTTATTTCGTCCTATCTGGACGACACAGTCCCCGAATATGCAAATCCTGTTCGCGCTCCGCCAGTCCCTGTAAATCAGGTAATTCCTGCTCCTCCAGACACCGGGGTGCCCTTAACAGCCCCCCCGGGTCAGCCCGCCATACAAGTCCAGCCCACGTTACAATTACCGACCCTGCCAGGACGAAAAGCATCAGTTGATGATTCTAGTTTAGGGGCCGCAGGAGGAGGTCTTCCTCAAACCCCGCCGCCATACAAGCGTTTATCAGCACTCGAATTACATGCTCAAGCATCACAGCGTACTCCTAAAAGTAATAAGTCTGTTGCAGAGATCAGGCAAACCCTTGGCGAATGTGTCTATGACCCAGTTCCAGGCGAGTTTAATATGGTTTTATATTCCGTACGCGTAAGGAGAGTGACCGAGTATCTAGTCACCCTGCCGAATATGAAAGAAGATCTAGACAGGATATATCGTTTCATCCGTACAGGGGATGACCCACAAAGTATTAGTGATGCCATGTCTCAAAGGAAAGCCGAGATTCAGCGCATGATATTAAAGTTCTTAATTAACTGTCTAATAAGAGAACAGGATTACCCGTCTAAAGACCCGGAAGAAATGAAAACTCTGACAAAGTGGAGTGATAATATAGCCGAAGGAAAGCACAATACCATTGGTGCCATGGAAAGTATGTACAAGAAAATCCGTAGAGAGATAATAAAGATACACGAACAGCGTAAAGCAGCACAAGTAAGCGAGAAAGAAAGTACCTCTGATCCTGAAGAGGAAGACGACGAGAATACCGCCAGAATAGCGTATGTAGGAAAATCTAGATTTCCAGATCGCCATTTACGTCTAGAACACAAGTCTACTTTCCATCATTCAGCACCAGAACAAGGTTCCCTAGAACAAGTATTTCAAGCTACCGATCACATTCTGAAATCACGAATCGGTTATAGTGAGTTAAGTACTATGCATGAACAGGAACTAGTCCGATCAGCAGTCAGATGGATTACTGATTCTACCACTTTTCCAGACGAAATAGTGGCACAAATGTTTCTGAAAATGCCCCCAGCCGAGCAGCGACTGGTGGGTATGTATATGATTCAGCACCTCATTACTCTGTATGAGGGTCAACATTCTGATCCAGGACCGTTACATGATATCTTGAACAAGTTACTCCAGTACAAATGGAGAGGCCTAGGTACCGATTTAATTAGTGTCATTCTAGAACAGCGCCACAAATATAGAACATTCTTAAACCCGCATTTTGTTCATGTCTCACCCCCAGAAAGTAAATCATTCTACATAGACAGACAGAATCCGTTACGAGAAGTCCACCCAGTCAGAGGAGCGGGTGGCGAAATGCAGCGAGTGTTTGTATACACTCCAATCACAAAGATGGAACTCCTCGAAATGAAGAAATTAATTCCCTGTCATGACAAAGATCCAGCAGGGTTCCATAGAGAATTAAAAGACATGCTCCGTATGGGAGAATACACTTACCCAGATATCATTAAAATGTTAAAGGTTCTGCTGCCCGCAGGGGTGTATGAAAAGCTAAAGGAAAAAGAATGGGAGGTGGGAGAGAAAAAGATAGATTGGGCAGTCCTAGAAGCAGAAGATAAGATACGTGTACCAGGTACTGGTCTTGGAGAGAAATGTAAAGAATTACCAGAATTATTAATTCAAGTTTTACCCAGATTATTAACAACGAGAAAAGAAGACTGGGATGCAATCTCAGCCTGTAAACAGAAACAAGATGAAGATATTAGTGATTTTTATTCTAGGTTTGAAAAGTGCTTTAGTATCAACAGTGGTCTCAAGACAAGTAGTGAGTCATACCCTCACCTTTTCGTTACCAAATTAGTCGAGAATTCAAGTCCACCAATTAAAAAACGAGTTCTGAAAGTCGAAAGTACCTGGCAAGCAAATACTCCGTCCCAGATGCTCCAGATGCTCCAGTACCACCAGAATAGAATCAGGGAAGAGCAAGAACACGAGAGAAAACGTATGAAAGACACGAAAATGAAAGTACTAGTTGCACAATCTGTTCCTCAAGACAGTCAGAAGAGGGGTCCGAATCAAGTCAGTCATCCTGCAGCTCCCGTTAAAGGGAACTGCAATTATTGTAAACAGCCAGGTCATTTTATAAATGAGTGTGCAGTTCTGAAACACAACATAGCTACTGGTAAGACTAAAGAAAGACCACGTCCGCCTAGACAGGAACAAGTTTCACAGATTCCTCAGCCACAGAATGCACAACAGACAGTTACAGTACCGCAGCCTATTGCTGCAACACAGCATGTTACATCGCAGATGTACCAGTATGCACAGTCTGAGTATCCAGAGTACCAGCCATATTCATGAAACAGCCTAGAGAGGGAGGTAGGCTTGCCTCTCATCGAGATACCTGTAGATCAAGAAGGTCCCTATGTTCAATCAATCAATCAATCAATCAAGTCATTTATATAGCGCACTACTCACCCGTAGGGTCTCAAGGCGCTGGGAGGGGGGGGGGTGCCGTTACTGCTCGAACAGCCAGGTCTTGAGCTTCTTCCTGAAGGAGAGGTGGTCTTGGGTCAGGCGCAGGTCGGACGGGAGTGAGTTCCAGGTCTTGGCAGCCAGGTGGGAGAAGGACCTTCCTCCTGTTGTCGCTCTTCGGATGCGGGGGACGGCGGCGAGGGCGTGGCTGGTTGATCTGAGGAGGCGCGTGGGAGTGTAGAAGTTGATCCTGTTGTTGAGGTAGCTCGGGCCTTGGTCGTGTAGGGCTTTGTGCGCGTGGGTGAGGAGGCGGAAGGTGATTCTCTTGTTGACCGGGAGCCAGTGCAGGTCTCTCAGGTGTCCGGTGATGTGGCTGCGTCGGGGGATGTCGAGGATGAGTCTGGCCGCGGCGTTCTGGATCCGCTGGAGTCTTTTCTGGAGCTTGGCGGTGGTTCCGGCGTAGAGGGCGTTGCCGTAGTCCAGTCGGCTGGTGACGAGGGCCTGGGTGACCGTCTTCCTCGTCTCGGTGGGGATCCACCGGAAGATCTTCCGTAGCATGCGCAGGATGTTGAAGCATGACGAGGAGACGGCGTTGACTTGTCTGGTCATGGAGAGGGAGGAGTCCAGGATGAAGCCCAGGTTGCGTGCGTGGTCCGTCGGTTTGGGTGCGGTGCCCAGGGCGGGGGGCCACCAGGAGTCGTCCCAGGCGGAGGGCGAGGAGCCCAGGATGAGGACCTCCGTCTTGTCTGAGTTCAGTTTTAGGCGGCTGGTCGTCATCCATTCGGCTACCTCTCTCATCCCTTCGTGCAGGTTGGCTCTGGCGGCGTCGGGGTCGTTGGTCAGGGAGAGGATCAGCTGGGTGTCATCGGCGTAGGAGATGATGTTCAGGTTGTGTTGGCGTGCGATGGTCGCGAGGGGGCTCATGTAGACGTTGAAGAGGGTTGGGCTCAGCGAGGATCCTTGGGGTACGCCGCAGATGACTTCGGTGGCCTCTGACTTGTACGGTGGTAGACGGACTCTCTGTGTTCTTCCGTTGAGGAAGGAGGTGATCCATTCCAGTGCCTTGTCCTGGATTCCGATGTTGCCGAGGCGCTGTACTAGGGTGCGGTGGCAGACAGTGTCGAAAGCCGCGGAGAGGTCCAGGAGGATGAGGGCCGCTGTTTCTCCGTTGTCCATCAGAGATCGTATGTCATCGGTGGCAGCGATGAGGGCGGTCTCGGTGCTGTGGTTCGCTCGGAAGCCAGACTGTGAGGGGTCGAGGGATCCATTCGTCTCGAGGAAGGCGGCCAGTTGTTTGTTGACGGTCTTCTCGATGACTTTGGCCGGGAACGGGAGGAGCGAGATGGGACGGTAGTTCTTGAGGTCGGTGGGGTCTGCTGTGGGTTTCTTGAGAAGGGCGCTGAGTTCGGCGTGCTTCCAGCTCTCAGGGAAGGTGGCGGTGTTGAAGGAGGTGTTGATGATGTCTCGCAGGTGGGGTGCGATGACAGCGTCGGCCTTGTTGAAGACGTGGTGAGGGCAGGGGTCGGTCGGAGATCCGGAGTGGATGGAGTTCATTGTGCGGATGGTGTCTTCGGTGCTGATCGGAGTCCAGGTGCGGAGGGTGGTGGTGGGTGGCGTTGTTGCGGTTGTGGCTTCCGTTGGTTGGTTGCTGAAGCTGTTGTGTATGTCCGCGATCTTGTTGTGGAAGTAGGACGCGAGGGAGTTGCAGAGGTCTTGCGACGGGATGATGTCGTTGTTTGCGGCGTTGGGGTTGGAGAGCTCTTTCACGATGTTGAAGAGTTCCTTGCAGTTGTGTGCGTTGTTGTCCAGCCGGTCCTTGTATGTATTTTTCTTGGTGGCGCGGATCAGTTGGTGGTGTTTCCGGGTGGCGTGCTTGAGGGTGGTCATGTTGTCCGTGGTTGGTTCCCTTCTCCAGACTTTCTCGAGGGCTCGACAGTTCTTCTTGGAGCTCTTGAGTTCGTCGGTGAACCATGGTGTTCTTCTGCTGCAGGGTCCGCTGGGTGGGGTTCTCAGAGGGGCGAGTTCGTCTGCGCAGTTGTTGATCCACATCGTGAGGTTGTCGGCGGCCTGGCTGGGGTTCGCTGAGCTGGTGGGAGGGTGCTGGCTCAGGGAAGCGGTGAGCTGGTCGGCTGTGATCTTGTTCCAGCTTCTTCGGGCAGCCTGTTGTTGGTGATGGTGGATCGTCGTTCTTTTGAAGGTGAAGTGGACGCAGCTGTGGTCCGTCCAGTGGAGTCCTGTTGCGTGGCTGAAGGTGACGTCTTTGCTGGATGAGAAGACGGCGTCGAGTGTGTGTCCGGCGAGGTGGGTGGGGGAGGTCACCAGTTGCTTGAGTCCGAGGTTGGCGAGGTTGTCGAGCAGGCTGATGGTGTTGCGGTCGCTGTTGTTCTCCAGGTGGAAGTTGAGGTCCCCCAGGAGGATGTAGTCGGCGGAGGGGAGGGCATGCGGGCTGACGAAGTCGGTGATGTCCTCGCTGAATCGTGTGCGTGGTCCCGGGGGTCGGTAGATCAGGGTGCCTCTGAGGGTGGTCTTCGGGTCGGTGTGGATCTGGAAATGCAGGTGTTCAGCGGTGGTTAGGGTGTCGTCGGTGTTGGTCGTGATGTGGATGGTGTCTCTGTGGATGATGGCAATGCCTCCTCCCGTCAGGTTGGCGGTGCGGTCCCTCCGGATGATCTTGTAGCCCTCCGGGATGGCGATGGCGATGTCTGGGGCTGAGGAGGCGTTCATCCAGGTCTCGGTGAGGAAGGCAACGTCAGGGGCGGTGGTGTCGAGGAGGTTCCAGAGTTCTACGGCGTGTCTGTGGACGGAGCGGGTGTTGAGCAGGAAGCACTTGAGGTGGTTGCTGCTGATGTTCGGCTTGGCGAGTGCTGGTGCAGGGTGAGTCCGGATGCAGGAGAACTCGCAGGCGTGGCAGCTGAAGGGTCCGTGAGTGTGCTTCGGGGCGGCTTGGTGACATCCTGGGGTGCGGCCGGCGTTGAGTGCGAGGAGGTCCGCGGCGTTGTAGGTTCGTCGGGTCGGCTTCCGTCGGTGAGGACCAGGGGTCCTGGCGCTGGTCGCGATCCGGTCGCGGACGGGCGCAGACGGGCTTACCTTTGGCGCGCCTTCGGCGCACAATCGGCGCGCCCGCTGCGCGTCAACGCTGCGCGTTCGCATGGTCGCCATATAAGGCGAAGTGCGCGGGTGGGCGGAGCAGCTGGGAGGCGGGAGCGGGGAGGGAACAAAAGAGAAAGGGGCGGGGTAACTGGCGGTGGCGGGAAGCGGGGAGGGAGATCGGCGAGGGCGGCGGGAAAAGGGTAGACGTTAGCACAGAAAATACAATGTCACAGAAAACAAGCACAACTTACGGCCAAAGACCGCACAAGCACAAATTACGGCAAAACAGGCAAAACTTACGGGGGAAAAGAAAAACAAGCACAAATTACGGCAAAACAGGCAAAACTTACGGGGGAAAGGAAAAACAAGCACAAGTTACGGCAAAACAGGCAGGCAAAACTTACGGGGGAAAAGAAAAACAAGCACAAATTACGGCAAAACAGGCAAAACTTACGGGGGAAAAAGAACAAGCACAAATTACGGCAAAACAGTTGGAGCAGAGCGCAAAGGGAGACGCAAGGCGGCCGGCGGCGCGGCAGTCAGGCACAACGGGGCAGAGGGGCACACGCAGCAGCTGGTGGCCGTGCGGCGCGGGGGTGTCCCACAAGTGGGTCACACTCACCTGCGTCGCACGGTCGCCATATAAGGCCAAGTGCGCGGGTGGGCGGAGCAGCTGGGAGGCGGGAGCGGGGAGGGAACAAAAGAGAAAGGGGCGGGGTAACTGGCGGTGGCGGGAAGCGGGGAGGGAGATCGGCGAGGGCGGCGGGAAAAGGGTAGACGTTAGCACAGAAAATACAATGTCACAGAAAACAAGCACAACTTACGGCCAAAGACCGCACAAGCACAAATTACGGCAAAACAGGCAAAACTTACGGGGGAAAAGAAAAACAAGCACAAATTACGGCAAAACAGGCAAAACTTACGGGGGAAAGGAAAAACAAGCACAAGTTACGGCAAAACAGGCAGGCAAAACTTACGGGGGAAAAGAAAAACAAGCACAAATTACGGCAAAACAGGCAAAACTTACGGGGGAAAAAGAACAAGCACAAATTACGGCAAAACAGTTGGAGCAGAGCGCAAAGGGAGACGCAAGGCGGCCGGCGGCGCGGCAGTCAGGCACAACGGGGCAGAGGGGCACACGCAGCAGCTGGTGGCCGTGCGGCGCGGGGGTGTCCCACAAGTGGGTCACACTCACCTGCGTCGCACGGTCGCCATATAAGGCCAAGTGCGCGGGTGGGCGGAGCAGCTGGGAGGCGGGAGCGGGGAGGGAACAAAAGAGAAAGGGGCGGGGTAACTGGCGGTGGCGGGAAGCGGGGAGGGAGATCGGCGAGGGCGGCGGGAAAAGGGTAGACGTTAGCACAGAAAAAAACAATGTCACAGAAAACAAGCACAACTTACGGCCAAAGACCGCACAAGCACAAATTACGGCAAAACAGGCAGGCAAAACTTACGGGGGAAAAGAAAAACAAGCACAAATTACGGCAAAACAGGCAAAACTTACGGGGGAAAAAGAACAAGCACAAATTACGGCAAAACAGTTGGAGCAGAGCGCAAAGGGAGACGCAAGGCGGCCGGCGGCGCGGCAGTCAGGCACAACGGGGCAGAGGGGCACACGCAGCAGCTGGTGGCCGTGCGGCGCGGGGGTGTCCCACAAGTGTTCACAGTCAAGTATTAGGGAAAGACAGAAAGTTTTTGATTGATACAGGGGCAAGTAGGACCACAATTAGTCATGCCGAAGTTCCAGGGGCTCCGCTCTCAGGCTCAAGAAATGTTTCCCTTGGATTTTCAGGAAAGCCTATCGTTAATGAGATTTCAAAGCCAGTCACTCTAGAAGTAGGTCCATTGTCCCGCACTACTGATCTGTTACTTACTAAGTCATGTCCAGAAAATCTATTAGGCATTAAAACACTGAAAGAGTTAGGTGCAGTTATATGTTGTTCCCCAGAGGGAATACGTCTGTTCCTACGTGACTTTAAGGGTCACTATGTATTACGAGATTTTGATTCTAGGCTGTCTAAAGTTCCGCAGCATTTATGGGCGCAAGGTCCAACTGATGTAGGTTACATGCAAATCACACCCCATCGTGTGACTCTCAAACCAGGTGTAGTGTTACCACGAATCAGGCAGTATAGATTGCCACCTGAGGCTGTAGCAGCCTTA
Source organism: Lissotriton helveticus (assembly GCF_964261635.1). Classification (NCBI taxonomy): domain Eukaryota; kingdom Metazoa; phylum Chordata; class Amphibia; order Caudata; family Salamandridae; genus Lissotriton; species Lissotriton helveticus. Next base: position 1,611,311,286 of record NC_136057.1, read on the forward strand.
TCCAAAATTATAGACGAGCTCATGGCTCAAGGAGTAGTTGTAGAAACTGACTCCAATGTATGTAACTCTCCGATCATTCCAGTCATGAAACGTACTGATCCAAATGCACCCCCAGTATATCGATTAGTGATTGATTTACGGGAACTTAATAAATGTATTATTCCGCAGTACCCAGTTGTCCCAGATATCTCTTCCCTGTTAACTGCTATTGATTCCGAAGCCACGTTCTTCACTGTCATAGACCTCAAGAACGCATTTTTTAGTGTTCCCATCCATCCAGACAGCCAGTTTCTTTTCGGATTTTGTTTAAATGGAAGGAGCTATATGTTTACACGAGCTCCTCAAGGTTTCACAGAAAGCCCTAGTATTTACAGTCAAGCACTTAAGAGACAACTAGATAATATTCACATGCCAACTGACACTGCCCTGCTCCAGTATGTCGATGATCTCCTGATCACAGCCCGTTCTGAACGTGACTGCGAGCGAGCGTCACTGACGGTTCTGTATTTCCTAGCCGAGATGGGGCACAAGGTGTCCCCTTCGAAGCTTCAATTCTGTGTCCAGCAAGTGGTCTACTTAGGACACTTACTGTCCAAGAGGGGTAGGCAGTTGACACCAGACCGTATCCAGTTAATAGTGAGTCTTCCTCAGCCCAGGACCCAGAAGGAGGTACGTGCCTTTATCGGCCTTACTTCTTATTGTAGACAATGGATTCCCCAGTATGCATTTCTAGCCAAGCAACTGATACAGTTAACGACACAGGAGGCAGCCGCATCGACTGTTCTCCCTTGGACATCTGAACATACACTTAGTTTCAATGAGTTAAAGAGAGCCCTATGCCAAGCTCCAGTTCTAGCGACACCGAACTACAGTAAGCCTTTTACACTTTTCGTTACTGAACGTGAAGGTACAGCATTATCTGTTCTTACACAAGATCAAGCAGGACAATACAAGCCCTGTGCTTATTTTTCGAGCACACTAGATCCAGTCGCCCAGGCTCTGCCTGCGTGCCTCAAGTCAGTTGCAGCCACAGCACTAGCTATCAGACAAAGTGATTTCATAGTCTTAGGACACTCCTTGACAGTACAAGTCCCACACTCCGTGGAAGTTCTTTTAAACCGAACACAAACACAGCACTTGACAATTGCACGTTTAACAGGTTATGAATTGACACTGTTCCAGCCACACATAGATATTAGACGCTGCAACATCCTGAATCCTGCTACACTGTTACCATCAGTTAGTTCAAATCCTGCCGCACACGACTGTGTGGAAGTAGTCAACATTACGACAAAGCCAAGACAAGACCTGACAGACATTCCGTTACCAGATCCTGACCTGACACTTTATGTGGATGGTTCATGTATGAGAACTAGTACAGGAGAACTAGTCGCCGCGTATGCAGTGACTACTGACACCGAAGTTATTGAAACACACCGTATTGATACCCTGTCCGCTCAAGCAGCAGAGCTAGTTGCTCTGACACAAGCCTGTATACACGCCAAGAACCTGAAAGTTAATGTTTACACAGATTCACGTTACGCATTTGGAGTTGTACACGACTTTGGAGTGCTCTGGCAGGAGAGAGGTTTCATGACTTCTCATGGAACCAAGATTCAGCATGGTTTCCTTATCCAAGCTCTGTTAGATGCAATACATTTACCGACATCTATCGCTATCATGAAATGCAAAGCACATACGAAAGTCACTGACATTATTTCTCAAGGTAATGATCTAGCAGATCGCACAGCCAAGCTTACAGCACAGACTCTAGACAGTCCAGTTAACATGACACACACTCCAGATCTGACTACATGTATGACAGTTAAGGACCCTACTCAAGATGTCATAGATATCCAGTTACATGCTACTCCCGATGAAACCAAGAAGTGGTCTGAACAAGGAGGGGTCCAGACAGATCAAGGATGGGTGACGAAGGGTAGGACCGCATGGTTTCTCCCCGACTCTATGGTTCAAGTCATCATTAATACCGCACATAGTCCAGCACATTTAGGAGAAAAAGCTATGTTAGACAGTATCCAGAACATTTGGTTCAACAAGCATTTACGAGCTGCAGCCAAGCAGAAAGTCCGTACCTGTATGATATGTTGTCAGTTTAATCCAGGTAAAAGTGTCCCGGTGGAACAAGGTGGTTTCCAGCCTCCTGACCACCCTTTTGAGGTCCTCCAGATGGATTATATTCAGATGGAGCGATGTCGAGGTTTCAAGTATGTTCTTGTAGTTGTATGCGCTTTGTCCAGATGGACAGAAGCATATCCAGTCCCAGATTACACAGCCGCGACCACTGCCAAGCAGTTGGTTCGTGAGTTTTTCCCTCGATATGGACTCCCTAGAGTCGTATATTCTGATAACGGTCAGCCATTCTCATCTGAGTTGATGAAGCACGTTTCCCTGTTGTTAGGGTACCAGTGGAAGTTTCATTGTGTACGCCATCCTGAAGCAGCCGGTCTAGTCGAGAGACATAATCAGACTCTGAAAATTCGAATTGCCAAAATATGTAAAGATAAGGGTGTGGACTGGCTAGTAGCTCTGCCAGTCGCTTTGTTTTATATGCGCATGGTCGCACATTCCAGATCAGGTCTGTCCCCGTATGAGGTCGTATTCGGCCGCCCCCCTAACATGTGGGGTACTCCTAGACCCCGAAGTATTACTGATGTTTCATGTAATATGCTAACAGATTACCTAGCTTCCTTGATGTCTGCCCTCAACTCATGTCGTTCACAGGTTGCCGCCACATTTCCAGACAATACCGAGGTGGCACCGCATGAAATCGTTCCAGGTTCGATGGTGCTCGTACGTAACTTCGACAGATCAAGTCCGCTGGAGCCACGTTGGAAGGAGCCCCGTCAGGTCCTCCTCACCACCCGTACAGCTGTGAAATTGGAAGGACGCCGCGGCTGGGTGCACCTTTCGCACGTCAAGAAATTCTACGGATTGAAACCGGTCTCCAAGAACATTTCCCAGGATATCAAGACTTGTCAAAACATTGTTTCTAAGGACTGTCCCGCAAATGACATTGACACAACCCCTCCCCTGTTAGAGAAAACTCCGCAACAGGAGTATAAACAGAAATTAAGGTCTAGTAAAATAAGTCAGCCAGTTTGATTGTCTAAGTCCTCCCCTAGGTGAAACGGTTAGACTGTTTCTGACATGTATAAAATAGACCCCCATAGTGAGAGAGTCAGTCAAAACTCAATCCGATGTATCGTTTTTCTAAGTTTCATATTATTTCTCAGCCTTTTGATTTCCTGCACTAGTTACGCATTTTTCCTGTGTTTTCCAGTTCCTCATGTAAATAAGCCTTCTAATGTTACAGTAGAGCACACGTTTAGTGATCTGCCTCCTCACGAATATTCATACCGCCTCGCTATGCGTAACAATACATTTATCCGCATGTTGCATTATTCACATCAAACCAGCAATGCCACTAATTGTTGGGTGTGTGGTCGACTGCCCCCTTTCCAGACGTCAAAGGGAGTTCTGCCACTTTTTCCTTATCCTTTTTCACATAATGGTTCGTGTGGAGCATGGTCCACGTTAACGTCATCCTTAACAGATATGTCTTTTCTTAACAGCACATGTTTCCCAGACAAGCAAGGTTTCCCCCACAGAACAGGTTTAGATCTAGAAAATGAAGTGTATAATTTAGGTAACTATTCTTCGAATTTCATGGTCCTGAATGTTCAGTCTGATACTACTCCAGACTCACCTGCTATTTCAGTATTACCAGTCAAAGGCGAATTATGTGTCCGTAATTATGGTTCTGTACACGTAGGACATAGTGATTGTACTACTATTATCCAGTATAGTGACAGTGGGAAATCTATTTTTAAAGCTTCACGTCATTCTTATTTTGTTTGTGGTCAAACTGCATATGTTCGTCTGCCCCTCGATTGGGAGGGAACCTGTTACATTGCCTTCCTACTGCCACCTGTTTTCCTAGCCCCACCTGACTACCATAGGAATTCCTTCCTAGTACATACTAGACACAAGAGAAACCTCCCGATTGTCGATTATACTGAAACTGCTGCAGAGCAATTCATTGATATTGATAAAGGTGTGTTCCCTTATTTAGGTACAGTTGTAAACAGTAAGCTAATCCGTAGGTTAACAAGAACCCTTGAAGCTGTAGTAGATGAGACTGCCTCCGCTCTAGGTAACTTAACCGAAGAGCAATCCTCTATGAGAATTGTTGTGCTCCAGAATCGTCTCGTCCTTGACGTCATACTGGCCGATAGGGGCGGGGCCTGTAGAGTCATCGGATCCAGTTGTTGCATTTTCATTCCAAATAACGCGCCGTCTGTTTATTCAGCTATAACCAGACTTCATAAAATTGCCCATCTATTACACCAGGATCCAGGCACCTGGACATGGTCCGGTTGGTTCTGGAATATAATTTCCGCCTGGGGATGGAAAGTCCTGTCCTTTCTAGGTATCGCAGTAGCGATCATATTCAGCTGCTGCCTCTGTATACAATGTGGCCCTGCGATTTGCGGCATGTGTGCTACCTCTTGTATTCCTAGTCCCAAGCCCCGTTCTAAATCCCGTTCCAAGACAATTCGAGATGAACAAATGGTACTGTATGAAATGATAGATGGTATCATGAATATTGATGTTTCCTGATGAAACGTAGTGACAAGGAGGGAATGTGGAAAAGTAAATTTTGCCATGTTCTGTGTCTCTACGTGTCATCCATCATATGTTATGTGTGCATGACCAATATGCATATGTTATTCCCCATGTCCGATTCAAGACGCAATTACAGTTGTGTCCTCCTCTAGTATGCCAGTTTCCAGTCCTCGTGAATACTACGAATATCAGGCCTATGTAAAGCTACGTTGCCACGTTTCTCAGTGTGCACGTTATTTCATTATAAAGTCCCCGTTTCTAGGCCTCAAAAGGGCCTGGACACCAGATTCAGCTCCTGTCTCCTGAAGCCTTGCTGAGGAGCGATCCAGCCCCCACCTGTATCCTCGACCTTCCACTTACTTCCTGCCTCGCAGTGCCCGGTGCAGCTTGGCTCTGCCTCTGAGTCTGCCAAGACTATGTTATGATTCCAGTTATCAGTTTAGTCCTCCTTCTCTGCATTCCTAAGCTACTGAACTACATCAATAGTTTCCGTCATTGTCTAGCCTATGCGGCTCCATGTTAAGAGAAATACTGTATTTAATGGTCATTTAATATTCTTCATCACGCACTATATGTAGAATAAATGCATGCTCCAGTCTTAGAGTCAGTTAGCTTTTCCCCTCATGACTTCTAGTTTATATCAACATGTTCCCTAAACATCAGATACTAGATAGGGTTTAGGTACATGTCGCTCCGACCCTCCAGACTTTAGTCTCTGCTCCTAGCACAGAGTTCATAGCCCCCAGCTTCTCCTCGTAACACGTCATTGCCAGTTTGCGCGCACCACCAGGTTAGAGGTCCCGGCTCCTTAGGTAGCCCCCTCCTATGTTTCCGCCCATTTATGACATATTCTGTTACGTTTGCATCACATGTCTATGTATACGCCCTGTTACACCTCCTTCTCACCCTTATCTTTCGCGACTGCTACGCGTCACGCCTTCTGCTCCACCCACTGCTACGCCTACTGCAATGTAATGCTATGTGTTTGCGTTATGTATATATGCTCATGTATTGTTATTAAAAGGCAGCGCGCTCATCCCAGACCCAGCCCCAGCAGCTGCTGGGCCCTGTCATCCTATTCCTATGCAGGTTGTCCTGTTCCTGTCCTTATGCTGTATTAAACCTGCAAAAAACTCCCACTACCTCGAATCTTGACTCTTATTTATTGAGCTATCTGTTATGATATATGTCTAGTCAAAAATAGGGTATTATTTATTTATTTACCACAACATGACAGCGGGCTCAATACAATATATTCAGATGAACCCCCACACTGCAAGCATTCAGGAAGAGCCTGTTGATCTGGCTCTTCAAATGAGACGGAGCTGTCCCGAAATCCCCCCTCACAGCAGCACCTTGAGACCTTCATGGGTGAGTAGTGCACTTTACAAATCCCTGATTGATTGAATGAATACAAGTCAATGGTAAGTCGCGGTTGCAATTTTAAAGAAGAAGGACCCTTCCCAATGGACCCTGAAGAAACCCAGTGGAAGACAGAAGATAGAATAGCCACCCCACCCTTAGATACCCTAGGAACCAGGTTACCTACACCAGGGAAGCCGGGTGCATAGGTGTGAAGTGGCGTCAGAAACCTCTGTCGAACTCAATGAGGGACTTCAGGGAAGACGCTGCTGCTGGAGAAGATGAAAGTGTCCGGTGGGATCCAAAGGTGGATTCAGGATGAGAAGTGCCTGCAAGCAGAGGGGACAGAGTCTATGTCACTTGGAAGTGACCAGGAGGCCCGGAAGACGAATGCACACCGAAGTTGAGTGTTGCAGGAGAGCTGATGGTGACCTTCAAACTGCAGCTGTGCAGAACAGGCAATGCTGTGGAAGACCAGGAGTCATGCACGACCTGTCCCACATCGTATTTTGAGAGTTAAGGGGTCGGTGTCCGTCGAAAGAACCAACAAGCCTTTGCAACTGCAACCAACCTGGAAAGTGATGAAGGTACAGTATCGGGACCAGCAAGGTCCAGGTGACTCCCCACAAGCAGGGGAGTCATGGAAGGCACTGACCAATCAGGGTAGCCCACAGGGTAGCTGGAGGCCCTGGAGTCGCAAGTGGACCTTGAGCAGCTCATCAAAAGATGCAGGCCCACAGTGCAAGTGATATGGTGAGGACAAAGATCTTGGTCACAAAAGATGCTTGAAGTTGGGACTACTTGAAGCCCGAAGATCTTGATGGAAGAAAGCCAACAAGCCTTTGCAACTGCAAGTCAATGCGGTGCACAGGGGTTCAGTTCCTGCGGCTCCGACGAGGGATACTGGCTTCAAACTTGGTGAGAGGACAGGGCAGGCCTCGAGGGATGTGAAGAACTACCATCTGTGTTGCTGAGCCTTTCGAAGTGTGTGGGAGCTCAGGATCAGCAGACCAGTCAGCTTAGTTGTGGGGCCTGCAGATGCAGGGAGGTGACTCCTTCACTTCAAGGGAGATTTCTTTGGGTGTTTCGAGTGCCCACAGGCTTGGGAAAGTTCCTGTATGAGGCACAGGCATGGACGTTGCAGCAGATGAGCAGAGCAATGAGACCGGGAGCAGCAAGTTGCAGCCTTGAAGCCCAGAGCGAAGTCCAATGAAGTCCAGTGTGCCCAGACGGTCGAAGAAGAAGTGGTGACTTGAAATTATTTTTTTCCCACAACGAATCTAGGGACCCACCCTCAAGTAAGCCCTTAAGTAACCTCAGGAAAGAGTTGGGACGATCGATTCAGGGTTCCATCCCAGGGGAGGTGTCGGACAGTGGGGAGGATACTCCCTTGTCTTTTGTCCAGTTTCGAGCTAGAAACGGGAGCCAACCGCTCCATGAGCTGGTTTGAACAGGACTATGCAAGGGAGGCACAAAATGAGCCCTTTAAGCAGACTAAGTGGTGCTGGCAAGCGCTCTCACCAATACACTAAACTCTGTCTGGGAGGAGGTCACACCTCCCTGTGACAGGATACCTATTGTTCTGCCTTCCCCTGCTTGCGCTTGGCTTAGCAGCAGGAGGGCAGAATCATGTCTCTGGTCGGCAGCAGCCATGTTGTGCTGTCCGGGTCTAGAAGACTGGTATTGGGAGCACTGAGGACCTCCCGGAGGAGTTTTACAGTGCATGGAATCTGATTCCAACAAAATCGTTGATACCAAACATGATAGGGTTTGTTACAGCCAGTTTAGAGATGGTCCTGTATCGTAATGGCTGATGCACTTACAGCCTGGGAAAATGGGCTCTGAAGGCTATAGGGGTGTCCTTCTCATGCAGGGGCACCCTCACACTTAAAAACGAGCACTCTACCTTCAGGAATAAAAGGCCTGCTTTAGGGGTGACTCATAGGTTTTAAGTGCAGTGACCTTAGATATAGGAAAACCTATAGCTTTCATAAGTGGTGCTAGCACCAGCTTGCTCACACTGCAATGACATGCCTATAGTTACAGTTTGAGTGGTCCCCCATGGGTGGCTTAATGCATGCTTCAGCCATTGGGGGACCCCTGGTGTACCCTGGGTACCTCAGTTCCATACAATAGGGATGGATAAGGATACACCAGTGTCCAATCTGGGATGTACCTAAGTACTTACCATAACAATTTAGGGGAGAAAGCACAGAGATACGGGTCCTGATTATTTGGATCCCAGCCAGACTTGTCAGAAACAGCATAACACCAGGCAAAAAGTAGGGGTAACCATGCAGTAGGGTCCCACCTTCCTACAATATCGAAATCTCAAGTCAATCCCCCAACAACTATAAAACTCCGTAAGGCCACAAGCCAGAGGCTGCACTGCAGGAGCAAACAATATTTAGGGGTAAGGGGCATCACTGGTGTGTTCCTCGATTGACCTGGAATGCAGGGGACATCTCTCTGTCACGGGTTGCATCATACTGTTGTTTCACGGTCATGCAAGTCCTGTTCTAATCTTGTGAGTCTTGCTCTGTTCGATTTTGGGATGTCATTTTCCTTCACTTTACATTCCCCCCGGATGACAGCCTTAAGGGCTTCCTATAGGGTTGTGGTGGCGGAAACTGAACCTCTGTGCTACCCTGGACCGCACTGGAGTCTTCGTGTGCGCTCCCAGGGGGACAGTGAGCAGACCACAACACAGCGCAGCTCACAGTGCCCCAGCCAGGGCTGCAGTCACATCCAGCTGCTGCTCTCATCCACTCCTCCTTGCCAGGCCAGACCCCAGCACAGAGCACGATGCTGTTTTCCAACAAACGTCCTCCCGACAAGGAGCCCTTTTACGATTTTGGAAACCGGGATGTACCGGTACAGTATCATTTTTAGGGAAGGACAGCAGGCCAGAGCGAATGTTTGTAAAGGATTTAGGCACCGGCCGTCAGAGCTCTCTCAGTGCACCGCCATCTTGTTGCGCTGCTTGGCCACAACCCCCAAGTTGTGCTATTCATAATACCACTATGAATAATTATGCATTTTCCTCATTTTTGTGCTCAAGGTAACAACTGTTTTGTCTAAATGAATGTTTCATATTTCTAGTTTTCTCAGTTTGGCTTGTAATGTTCCAGTCCTTTTGACACAAACAGTTATATTTTATCTTTTAAAAAAAAGTTGTGTGAATGTGAGGCTATTCATTATCTATGCATCTGAATATGTTTAGAAATATATTTGTTCCAAACGCTTTCATTGTGACGCTTCCTCTCTTATTTCAGTTCATGTCTTCCGGCCCTGAGGAAGTTCTATGGGTAGAAGGAGGCAAAAATATTAAAGTCAAACGTGTTGGTTTTGCTGATGTAATAGTAGAAATGCTCAAATTTTGGAATAATAAAAAGAACCAATGTTTAGTGGACATTCTGGCGTCAGGGGCCTATTTGTTCCTCTGTTTGCAACTTATGTTACATTACAAGGAGTGAGCACCAATCGTATTTAGATTTCTAAGTTCCATTCTGGTTTAGAATAAGGGAACCTACAGTTAGGTTTCAGGGGGTTTGACCTTTGTTGAAAATAGATACATCAATAGAACAAATCAGGAATGAAAGCTCTATGCCGCAATTGCTTCTCTGTAAAGTGGTTACGTTTTAAGGCTGTTTGTCAGTTTTACTTATATGCCATCAACAGTTTCTTGAGACTCCAAGGAAAACAAGTTATTTCAACAACGTTTCCTTGTTATCTCTCAGTGGATATAGGAAAAGAACCTCAAGCTAAACACAGAAAAGGCAGAAGTCCTCATCCTTGGAGTTAGATATTTAGGGCCCGATGTAGGTAATCCCAGATTACCGATTCTTAAATACCGAATTATACCGATTCGGTATTTAAGAACTGGCAATCGGGATTTAGGTAATTTTACCGATTTCATTACCGAATCGGTAAGTTTCGGTAATTACCGAATCGGTATTTACCGATTCGGTAGGCCCATAGGAATGAATGTCAATTACTGAATCGGTAAATACCGATTCGGTAATTGGGGGAAGCATTGAAGGGTGGCAGGGTGTGACTTTGACACCCTGTTGCACCCCTCAATTGTGCATGGGTGCACATGTTGCACACATACATGCCGTATGTCTGCAACATGGCACCGTTTTAAAAGCAAAAAAAAATGCTTTTGAAAGGGTTTTCATTATTTACCACCAACTTCTAGTTGGTGGTAAATAACGACTTCTTAAACCCCTGTAGCACTGATTTAAGTGCTACCTACATGTCAAAATACAGAATCGGTAATTTTACAGATTTGGGGCCAGATGTAGGTGTCCAAATACCGGTCGGAAATGGCCGAAAATACCGATTTTCGGCTGTTTCCGACCGGTATTTGGACATTGGTATGTAGGGGCATGTAAAATTACAGAATCGGTAATTTTACCGATTCTGTAATTTTACCGATTCGGTAAAATACCGATTTGGTAAAATTACCGATTTTGTAATTTCAGATGTAGGTAGCACTGTTTTCAGTGCTACAAAGGTTTAAGAATTCTTAATTTACCACCAACTAGTAGTTGGTGGTAAATTAAGAAAACCATTTAAAAAGCATTTTTTTTGCTTTTTAAACAGTGCCATGTTGCAGACATACATGCCCTAAGGGCATGTATGTCAGCAAAATGTGCACCCATGCACAATTGAGGGGTGCAACAGGGTGTCAAAGTGACACCCTGCCACCCTTCAATATTTCCCCCAATTACCGAATCGGTATTTACCGATTCGGTAATTGACATTGATTCCTATAGGCCTCAAGGCCCATAGGAAACAATGGCAGTTACAGACTCGGTAAATACTGATTCATTAATTACCGATTCATACCGATTCGGTAATTAATTCGGTAAATATACCTACATCCCGATTACCAGTTCTTAAATACCGAATCGGTATGATTCGGTATTTAAGAATCAGTAATCTGGGATTACTAATCTGGGGAATAGCCTCTTGGACAGATCAGAGGTGTTTCCGCTAAATGTATATTACTTGTACACTTAATGAGAGCGAAATACTGAATTTTTAAAAATCCCCGTTTTGTCCGTTTTTTTGCTATATTATTTAGGCGCTGTACCCTGCTTTTAAAAATCATTGTGATTGCATACCTGCACCCGTTTTCGCCACATTACTGTGTTTAGAGCTGAGCTTTTCTATCAGGGAAGGGCACCACACTGCCTGAACGGCAGACATCTTTGGTGAGGGCAAGGATCCAAAGCAAGGATTGGATGCTCTAGTTGTCAGAAGGACGCTAGAACAGTATTTAAGACAGGCAAATTAGGCGGCCAACTACTTGGGAATAGCCTCTTGGACAGATCAGAGGTGTTTCCGCTAAATGTATATTACTTGTACACTTAATGAGAGCGAAATACTGAATTTTTAAAAATCCCCGTTTTGTCCGTTTTTTTGCTGTATTATTTAGGCACTGTACCCTGCTTTTAAAAATCATTGTGATTGCATACCTGCACCCGTTTTCGCCACATTACTGTGTTTAGAGCTGAGCTTTTCTATCAGGGAAGGGCACCACACTGCCTGAACGGCAGACATCTTTGGTGAGGGCAAGGATCCAAAGCAAGGATTGGATGCTCTAGTTGTCAGAAGGACGCTAGAACAGTATTTAAAACAGGCAAATTAGGCGGCCAACTACTTGGGAATAGCCTCTTGGACAGATCAGAGGTGTTTCCGCTAAATGTATATTACTTGTACACTTAATGAGAGCGAAATACTGAATTTTTAAAAATCCCCGTTTTGTCCGTTTTTTTGCTGTATTATTTAGGCACTGTACCCTGCTTTTAAAAATCATTGTGATTGCATACCTGCACCCGTTTTCGCCACATTACTGTGTTTAGAGCTGAGCTTTTCTATCAGGGAAGGGCACCACACTGCCTGAACGGCAGACATCTTTGGTGAGGGCAAGGATCCAAAGCAAGGATTGGATGCTCTAGTTGTCAGAAGGACGCTAGAACAGTATTTAAGACAGCCATGCTGACGCGCAGCGGGCACGCGCGGCGGGCTCGCCGGAGCGTCGCCGGAGTCGCGCCAGAGTCCAGCCCGTCTGCGCCCGTCCACGCACGGACGGGCTCGGGGGCAGGGATCTCTGGACTAATGGGCTCCTACACCTCGGAAGACCTACGTAATCTGGATAAGGGTGAGGCTCGCCTTGATAACAACACCCTGAAGATACTAAGAACACATGCTATCTACAAACCATTGACCATTATACACCAAGATGCATTTTCCACCCTGAAAATAGCATATCTAAATACCAGATCACTCCACTGCCACCACGTCGAGGTCTATAACCTGTTGCAAAACAACGACACTGATATACTGACCTTAACAGAGACCTGGATGAGTGAGAGCTCAATGCCAGACATCCTGGCCGCCCTCCCCAGCGGCTATGATGCTTTATGGCAAAACCGCCCAGGAAACACACGGGGAGGAGGGGTAGCTGTGATTTTCAAAAAGATGCTGTCAGTAGAAATCCTACTATCAGAGACAGTCGACTTGGCTGATCTGCTTGGGGTGAAAGTCACAGTAAACAGCTCATGCTGGGTGGTGTTAGCGGTCTATCGCCCTCCCAACGCAACCCCAACCTTTCAGGACTTATTCGCCCCCATCATATCTGACCTTTGTACTCGCTACTCGAAAATCTTAGTCACAGGAGACTTCAACTTGCACTGGGATAAACCTCACTGGGACGCTCCTATGCGCCATTTGGACACTTTGATGTCAGCGCTAAACTTTAAACAGATCGTGAATGTCCCCACGCACACCAAAGGTCATACCCTTGACCTGGTATGGACTACAGACCCCTCACTAACGCTGAAAGAAGTTGCCCCATGTATTTGGTCTGATCACTACCTAATTTCCTGTGAGCTACGTATTAAGGGCCAAATAGTCAAACCAACATTGGAGGCTAGGAAAACCCGCAAATGGGCAGAGGTCGATTTGAGGACCCTGACCGAGGTATTCCTGCCCAGAGATTGCCCCCGAACTTAGATCATAGTCTAGATCAGCAATACGCGGATTTAACACGTTCCCTGACACTAGCTATTGATCAGATAGCGCCAATAAAAATGAAGGCGCTAAAAGGCCCGGGTAAGGATGCCCCTTGGTTCACGCCAGCACTGAGGGACCATAAAAAGAAACTTAGAGCCCTAGAAAGAAGCTGGAGGAAATCTAAACTGGACTCAGCCAGGAACCTCTACCGTGCCTCCTTGAACGCATACAAAAAACACATCATCCTTGCCAAAGCCGAGTACTACGAATCCCGTCTAAGTAAGGCAGTCAACGTGCAGAAAGAGACTTTTAAAATCCTGTCGGAGTTGACCAAAAAACCAGACAGCGTTCAGTCTCCCATAAACTGCAATTGCTTTCAGGACTTTTTCTTGGAGAAAGTAAGAACCATCATCCAGGACATAAAAAATGGGCCGCTTAATGGAATGGCTACACCTATAATCCCCCAAAATCAAACTGACTGTGCCATCACACTGTTTCCAGAGATTGACATCTTGAGCCTGCAGCAGTTGATGGCCAGAATCAAATCTGGATCTCCAGCGGACCCTTGTCCACCTAAAGTTTTTCAGGCAGCCCGTCCACTATTGGAGGAGCATGTCATCCATCTCCTAAATAGATCCCTGGAATTAGGACAACTACCAGCAGCACTTAAGGAAGCGCGGGTAAGACCGCTGTTGAAAAAACCTGGCGCAGACCCCGCAATACTAAAAAACTATAGGCCGATCTCTCAGCTACCATTTCTCTCCAAAGTACTGGAGCAACATGTATTAAAATCTTTGTCCATGTACTTGGAGTCCCACTCCCTGCTTCACGAACGACAAGCAGGGTTCCGAGCACACCACAGCACCGAGTTGGTGATGCTCTCGGTGCTGGATGAATTGAGAGGCTTGGCTGACGGTAAAAAAACGAGCGCCCTGATTTTATTAGACCTTTCAGCGGCGTTCGATACCGTCAGTCATGCGCTGCTACTGGAAAGGCTGAGTGACTTTGGCATCAAAGGCCGGGCTTTCGAGTGGTTGCAGTCCTTCCTGTCAGGAAGGACACAAAGAATACAACTCGGAGAAGAAATCTCCGCCGTGGGAGAAATAGAATGTGGGGTACCTCAGGGCTCGGCCCTATCCCCACTGCTGTTTAACCTATATCTGCAGCCTCTGATTGCCTCCCTGGCGAGTATGGGCTGCACAGTATATAACTATGCAGACGACACGCAGCTGCTGCTGAGTGTTGACAATACAAACACCGCCCAACTCCACACTCAGAATATTTTGAGACACACGGTCCAGTGGATGACAGGAAACCTCCTAAAAATCAATCCAGACAAGACTGAGGTCTTGGTTATTTCATCTACCACCTCACCATGGTGTGACCTCTACTGGCCCGCAGAGTTAGGTCCAGCCCCAAAACCCAGTTTGAACGTGAAGAGCCTGGGGATCAAACTGGATTGTGACCTCTCTATGGTCAGCCAAATCTCTTCAGTGGTGGGCAGCTGTACTAATATCATCCGACAGCTACGGAAATTAGTGCCTATCATTTCCCAATCTATGCTACGTTCCATCGTCGCAGCTACTGTGATTTCACGCATAGATTATGGAAATGCCCTCTACCTTGGCCTACCAAAAACCTTGATAAATAGGCTACAGGTGGTGATGAATGATGCCGCTCGTCTTATCTTCAGACAGCCAAGACACACTAAAGCATCCCCCCTGCTACAAAGCCTCCACTGGCTCCCTATTAAGGAGCGAGTGGAATTTAAAAATCTGTGCATCGCCCATAAAGCCATCTATGGCATGGCACCTGCTTACATCAAAGATCGCCTGGTAATGTATAGCCCAAAGAGAGCTCTTAGGTCCTCAGACTCTCAGCTATTAGTCTGCCCTCGGTACAAACTTGTCACCAAGGGCGGTAGAGCCTTTTCGGTGCTGGTTCCGCATTTATGGAACACACTACCTGAGCCACTACGAAAGGAAGGAAACCTCCTACGTTTCAGAAAGGGGCTGAAAACGCTGTTGTTCAGGAGAGCCCTGTGAGCCACGTAGGCCAGTGGATGCCCTCTGTACTGTCAAGGTTGTTGTTTACCATCGATTCCCGAGCGCTTAGAGGCCTGTAGGTGATTGAGCGCGCTATAAATCAAAAATAACAATAACAATAACAATAACAATTACCTACATCTGGCCCTTGGTATTTTACAGAATCGGTAAAATTACAGATTCTGTATTTTAACATGCCCCTACATCTCCATCTTCAAATACCGGTCGGTAACGTCCGAAATCGTCCGTTACCGACCGGTATTTGGCTACCTACATCGGGCCCTTGGTGCCATAAATTAATTGGATTTGACACTGTCCCTGCCTCATCAATCACATCAGCCTTGACAAATATTTTAATTTCAAACCTCAAAATGTTCAAGTATTCACATATTGTTTTCTCTCAGAACTCTCTTAAAACTATTCCAATTGGTTCGCATGGATTTCAAAAAGGTAGTTGAACAGGCCTGAATCATGAAAACTCCGTTAACTTGTCCTTTCCTATTACAACTTTAACTATTTACAAGCCGTGCAAGATTTGGCTGCCAGACTAGTTCATGATTTCTCTTGAGGAAACCATAATTTAAACCACCTCTTGAAGCTTCAACAGTCTCTTGTACACACTAGGGTCAGATGAGGTTGAATGAGCCAAACCTAAATGCAGACCCTTCTCCTACATATTGGCAAATACATGAATTTTCTGTTTCTTTGTTCTCTTTTTTCATATTCATTGAAAGAGTGTGCCACACTTTGAAAGTGGTTGGGGTGGTGGGGCGGGCATGCCGTGCTTTGAGACTTACTCAGAATAAAAAGGTCCTTGCAATCAGAAAGTGGCCTACTGGACCTCTTGTGTGCACGTCAAGTGTGAGTGTAGTGTTTATGTGGCACATGTGCAGTAGTAGGACTTAGTTTATCTCTCAGTCTGAGTTCTGAAGCCAGTGGGATCCACTTTGGATTTCCATGGATGAGGTGCTTCCACAGACAGTGGATGTGTATTACTTGCATCCCTTTGTCTACAGGGGTAGAGTCAGATAGTGAAGTGAAGATGATGAAGTCAAGGCTATTGTTAGACATTTCACAAATACTTTGTTAGCAAGGGCTGCAGATTAGTTATTCCTGAGCTGTGGCAATTAGGTGATGGTAGTGGTGGTGAGATGTAGGACTGCTTTTTCTATTGTTCAAAGTGAGAAAGTCAGTCTGGATCAGGCCTGCCCTTAGGTCTGTCTCGGATTGCTACTCCACAGAGGCTGATGACAGTCAGATGCAAAAATCTCACATTTTATTGTGCCCCTGTTGTGGGTGCTCCAGTTTGGAGAGTACCCTACTAATCCCTACTATAAGAAACATCACTTTACTCAAAGAATATTTCTGGAGAGCAGTCTGAGAAGGACTTTGAAATAGAACCATCACAAACTGGCCTGAAACCTATAAAGATGATGTGTATAAAAGCAAGATCCAAACCACTCTGCAGAGTACTCGAAGGACTGCTGTGTGATCAGGAATGGTATCTATTTGTCATCCAGTCTCCCAGGGGTGACGGGACATTGCTTGAAGTCTGCACTTTCTGCCAGAGGGTGTAAGGTCTGTATAGGTCTAGAAAAGTAGTGCCTGCGGAGAGGGCCTAACTGCCCCCTGCAGGAGGACAGACTGTCCAGGAGGAGACACCTTGTGTGTTCTTGGTCAGAGGCAGGGTCGGACTGGGAACCAAAACCGGCCTGGCAAAGTGCTCGCCCCCCCCCTTCCCCCCGGGGGGTTGGGGGTGCCTCCGAGCTCTTTTCCAGGGCCGGTTTTCGGCCGATTTATTTACAGGGCCGATTTTGCCGCTATGCTCCAACCCGTGCGGCGCACCGGGGGATTGCCCGGTGCCCGCTACGGCCAGTCCGGCTCTGGTCAGAGGCATAGACAGAGAAACCGGATGGCAAAGCCAGGAGAGAACCATCCTGCAGAGGGGCTCTAAGTCTCTCCACAGTTCCTAGTGATAACTGTGAAAAGGCTCTATGCTTTCGCACACTGGCCAAGTCGGGGCTGCAGTTTCCTTGGTGTTTGCATTAGTCAAACTGTGGCTAGAACTACATTGGTGTTCAAGTGGGCTGAGTACAGGCTGCAACTGCTTTGGTGTTCAGATTGACCAATTCTATGCTATATTTGCTGTGGTGTTTGTAATGGGCAGAAAAGGGCTGCAAATGGTGTGGTGTTTGCACCAAGCATGTTGGAGCTGCATATGTCTTGACAACCTCGCTGGTTTGGACACAGCCACAGCTGCTAAACCAGTGCCTGTATGGCAGCGCCAGGGCCATCAATTAACAATAGACTAATTTAGTCAGCACCCATGGACAGGTAAGAGCCACACCCAGTCTCCTTGGATGCCTCCAAATGAGTGCACCTGTTAGATTTGGGTGTCTCTGGTTGGCACAGGTATGCACTTATGACAAACAGGGACCCTCTCCTCTAGTCAGGGTAAGGGACTTACTCCTCAAAAATAACCCCTGCTCACCCTCTAGGTAGTGTGCCTCGAGCAGACCAGGCTAATCTTTAGGGCGTTAGTTGAGTTAAGCATTTATGACCATATACAGTAATAAGAATGACCCACCACAAATGGACACCAGGCTGTGCTTTATACAAATATGTATGCTTTGTATAGATATAGGCAACTCTTATGCTGACATATGACAAGACCATAAATAACGTGTAGTTTCTGATGCACACAATACTTTATTTATGCGGGAATATTTGCTTCCTTTTAAAAAGTGTCTTTAGATCATGAATCACGTTTGTTTAAAATGCACAATACTTTTCTTAAAAGAGAGTGTTCTTGTAAATAGCGTTTTGGGGTCAGGTTTGCACAGTTCTGACTCACGGGGATGGCCCTCTACTTGTAAACAGGCAGGGGGATTGTTAGCAACAAAACGGACCCTCTGTTCCACTGCGGCATCAGTGGTTATGATGCACAAATGTACCTGATGGCTTGTGTGGGAGTGCGGGCAAAAGAAGACGTTCTTCGGCAGTTTCCAGAAAGAGAGCCTGCTGTAGAGAGGTGCCGCAGTGCGTCCCAGCGGGACTTCGAGAGGCGCGGCGGAAGGTCCGGGGCGTAGGCGATCCTTCGTGACAATCCAAGTTCCACAGAGGCGGCAAAGCGGCACTTAGCGTGCGGCGCGGCCTCGGGGGTGTCACTCGATGCGGGGTGGTGCACTTTAAGCTGTACGCACCGTACCCGGGCAGAGTCGACACCAAGGCGGGATTTCACTTAGGCGGCGTACGAGCCGTCTCTTCTATTGCGGGCAGGATCCCCGGGGCAGCAGTGCGGCACGTAGCGGCCCAGTATGACTCGTACCGGGCGGCTTCCCTTGTGCGGCGCGGCCCCGGGGGGTTGGGCACAGTGCGCTGGAGTATGCTTCGAGCGTATGCGGCGTATGGGCACAGTGCGATAGACTTCGCTTCAAGCGTGCGAGGCGTACAGGTACAGTGCGATGGTCTACGCTTCAAGCGTACGCATCGTACCTTGCTGGGTGCTTGCGAAGGTCGCGGCGGCTGTCAGCGGTGCGGTGCGGCTCCGGCCGGGAAGAGGTCAAAGGCGAGGCAGGTGCGGGGCGGCCGTTGCTTGACACGGGAACACTTCAGGGCCAAAATCAAGATTTGTGAGGCACACAGCGACGGCGTCTTAGCGGCACGAGCGTAGGCAGCCCAGCAGCTCGTTGTTGAAAAGGGGGAAAAAGAGCCTAATTGTCCTGGGGCTCAGTTCAGGGGGGCCAGCTCTCTTCCAGGCCCTTGGAGATTGGTTTTGAAGCACAAGTTCTTTAGAGATAAGCAAAGCAAGTCTTTAGAAAGGGTTTCTTCCTCTCCTTTGGCAGCAAGGCAACCATTGCAGGCCAGTCCCCCAGGATAGGGACAGTCTTCCTCCTTCAGCTTTCCTGGTTTCTTCTCCTAAGGGAGAGGGTCTTCTTGGTTCAAAAGCAGGATCTAATGTTTAGGAGCAGGGCTCTTACTTTTATACACAATTTCTTTCGTCTTGGCAGGCCAGGGGGCCTGAGCCTGGTCCAACCCAGTTTTGGAGCACTTTGTTGACATGAAGCTGCCTTCTTCTTTCAGGGTGCAGGGCAGAGACATCAGACGCTCCGCAGGAGGTGGAGCCAGCATTGTGGTGGCAGAGCACAGCCCTATTAAGGGGCACTCCTCCCACCTATCCTGGGGGTAATCCCTCTATTCACCACCTGGCAGCCCAGACTGTCTCCTCGAATTCCCCAGCCCTGTCACTCACACAAACCAGACAGCAGATACACATCCTAGCAGAGGCGGGCTGAAATAGTCAGGCAAGCAAATGCTAACTTTCTAAAAGTAGCATTTGCAAACACAGGATATTATAATAAACTTTACTAAAAGAAGTATTTTATTATTCTGAGTTCAGGTATACTAAACTTGACTTTCTTCCATGTTCCCTGAGCCTGCTGGGATTATAGATTGTAATAATTCCAGCAGCCCATTCTGGCCTATGAGAACAGGTAACCTTACAATAGTGAAAAACGAAAATGGCTGTATTCACTATTAGGACATGCCACACACATCAGGGCTTTTCCTACCTTATGCTTACAATACACCCTGCCATTGGGCCGACCTTAGGGGTGACTCACATGAAGTAAAGGGAAGGTTTAGGGGCAGGCAACTGGGTGCACTTGCCCAGCCAGCATGACAGTACCAGACTGCACGCAGGTTCTGCAATGGCAGACCTTAGACACATTTTACTAGGCCGCTTCTGTGGGAGGCACAACCAGTGCTGCAGGCCCACCTGCAGCTTTTGTATTTACAAGCCCTGGCACTCCTGGTACACTTTACTGGGGACTGACAGTAAACCAAATAAGCCAATCATGGAAACCAATCAATGTATACACTTTTTATAGGGAGAGCATATGCACTTTAGCACTGGTCAGCAGTGGTTAAGTGCCCAGAGTCATTAAACCAACAAAAACAGGTCATAGAGAATATTGGAGGAAGGCAAAAAGTTCAGGAATGACCCTGCAGAAAGGGCCAAGTCCAACAGCACCTGATCACAATGGACCATCGTCTGTGGTGAGAGCAAGGAGCCGAGTTTGTACTAGCCGAGCACAAAGGACTAAGACTGAATTCTTGCACTTTATATCACTAGGAGTAGGCACTCAAGCAAAAAAAAGTGAACTGATTGTGCACTTGACTGGTTAGGCACTAACATCTGCACATGAACCGCTATCATGATTCTGCCATCAATTGCTGAGGGAGTATTTCATTTTGGGTGACCCAGATGAGAGACAGAATGGAATGAGAAGGGATGTATTTAGAGTCTCAAGTGAATCGTATACCGTCTCACTACCCTGTACACTGGATATAATACTGAGTACTGATGTGAGAATACAAAGACAAGCAGTGGGCTGGGCATTGAAGTTATAGTGTCTGTTGGTTTATTGTTGATTTCTTAGGTCTTGCTGCCCATATTGCTTCACTGAGAAGGCTGCAATTCTGACCCTCACTACCCTGACAATCAAGTGCAGAAAGGGCTGTACTTGGCTGGGTTTCCGAGCCATGGTAGGATGAGCCCTAGGATAACAGTGTCAAATGACCTCAACCAACACAAATGTGACCCAACAGTCCCTATAAGCCCTCTGACCTTCCGACCCCCCCATCCCGTCATGTTCCCGGATGGGTTTGATTGCCAGTTAGTATTTCTAACAGTTGGTTGCATGTAAATGGAATACTTTATTCGTTGAGAGGAAATGATCTAGAGTCCGTTCAGTTTACCTAGCAGGTTTATTTACTTAAGAAGGGAAAAGGGGGGCCTCAGGTGATGTTCAGACAATTTTATATTGGTAAATACATAAGAAGGTATGTAATTTGTTATTGTATTTTGAATTGCTTATTTAGAGCAGCCACTCACGCATTTCAGCTCCAGTAATGTTCTTGAATACAACTTTTAAGTTGGCAAACAGTACTGCCAATGTATGCCTGTAAACATGGACATTTGATCAAATATACAACATAATTTTTTTATTTATTTTTTATTTAATTTTTAGAATTTTTTGATGCAAGTTACAACCAGTACAGCAAGTCTACAAACCCTCCCCTCCCTCCCACCTCCCCCCTACAGACCAGAAGTACAGCGCCATATAGAGCACCCTTCCACAGTTTTCGCATGAAGGTACACAGCCATTTAGCCAACAACCCTGTGATTAGGGCAGGCGGCGTTTTAAGAGCACTGTGGCATTGACACACACAACCGATATTATAGGGCGACCGTTATCTGATTTCCCATCTCCCTGACTCCATTAACTGACACATGATTAAGTTGTCGCTACACCTCTGGCACTATCCAGCCTCCCCTTGGGATTCCTGCGTTCCCACCTCCTGGTCCAAGTCTGCGCGGGTGGTTAGATATGTTTGGTACAAACCCCAAAAATTCTTCGGCCTACTGGTAGGGGGCAGCAAGTCGCTATGTAGCTCAGATTGTGTACAGGCATAAAGCATATCGTGTGCCCACCTTTTGACAGTCGGATTCGGGCCTCTCATCCAGCAGCACGCGACAACCCTGCGCG
Source organism: Lissotriton helveticus (assembly GCF_964261635.1). Taxonomy (NCBI): domain Eukaryota; kingdom Metazoa; phylum Chordata; class Amphibia; order Caudata; family Salamandridae; genus Lissotriton; species Lissotriton helveticus. Next base: position 1,611,332,920 of record NC_136057.1, read on the forward strand.
CTAGTAAGAGTCCCATGTCCATTAACCTGCGGATTGCTTTTGCAAGTTTTTGGTGTACCCTATCAAGGCCATCGCTGGGTCCAGAGGGACCACCACCTTCGTAATGGTGCTGAGTTCTGCAAAAAAATTTACCCAGAAATCATTAACACTCGGGCAGTCCCACGCTAAGCGGAGAAAGTCAGCGTCCGGGAAACGACATCTGTCGCACTCTGCAGAGGGTCTGAGACCATACCTGTGGAGTCTGGATGGTGTGCATTAAATTCTGTTAAGAAATTTAAAGTGGACACGCCTGTGCCGTCCGTTCAGAGATATGCCTCTTGTATTAATGCAACAGTATTTCCAAATGTCATCGCCAAGCGTTATTTGTAAGTCTGCTTGCCAGGCCAATCTCGCCTTGGTATACGTGTTTTCCCTGTGCGATATTGCTAAGGTGTAAAGGTGAGTGAGTAATTTTTGGGGGGTCGTGACCTTAGTGATGTACGTGAGTTCCTTCATCTCCGGTGGTTCCGCCATATCTCCCCCTAGGAGTTCTGTGCATGCATGCCTCACTCTAAAGAAGTGGAATCTCGTCAGCAGGGACGTGTCCTCCTGTGTGATCCGTGCCTGATCCCAAGTTTTCACCACCCCATCACTAAATAAGTCCCCTGCAGTAACAATCCCTAGTTTCCGCATAGCATCAAGCACCCCCCTTTCGTGCAGAGGGGGCAGCCAGCGTACCCAATCAATAGGCATGCTGGGAGTGTATAGTAGCACACCACTCTGCCGCTGCAGGAGGTTATTCCACGCATGTGTCGTTGCCGCCAGTGAATCAAGCTTTCCCGTGCGGCGGTCGACAGGTTCAAAGAGCATGTGTGGGAGGGATAACGGGAGAGAAAATAAGGTCTCCATTTTCAAGTGTGGAATGTCTTTGTGTCCATGTACCCAAGTGTGAAGGTGTGCCGCCTGAGCCACTCTGTAGTATAATTCCAGGTCCGGAGCTCCTAGACCCCCCATACTGTATAGCAATGTAAGGAGCGACCACTTTGCACGTGGCTGTCCGCCCGCCCAAGCAAGTCTCGTTAGCTCCTGCTGTAGTCTCTGAAAGAATGTTTTAGGGAGCACCATCGGTATGGCTGCAAATAAGAAGAGAAATCTGGGGAGCACTACCATTTTCATGATAGCGATTCGCCCGATAAGGGAGAGGGGAAGTTTACACCATGCCGTCACGTCGTCTTCCAGTCTGCTGAAGGCCGTGCCATAATTTGCTCTAAAGAGGGTCTCAGAATCCATGTGGAGGTGAACCCCGAGATATCTGACTGTGTCAGTGGTCCAGGTGAGCGGGTATTCCATCGTCGTAGGTCGTGTCATTGGGGTCAAGGGGAAGGCTAACGATTTCGACCAGTTGATTCTGAGGCCCGAAAGTGCACCAAAGCGCACCACCTCTCTTAGTACAGACGATAAGTTGTTTTCTGGGTCTCTAACATAGATAAGGGTGTCATCTGCGTACATTGAGACCACTATCTTATAGTTAGGGAAGCAGATACCTTCATTGGCGTGGTATTCCCGGAGGGCGCAAGCCAATGGTTCCGCCACTAATGCGTATAGCAGGGGAGAGAGTGGGCACCCCTGTCTCGTGCCTCTGGTGATTGGGAATGGGTCTGTCACTAGGTCATTAATCCGTAGTCTGGCACGTGGTCCATGGTACAGCGCTCCTATCATTTGTAAAAATGGTTGACCAAGGCACAGGCGCTGCAGCACCTGTCTCATGAAAGGCCACTCTACAGAGTCGAAGGCCATCTCCATGTGGAGGAATACCGCCAACGCAGACCAGTCTTGTCGTGTATGTTGAATAGTGCCTAAGACAGTACGAATATTGTACGTGAGGTTCCTGCTGGGGATAAAGCCTGCTTGCTCTGGGGCAACCAGCTGTGGGGCCAGTAAGGCTAGTGTAGTCGCCAGGACCTTAGCGTAGAGTTTTGCATCAACATTGAGGAGGGACAGGGGGCGATATGAGCTGCATACATCACTCGGCTTCCCAGGTTTCAGAATAGTAACTAGTTCGCCTCTCTCATCGAGTCCGGCATCTTGCCCTCCGTGCAAATTTCGTCGAACAGAGTCGACAGGTGCGGAATTAATTGCTCTGCAAAGGCTTTATAAAAGCCTGCCGTGAGACCATCCGAACTGGGCGCACTGCCAGATCTCATGCTCATTAGGGCTTCAGAGATTTCGTCCTTTTCAATTGGTTGCATTAGGAACTCCCTAGCTGAGTCAGGCAGATAGGGGAGATCTATATGCCCCAGGTAATCTTCGATTTCCTCATCCATATCCCCTCCCTGGGCTGTGTATAGAGTAGAGTAGTAGGTCTTAAAAGCATGAGCTATGTCTATTGGATCAGTCAGGGAGTCCCCCATAGTTGATTGGACCTCAGTTATTATCTGGCGTTTCCTCCCTCCTCCGATTATCCTGGCCAAAAGTGTGCCAGGTCTGTCTCGTTCACCGTACATTCTAGCGGTAGCGTACTTTCCCAAACGTTTCACTTCCCTGTCTGCTTCTTCATGATACTCCTCAAGCACCTGCTTAATTTCGGTGCTCAAGTCGCAGTCTGCACTGTCCCTCTGCCGTCCTTCCAGGGCGCCCAGTTGTTTCTCTAGGGCTTCCAGTCGTGCGCGGATCGCCTTTAGGACTCCCGAGTGTTTGGAGATTGCAACCCCCCGAATGTAAACTTTAAATGCCTCCCAGACAGTCTGGAAGCTGTCAACGGAGCCAACATTGGTCTCGAAGAAAAGGTCTATGGCTGCGGCCAGCTCCCCTGAAAATCGGGTCCAATAATGAATACGGCGGGAACCTCCACGTGAAAGGTGGGATAGACGCGTGCTGGTTAACCAACTCCAGAATCACAGGAGAGTGATCTGAAAGGGTTCTGGGGAGGACCTCGCAACTCTTGATCATTCCTGCTCTAGCCTCGGGGAGCAGCCAGTAGTCAATTCTAGTGTGGATGTTATGATAGGCAGAGTAATGGGTATATCCCCCCTGTGTCGGGTTTAGTGAGCGCCAGACATCGCAAAGTCCAAAACGCGTCATAACCCCCTGCAGTTCTACCGCTGCCGCAGCCGGTTTGCGGTATGGGCCAACAGATCTATACAGTGCGGGGTCCAGAGTGAGGTTCATGCCGCCCCCCCCCACCAGAGGTCATCAGGGTGGTACTGTCTAAGTTTGCTTGCTAGTCCCTTGTAAAAATCGGGAGAGTCAAAATTTGGACCGTATGTATTGACAGCTACAAGTGACATTCCCCGGCCCGTGCATCGAGATATTACGTATCGGCCCTCTGGATCAGATTTTAGTGTTTGTTGCGTGAGCTTGGATCTAGGGTTCACCCATGTCATCACCCCCCTGGCGTGTGTAGTGAAGCCGGAGGTCGCTACATTACCCCCCAGTCCCCTGTGATGTAATATCCTGCTGTCCGTAGGGAGGTGTGTCTCCTGTATCAGAGCCAAATCTATATTGTGTCTCTGCAAGTAGCTAAGCACCTTACGTACTTTTCTGTGATCATTGAGGCCGCGCACGTTCCAGGTGAGCGCCCTTATTTTGTCAGTGCGAGTGTTGGTCATATCAGTCGCCATTGTTGCAGGTGTGTTACGGGTTTGCACTCTGGGTGTGTGTCATCTGCATCATCAAGTTTTGGTCCGGCTTCGTGTACTGGAAGCGCTACCGCTTGTGCTGTGCTGCGAGTACTAAATAGCGCATGAGCTAAAGTGTTCAGTCTGGCGCCGTCTATAACTGGCCTATCACCCCCCCTGTCTAACGTAACCCCCCCCCTCCCACAGCAGACCTTCCCCAACTTGGCCCAGCTTGAATTTACTCCCCCCTCCCGAGCTCCCCAACTGTCCCTTATAGATCCCAACAGGAACCCATGGTGCTAATAGCGCTGGGGCAGAGGTTGCCAGATTTAGAACAGGTAACATTAGAAACAAAGCAGTTTCTGCTACCCGGCTCCCCGCCTCATCACCCATTACATGACAAATAACGGCTGTCCATATCCGATTGTCTGTATATGTAGGCTGGTGTCCTCCACCAGAACATAACCTTCTACCACACAATGGCCGACATGCCCCAATACTGCCAGTCTAAAGCAGGGGTGTCTGCCCGAGGCCCCCGGTCGGCCGGGGTAAAGGATATAGAGTCAAAAACATTTTAACATTGTCATGGAACATTCTCACCATGTCTCGAAGTCTCAGGCCTTACGTAGAAGACACTCAGGGCTCGCCGTCGGCACCTTCTGCAAGATCGGGGAGACCAATGTTCAACGCTCTCCACCAATTTCGTTCCAACGGTTTGTCGCTGGTCCTAGTTGCCCAAGGTGTTTCAGGGGGTACAACGCGATCATTCTTGTTCCTCCAGACCACTGGTAGGGTCCTGTTCGTCGGATTGACCCCTAGGGCTGTTCCGTTGTTCCTTGGTCCAAGTCTTGAGTGCCTTTTGTAGGTCTTTTGGATCAGTAAAAAAGTGTGAGTGACCTCGTCGATTTATCCTCAACTTTGCTGGATACAGCATGGCATAGTCCAGGCCCAGATCCCTGACCTGTTGTTTGTACGGAGCAAAGCGACTCCGATCTTCTTGCACCTTAGCAGTGAAGTCTGGATAGAGGGAGATGTTTGAGCCCTCGAACTGCAGTTGACCCTTCTCCCTGGCCACTCGTAACGCTGAGTCCCTGTCTCTATAGTTCAGGAGTTTGGCTATTATGGGCCTTGGGGAGGCCCCCGGGCGCGGCCTTAGACCCAGCGTGCGGTGCGCCCTCCACACTATAAACATAGGTGAAAATACGCCTTCCCCCAGCAAGGTGGTCAGAAGCTTCTCAACAAAGAGCTCCATCTTACCCGTTTGGGTCGTTTCCGGGACTCCCGTGATTCGAATGTTGGATCTCCTGGAACGGGCTTCCAAATCCTCCGACTTGTCCTGTATCACCTGTAAAATCTTAGCCATGAGTTTACGATCTTTATCTAGTTCCATTTGTCCCTCCTCCACTTCGGTGATCCGTCGTTCGGACATGTCGAGGCGTTCTGCGTGTTTGTCGACCCTCTCAGACATCCTGTCCATACGGTATGTGAGTGCGTCTATCTTCGTCCCTATCGACGCCATGCTGTCTTGGAGGCCTTTTTCCATGCTAACTAGCAGCTCCTTAATGCCAGTGTAAAACGCAGTGTCTTGCGTTGTGGGAGGCTGGCCAGTTTCTGGTTCTCCCGTGTCCGAGGCCTTATTGCGCCGTTGTTCGAATGGCAGTTTGGACTGCGTTTTGTGGCCTTTCCCCATTGTGCTGCGCCGCTTCTCTGCAATTCCACTCTGCGTAGACCAGCTCCGGAGGAGGGGATGCACCAACAGCCGATGTGTCGCTTCAGCTTCCAATGCCCCCAGGGTCCCCAGGCTGTCTCCCCGCGGAGTGGCCACCCACGTTTAGCAGGCGAGGCAGGTGTACCCAGGCCACTATGGGGAGAGCGCCTCAGGAGACGTCCGGGCGGCGATCAGCCAGCCTGCCGCCCAAAAAAACCCACACTCAGGGTCTAGTGTGGTGCCGCCTCCAGCTTCGGGTGCGAGACCCGCACACTACTTAGGGTGTCTCCTGTTTAGCGGTGAAGGAGGGGACTTGAATGGGTCTTCATGGTTTGCTGCAGTGAGGTGCGTCTGGCCCTGATATACTTTCAATCCTCTGTGGCCGTTGCGATATGCCTCCGTGGGCCCCGCCGCCCTCGCCGGCCGCGTGGGCTCCCAGCGTTAATGGCGCCAAGCGGCTCCGAAGTCTTAGAGGGAAATGGGCAGCACCGGACGGGAACCAGCTCTCGGGCAGAATAAAGGAAGGCCCCAGCAGGTCGCAGTTCCCGTCCACGCAGTATCAAAGCGCAGTGCCGTCAAGAGTCGCCACAATCCCCGGGCTTCTAGGGTATGGCCCCTCACTCCTGTCTTCACGCTCCGTAGCGCACCTATGGGAGTGCTTGAGTCGGGCGGGCCTCCCGCTCTCTGTTGTTGCTTGGGGCCACAGAGTTTATTGCAGGCGTCTCCACCCTCCGCCTAGAGCTCCCAGCGGGGTCCGGCACTCACCGCTGCCCCCGTGTGTAGTCCCGCTCGCCGTCACGGGATCCGAGTTCCCGGCCCCCGCAGTCACCGGCTGCGCAGCTCGGCGAGCGCCGCACGTCACGCGACGCACTCGGAAGGCAGCGCCACGCAAGTCCGCGGCTTCGGGGCCCTCACTCTCGCCGCGTCGGGTCTCCGTCTCCCCCCTCAGCAATGTCGGGCGCCTCTCGCTGCGGGCATCGAGGGTGCCAGTGGTGTCTAGGGGCAGTGTGTTGTCCTCGGCATGCAGCAGTTGCCGTTATAGAAGGATAATTGAAGGATATTGTCGGGTGATTTAGCGGAGCTCCACTCTCAAGCGTCCGCCATCGACGCTAGCTAGCTCCGCCCCCCAAATATACAACATAATTTCTATTACTTTCTTTTTTTTTTCTTTCTTTTCTTTCTTTATTTCGGTTGAAACAACCATAAAAGAATACAATACAATGTTTATATATTCATCATAAAAACAAGAATAGGGTACCAATAGAAAATGGAGCTTGGAATAGACATACATAAAATGTCTGCACAGTTAGGGGTTAACTTTCTGGGGCACATAATCTATCGGAATAGGGAGTCTTACAGACACAATTGTAAATTCATCGGTCGAGGTAGTACATATTAAAAAAAATAAATAGGTGCAATGATTAAATCTAAAAAGACTTAAAAGATACCAGGAGCTAATATATATATAAAAAAATAGTACGGTAGATAAGTATCCAGATCATAACAGTCTGAAAACATTGTACAAGGAGAAGTTAAAATATAAAAATAGTTTTGGTGCGTAACCATTTTTACTTGACCTATTACAAATCGGTGAGTTGAATTTAAAACCAAATCACATCTTATTAATACAATCCTGTTACATTTTTAGTCCATATCTTTTTCTGACTATTGCCACAGCAAGGAGGAAACGGCTCAGACTAAATACTATGGTCTGTGATGTATCGCCCTTGAACACTCTTTCCCCATCTTTAATTTTTCGAAAGCCTAAAAGAAGGCAAATGGGTTTGATCCACTTTTTTCTGGCTTGCAAATATGCAGGGCAGAGAAATAAAACATGGGCCTCATCTTCCCTAGCGCCTATATCACACAATTCGCACATATCAGGTTTGGTATTTACTATAGGCCCCTTGTCACACACCCACTTAGATGTTCTAGATTTAATTTGTAGGATGCCATAACAATACTTTAGGTACAATGATTTTGCCATTGCAGGCAGTATTTCGTCCATGAAGCATTCAAATTTACTTTCAATTTTAACATCAAAAAATGTAAGGGTAAATTTTCCAATATTAGGGTTTTGTAATATACGACTGTGGATGGGATGTATGACATTACAACGCATGCTATTACAACGCATGCCTTTACGACGCAAGGCTTACAACGCAAGTCGTTACAATGACTTGCGTTGGGGGACGCTGGATAGTGAATAGTATAATTTACTATTCCAACTCCAGTCCCCGTGGATAGTAGGGAAGGTGTTGGAAACTATTCCCTATCCTAGAGCGCCCCCCAGCGCAATTCGTTGTAAAAGTTGCATTGTAATTGTTGCGTCGTAAAGGCACTTTGTTGTAAAAGTTGCATTGTAAAGGATGTTCCCCCTGTGGATGTATTCCCAATACCTTGCCGTCAACAGTTTTTTAGAAAGGTTAGTAAGGGAGCAGGATCTGTCCAGAAGTTGTATAGGCCCAATTTTAAAAAACAATTTTCAATGTGCACTAGCCATGCCAACCGAGTAATGTTCTTTATTTGCATTATTTCCTTTAGTGCTTCTCTGTAGTCCACTAACTCATCAGTAGACCTCAGGCGGACCCAATACAACAATGGACGTAGACAGGCATGATCATCGGAGCGACGTATATTCAAGTCCCAAAATAAGGGGATTAAGGGAGTACAACCTGGGACAGCTAGAAGTTGTCTGAAAAAACTGTTTTCTTGTACAGAAAAGGCATCTCTACCTACATGGCCCCACAATTCTGCCCCATACAAGGTAACCGATTGAGCTTTCTACTTAAATAGCTCAATTGCTGGTGAGACTGCTCTAACAAAGCTGTTCTTATGCTTCCTAATTATGGGGGCTTGAATTTGTGTTAGTAGTAGCCTTGATTTTTCAATTTGCGGCTTCCAGTTCATTTTTGTATTGAGGGTGATACCCAGATATTTAAAATTTTGGACGTGTTCAATCTTCTCATTATTTACACTAAAAACTTTATTAAAACAATACGACTGAAATTTATTCAACAAGTTTTGTAGGCCTTTAGGAGTCTGTGAAATTAAAATTGTGTCATCCGCAAATAATAATGCCGGAACGGCTTGACCACACAACTTGGGAGAGTCATGCTCGCAGCCCAAGAGGGTGTCTGGGATGTCATTTACATATAGAGAGAAGAGGGTTGGCGCCATAACGCAACCTTGCCTAACACCTCTCTTTATATCTATTCTCTCTGTTAACTCTCCATTGGGTCCCCACCTCACTCTTGCATAATTTCCCTCGTGCAGCCTGATCAGTTGATAAAGGATTTCACCAGGGACGCCCATGTCCCTTAGTGATTTCCATAATTTCCCCCTCGGGACCAGATCAAAGGCTGCCCTGAGATCCACAAAAGCGACATATAGGTGGGAATTCCTTATATTAATTATTTCCAGATTAAGCATAAAAATCTAAAAACCTGATGCACTGTACTAATTCTAACTCTAAAACCTGCCTGGTATTTTGTAAAAAAGGAATTTTCCTCGATCCACATGTTCAACTTACTTAACAATTGTCGGGCGAAATTTTTTTGAAGCACGTCAATCAGACTAATAGGTCTGTAGTGCGATGGATTGAGTCTGTCTCCTTTCTTAAAAATAGTGACAATTTCTGCGCCCCGCCAGGTCTCTGGAATTGGAGCTCCTCATAAAATCTCATTACTGAGCAAATTAATGTAATGAGCCCACAGAAAATTCTCATGTTTCCAGAGATCGCCAGGTATTCTATCTGGGCCCGGGGCTTTACCCTGTTTGACTGTATTAATAGCAGATGTGGTATCAGCCAAACAAAATTTTAGGAATGAGTCACAAGTATATATTTCTGTACTCTCGAGTGTCCATTCTTCGTCACCCCCACCACATGAGTACAATGTTGAAAAATGATTTACCCAGACACTTTCCTCAAGGAACCTATCCCTCGATCGGGTTCCATTTTTAGTGCACCGGGCGATAAGCTTCCAAAACGAAGATTGGTCTTTCAGTTTGCGTGCTAGAAGCAAATCCGACCAAACTTTTTCGTCCTATCCCTTTTTTGCTACTAAAATGGTCTTTTTATAATACTTCCTTTTATCCCTAGTAATATTTATTTGGTTCCCTTTTACAGCTTTTATTAACTCTGATTTGGCATGACGACAGGCTCTATTGTACCAGAGTCCTTGCTTCGAACAGGTATTTCGGCCAGGTTTAACTCTTTTAGTCCCTTCCGAGAGGATCCCACTTAGCTGCAACATCAGATTCCAATGCACTTCTGTTAGAGGGGAACCCTCAGTGTTGATGTCAACTAGCGGTGACATGAGTGTTACATAGAGATCATAAATGTTCTTGATCATACCCGCATTGCCCATAACGGCAGGCCATTTTAAGGACCTGCGGTTGTTGGACTCTAAGGGGTCATCAGATAGATTATAACGGCAGAAAGCCAGCTCCATAGGGAGCACAAATAATGAGCTATCAATAGTCAAGATAAGGGGGGAATGGTCGCTTTCAGTACGATTATCCACCTTTAGGTCCAAAAGCATTGGCCATAGGCACATAGAGACCAATATATAATCTAAGTGGCTTGCATAGGAACCTCTCTTAAAGGTGGGTTTACTTGGGCAATCTGTTGGTAAGCGCCCATTGCAGGCACGTAGCCCATGTTCCATTGTCATTTTTAGCAGTTGAAGTGCACCTTTTGTGTAAGCTATTGTAGTGTAGTTCCTATCTTCCCAATAGGCTCTGCGCATTGGAATAATACCTACAGCAGTAAAGGCCTAGGCCAGACGTTAACTAGGTCTACTACTGTCGATACTAGACTTAAGTTTTGGGTTTGCCAGCGTAGCTCAGAGTTCGCTAGAAACTTTCTCGAATGTTCAGGAAAGAATTAACTCCCCTGATTAGACAAGAAGGGATTTAGTTTCTGACAACCATAGAACATGACAACTTTGCTCTCCCCTAATCAAGAGTGTATCTCCAGAGTCGTGTGAGCACAAGGCAATTATTTTACTCAGTCAGTACGTGCATTCTTAGTCTCATCAGATTGTAGAGAAAAGGAAGAGACGGGCGTGTTCAATAAAAAGGTGTTATTTATTGATCAGTCTCTTTTCTCATACAAGAGAAATGGATCGATATTATTGCGATACTTATAGTTAAGTAAAGTGCATACATTAAAAGCAATAGTATAAAATAATACTGTAAAAACATTGATATGGTTTCTGAGCCATATGATGTTTAAAATGATTAAAATATATTACATACACATATACATTTGACTAAACGTACTCAACTGGTGTTTCTAAATACGCCTACCCCGTGTACCTGACCTAAGTCTAATGCGTGGGCGGGAATAGAAAGTTACAGTTTAAGTTAAGTTTGTTTTTGCCAAGTGAATAACTAAAGAATTCTCTGTGAGGGGCTATTCAGTTCTGTACCTGGAAGTTAGGATGAAATGAGGAATGGTATCTCTTTCTCTGCTCTCGATATTCCAGGCCGCCTGCGAGGGCTGCCCGAAAGCGCCGGTGCTGGGTCTCTCGGCAGGAGATAGCAGCGCGTCTCTCAGCGCGTCAGGAAGGCGGGGCTGCTGCCAGCGGGGTCTGCTCTGCTCTTGGCTTCGGCAAGTATGGCTGCTCCGTCTCGTCACCACGCGTGTGTTTGCATAGGGCAAGATCGGCAATATTTATACCTTAAAGGTGCCGAGATTGACGTAAGGATGGACATAGATACGTCAATAAAGATGTCATACGACTTGCTCCTTAGCACATTCTTTTACTGAAGTTCTCTGTGAAATCAAAACAATGGCCGCACGGATTTTCCAGGTTGTCATAGGTTTGATTTGTTATGAGAACGTCGTATGCCTTATCAGGGGCTGGAGGAATGTCGCTTGTCTAATTAGATCTCAAGCGTTATGACCTAATCAGATAACACGTTCCTGTGCCGTAGTGTGACTGCGTCAGATAACGGTATCTGCATCATGGGGGCTTTTATTGCTTCATGGGCTGACTGTTAGTTAACTTGATAGTTAGTTTAACCAGAATAGGGTCAGGAATAGGGGGATCGATTCAGAACCTATAGGAATACATGACACCCACTCCACGCTAACTATGGTCATATTTACTAATCTATGCATAGTATAACATAGTACAACATACTATAGAGTATAGTGTATACCTTACCACCCCAAAATACATAAATGCATTTTGAAACGTTCAAACATACTGAAAAATTGCAGTCATATGTATCGTATGCACTCAAGCTATGAATTAAATGCCAAAGTAAACACGCATTTGTATACATTATTGCTTATTCGGTATATGAGAAATACACATGAAATGGCTCTTAATATGGCTATAAAGAAAGAAAGTTCGAGACCATTTCATCACATAATAAAATATTTGTGAACATACCAGCGGGCAACTAAAGTTTATAAAGTATCTAAAAATAGAAATCTTAGTTCTCTAGGAATAGTTTCTTACTTTAAGCAGAAGATAAGTGTCCCGAAATTTTTGTAAAAATTAATTTGGGGCTGCTAAAAAATTGCTGTCCGTGAACTGGTGGGAAAAATTGTTCATGTGACTTTATTTTCAAAGTTGAAGGCCGAATTCAGGGAACGCCGTGTGCGAGCTTGCTCAAAAGTCTCTATTTCTGTTCTGGAGAGAACATCATATCATTAAGGCTTTCGAAAAAACTGTCAACAGCTTCATGGGAAAGTTCCACTAAGTCGGAAATAGGTGTAACCATGCATTCGTGCGCATGATTGTCTCCATTGACATTCTGATTCGCATTGCTGACAGAAGGTCGTACCTGATCGATGCTGCTTTCATCTTGAACTTCACTACTCTTCAATCGTAGTGGTGAAGATTCCACGAATGCCGTCATCAGGATTGGCAGCCTTTGAGGGCAGCACAAAGCGTGAACCTTGGTAGGAACCAACAATGTATCTGCATCCACTGGCGCATCCGATTGTAGCGTCAGACAGGTGTCTAACACGCATTCTTCTCCGCATAGCAGACACCTTAATACAGGTAAAACACATCTTTGCCACATTGGTCGAAATGATAGAAACCAAGTCATGTTCAGGTCTCTAAGCCGGGAGAGTCCCAGGATTTTTGATATCCGGTCCCGGTATCCAATGGCTAGGATTGTTTCTTCCATTGTCGCGAGAGTTTTGTCTGTGACATGGGTTGCCATAACGAAAAATAAGGACTAAGAATAGGATTCCTGCGATTAGTCCCAGGATTAGGGGAAGTCCGCCAAAAATCGAATGGACGAAATCTGGAAAAATACCCAGTATGGCTTTGAATGGTGTTAATGCCATTGAAAATACTGTCTTAAATACCTTTGAGACCCCAGTGGTATCAGAAATATTTAAGATTTCGCTCAGGATTTCCGCAAAATGTACGGGTGAATTAGTTGATAATAATGTATGTATCTCCGCAGTCGTCCTTGCGACTTGTAGATCATACGTTTCTTTGGTGACGAGAGCCTGGTAGGCGTCTGAAGAAGGACTGTTTTCATTCTGCTTAAAGTATCTATTCGAATAGAAGTAATTTTCAAATCGGGCCATGCCCTTGCCTCCCTGTCTGGGAAGGAGCTGGGGAACAATGAGCGTCCACAGCACTTGACCTTCGCAGTCGTAGTAACTAGATAAGGAGTCCCGGGCATAAGACTACAACATCTGCGGTCTACAATAAGAATGTAACTCCCATTATAGAGTCTTTGAAAGAATGGTTCTATTTCAGTTGCAGGTGCGCCTTGCTGGTGACATGAAAGGTTGTATGAATTTCCTTCACAGGCTCCATGCAAACTAATTCCGTTACACAGAAGCGTGCCGCTTAGTGACATAGCACAATTGTTGCCACTAAGAAACACTTTCTGTCCTTTATTACTGACACATGCATGTGAATAGGGCAGGTTCCAAGTTGTTTTAAGGTAACCCTTTCCTAATTTCTCGTACATGCCAGCCTGTATATATTTTTGGCAGTATTGAAACCTGAAGGTTGAGATTGGAATATTTATGATTCCGTGTATTATCCATTCATTGACAGGTCGTTCTGACATTGTCATTGGTAATCTTTCTAGTTTTTCAATGCTCAAGATTGTATAATCAGCACCCTTTTGCGCCATACCGATTTGTCTATCAGTAAGGTTAAAGATTTGGAATAGTGACGTTGTGTTGATTAAACGCCAAGGCACATAGCCTGAACGCAGATTTTGTAACGTCCAGCCAAGCTGTACAATAGAACGCAATTGTGACTGACCATGTTGTAATAACAGTAAGTCTTGCGATAATATATCGATTGCTGAAGACACAATGCTGTCCAATGAAAAAATTCTGGAGGACAGAGTCATTAACCCATTGTCCACTACAGAAAGTGATTTTTCCAAATTAATACGGTCAATTTCCCGTATTCTCTCTGCTGTTTCAATTTGATTAACCTTCCAGGCCTCATTGTATGCTGCATATACAGAGGCTGCTATGAAACGCTTCTGACGCTGTTTGCGTGGTCCCAAAATGAAATCACGCAAGTCAGCACCATCAGTAAGTAAAGTTAGGTGTTGCTTAATTTCAGGCAGTGTGGAAGTTTGTAGCCATTGAAGGCATAATTTGCCCACACTGTAGGTTGTTATTATCCCTGGGTGATGTCTTTGGGGATATCTAGGGTCTGGCCTGGTCATTTTGAACCCCTGTGTTTTATTCAGGAATCTGTCTTGACAGTTATTTGTATCTGTGGGCCAGATCAACCATTGTTTCCAATCAGGATGTGTTCTGTTTTGGTATAATATATGGTTTACGTCTATCTCTTCATCCGTATCAGAGCTATTGCTAAACATTGTTGGCTTTGGAATAGACGGTTTATTTAAATCTTTGATTTTGGCTAGGCCAAGACAGGTTGTTTGTTGAACAGTGTCATTTAAAAATATCATTTGTTCTGGGATCATGCAAGCTCTAAACAAAGCTTCTAAACCCTGTACTTGCCATTCTTTTGTACCCCAAACACTTTTCAAATCAACATTTTTGTCCCAATAATCAAATCCAAAAGTATTAATTTTTTCAAAGAATGAGTCTGAATATAACAATTTTGTGTTGGTTATCATGGTTTTGGTTCCTGTCTTGTTTGACAATTTAAAATAAAATGTTTCAGCATTACTTGTGTTAAAACCTGAAAAATATGAATATTTGTCGTAAACGGTTCTTGAGCTCCCTTTTGGAGGTGTTGCACAATGTTCCCATTGATTATAATTTAAAACATTTCTAGGTTGTGCAGATCTATGTAAAAAGTGATTACCATATTGGTTATAGCAATACATACTGTCATAATTTGTAGAACCCTGCAAATAATCATGTTTGGTAAATTTAGCAGACATTACTAAATCAGACATCATGTTATTAATGCTTTCGAAGTCCCAATCATCAGCAAATGAGTTTGGTTTTACAAAGTCACTCAATGAGATCTTAATTTGGTGTGGATATTTCAGGATCTCGACCGGACCATAAATTTCATAGTCAGTGTTGTCCCAGGCTACCCCACCAGGTATCGGATTGGCTGTGGAGTTGGCTGAAGAAAGTTCTCTTTTCTCGACGTGTGAAGATGTGTGTGGTTTGAGGATCAAGTTGATGTTCTGACTTGCTGTGTCCATTTTAGCATATTTTCCCTCAATGAAGCGTCCCAAAGTAAGTACCATGATGAGCCAAAGT
Organism: Lissotriton helveticus; assembly: GCF_964261635.1. Classification (NCBI taxonomy): domain Eukaryota; kingdom Metazoa; phylum Chordata; class Amphibia; order Caudata; family Salamandridae; genus Lissotriton; species Lissotriton helveticus. Next base: position 1,611,347,924 of record NC_136057.1, read on the forward strand.
ATGAGCATAAATGCACCAAAACCCACCCAAAATTCAATCCATGGAGAAATCAGATATGTTTCTTTCAGTTGGTTCAAAAGTTCATTAGCTTTTTCTTTAAAGGTTTTTGATGATGGCTGTGTCTGTGATTCACTGAGGCTTTCAGAGGAATCATCGAAGTTTATGAAGTAGCCGGATGCAGTTCTGTCAATTGTTCCAATTGCTTCAGGATTTTTGTTTCTTGCATTTTCACTTGGTACTTCATTATAGATTGGTGTGTCTCTGCTAAATGTTTTTATTTGGGTTTTCAGAGGTCTGAGTTCTATTGCATTGTTGCATAGTCCTTGTTGTTCTTCTGTAGGCGTCTCGAATGTGATGAGCCTCTTCGTTAGGACCTCTGTACTGGTAGCAAACCTTGGTGTTCTGCTACTTATTGGGAGTCCACTTGGCCTACTGTTTGTTATCGGCCACATGTTGTGGTTTTACCAGGTCGATGGATACAACTCTGTTCTCCTTTTTACCAGCAAGTGGCGGTAGTACAACTGATCTTGTCCCGTTGACAGACAAGACAGGAACTGCTTTTCTGTAAGAAGGCCCAAATTCCTTCTTTACCGCGATCTTCTCCCTGACTAGATCCCCGACTTTTGGAATCCAGACAGGTCTTGCTGGGACAGGTGGTGATTCTTCAGTGGTTGTTGGCTGTTGTTTCAACTGTATGTTGCTCAGGTCTTTTCTTGTTTTGTTTAAGTCCTGCAAAATAGCCAAACGGTCTTTGACATCAAAGCTTTTTTCTTTAACCACTGAAGTCTGACTGTCGAGGTCAGAGATAATCATTCTAGTTCCAAATAATAATTCGTACGGACTGAATCCCTTCAGAGAATTTCTTGGCAAGTTATTTAGACTACGTTGGACACTTATTAGATGTTTGACCCACCCAGCTCCCGAACCTAATATCCTTTCCATTATAGATTGCTTTCTGCCTTGGTTTTTTCTTTACACCATCCCGTACCCTCAGGAAGGAAGTGAGAAGATTCCCGCTGGGCTGTGCTCATTTGGCCATGTTTCCCCCCCGGCCGGAGGGCTAGAGTGAAGACAATGGTCAAACGTAACATGCTCTTAGCGTATATGCCATTTAGACTCGCAAATCTTTGTATAACAGTCCGGACGTCAGCCGAGTGCCGAGGATCGACATTATAAGTGGAAACTAGCCTGTATATGTTAATCGCAAGCCCTGCTTTTTACTGGTAATATTATCTGCCTTGATACGACGAGGTATTAAACTGTTTCTCTCCCCACTGCGATCTCTGTTGCAGTTTGGGCAGTTTTTTACAAACATTGTGTGATGCAGGCTCATGCCTGGCCACCAGTACCGTGATTGTAATTCTTCCAGAGAATCTTTTAATTTAAGGTGTCTGAGACCCTCGCCCATATGTGCGTCTGCGATTAACAAGTTTCTCCTGTCCATGTTTGGAATCACCCTATCCCCCACTCCAGGGATTCGAGGAAAAGGGACGGAGTTTGCATCGATTATGTATGTATAATTGAGTGGATAGTTGATCGGTAACGCTGAGCAGTCGCCTTTTGATGACGTTTTCACCGCCAGCACTGTTTCACCGTCAATGTATTTTAATGTACGCTTTTTTCGAACTACGGGAGCCGATTTAGTGGCTGCCGCTGCGGCTGCTTCAGCCAATGAATTCCCTGCAACGTGAACGCCATCCTGTTGATGACTCAGCATGTGTATCACGTGAGTCTTTGGTAGTTCTTTTTGTAAAAGAGCTATTTGTTCCCAGAGCAATTTCTGCTTTATTGGTGCATCTGTGTCATCTTTGTAACCGTTCTGAATCCATGTCTGCAAATCCTTGTTATATGATTTGACGCAGTAATATGAATCTGACACTATAAGTGTCGGGAATTCGCGATCCGCATTATCTAGCGCCATTTTCAATGCTATTATTTCAGTTTGTTGTTCTGAATTACTTTCTACTGAGTGTGATTTTGTTAATAGAGGTTTTAGTTTACCTCCGCGCCACACTTCTTTTGTAATCTCACATGTGGGGTTGTATGCTTGTTCTCCCCAAACGGGGGGTTGAGCATGTCCGTCTGTATAGATTACACAGGCGTAATGTCGTAGAGGCAGAATGTCGATTGGCAGAGGATACGTCTTTTCATACTTTAGATTTTTTAATTCTTCTAGTTCTTTAGAAAATTGTCAACCAGGCTATACTTGATAATTCATATTCTACGTATAAGACTGTTAAATGAGCAATTCTGGACTTTTTAAAGTTGAATTTGTAACCCTCTGCTGCGAACCCAAGTATTATGGTGTTCACTCTTTTCAAGTGAGTCTCCAAGTCATCATCTGTTAAGTAAATGTCATCGACATAAGATAATGCTTCATTATCATATAGTTGAAGTAATTCTGTTACTCTCGCTGAGAATACCCCCGGGCTGTTCTTGTACCCCTGGGCTAACCGACAGAATTGTTTTTGAGTGCCATTTACCGAGAATGCAGTTAAATATCTGCTCTCTGGTGCTATGTTTTGACAAAAGAATCCATTGGAGATGTCCAAGGTTGTTTTGTATTTTTTGCGCACTATGTTATTCATTAGTGCAGCACTGTGTGAGTTTTGCACTGCAAAGGTTTTGCAACATGTGTTAAGGTGTCGGTAATCCAAAACTAGACGATATGAATTGTCTGGTTTGGAGACCGGAAACAAAGGATTGTTCATTTGTGAGGTGCAAGTTTCAATCACCCCCTGGTATTCTAGCTGATCTAGTATTTCATTTACCTGTTTTTTAGCTTCTTGCTTAATTGGGTACTGCCTTTGTGCAGTAGGTTGTGATTTTAACTGGATTTTGTGAGGAGGAGAATCCTCATCCCATCCTACATGATTTTTATATAAAGCAGGTGCTAGAGCCACTGCCCACTTTCTGGCAAGTGTATATTTTTTATGAATCGGGATTTGATTCGAGAAGGCAGGCATAATTATTTCTTCGCCATGAGGGCACTCCCTAACAAACTCTGGTGGCCAGTCTTTTTCAGCTAGAAGGATATCATAGCCCTTGGAGAGATTATCCCAAAATAGTCCCCTTATTTTCCTAGTCTTATCTCCCTCTATACGTAATGTTATCTCGTATATCTTGTGGGGTTTGCTAATTCTGGTGTCTGCAGTTTCCAGTTGAAGATATTCATTCGTGTCCACTGTCTCCAGATGATTCATAAGGACTTTGCGAGCTATGCTCACTTCTGCTGCGCTGTCTAGCATTGTCTGAGCCCACTCTCCGTTTTTCAGTTGTGTCCTCAGTATTCTCGGCATTGTTAACTACCTTGATGCTGGCTACCTTCTTTTTTGGAAATTGTAATTTCTTTTTTAGCTGAGCAGGTTCCTTGTCTTTGGACTTGGCGTGCTCTTCTCTTTGTTCTGATCGTCCTCTTCTTTCCGATTTCTGCGAGGAATTCTGAAAAGATTGAGAGGGACGTGTATCAATGTCTTGATATCTATCAGGTTTTTTAATATTATCCCTATTTCTAAGGTTATATCTTTTCCCAGAGGGGTCACTCTGGGGTGACCTGTGTCTCTGGTTCGGAGATTTCTCCCTTCGCCTAGGAGACCTTCCTCGGGACTGGAATTTCTTTTCTTTTGGATTGGATTGTTTGTTTCCATCCCAGTTCTTTTTTGGTGAATTATTAATAAATATTTTTTCTGGACTTTCAGTCAGTTGCGGTTTTACTGGTATTCCACCTAAACTATCTCTACCTAGTTCCTCATATGATTTTTCTATGATTCTGGCAATTTCAGCTGGTTGGTCTGCTATATCTGTCTCTTTTAACCTTTGGCGGATCGCCACGTTTGCTGCTTCACCTTTTATATTGGCTAATAATATAGCCGAGACCTGCTTGAAGTCTTTCAGTAATTTCATACCAAGAGTTAAAGCTGGTTCTGGACCGTATTCATCTTGAATTTGTTTTAGCACATCTGGTATTACCGAAATGGATGGAACACCGTGCGTTTTTGTGTAGATTGAAGCAAAGACTGTACCCCAAGTGTCACAGTCCTCTATGTGTGGTGCGATTCCCATTGGGAGACATATAGTCAGAATCCTGTGTTTTTCTAGCGGGGTGGTGTCAGGAAATACCGCCTCTATTTGGGTGATTTTCTGTGCCAACCAGAATGGTATTTGTTCCCGTTTAGCCGGAACTTTACCTAGGCAGGATTGGATGTTCTGTGGTGTGATTTTATTTGTGTTCCCCTGGTGAGGGGTCAGCTGTGGAAGTTTAATCGCTGGCTGAATTGTTGAAGTCCGCATTACATACTGGACTAATTGTCTATGAATTTTTAGTAATTGTTTTAGCTGTATTAACAGCTCTCCTGTAGACATCCCTTCGATGTCTGGGTGTGGTGTGTATCCGGCTAAGACCGGCCACGTTGCTCCTGGTCTACCTAAAGGACCGAGCCTTGTAATGTGATTGTTATGTATTAGGGCGCCATCAAATAAGAGCAAATGCTCTTGGAATTTGAGTGGTACTTCCACCTCCTCGAAAGGAGTGTAAATGTCAGGTGGTATCTCTATTTTGTAATAGTGGAAGTACTTTGTTACAGCATTTGCTGCTGGAAAATGTATCCATGAATAGTATACCTCTGTCTGCCGATATTCGTGTGCCTCAATTACGAATATGACTGTGCCACCTCTAGGTGTCAGTCCATTCTCTATAAGTTTTATGGTTATAGATTTCCTTTTGCTGACCGGAATGAGTATTATATCCGCGTCTGCATCCTGTAGTGCAGTATCTGCTGCTGCTATTTCAGCTGCTAATCTAACTGCCTCTCTTTCTTCATCACTGTCTCCCATTTTACCGACAGGATGGTATTATGTTTGTTTGCAGATCAGGTTTCTTATGGAAACAGAGATTAGATGCACAATATTTTGGAACTGTTTATCCTTCAACGTTGACTATACCAAGAACCATACATAGGAGTTCCCTCCTGCGAGGTCTTGGAGGATATTACCTTTCACCCACTCCAGACGTCTTTGGAGTATTGTGGGAAAAGGGGTCTGAGTGAGAAAGCACGACTGAGTTACTCTAAATGTCTTACGTTAGTTTTATCGCCCTTTCCAAACGCGTTGGGCGCCATGTAGTGTAGTTCCTATCTTCCCAATAGGCTCTGCGCATTGGAATAATACCTACAGCAGTAAAGGCCTAGGCCAGACGTTAACTAGGTCTACTACTGTCGATACTAGACTTAAGTTTTGGGTTTGCCAGCGTAGCTCAGAGTTCGCTAGAAACTTTCTCGAATGTTCAGGAAAGAATTAACTCCCCTGATTAGACGAGAAGGGATTTAGTTTCTGACAACCATAGAACATGACAACTTTGCTCTCCCCTAATCAAGAGTGTATCTCCAGAGTCGTGTGAGCACAAGGCAATTATTTTACTCAGTCAGTACGTGCATTCTTAGTCTCATCAGATTGTAGAGAAAAGGAAGAGACGGGCGTGTTCAATAAAAAGGTGTTATTTATTGATCAGTCTCTTTTCTCATACAAGAGAAATGGATCGATATTATTGCGATACTTATAGTTAAGTAAAGTGCATACATTAAAAGCAATAGTATAAAATAATACTGTAAAAACATTGATATGGTTTCTGAGCCATATGATGTTTAAAATGATTAAAATATATTACATACACATATACATTTGACTAAACGTACTCAACTGGTGTTTCTAAATACGCCTACCCCGTGTACCTGACCTAAGTCTAATGCGTGGGCGGGAATAGAAAGTTACAGTTTAAGTTAAGTTTGTTTTTGCCAAGTGAATAACTAAAGAATTCTCTGTGAGGGGCTATTCAGTTCTGTACCTGGAAGTTAGGATGAAATGAGGAATGGTATCTCTTTCTCTGCTCTCGATATTCCAGGCCACCTGCGAGGGCTGCCCGAAAGCGCCGGTGCTGGGTCTCTCGGCAGGAGATAGCAGCGCGTCTCTCAGCGCGTCAGGAAGGCGGGGCTGCTGCCAGCGGGGTCTGCTCTGCTCTTGGCTTCGGCAAGTATGGCTGCTCCGTCTCGTCACCACGCGTGTGTTTGCATAGGGCAAGATCGGCAATATTTATACCTTAAAGGTGCCGAGATTGACGTAAGGATGGACATAGATACGTCAATAAAGATGTCATACGACTTGCTCGTTAGCACATTCTTTTACTGAAGTTCTCTGTGAAATCAAAACAATGGCCGCACGGATTTTCCAGGTTGTCATAGGTTTGATTTGTTATGAGAACGTCGTATGCCTTATCAGGGGCTGGAGGAATGTCGCTTGTCTAATTAGATCTCAAGCGTTATGACCTAATCAGATAACACGTTCCTGTGCCGTAGTGTGACTGCGTCAGATAACGGTATCTGCATCATGGGGGCTTTTCTTGCCTCATGGGCTGACTGTTAGTTAACTTGATAGTTAGTTTAACCAGAATAGGGTCAGGAATAGGGGGATCGATTCAGAACCTATAGGAATACATGACACTATAGTGTGGCTTGCATCAAGACTGGGGATGTTATTACCATTGTCTTCTTCCCCATAAATGTCTTCTAAGCCCATAACTGGTTCGAACTTCCTATTGAAGTCTCCTCCTATAATCAACACGCTTTTGTGGTCTAGGCTGGAGATAAAGCTATTTAGTTGGGCTATCGTCTCTGATTCTTTGTTTGACAACTGTGGTCTGCTATAGATGTTAATAATACAGAATACCCGTCCTTTAATATCTTGGGATTTTATAACCAAGATATCAGGGCTATTAAAATCTATCTGTTTAAAAACAGTGCCCAGTGTGATTCTTGCCCAGATTACCAACCCACCAGATGGTCTGCCTTTATTTATGTTTAAGGCCGGTATATGAAATTACCTATATCCTACTTTAAAGTAGTTATCTACTCCCCATGTTTCCTGGAATAGAATAAGGTCCCCAGTGTTAATATACTCATGCCATGCTGGGTCAGACATATTTTTCCTTATTCCAGCAATGTTCCAGGAAATTATCTTAGCTTCAACAATGTCCTTGCCATGAAACTGTTTATGATCCATATTTATATCCCCTTCCGTCAACGATGTTAGCGGATTGAAGTTACCTAGCCTGTCCATTGGAACCGAGTGGCAGCCCTGATTGGCTACATCCCTGGTATTACACCTATCTCATTCCCCTGGATATGATTAACTGTTGTGACTCTTATTTCCCTTTCATTAATTGCTCCCAGTCAATCAACCTACTCCTAGCCCATATAATTCTGTGAAGCGATTTTTTGTAGCTACCGGAGGATAGACTTTAAAACCTCCCAACAACTCTTCCTGAACCATAGTATTCTCGTATGCAAAGGATCGCATAGGATTCAACCCATAAAAATAGGTGAGGTTTTTTATTTGAATGGCCCCTATCCATAAAACGATATTCATTACAGATTAATCTCACCACATTGGTATGGCTAAAATTAATAATAATTGTATTGCCCTGTATATCTTTTGGTCTACTTCCTATCCAGTTAATCTTTCTTGCAAACAGTACTTCTCCATTAAGGTGTCTGGGAATTGGCATATTGTTATTCAACCAGAATACCACCTTATTTTTTAGCTCTTGGTAAGATTCTGGTTTCCCACTCTTTAATTCTTGGACGCCAGTAAGCACAATTACATAAGGCAGTGACTCTGGTGGTAAATCAACCGTAACCAATGGAGCTATCCGATTACTGTCATGATTATTTTTCCGTTTTTGCACACCTTCTAGACAAGCAGCCTTCTCCAATATGATTTTGCCTGTGTTGGTTACTGGACATTGTACAATCTTACCAGGGACTTTTTTGGTCTGTTTGTTATTGGGATCCTTTTGAATTCCTACCTCTGTGGGTTGCTTAGTGGTTACACCAGCTGTGGTCCCTGTAGCGGTCACAGGATCCTTGGGGGGGACCATGTTCACCATTCTCCCTCTAACTTCAAGTTTTATCAGATTTTTTAGGGAGGTAAAATTGTCTAAGGTTAGCTGTTCAAATCTCTCTAATTTATAATTTACCAGTTTTATCCTTTCGAGGAGAGGGAGGATCAGGGATTTTACTATGTGTTCTATTTGTGCCACTGAGCCTCCAACATCCTCTATGGGAACGGATAGGAAAGATCCTTCACGGCTGCCCCTTATAGTTTGGGTTGGACCCCTTTGAACACCAAGCTGTACAATAGAACGCAATTGTGACTGACCATGTTGTAATAACAGTAAGTCTTGCGATAATATATCGATTGCTGAAGACACAATGCTGTCCAATGAAAAAATTCTGGAGGACAGAGTCATTAACCCATTGTCCACTACAGGAAGTGATTTTTCCAAATTAATACGGTCAATTTCCCGTATTCTCTCTGCTGTTTCAATTTGATTAACCTTCCAGGCCTCATTGTATGCTGCATATACAGAGGCTGCTATGAAACGCTTCTGACGCTGTTTGCGTGGTCCCAAAATGAAATCACGCAAGTCAGCACCATCAGTAAGTAAAGTTAGGTGTTGCTTAATTTCAGGCAGTGTGGAAGTTTGTAGCCATTGAAGGCATAATTTGCCCACACTGTAGGTTGTTATTATCCCTGGGTGATGTCTTTGGGGATATCTAGGGTCTGGCCTGGTCATTTTGAACCCCTGTGTTTTATTCAGGAATCTGTCTTGACAGTTATTTGTATCTGTGGGCCAGATCAACCATTGTTTCCAATCAGGATGTGTTCTGTTTTGGTATAATATATGGTTTACGTCTATCTCTTCATCCGTATCAGAGCTATTGCTAAACATTGTTGGCTTTGGAATAGACGGTTTATTTAAATCTTTGATTTTGGCTAGGCCAAGACAGGTTGTTTGTTGAACAGTGTCATTTAAAAATATCATTTGTTCTGGGATCATGCAAGCTCTAAACAAAGCTTCTAAACCCTGTACTTGCCATTCTTTTGTACCCCAAACACTTTTCAAATCAACATTTTTGTCCCAATAATCAAATCCAAAAGTATTAATTTTTTCAAAGAATGAGTCTGAATATAACAATTTTGTGTTGGTTATCATGGTTTTGGTTCCTGTCTTGTTTGACAATTTAAAATAAAATGTTTCAGCATTACTTGTGTTAAAACCTGAAAAATATGAATATTTGTCGTAAACGGTTCTTGAGCTCCCTTTTGGAGGTGTTGCACAATGTTCCCATTGATTATAATTTAAAACATTTCTAGGTTGTGCAGATCTATGTAAAAAGTGATTACCATATTGGTTATAGCAATACATACTGTCATAATTTGTAGAACCCTGCAAATAATCATGTTTGGTAAATTTAGCAGACATTACTAAATCAGACATCATGTTATTAATGCTTTCGAAGTCCCAATCATCAGCAAATGAGTTTGGTTTTACAAAGTCACTCAATGAGATCTTAATTTGGTGTGGATATTTCAGGATCTCGACCGGACCATAAATTTCATAGTCAGTGTTGTCCCAGGCTACCCCACCAGGTATCGGATTGGCTGTGGAGTTGGCTGAAGAAAGTTCTCTTTTCTCGACGTGTGAAGATGTGTGTGGTTTGAGGATCAAGTTGATGTTCTGACTTGCTGTGTCCATTTTAGCATATTTTCCCTCAATGAAGCGTCCCAAAGTAAGTACCATGATGAGCCAAAGTATGAGCATAAATGCACCAAAACCCACCCAAAATTCAATCCATGGAGAAATCAGATATGTTTCTTTCAGTTGGTTCAAAAGTTCATTAGCTTTTTCTTTAAAGGTTTTTGATGATGGCTGTGTCTGTGATTCACTGAGGCTTTCAGAGGAATCATCGAAGTTTATGAAGTAGCCGGATGCAGTTCTGTCAATTGTTCCAATTGCTTCAGGATTTTTGTTTCTTGCATTTTCACTTGGTACTTCATTATAGATTGGTGTGTCTCTGCTAAATGTTTTTATTTGGGTTTTCAGAGGTCTGAGTTCTATTGCATTGTTGCATAGTCCTTGTTGTTCTTCTGTAGGCGTCTCGAATGTGATGAGCCTCTTCGTTAGGACCTCTGTACTGGTAGCAAACCTTGGTGTTCTGCTACTTATTGGGAGTCCACTTGGCCTACTGTTTGTTATCGGCCACATGTTGTGGTTTTACCAGGTCGATGGATACAACTCTGTTCTCCTTTTTACCAGCAAGTGGCGGTAGTACAACTGATCTTGTCCCGTTGACAGACAAGACAGGAACTGCTTTTCTGTAAGAAGGCCCAAATTCCTTCTTTACCGCGATCTTCTCCCTGACTAGATCCCCGACTTTTGGAATCCAGACAGGTCTTGCTGGGACAGGTGGTGATTCTTCAGTGGTTGTTGGCTGTTGTTTCAACTGTATGTTGCTCAGGTCTTTTCTTGTTTTGTTTAAGTCCTGCAAAATAGCCAAACGGTCTTTGACATCAAAGCTTTTTTCTTTAACCACTGAAGTCTGACTGTCGAGGTCAGAGATAATCATTCTAGTTCCAAATAATAATTCGTACGGACTGAATCCCTTCAGAGAATTTCTTGGCAAGTTATTTAGACTACGTTGGACACTTATTAGATGTTTGACCCACCCAGCTCCCGAACCTAATATCCTTTCCATTATAGATTGCTTTCTGCCTTGGTTTTTTCTTTACACCATCCCGTACCCTCAGGAAGGAAGTGAGAAGATTCCCGCTGGGCTGTGCTCATTTGGCCATGTTTCCCCCCCGGCCGGAGGGCTAGAGTGAAGACAATGGTCAAACGTAACATGCTCTTAGCGTATATGCCATTTAGACTCGCAAATCTTTGTATAACAGTCCGGACGTCAGCCGAGTGCCGAGGATCGACATTATAAGTGGAAACTAGCCTGTATATGTTAATCGCAAGCCCTGCTTTTTACTGGTAATATTATCTGCCTTGATACGACGAGGTATTAAACTGTTTCTCTCCCCACTGCGATCTCTGTTGCAGTTTGGGCAGTTTTTTACAAACATTGTGTGATGCAGGCTCATGCCTGGCCACCAGTACCGTGATTGTAATTCTTCCAGAGAATCTTTTAATTTAAGGTGTCTGAGACCCTCGCCCATATGTGCGTCTGCGATTAACAAGTTTCTCCTGTCCATGTTTGGAATCACCCTATCCCCCACTCCAGGGATTCGAGGAAAAGGGACGGAGTTTGCATCGATTATGTATGTATAATTGAGTGGATAGTTGATCGGTAACGCTGAGCAGTCGCCTTTTGATGACGTTTTCACCGCCAGCACTGTTTCACCGTCAATGTATTTTAATGTACGCTTTTTTCGAACTACGGGAGCCGATTTAGTGGCTGCCGCTGCGGCTGCTTCAGCCAATGAATTCCCTGCAACGTGAACGCCATCCTGTTGATGACTCAGCATGTGTATCACGTGAGTCTTTGGTAGTTCTTTTTGTAAAAGAGCTATTTGTTCCCAGAGCAATTTCTGCTTTATTGGTGCATCTGTGTCATCTTTGTAACCGTTCTGAATCCATGTCTGCAAATCCTTGTTATATGATTTGACGCAGTAATATGAATCTGACACTATAAGTGTCGGGAATTCGCGATCCGCATTATCTAGCGCCATTTTCAATGCTATTATTTCAGTTTGTTGTTCTGAATTACTTTCTACTGAGTGTGATTTTGTTAATAGAGGTTTTAGTTTACCTCCGCGCCACACTTCTTTTGTAATCTCACATGTGGGGTTGTATGCTTGTTCTCCCCAAACGGGGGGTTGAGCATGTCCGTCTGTATAGATTACACAGGCGTAATGTCGTAGAGGCAGAATGTCGATTGGCAGAGGATACGTCTTTTCATACTTTAGATTTTTTAATTCTTCTAGTTCTTTAGAAAATTGTCAACCAGGCTATACTTGATAATTCATATTCTACGTATAAGACTGTTAAATGAGCAATTCTGGACTTTTTAAAGTTGAATTTGTAACCCTCTGCTGCGAACCCAAGTATTATGGTGTTCACTCTTTTCAAGTGAGTCTCCAAGTCATCATCTGTTAAGTAAATGTCATCGACATAAGATAATGCTTCATTATCATATAGTTGAAGTAATTCTGTTACTCTCGCTGAGAATACCCCCGGGCTGTTCTTGTACCCCTGGGCTAACCGACAGAATTGTTTTTGAGTGCCATTTACCGAGAATGCAGTTAAATATCTGCTCTCTGGTGCTATGTTTTGACAAAAGAATCCATTGGAGATGTCCAAGGTTGTTTTGTATTTTTTGCGCACTATGTTATTCATTAGTGCAGCACTGTGTGAGTTTTGCACTGCAAAGGTTTTGCAACATGTGTTAAGGTGTCGGTAATCCAAAACTAGACGATATGAATTGTCTGGTTTGGAGACCGGAAACAAAGGATTGTTCATTTGTGAGGTGCAAGTTTCAATCACCCCCTGGTATTCTAGCTGATCTAGTATTTCATTTACCTGTTTTTTAGCTTCTTGCTTAATTGGGTACTGCCTTTGTGCAGTAGGTTGTGATTTTAACTGGATTTTGTGAGGAGGAGAATCCTCATCCCATCCTACATGATTTTTATATAAAGCAGGTGCTAGAGCCACTGCCCACTTTCTGGCAAGTGTATATTTTTTATGAATCGGGATTTGATTCGAGAAGGCAGGCATAATTATTTCTTCGCCATGAGGGCACTCCCTAACAAACTCTGGTGGCCAGTCTTTTTCAGCTAGAAGGATATCATAGCCCTTGGAGAGATTATCCCAAAATAGTCCCCTTATTTTCCTAGTCTTATCTCCCTCTATACGTAATGTTATCTCGTATATCTTGTGGGGTTTGCTAATTCTGGTGTCTGCAGTTTCCAGTTGAAGATATTCATTCGTGTCCACTGTCTCCAGATGATTCATAAGGACTTTGCGAGCTATGCTCACTTCTGCTGCGCTGTCTAGCATTGTCTGAGCCCACTCTCCGTTTTTCAGTTGTGTCCTCAGTATTCTCGGCATTGTTAACTACCTTGATGCTGGCTACCTTCTTTTTTGGAAATTGTAATTTCTTTTTTAGCTGAGCAGGTTCCTTGTCTTTGGACTTGGCGTGCTCTTCTCTTTGTTCTGATCGTCCTCTTCTTTCCGATTTCTGCGAGGAATTCTGAAAAGATTGAGAGGGACGTGTATCAATGTCTTGATATCTATCAGGTTTTTTAATATTATCCCTATTTCTAAGGTTATATCTTTTCCCAGAGGGGTCACTCTGGGGTGACCTGTGTCTCTGGTTCGGAGATTTCTCCCTTCGCCTAGGAGACCTTCCTCGGGACTGGAATTTCTTTTCTTTTGGATTGGATTGTTTGTTTCCATCCCAGTTCTTTTTTGGTGAATTATTAATAAATATTTTTTCTGGACTTTCAGTCAGTTGCGGTTTTACTGGTATTCCACCTAAACTATCTCTACCTAGTTCCTCATATGATTTTTCTATGATTCTGGCAATTTCAGCTGGTTGGTCTGCTATATCTGTCTCTTTTAACCTTTGGCGGATCGCCACGTTTGCTGCTTCACCTTTTATATTGGCTAATAATATAGCCGAGACCTGCTTGAAGTCTTTCAGTAATTTCATACCAAGAGTTAAAGCTGGTTCTGGACCGTATTCATCTTGAATTTGTTTTAGCACATCTGGTATTACCGAAATGGATGGAACACCGTGCGTTTTTGTGTAGATTGAAGCAAAGACTGTACCCCAAGTGTCACAGTCCTCTATGTGTGGTGCGATTCCCATTGGGAGACATATAGTCAGAATCCTGTGTTTTTCTAGCGGGGTGGTGTCAGGAAATACCGCCTCTATTTGGGTGATTTTCTGTGCCAACCAGAATGGTATTTGTTCCCGTTTAGCCGGAACTTTACCTAGGCAGGATTGGATGTTCTGTGGTGTGATTTTATTTGTGTTCCCCTGGTGAGGGGTCAGCTGTGGAAGTTTAATCGCTGGCTGAATTGTTGAAGTCCGCATTACATACTGGACTAATTGTCTATGAATTTTTAGTAATTGTTTTAGCTGTATTAACAGCTCTCCTGTAGACATCCCTTCGATGTCTGGGTGTGGTGTGTATCCGGCTAAGACCGGCCACGTTGCTCCTGGTCTACCTAAAGGACCGAGCCTTGTAATGTGATTGTTATGTATTAGGGCGCCATCAAATAAGAGCAAATGCTCTTGGAATTTGAGTGGTACTTCCACCTCCTCGAAAGGAGTGTAAATGTCAGGTGGTATCTCTATTTTGTAATAGTGGAAGTACTTTGTTACAGCATTTGCTGCTGGAAAATGTATCCATGAATAGTATACCTCTGTCTGCCGATATTCGTGTGCCTCAATTACGAATATGACTGTGCCACCTCTAGGTGTCAGTCCATTCTCTATAAGTTTTATGGTTATAGATTTCCTTTTGCTGACCGGAATGAGTATTATATCCGCGTCTGCATCCTGTAGTGCAGTATCTGCTGCTGCTATTTCAGCTGCTAATCTAACTGCCTCTCTTTCTTCATCACTGTCTCCCATTTTACCGACAGGATGGTATTATGTTTGTTTGCAGATCAGGTTTCTTATGGAAACAGAGATTAGATGCACAATATTTTGGAACTGTTTATCCTTCAACGTTGACTATACCAAGAACCATACATAGGAGTTCCCTCCTGCGAGGTCTTGGAGGATATTACCTTTCACCCACTCCAGACGTCTTTGGAGTATTGTGGGAAAAGGGGTCTGAGTGAGAAAGCACGACTGAGTTACTCTAAATGTCTTACGTTAGTTTTATCGCCCTTTCCAAACGCGTTGGGCGCCATGTAGTGTAGTTCCTATCTTCCCAATAGGCTCTGCGCATTGGAATAATACCTACAGCAGTAAAGGCCTAGGCCAGACGTTAACTAGGTCTACTACTGTCGATACTAGACTTAAGTTTTGGGTTTGCCAGCGTAGCTCAGAGTTCGCTAGAAACTTTCTCGAATGTTCAGGAAAGAATTAACTCCCCTGATTAGACGAGAAGGGATTTAGTTTCTGACAACCATAGAACATGACAACTTTGCTCTCCCCTAATCAAGAGTGTATCTCCAGAGTCGTGTGAGCACAAGGCAATTATTTTACTCAGTCAGTACGTGCATTCTTAGTCTCATCAGATTGTAGAGAAAAGGAAGAGACGGGCGTGTTCAATAAAAAGGTGTTATTTATTGATCAGTCTCTTTTCTCATACAAGAGAAATGGATCGATATTATTGCGATACTTATAGTTAAGTAAAGTGCATACATTAAAAGCAATAGTATAAAATAATACTGTAAAAACATTGATATGGTTTCTGAGCCATATGATGTTTAAAATGATTAAAATATATTACATACACATATACATTTGACTAAACGTACTCAACTGGTGTTTCTAAATACGCCTACCCCGTGTACCTGACCTAAGTCTAATGCGTGGGCGGGAATAGAAAGTTACAGTTTAAGTTAAGTTTGTTTTTGCCAAGTGAATAACTAAAGAATTCTCTGTGAGGGGCTATTCAGTTCTGTACCTGGAAGTTAGGATGAAATGAGGAATGGTATCTCTTTCTCTGCTCTCGATATTCCAGGCCACCTGCGAGGGCTGTCCGAAAGCGCCGGTGCTGGGTCTCTCGGCAGGAGATAGCAGCGCGTCTCTCAGCGCGTCAGGAAGGCGGGGCTGCTGCCAGCGGGGTCTGCTCTGCTCTTGGCTTCGGCAAGTATGGCTGCTCCGTCTCGTCACCACGCGTGTGTTTGCATAGGGCAAGATCGGCAATATTTATACCTTAAAGGTGCCGAGATTGACGTAAGGATGGACATAGATACGTCAATAAAGATGTCATACGACTTGCTCGTTAGCACATTCTTTTACTGAAGTTCTCTGTGAAATCAAAACAATGGCCGCACGGATTTTCCAGGTTGTCATAGGTTTGATTTGTTATGAGAACGTCGTATGCCTTATCAGGGGCTGGAGGAATGTCGCTTGTCTAATTAGATCTCAAGCGTTATGACCTAATCAGATAACACGTTCCTGTGCCGTAGTGTGACTGCGTCAGATAACGGTATCTGCATCATGGGGGCTTTTCTTGCCTCATGGGCTGACTGTTAGTTAACTTGATAGTTAGTTTAACCAGAATAGGGTCAGGAATAGGGGGATCGATTCAGAACCTATAGGAATACATGACACTATAGTGTGGCTTGCATCAAGACTGGGGATGTTATTACCATTGTCTTCTTCCCCATAAATGTCTTCTAAGCCCATAACTGGTTCGAACTTCCTATTGAAGTCTCCTCCTATAATCAACACGCTTTTGTGGTCTAGGCTGGAGATAAAGCTATTTAGTTGGGCTATCGTCTCTGATTCTTTGTTTGACAACTGTGGTCTGCTATAGATGTTAATAATACAGACTACCCGTCCTTTAATATCTTGGGATTTTATAACCAAGATATCAGGGCTATTAAAATCTATCTGTTTAAAAACAGTGCCCAGTGTGATTCTTGCCCAGATTACCAACCCACCAGATGGTCTGCCTTTATTTATGTTTAAGGCCGGTATATGAAATTACCTATATCCTACTTTAAAGTAGTTATCTACTCCCCATGTTTCCTGGAATAGAATAAGGTCCCCAGTGTTAATATACTCATGCCATGCTGGGTCAGACATATTTTTCCTTATTCCAGCAATGTTCCAGGAAATTATCTTAGCTTCAACAATGTCCTTGCCATGAAACTGTTTATGATCCATATTTATATCCCCTTCCGTCAACGATGTTAGCGGATTGAAGTTACCTAGCCTGTCCATTGGAACCGAGTGGCAGCCCTGATTGGCTACATCCCTGGTATTACACCTATCTCATTCCCCTGGATATGATTAACTGTTGTGACTCTTATTTCCCTTTCATTAATTGCTCCCAGTCAATCAACCTACTCCTAGCCCATATAATTCTGTGAAGCGATTTTTTGTAGCTACCGGAGGATAGACTTTAAAACCTCCCAACAACTCTTCCTGAACCATAGTATTCTCGTATGCAAAGGATCGCATAGGATTCAACCCATAAAAATAGGTGAGGTTTTTTATTTGAATGGCCCCTATCCATAAAACGATATTCATTACAGATTAATCTCACCACATTGGTATGGCTAAAATTAATAATAATTGTATTGCCCTGTATATCTTTTGGTCTACTTCCTATCCAGTTAATCTTTCTTGCAAACAGTACTTCTCCATTAAGGTGTCTGGGAATTGGCATATTGTTATTCAACCAGAATACCACCTTATTTTTTAGCTCTTGGTAAGATTCTGGTTTCCCACTCTTTAATTCTTGGACGCCAGTAAGCACAATTACATAAGGCAGTGACTCTGGTGGTAAATCAACCGTAACCAATGGAGCTATCCGATTACTGTCATGATTATTTTTCCGTTTTTGCACACCTTCTAGACAAGCAGCCTTCTCCAATATGATTTTGCCTGTGTTGGTTACTGGACATTGTACAATCTTACCAGGGACTTTTTTGGTCTGTTTGTTATTGGGATCCTTTTGAATTCCTACCTCTGTGGGTTGCTTAGTGGTTACACCAGCTGTGGTCCCTGTAGCGGTCACAGGATCCTTGGGGGGGACCATGTTCACCATTCTCCCTCTAACTTCAAGTTTTATCAGATTTTTTAGGGAGGTAAAATTGTCTAAGGTTAGCTGTTCAAATCTCTCTAATTTATAATTTACCAGTTTTATCCTTTCGAGGAGAGGGAGGATCAGGGATTTTACTATGTGTTCTATTTGTGCCACTGAGCCTCCAACATCCTCTATGGGAACGGATAGGAAAGATCCTTCACGGCTGCCCCTTATAGTTTGGGTTGGACCCCTTTGAACACCCTCAGTCCCTGCAGCACCTCTGCCTATGAGTGACCCTGATTCAGAAGGTTCCACAGTTAAACCTTCAGGCTGCAGAATTGGTGTTTGTGAGAGCCTGCTAGTAATAGGAGACGATACAGGAAGTAAATCTTGTGATGGAGAGATAGGGTAGTTGCTCTCCACACTTGGTAAGTCTACATAAGAGTCCAATAGTATGGAATCAGTAGAGTTTGTCTGTAATACAGTGGTGTTGTTATTATGTAATTGGGGCGAACACATATTTGGGGGGAGCGAGAGGCGTCTCTCAGTGCTTTCAATGGCAGTTACGGCTACCCCTATTGTTTTCTGTAACATTCTGTCTATAGCAGTCAAGCTTGGTAATGGAGTAGTAGTACTCTTTTTCTGTCTAGTACTAGACCATGTGGCTACAGGAGTATTTATACCCATTATTCAGATGGCCGGTAACTCAAGAGTAAGATATACCTTTAGTCCACAATGATATCCAGATGGATCAGTTCATGAAAGCCAAGGGGGGTGGCCCAGCCCAGCCTGGCCAGCCCCGGACGGCCACAGACGGCCCACCCTTTGCCCTGGCTTAGCCCGGCATGTCCCGCGCGCATTCCCGCGACGAGTGCCCGCTATTCAAAGCGCCTCCGGGCGCGGGAGATGACAAGGGCGGCTTCTGCCGCTGTGCGCCCTGGGAGGCGTAGTCCTCCTCTCGGCGGCCGCTGGTGTAAAGAATGCGGCGGCGGGAGGACTGGAAGCAGGAGGTGCAAGTGGCCCAGTGGCATCTTTCAGGTTGAACCAGGCATGATGCAGAATGCAGAATGCCCCAAAAAAGAAGAACGGTAACACCCGCTCCGCCGGGAGTGCGCGCTATTTAAAGCGCCTCCGGGCACGGGAGATGACAAGGGCGGCTTCTGCCGCTGTGCGCCCTGGGAGGTGTAGTCCTCCTCTCGGCGGCCGCTGGTGTAAAGAATGCATATAATAACAACAGGGGGAACCCAATTAACCATGAGGCATCTGGGTAAATATACACTAACCAAAAACAAGCGATGCCAAAGGTATTCAAATCTAAACGTAATTATTTGAGGGGACAGATACCATCAATTATCTATCTCCAACATACACATTTATATTGACTAAATCATCAATCCTATTTTATGTTCATCTTATGGCTAATTTTTTAAAAAGAAAATACAACACACAAAAATAATCTTCATGTATTAGTCTTTAAAGATTCTCTTAAAGATCTTCAGTATTTTAGTCATACACAAAGAATCACACAATACATATTCTTATCTCGAGTAATTTTCAGCAGGACACATAAGAAAAATAACAAATAAAATGAAACAGTTGTTGACCCTTAGTCCATGGGTAATGTCTGAAGCCCAAATAGTTTGAAAAATAAGGAAAAACTGGTATTATCTCTGGTAACCTTAATTCTTTTTTCGAACACCAAGAAATATATACATATGTATATATATATAGGAGTCAGTGAAGCACAACTCAATGTTTTTGTGGCTCCTCAAGTCAATCCAACTCCTAGGGAATATATCCCATATTACTTCCAAATCAAACCAAAGGTGTCGAAATCAATAGTAAACTGTCGACGCGTTTTGGCCTGTCAAGCAGTTTCAGGCCTCATCAGGACAATGGGCAAACAAAACACGCAGTATTTACCTAAGACAAAATTCAAAAAATTACAATAAATATACATCTAAAATAGTCACATTATCATAGTCACATTATCAAAACAGTTAACTTCACGGACACAGGTACCCTAGAGTGCCACTACCATTCTAGAGGGGGAGATTCCTTGAGGTTAGGGTCTCTAGATCATTATCACACCTAATTGAAAAGTGAATATAGTAAAAACACCACCACCAAGTGAATATGTTCATGAGAAACAACGGAAAGCCAAATTTCCAATCTCCTTTTTCCTTGCAACTAGAGACATTATATTGCCCAGCATCGTACTAATCTACCAATTGTTACAAACAAAACACCCTATGTGCAACTTAGGGCGTTACCTACCGCATTTCAAACTGGTGAAAATCCGAGCTTTGTATCAAATTCATTTATGCAATTATATGTCATACCCAAGGTGTAACATAGCAATTTTCATTCCAGCGTTACAACCTGCAATAACAATATACAAAAAAATATAAACAACAAAATATATAATATAGTTCAAAAAATAATAATAATGTTCAAAAATTAAATAAAGCTGAATCTATGTCTAGAAAATTATATTTTATTCATAATCATATTCCCTCTTGTAAGCTCTAATGTATCCAAAATGCCGTAGTCGACAACCAATTCATACTGTCCCTTCGTGTATTGTTAATGAAAGTAGTCCCACGTCTCTCTTATTAAGTAGGTACTACAAAGCAAACCAATACCTCGATAAATATTGACAATATCTGTCCTCAACATATCGGCAACGCCGTTATTGTTGGCGGTGTGTGGCAGCAAGCCGTCGTGTAATATATAAGCTGTTAAAAATCGTGTTAAAAGAGTACACCGGATGATAAATATCGAGCTATAATCCCCAACTATATCTGTACCTTGCATCCAAAATGCGTGCCATAACCAGCATATCAAGTCCGCATGGTGATTTTATTCCATACAGCGTCTCGACCTGAAAGCGTCTCACATTCACGCCCGATATAGCTCTTCACTCGTCCCTCCCAGTCTCACCGGAAACAACAGCTAACGCGGACATCCGCGTCTCCTTCAGAAAAGAAGAGATCAACGAGGGACTAACAAACATGCCGGACGGTCACAAACTAAAATGGCCGCCCAAGTTCAACCTTAAGAACGAACCTACTCCATGCCCCAATCTAGTTGTATATAGGGCTCGTATTAACCTGAGTTACCAATCATAGGCCTGCAAAGGAGGAAAAGTTTACTTACTAGAAAGAACAATAATAATAATAAAAATTATATGTATAATCCCAAATCCAAATATTTGAAAAATCTAATATGAATAATCACCCGTGTGAGACCGTGCCCCTCTTACAATCTGTGGCCACAGTTTATGTAGTAGCAGAAATTCAATGTAGTATTTCATTAAAAATGTAATGTACATAACATACAATAAGTACAATCAATCAGCATGATGTTTATATAAACATTTTCCATATTCAGAATGTGCACATTAACACCTCGAAGTACTCCTCTACCTCCCTGGGTGCAGTTAAAGGTAAATTCAACCTTTAAAGCTAACAGCCTATTAGGGACCATATTTTGTCCCTATCGTTTAGTCCAGTTCTAGAGGTTTGGTACTTCTCAATGAGTCTTGCCTCCAGTTGGTTCAGTTTAGTTTCCATCTCCGATTTGTTTCTATTAGTAACCACACATAGGACTGACCAATGTATGTCATTAAATGAGTGGTTGAATGTCTGATAATGGTTGACCAAAGGAGCCCCTAGGGTCAAACATTTAATTCTGGATTTGTGCTGTAAGACTCTCGCCTTAACAGCTTGGGTCGTCTGTCCAATGTAAAAGCGATTACATGGACATTTAATGCAGTAAATAAGATTTTTTGTGTTACAATTAGAAAAATGCTTCTGGATATGTGAGTGTCCATTAATCTTAATCTCTTTAGAATCATTCGTCATCTCACATGCCACGCAATTATGGCATCTGAAATGGCCAATTATTGGGGGTAATCTGAGTAAATCCCTAGTAGTAGTAGGTGCTGGTTTAGTGGGATTACTTTTGGCTCTTACCAATTGATTTCTCACGTTTGAGCCCTTCTTAAAGGCGAAAAGTGGTTTAGGTATTTCAATATCCCCTAACAATTTCCAGTTGTTTTGAATTATCTTTTTCCCCTTGTTAGCTCTTGGGTCATAGGTCAGCACACATGTTAATGGGGTTTCATTCTGCTCTTTAATTTTTGGTATCAGCAAGGTTTCGCGAGGCGTAAACCATGCTCTTTTAAGTGCCACTTTGATTAATCTCTTCGGATATCCTCTAGAAATCAATTTATCTTTCAAATGGTTAGCGTGTAAAAAGTATTGGTCTTTATTACTACAATTTCTTCGAATACGAAGAAATTGCCCATAAGGCAAATTTTCCTTCAGTGATCTTGGGTGTCCACTACTGAAATGTAGTAAGGTGTTTCGATCTGTCGGTTTCGTATATAAACTGACAGTCAATATCCCTTCTTCGTGCTCGATGTAGACATCTAAAAAGTTTATTTTCAAAGGATCACTAAAAATCGTAAATTTGAACTCATGGGTTCTATTATTCAACCAAGTGTGAAACTCAGTCAATTGTCCCGAGTCCCCATTCCAAATCATGAAGATATCATCTATATAGCGACACCAGAGCCCACATAGATGTTTAAATGGGTTGGTGTCGCTATATATCCATCTCTTTTCAAACTGGTCCATGACTAAATTGGCAATTTCTGGAGAAAAACTACACCCCATTGCGACTCCTGAGATCTGAAGATATAACTTTTCTTTAAAATTAAAGAAATTGTTTTTTAAACAGATCCTGGCAAGTTGGACAATAAATTGAGTCGGCACATGGTGAGGACGTGGCCTAGAGTCCAAAACAAACTCACACACACTCAGAGCATCCTCCTGCGGTATGTTAGTGTATAGTGATTCGATATCGAAGGTGGAGAGTAGTTGTTTATTAGGATCGAAATCCAATCCCTCCACCTTCGATATCAAATCCATAGTATCTCTGATATATGCTGGTGTTTCCTTAACCAATGGAAACAAAAATACATCAAGATATTGTGCCAAAGGTTCCAACAAGGAGCCACACGCTGCCACAATGGGTCTCCCTGGAGGAACCGTAAGGGATTTATGAATTTTTGGCAAAACATATATGTTGGGAATCCTGCTGTGCTCACTATTCAAAAATTCAAACTCATTCTTGCATAACCAACCGGAGTCCAAGCTTTCTTGAGTAATATTTCTAATTTGTTCTTGTAAAGAATGCGGCGGCGGGAGGACTGGAAGCAGGAGGTGCAAGTGGCCCAGTGGCGTCTTTCAGGTGGAACCAGGTATGATTCAGAATGCAGAATGCCCCAAAAAAGAAGAACGGTAACCTAACGGCGCTATTACAATTAAGCCAGTTGTGTGTCTTGTACTTAGGGCTACGTTTGTTTTTGGATTCTGTGGTTTTATTAAAGCTGAATGTGCATACTGAATAATTGTGACAGGTGTAGAATTCCCAAGAATTGCGTAAGGTAAGTTCTGGCTGTCATCTTAGGTGAGAAAACTCAGATTGACACAAAAGGTTTTAAAGATTATTTGCTCTTCAGAATCCAAGTTGTGGATTTGGTGGTGTGATCTCATCAACATAAACACTGTCTAAGAGAAGAGGCCTGTTTTCTTTATTGCTACTCAAAAGTAAAATATCCTTCATGACATTTGATAAGATCACATTGTGTATTTTGCTTCTTCTAACTCTGACATCTTTTTTGACCGACTTAATGAAACAACCATTTTTAAGAAATCCATTGGAATTTTTGATTTGTCTTTTGTAAACATAGTTCTACATGCAGTACAGACAAGAACATCTATAACCAAGGGATCATCTGACTAGACCGTGAGCGTAATCATGGACAACATACTGCAACATGGCAGCTGAACCCCAGACGTAATTCTGCACATGCTTGTCCAAATGGACCACAAAGTAACATCGCTCCGCTGGGACTGGATGCTAAGCCATTGATCTCTCTTTACTTCTTGAATCTTTCTTGTTTCTGTACAAAACTTGACCGAACAACATCCACTTCCATACAGAATTCTGGCTCCTTACTTTAATTTATCTGACTTACCATTACCAACATCTAAATGAAGGTAAGATCTGACCCCTTACACCTCACATATACCCAGACTTTAATTTACTGTTTATTAATATGATTGGCCTGGTATCTTGTGTTTCTCTAACTATCTTGTGTTTCTCTAACTCTCCAGTCACAGACTGTTATATAAAAGCTGTTCTAGCTTGAAACAGACCATATAAAGACGTTGGTTACTGTGCCACGGAATGGTAAGCGTCTACATATATCTCCATACTTTCATAATATATACGATTTCTTTTTGGGCCTCGCCTGAAACAGCTCATGCGCTAACATTTACAAGACATTTTGTTTACTTACAGGTGGCGTGGAGTCCATCCCTTGGGTGGCTTCATCATCACTCTTATTTTCTTGCCTTTCTTCGGTCAGTGTGTGCCCTCTTCATGTGTTTGTCCCTCCCAAGGAGCTCGACTGAGACAGCTTTCTTTCCTAGTGTCCTTCCACTGCTCATGCTTTCTGAGCTACTTTGTTCTTTGAGCTGCAGCACTCCATAGGAGTGCATGTGTTTGCAAGTCATCTCCCACCACCGATTCTACTCCACTTTGCTGCTTGCTCCCTCCATCTTTTTGCTTGCTCATCCCTCCAGTTTAACTTGCCTTCTCTCCGCCGCCCTTCCCACATTGCTATTTTCCCCGTTGGTGCATAACTTGTTCCTATCGTGTGGCTGCCTTACCCATTGTTGTTGCTTGCTCTGTCATCCCTGCTCCCTCTCAAGTTGGAGCTTCCCACTTCCCCTTACACCCTCCCGCGTTGTCAGGGCCGGCGCTAGGCATGGGCAGCTGCCCAGGGCCTCCAACTCAGCCTACCAGCATGGGGCCCGCACAATTGCAACACCCCACCGGTCCTCTTGTACCCCTACTGCTGATGTAATAGAAAGAAAGGTGTCTCTTCACAATTGGGCCTATCGGAGGGTGCCCTCTCCCTGGGCCTCCCAGGGATGGTGTGGAAAGGCCTAGGGGAGGGGGACACCTCTAGGGCTGCCCATTCAGAGACACCGCAGGACCCCCATTGTCCAGCACTTTAGAGTCCCTGCAGTTTTAACTCTCAGACCAGAAGCAATTCTCACACCTTTAGCCCAGTATGAGCTGTAAAAGAGGTGCTTTTAGGTGGATATGAGGAGGAGATGTGGCACAAAGCAGCTTACCAAGCCCAGAAAGTGTCACTTATGTAAATTAGACCCATATTCCATTTCGCCCAGGACCTCAAAAATCCTAGAACTGGACCTGCGCATTGTTCCTTGGTCTCTTCCATCCCAACACAAAAAAAGGCCATGATGATGCAGCCCTCGCTGTATTATAGCACTTTCTTGTCTAACTTTCAGCCATGCTATACAGCAGCCGCACTGTTATACAACATGACTTAAAGACATTGATAAAGTCAATAGCAATCATAATTAGCTTTGTCAATGTTTGTAGCTATGCTGTGCAGCATGGCTGAGAGTACATTTCAGTTTACCATTTAACCAAAGTAAGGAATAAATCTTCATTCCCATCCAGTTTCCTACATCAACACAACACTACTTTGCTAATTTACAATCATAATTAGTCTTGATGTTATGTGCTCATTCTATCCCCTGTGCCCAGATACAAGTTTCTCCTAATATTTTATGACATGCTTATTTACCTGCTGTGGTTTTCTTTCCTCCTTCTGCTCTTCCACTACCATCACACTACCAAGAACACCAGAACATAGTGTCTCATCCTCTAATCGAGATATATCATTTAGATTGTTTTACTGTTTCCGCTTTTAAATAGAGAATTTTGCCTGTTTGCTACTCACGAAGACTAAGAGGTCCATTAGGATGTCGGGCAGTGGCACGACCGCGGTGCCGGTGGTGTGGAAAAATGCATTTTTCCACCCGCAAACAGCGGTACTCACGTCCGCCATATTAGAATGGCCAAACATAGCCCATTTCCCGTCCACCCCGGTGCGACGAGCACCGCCATCAAAGTGCGCCCGCTCCGCTCCACAAATTAGGATACCCCAAACAAGCTGACGCACCGCAGCAGAGACACCGCCCAACCAGAGACGGCGGAAGCACGACAGCGGAGCATGTAACCAGAGTCCCGGTCCACACCACCCGGTCACGACCTCCATGGACCCAGCTCTGCACGTTTTTCCGGTGCTGTACCTGCTACATCTTCTATCAAAAAAGAAAGAAGGGGGGGCCTAGGAGCTAGTTAAAGGTCCAGTGTCTATGCTCCAACTCATATCACAAAAACCAAACAAGACACTGTTCCACAAGCAGGGTGCATAGCATCACCCTGATGTTTACAAAAAGAAGAAAGGCTAAGGGAAAGAAGGGTCCTAGGTGAGCAGACACATGGATAAGGGGGAAGAACATGTCTTGCCTCCCGTTGCCCTCACACACCCCGAAGGATGTCATGCTTCATCATCGGGCGTTGCTCCTTGTTGGGCCGGCGCTGCAATTCCCAACGGGTCCCCCAAAGGGTCACTTTGTCGGAGTTCTTTTGAATTACGCCGGATGGTGCATGTGGGTATGTGGGGGGGTAGGTCCTAATGAGGGTAACCAGGTGCGTGCAAAGTGTATAAAAACAGGTAAGGGGTGACCTCAAAAAGGGTGTCAAAGAGGTAACACCCCATACAAAATAAAAACCCATAAAATAGGGTGTAATCCCAAAAGGCACATTGTACCTAAATAGCATACAACGGTCGACATGTTTCATGCCTTTGTTGCCACACGGGTCATTGGTGTTTCTTCAGGACCGGGATTAAAAATTGTGATTAAGTGCATGTGAAAATGAATTTAAAATAAATACCCACAATATATGTCAGGGCGGGCCATTGTGCAACTCCTGATCAAAACCTCCTCATGAAAGGAGATTGGCTCCAGTGACTGTACGAGTTGGACTCCCGCACCCGTACCAGGGGTAAATGTCAGCTGCCTCACTCCTCACACCTACCCCGTCCAACTGCCTGCCGATAATGCCCTAATAGCTATTAGGGCATTATCGGCTGGCAGTTGGACGGGGTAGGTGTGAGGAGTGAGGCAGCTGACATTTACCCCTGGTACGGGTGCGGGAGTCCAACTCACACAGTCACACAGTGTTGCCCTGGCACAGGGCCAGGGCAACACACACAACACAACAACACCACACTCAGAGAAACAAAAATGAGTACAAGCATCAAATGATCACATGCAAGGAACAAACATACAAATGGACACACAGCCTGCATAGTCACACATACATACCACAGACTGACACATAGACATATACACACCCCAAATGCCAACAGCAATGGAGCACAACAAATAGGAAAGCCAAAGTGGGATGCACACACATGGAAGGCCATGGAGACACACAAGAAGCATGTGCACATCACATGCAAGACAAGGAACACAGAACACCCCCCTCAGACCATCAAACCACACATGGCTGGTACAGTCAGTGAAGTCAAACCACAGACACCGCAGTTCAACAACACAGGGAGACAGCAAGGCAAATCATGTATAGGCACAAGGATGAAAGGAAGGCCCTGATCTCAAACTGTGAACAGTCACATGTGCATACAACCACTTCACAGGAGGAGTACACCAGCATCACAACACACAGGGCACATTGACACACTCCATGACTGCCAAACACCAGCAGGGAAGTACACACATACCCCCTCATACCAGCAGCACACAACACCAGTGCCAAACACACTGAAGGCTGCCAATACTTACCAGTCTATACACACACAAACACACACACCCTTGGTGTAGCCACAAACATCACACATACACAGGGATGCCAGAACAAATGACTGCAGAAAAACAACAGACAAACACATAACCCAACAGAATCACACATAGAACCACAACAAAAACAGACATGCCCTGTGCAGCCAAACTATGGCAAGGCAATGGGAGCACAGACACAACAGGAGTGCACTACCTAATCACTCAGGAACAATTCACAGACAACATACCACAACACGCACAAGAAGTGCACCATCACAGAACAACACAGCCACATCAAACAAACAACCGATGCAAATGCTACACATTCAGAGCAAACACTGCAGGACATCAGGGGATGCACACCAGGCAATGACAAGGCAACATACACACAGCACTGCACGCACAACAAGCATTGTGTGCTCACCAAGCATACCAGTCCCACACAGGCATGAGTGACACAACATCAACCCACACAACACAAATCAGCATAGTACAAAGACAACAGCACACCCAGGAAGTGAAGCAATACCACAGCCAACACACATACATTCAATACAACAACAACAGATGCAAAAGTATGGGATACAAAGGTGGAATCAACTTCACCAGAGGACTGGGCAGCTCACACAGCTGAACAGCAGATGAGCAACCATGACTGCCAAACAGCACAAGAACATCACAAACAAACCATTGGTGAAATATCCTGAGTGGCACATTGCTCCTGGACAAAGAACTGCATCACAAAGCACAGTGACACAAATGAAGTGATGAGGTGGCACACACACATAGAAACCAAGGGGACATCTGACATCTAAGTGAAGGTACTGCACATCAGTAGTGGACATGGCAGTAGTGCACCTTACACAAAAACAGTGGGAGTACAGACCCACAATGGGTAGGTATCTGAAGCACACATAGGGGATCATATTACACCACACACAAAATGCCATACTGGATACAAAAAGGCACCATGTGACAGCAATGCATGAGAAAACACAACCACAATGGCAGTGTGGCGCAGCAGGTCTGCACAGTGTACACAAACAGTAACAAGACACATGGATGATCAACTAAACACAACACTGACGTGCCAGTCACACACTCTGCATACTTACAAGTAACAAAAACAACAAGTAGGAGTCAAACAGAACTGCATGAACACACCAACACACTGCACAGTGCACAACATAAAACTCACACATGTGCATACAACTACATCCACAGGGCTGAACAATCCTAACAACAGGCATCCAACTCCTGGGTGACACGTGTGTAGTTGACAAAGCAGGGGCACACACACATCAACACTCCCTACAAAGTCACAACCTTCACACTGCACACTTCTTGACTACTCAAGAGCACACATCTAAAGTAGGCCATGGGACCAGGATGACTGGCCATCACAAGATGACCACACACATACACTGCTGGGCTCTCATAAAGGTATAACACACATACATGATGACACTGGCCAGCCTGCCTGCAAACCTATTGAGAGAATCACACTCTGTGCTGACAGTGCCCCTACCCTGACATGTGAAGAATCTAGCCAACGTTTATAAACCATGAAAATGACAACTGCATTACAGCTAAAATTGACATCAAAGACAACAAAAGTATCAGTGTCATGAAGAACTGAAGTCCCTGTCACCCCTGTAAAAAAAGAGTAGGCAAGCAAAGACATTGGCAATGTTGAAGTGGTACACAGAGCATGGGGCACAGTAAACCATATACACACACTAAAATAACTTTATTCAGTAAGGACACTGACAAAACAGACAACAGGAGTAACTGTCTTTATTCACATTGCGCAGATAGGCAACAACAGTAGAGAAGAGCAAGGCACAAAATGCAGAGCATGTCCATGAGAATCTGCACAGGCAAGAGCAAAACATCAAGGCCAGTGGCCAGTCCAGGGAGCACAGCATATCCATGAGAATCTGCAAGAGCAAAACATCAAGGCCAGTGGCCAGTCCAGGGAGCACAGCATATCCATGAGAATCTGCACAGGCAAGGGCAAAACCTCAAGGCCTGTGTCCAGGGCAAAGTGCAGAGCAAGTACCTGAGAGGCTGCACAGGCAAGGGCTAAACAGGAAGGCCAGTGTCCAGGGCAAAGTGCAGAGCGAGTACATGAGAATCTGCACAGGGACTAGTCCAACATAGCAAAGAGCAACAAGGCCAGTGTCCAGGGCAAAGTGCAGAGCGAGTACATGAGAGGCTGCACAGGCAAGGGCTAAACAGGAAGGCCAGTGTCCAGGGCAAAGTGCAGAGCGAGTACATGAGAATCTGCACAGGGAACAGTCCAACACAGCAAAGAGCAACAAGGCCAGTGTCTAGGGGTGGACGTAGTTCGCGAAGTAGCGATACGCGTAGCTACGCAAAGTGCACTTCGCACTACGCGAGCTGCGTAGTAGCATGTTCGCACTGATCAAGATGTTGTTTTCAATGATTGCACAGTGCGGACAAGCATCCAGCACTGTGCAATAATTGAAAACAGCATCTTGAACAGTGCGAGCTGTATATTTCTGCTGCTCGAGTAGATTTTTACTCGAGCTGCAACTTTCTCAACGCTGACTGGAATTTTTTCTTTGCAAGCGGTCGCGAGCATGCGCGACCACTCGCAATGAGAAACCTGACCTCCCCGCATTGAGAATCTCGCCGGGAGGTTTATTTTCCATACTCGCGATCAGCAACTTGATGTTGCTGATCACGAACAAGGGAAAAGTCTCACGAGGATGTCATTATGCTTGCTCGTGGTCGCCAACTTGACGTTGAGGACCGCGAGCAAGCAAGAAATGACCGCTGCACTATGCTACGCTATGCATGTTTGCACTGTTCTACGTGCAGTTCGCGTAGTGCAGTTGCGAAAACATCGCAAACTATGCGAGCGTAGAGTAGTGCTTTGCCCAGGGATAGGGTACAGGGCACAGTGCAGAGCGAGTACATGAGAATCTGCACAGGGAATGTGTGTGACTGTACCTTTACATGATCAGCAACACAGTCAGGGCGTAACAATGTGCAGTACTGGCCCACCTGTGTGAAAGACAGGTGTGTGAGGGTGCCTCCCACTCAGATTTGGCTGTCAGGCGGACTGGGAGCTGGATGTGTGTCGGGGACAGTTAGAACACTTGACCGGGGAGAGAGCGACCCAGCTGAGGTAGAGCTATCAGTGGCTTGACAAGCCAGAGGGCTGCTTGGACCAGGTGGTGTAGTGAAAAGTGGAGGTAGAGTCATGCTGACGTGAGACACAGTGTGGCGGGGAGACTGTGGAGGGGTGCCTTTCTACTTCTTGGGGATTCTAAATGGCTTCCCTGTCTTGGGACTAATGGAAAGTGCTTTGCCTATGACCCTCCATCCCCTGTTTGGCAGATGTAAACCCTACAGTGCCCTCCTTCCCCTGTTTCACTGGGCTTAGAATGGGAGTCGAGGTGGTGGGTGAATCTGCCTTGGAGCCCTTCTTAGGTGTACCCTTGCCATGCACCACCTCCTCAATGGGCACAGAAACTGCATGCCGCTCTTTGTGAGATGCTTTAGGGACAGGGGAGTCCTTACTTGGGTATGCCTCTGAGGCATGTGAGACTGAGGTCTGCTTCTTTGCTTTTTGAGCTTTGCTGTTGCCTGGCGGGCTTTTATCTTTGTGCTCTGGGCTGGCTTTTGCTCTTCTGTGGGGATGGTGTCTGCGGCAGGGCCGCGTGGGTTGCTGCTGTGTGCTGCGTGTGCTGTATCGGGACTTTGACATCTGCGGACCGTGGTCACTATCGTCAGACGTGGCCACAACCTGGGGGGTGGACAAAGGCCTCGGAGCTTGACTGGAAGTATGTGCCTTTTGAAGGGCTGACGTCACTGTGGAGGACAAACCCTGGACAGTACGGTGCAGCCCACACATGTCTGAATGTATGCCCTCCATGAAAGTAACCATCTGGGCCAATTTATTGTCATGGTCAATGAAGGCATTGAGGAGGGCTGTCTGACCTACACACAGCTGGTGCAAAATCTCCACAGACTCAGCACTGATGTCAGCAGGGGGGACATGGGCAGTGGCAGCGGTGCCAGGTGTGAAGGAAACTCATCCCATCTTACTGACCCTGACACGGGCAGCACCAGAGGAAGTAGCTGGGAGGGTGGGCACTGGCCATTGTGTGGTTGAAGATGATGCAGAGTCCCCATTCCCTGTGCCCACCAACATGGATGCATCCCCGCTGGCATCCAATGATGTGGTACTTTGCATCTCAGGCTGGGATTCCTCCTGTAGACTCCGGTCCCCCTCTGAGGCGCTGGTGACATCTGTGTCACTGGGCTCCTGTGCACCTGTCATGCTAGTTTCACCCCCACTGGTGTCCAGCTCCTGTCCCTCCATGACCACAGAAGATTCTGCATGAGAGAGAGATGCAGGGTCAGGTCAGTGGCAGCAACAGAACAAACATATGCAAGCAATGCATTACAAAAGACGACCAAATCGACATGTTGCACACCACCCTCCGCAATCACATTGTGGCAACTCACTACATAGACCCAAACAGTGCGTGTAACCCAGATTTTCAGTCAGGATTGCGCCATGTGATGGCCACACAGCACAACACCCTGCTTGTGGCTCTGTTCAACCAGACACACAACTAGCTTTGTGCACACCTAGGGACATGATGGGGGCATACCACTTGTTGCCACTGACAGATATGGATGGAACAGAAGGGGACAACACAGACACAGACTACAACATGACAGTCCAAAATGGCGAAGAGCCCATGCCAACAATCATGTTACACTTTGGGGCCCAGAGACTGCTGCACATTGTTGTCAGATGTCTAGGCCTCAATAATCTGGGAGCATGCAATGGATGCATTGTTGAAGTCACACTCAGACTGGGTACACTGCTGTTCCCTCCCAATGTGATTCCCCAGACTAACCCAATGCAGAAGAAACCTGAAGTGCACAATTCAGACTCCAATGTAAATCCACAGCATGGAAAATTACCTTTGTAAGTACAGAGAGGGCAAATGCATGACACTGGCATCCAGCCCAGCAGCCGCTTACATGCCACTTCATCATACCACCAACATCACATAGGCCAGCGCCGGCACAGGCTCTGGACACATGCAGCCACTCCCTGCCAAAGTCGCCCTCACCAAATACTCACCCCTGCCTTGCTGCTGATGCTCCTTCAAACGTGCATCCAGCTCAGGGTGGGTCACCACCAAGATGCGGCCCATTAGTGGTGTCATGCTGCGCCGTGCCAAACGCCCAGTAGGAGGAAGCAGCCCCAAGGTCATCTCTGCCATTTCTTTGCCAGCCGGCTGATGTCGTCCCACCTCTAGTTGCAGTGGGTGCGCTGTCGGTTAGAGACCCCCAGAGCTCGCACCTTTGCTGCAATAGCCCTCCGCACGGCCTTATGTTGGTGTACCTTGAGCTGCAGGAATGGAAGACAAGAGGGGAAAATGATCAGTGACATAGGGTTATGTTCCTACATCTATCAGTATAGCAGCAAGATACAAACTCATCACAAATTCAACAATATGTCCATCAGAGACTAGGGTACATCTCACATGGGACATCTGCATGGGATAAGCTGATGTGACTGCATGCAGTTGTGAGGGGGAACACAGTCCCTGCACATCTCTCACACATGCAGGATGCCAGCACTGACACCCCTATGTGGCCTGCACACATCTCCAGTCCATTGTTTCGTAGAACAACACATACATCACAAATCAACCTGTGTCTGGTGGTGGACTCACTGTGTCCAAGACTACGCAGCACTCAATGTCCCTGCCCTGAGAATCGATAGCTATGTCATGGGTGTTGCATTGAGGAACATGGACTCACAAACAGAAATTAATCAAAACAAGGCCTGTCATGTGCAATCTACAAGGCTGAGATGGTGCATAGCTGAAGTGCAATGAGAAAAAACGTAGGAAATACACAGTAAGTGAAGTGATGTTTCCTTGTCTTTGTGGGTGGGCACTGTGCTTACAATATGGGCTCACACTGAGATGGACAACAGGGGCCCACTCAGCCATTCATCCAAGCAATCACTGTCCTGACTCCTGCATGACCAACCCACTGCGTCACTGTATGGCTGACAACGCCACACAGTTCACTCATACCTCCAACTGCAGGCAGGGTAACCAGTGACATTGGGACACACACCTTCCCCATGAAGACAGCATGTTTGTCAATGCATGACACAACCCCACACCCTCAGGCACACACTGCATCAATCCAACTACATGTGTGCCCACCCTGCCCTACACCTCCACTTCTGATGACTTACCACGACATTTGGGGCACCATACAGCAATGGGTACTGTGTGAGCACCTCGTCGCACCAGGACATCATGCTCCTCGCTTGTGAAAGGACTGGCCCGGATCTTCTCTGTCCTTGCCATCACTGTGGAAATGGAACAACTGTGGTGAAATTGGGTGGTGAGGGGTCTCACGCATCAGTCCCTGGAGGCAGCAGCAGATGAGGGGTCTCAGGCAGCAGCAGATGAGGGGTCTCAGGCAGCTGTCCCTGGAGGCAGCAGCAGTCCCTGGAGGCAGCAGCAGATGAGGGGTCTCGGGCAGTAGTCCCTGGAGGCAGCAGCAGATGAGGGGTCTTGGGCAGCAGCCCCTAGAGGCAGCAGCAGATGAGGGGTCTCGGGCAGCAGTCCCTGGAGGCAGCAGCAGATGAGAGGTCTCAGGCAGCAGTCCCTGGAGGCTGCAGCAGGTCAGGGGTCTCTGGCAGCAGGCTCTGGGAGCAGTGGAAATGTGAGGCTCCCTCCCATACATATATAGCCCCCCGGGCTCGTTTCAAAGGTGCCAAGCTGCAGCAATTGGTGGTCCAGGTCTTTCAAAAGCATCCAATGACCGCCTCAATGGTGGCGGAGCAAGCCTACCACGATTTTCAAAATTGCATCATGCCACCGCAATCATCGAGCCCATTTGCTCCAGGGCATGCTCCATGGCGGTGACACACCGCTGGGGCCATGCGGTAGCTACCGTGATTTGGCTGCCATACAATCACATGAGGTACCACGATTTGAGTGGCGGAACATGCCAACCGCCATTTGGGCATGTCTCCATCCCAATGACTACCGCACCTCTGTGAATGTGGGGTGCTGGTGATACACCGCTGGGGCCAGGCGTTAGCTACTGCGATTAGGCTGCCATACAATGGCAATGGCCATGTGTCATACATCAACAGTGCACACTGGCCACATGGTCAATGGCACATCATTGTGCACACGATGCCAATGTTCCATTGAGTCCACTGGTGACTACACATGCCATGTTTGTATATGGGTGTTGTAGATTGGCCTATACTCCCTCACATGTCACTTATGAATTTGATGGTCGATGATGCAGGAGAGTGTTGTTGTGGACTCTAAAATGTGTACACATGTCAGTGTGTTGAGGTGCAGTGATAATCACAGCAAGGCTCGTCTCACTGTATGATGTAGTTTCTTGCATGACCTCTTATGTCTGCTCATACACACTATTGTAATTTTTGCGCCAACTGTGCTCATTGTCTTGTAGATGTGTGTCAGGTTCAAATGATGCATTAAGGTGTGACAGGTACAGCAGCTAAGTATGAGACAGTGGTGTTGATTTGTTACACATTTGCTGGATGACATGTTCACAGGCGTGCACATGTGAAATGTGGCCATATCACTATGTGCATTCACATTGAACTATGTGGTGTTTGAGGTACATGTGTATTGTAATTTGAGAGGTGTGCCCTTAGTGTAGCTGAACGCGTCCCTACATGTAAGCTGGAGTTTCCATCAATTATTAAGTCAGTCATTGTTGTCGCTGGGTCATCCAAAACGTGATATGCTGTGCCCATCCCATGATGGATTGCATTGACATGTGTCCACTTTCATCTCAACTAGGAGGAGGCCAAATCTACTTCGTCACTTGACAGTGCTGGAGGACATGGAGGATGTGGCGATCATCCGGAAATTCCATCTGGTTAGAGCCACCCTAAAAACCCTTTATGATATATTGGAGCCCCACCTGCAGCCTCGCCTGACATATCCAACAGCTTTCACCTCAACTTACAAGGTGATGGCAGCCCTGAATTTTTTTGCTACTGGATCGTCCCAGGAGACAGTGGCCAGCACTGGTGGGATGTCACAACTGATGTTCAGCATGGTGCTGCATGATGTACTGTCCGCAATGATGATATACAAGGACAAATATATCCATTTCCCCAGGGGTGCTGGATTGCCAGCTGTGAAGGGAGACTACTATCCCCTTGGGACCATCCCCCATGTCGTTGGTGCCATTGATTGCAAATGTCGGTTTTGTGCCACTACAGGCAAGTGAGCAAATGTTCAGGAATCGCAAACATTACCACTCCATAAATGTGCAAGTGGTGTGCCTGGCTAATATGATCATCTCCCCACGTGTGTGCCAGATTCCCAGGCTCAGCCCATGACTCCTACATCCTGCGTAACAGCATTGTGCCCCAGCTGATGGCTAATCTGCTTCCAGAGCATGCAAGGATTGTGGGTGAGTATGGCTAGTCGTATGGCGTGCTGGGTGTGTGACCTGCTGCACTCTGCCTCTGCAACATTGTAATGTCTATTTGTGTTTGTCATACCTAGGTGAACCTGCATATCCCAACTGTCCCTGATTTCTGAGGCCACTGCGGAATCCCAGGACCCCGGCTGAAGTCCGCTACAATGAGGCCCACTGGAGGACATGTCATGTGGTGGAGAGTACTTTTGGTCTGCTCAAGTCACGTTTCCGCTGCACTGGCATACTCGCCCAGGAAGGTGTGTCAGATCGTAGTGGCATGCTGCATGCTCCACAACCTAGCCATTCGCAAGGAGATTCCCCTGCTCCTGGATGATGATGAGGACCCAAGGTCCCCGCCTACACACCAACCTGAGTCCAGTGATGAGGACAATGGAGAGGAGGAAGGTGTGACATGCGTCAACAACTCATCACCCGTTACTTCACTTGAAGGTGGGTGACAATGTACAACATACCCATTGTCTGGTCATATTGCTGTTGTGGTGAAGGGGTATGTGAGAATTGTAACAGCCAGTTGTACTCTCAGCAGTGGGTGGCAATGTTTCTGGGACATGTAATTTTGAAACATATACAGTATGTGTATGTTGATACTTGTTGCCCATTGTGACGTCTGCATGTTGGCTTATATAGATGGTAGGTGTTGTGTGATGTCTGTGATGCAACAACCACAACAGTGAGTGTTGTTCTGTTGTGTTTCCCTAGGTGCCTTAAAATTATCCTTGCCTACATACAGTACATACTCCTGATACCTTATGGACATGTTGAAGACTGTACATCCTGCAATAAATACCGAGCTGACACAACAACGTGTAAGGTTTTTCATTTTCAATGTCGACATGTGATGGGGGGTGTACATTACCATTGAGGTGGTGGTGGAGCAGTGAGTTGACAGTCATGCTAAATGAGATAATAGAGTGGTGACCACATTGAAGTGGTCACCCAGTCAAACAAACATATGCCATTCACAAGGCAGTGATGGGAAGAACAGTACAAATGGTCAATGCATAGGTGAAGAGGGTTGCCATCAGGGCTGGCTCTGCAACTGGTGTTTTGCAGGTGCTTTGACTCCAGATACTCCCAGGTGCTTCTTAGGACGTCCCTTTGATCACTTGGCAGGGGTGGGCCCTGCTGCATGGCCAGTGGCATCTGAGGACGCACCCCTCTCTGTGGCTGCAGGGGAGGATGGTGAACTGTCATCCTGCGGCCTACCAGAGAGAGGTGGAGGTGTTGGTTGTAGCGCAGGCCTGTCCCTCAGTAATGCCACTTGCTGGGCCATGAGGTCAACCATTTGTCCCATGTTGGTGTCGATGGACCTCATCTGCAGGATGAGCTCGCGTAACAGTTCATTGGTACTGGCCTGTTTGTCCCTGGGCCTGTTAATATGCGCCAAGGACTCTGGTGATGTGTTCCAGGGATTGGGTCCCAGCCTCCTGGTTTCTGTGGGTGACCCTGGCCCTCCCCCAACCCTGCTGCCATGAACCTTTTGCCTCACCACTGTGGGCACCTGCATCCTCTCCCTGCCGTCTGCACTCGGTGGTGTGGGGTGGTCATCCTCTGGGACAGGTAGGGTGTTGCAGACGGCAGTGGTGGCTGTGGTGGTAGTGATGGACGCACATGCCGTAACAGCAGGGGTCTGCAGTGAAGATGTTGTTGCAGTAGATGTGGTGGGGGGAGGATGGGGTCTTGGGACCTGTTGCTCCCTGGCACACAAGATGGGCCGGCATCGAGGTCATCTTCCATAGGATCTTGTGAGCCATCACCCGAGAGTCCATGTACCGGGGGGGAGACTGGCTCTTCAGGTTGCTGGTGTTATCCTCTGAAGTGAGTTCTTGGTCACCTGTGGATTATATGAGAAATGGTCAGTGTAGTGCACCCTTCTAGCTTTGTGTTAGCTGTGTGTCACTCACTGTTTTGTACACTACACAATTGACTGATCATCACATTGTTTGCTAAGCGCACTACTGTGCCTCCTGTCATGATGAAGTTGTACATGCATTACTTGTCCATGGTGTGATGTGTCAAGGCATACCATGCGACCCGTGCATCATTTATGATTGCAGGGACCTGTTGCCATCTAGGGACGGGCACATGTTTTTCATTGAGGACTATTTGTAGATGTTTCAGACCTGGCTGACGTCACATCTGGCCATGGACTGGCCATTGTCATCTCCAAGATACAATTGTCCTGTCAAGTGCATATCTTGATTCATACCACCACACATGCTTTGTAAAATTTGGAATGGCCCTTGTTGCTCTGGCTCCATGGTGATGCACATGTCAATCACTGCTGTGCATGATTGTGACCAGACTTTATTCTACATGTGCATTGCTGTGTCACACTTTGGTAGCTGTGACAGTTTCCGTAGCTTACCTGTTTGCACACTGTGCTTGGCAATGGGGTTGGTGTCCATATTAGTGCAATGAGAGGGCTTGTGTTGTCATATGGCACCATATTGGTTGTGACAAATGTGTGGGTGCATGTACTGGCTACTTACCTGTAACGTGCTAACATTTGGCTTTGTAATGTGACACATCTGTGTGTGCATGGTGTAGGCTTACATCCTGCTCAGTGGTGAAATGTGACAGAATGATATGTCTACCTACCTGTTTGTTTGTTGTACTGCAATGGCTTCCATCAGTTATTGGGTGGGGGGTGTGGAGGGATAAATCTTGCTGATGCTGTGGGACGGGGGCATGGTTGGAGTGGTAGTACAGGCCTTCCACACCCAGACACTCTCCCATGGAAGACTACCTACCTGTGAGTTTGATGTGGGTAATGTAATGGCTGACACATGCATCTGGGTGCGGTGGGGTAGGGTTGCATCTTGCTAGGCTGTGGGACAGGGTACATGGTGGGAGTAGTAGTACTGGCCTCACACCCCCAAACTGGCCTCCCAGGGAAGATGGCTACCTACCTGTTAGTTTGTTTAATGTACTGCAATGGCTTCCATCAGTTACTGGCTGGGGGGTTGGAGGGCTCCATCTTGCTGATGCTGTGGGACAGGGGGCATGGTGGAAGTAGTAGTGCAGGCCTCACACCCCCAAACAGCCCTCCCAGGGAAGATGGCTACCTACCTGTTAGGTGAAGGCGAACAATGCAATGGCTGCAGACTGCTTCTTGGTTGGTGGGGAGTGCTCCATCCTGCTGGACTGTGGGCCAGGGGGGCATGGTGGGAGTGGTAGTACAGGCCTCCCATACCCAGACACCCTCCCATGGAAGATGGCTACCTACCTGTGTTTGTTAGGTGTACTGCAATGGCTTCCAATTGCTTCTGAGTGGAGTTGGGAGAGTGCTCCATCCTGCTGGGCTGTGGCAAAAGGGGGCATGGTGGTAGTAGTAGTGCAGGCCTCTCACCCCCAAACTGCCCTCCCATGGAAGATGGCTACCTACCTTTTGGTGTGGGTAATGTAATGGCTGACACGTGCATCTGGGTGGGGTGGGGTAGGGCTCCATCTTGCTAGGCTGTGGGACAGAGTACAAGGTGGGAGTAGTAATGCAGGCCTCTCACCCCCATACAGCCCTCCCAGGGAAGATGGCTACCTACCTGTTAGGTGAAGGTGAACGATGCAATGGCTTTCAAGTGCTTCTGGGTGGGGTGGTGAGAGGGCTCCATCTTACTGATGCTGTGGGACAGGGGGCATGGTGGGAGTAGTAGGGCAGGCCTCACACCCCCATACAGCCCTCCCAGGGAAGATGGCTACCTAACTGTTAGGTGAAGGTGAACAATGCAATGGCTTTCATGTGCTTCTGGGTGGGGTGGGGAGAGGGCTCCATCTTGCTGATGCTGTGGGGCAGGGGGCATGGTGGGGGAAGTAGGGCAGGCCTCACACCCCCAAACAGCCCTCCCAGGGAAGATGGCTACCTACCTGTTAGTTCGTTTGGTGTACTGCAATGGCTTCCAAGTGCTTCTGGGTGGGGTGGGGGGGTGCTCATCTTGCTGATGCTGTGGGACAAGGGGGCATGGTGGGAGCTGTAGTGCTTGGTACCTGTACAGATGCCCCCATGGTAATGTTGGTGGCTACGTTTGGGGTGAATGGGAGTGGGTGAATGTTGGAGATGTGAGCCATGTGTTTGTGAGTGTGTGGTGCAGATGAATGGTATTTGTCCTAGGTGGTGTAGCTGTGTAGTTGAGCAGGACAGTACATTTCAGTGTGGTGATAGTCATGTGTTTGTATTTACCAGCCTCCACTCCCTGGCTACTCCAGTGAGACTCTCTGGATGTAGTTTGGCAAGCTCCTTCTCCTTCCATGGTGTGAATGTTTTTGGTAGAATGGGAGGGCCACCGTCAGTCCTGTCAGCCAGCTCCCGGGTCTTGCTTCTCTTCTCTTTGACAACCCTCTTCAGATCATGCCACCGCTTCATGATCTCCTTTTTGGATCGCGGGGTGGTCCCTACTGCATTGACCCTTTGGACTATCCTTGCCCACATTTGTGTCCTTGCGGCTAATGGTGTCTGTTGGACCAGGCTACAAAACAGTTGTGGTTCCACTCTGACTAACTCATTTACCATGACTGTCAACTCACTTTCTGTGAATTTGGGCATTTTATGTATTGACATGGTGTGTGGTGTGTAAAGTGTTTGGGGGTGCAGGGGTGTGAGTGGTGTGTCTGGTAGTGATGTGTATGGTGTGTGATGTGCTGGGGGTTGGTGGTGCAGATGTGGAAGTGGTGGTGGTGCTATGTGGTGTAGGTAGTGCTGGTGTGTTGCTTTGCCTATCCTTTGTTGTGAGGGTTGGTGGCCTTCAGTCTTGGAAAGTTGCAACGGACTGTGGTCAGGGAAGGGGCTGGTTTTATACTCCGCTATGTGGGTGTGTTCAAATGGGGTATTCCTGTCAGGTGTGTGTGTGTGTGTGTGTGTGTTGTTCTGGGAATTGTATTTTTCTTTTTGCCATTTGTTTGTGTCATTGGGATGTGTTGTGTGTATTTGGGGGCATGGCTAGTTTGCTTTGTGCACTGTGTGGCCTTATTGTGGGTTTTTTCCTTCGTCCGCCATATTTTCCACGGATCGTCCGCAGCGGTGGCTATGCTGCAGCTCTTCCGCCGGCTCTCCCATTCATTCCAGTGTGCGACCGCAGAGGTCGGAAACAGTGGAGCGTACCGCAGCTCCATTGGGGATGTCCTAATTTCCAGTGCGGTGTCTCTGTTATGCTTGCGGTGGGTTGGTGTTTTTCCACAGCGTATCAGACCGCTGCAGACGGATTTTGGACATCACCGCCCGCCACGGGCAGTTTTTCTTGGCCAGGTTCCACCGCAGTTGGTGTTTTTTGGCGGATGATCCAAATTTGACCCCTGGGTTTTCCACGGTCCTGGCGGGCGGTTGTTTTCGCTTCCATGGCAGTCCTAATGGGCCCCCTAATCTTTTCAGGTCCCCGTGCTGCTCAGGCTTGGCAGAAGGGCTTTAAGTGGGTGGGGTCCTTTTGGGTCTCAGACACAGAAGTAATTAAAAGCAAACATTGAAAAGGGTCCCTTTCAGTTTCTGTATTCCTTTTTCGTAATTTCACAGACAAAAACAGTTATCAATTTCTGAACAATAAGTGTAAAAAAATGTTAAGGTAACCCATGTTGTTCTTGTCTATATTTCACATGCTTTACTTCAATCAATCAATAATTTACTTCGGTCAACAACCATAAAAGCAACATAAAATGAAAGTAACATTAAATTATTAGGCAAACAGTTCAATAAATATATTCAAGCTAAATTTTTCCAAAGGGGCAAATACCATGATATAAAATATTTCATTTTTAGTTGTAAATAAAATCTGAATAAAGACTTTCACACTTTAAGATATAAGTTTGAGGGTGATGCTATGAAAAATCTAATTTTTTTAAAGGTAAATCTATTCTTGAATTATTATGTTTGGTGGTTCATCGGATAATGGTGTGCAGCTGTGGCTAAAAAGTCATTGTTACTGTCAACTTTTCTGTTTTTGTTTTGCACAGCGATTAAGTTCTGGCATTTGCGTGAGTATTCTAGTGCGAATGGGCCAAACTGATTCTAGAAATTTGGCTATCAAGAATACCACACAAGACCCTGTGTCAGACCTGCATATACGCAATGCCTGTCTGGATTGCCCTGTTCCAAGGTGTCTGCACAAGGGTACGATCACAGACAAAAACAGTTATCTATTTCTGAACAATAAGTGTAAACATTTTTTAAGGTAACCCATGTCGTTCATGTCTATATTTCACATGAACAGTGCTACATGATAGGAGTGGCTTGAGCATGGAGCAAATGAGCAGGAGATGAATAGCAGGCGCTGCAGCGAAGGGCCTAGTAATGCCAGTATAAAGCTGCTCCACTGTGTATTGGTTTAGAGGTTATTCGATGGTCATGGGCCAGGGGCAAAGAGGTTACTATTACAAGCAGAAATGCTAATTATGATTGCCTAAACTTAGTAAGGCCTCTCAGGGTTTGGGCAGCCTGGAGTTATGACATGCTTCTCTTTATTTATTTTTTATTTTTTATTTTTATT
The DNA here is from genome assembly GCF_964261635.1 of Lissotriton helveticus. Classification (NCBI taxonomy): domain Eukaryota; kingdom Metazoa; phylum Chordata; class Amphibia; order Caudata; family Salamandridae; genus Lissotriton; species Lissotriton helveticus. The sequence continues at coordinate 1,611,390,237 of NC_136057.1, forward strand.
AGTTTATTTTGCAGGTTTCAAAAAGGCAGCAAACAGTAGCCCGGAAATGAAAATCAAAGCCCCCCTCCGACCCCTCAAGGTATAGTTATATCTACTTAACCAATATCTGTTTTCCTACTGCAGGACAGAGGGTACACAGCCATTTAGCCAACAACCCAATAAGCAGGGCAGGCGGCGCACATATCACACATCTCAGCAATAACAGCGAATGTAGCAGGCAATAGTCGAAGACATCACTAACCCACTCAGCGTGCATAAGACAGGGCAAAAGAGTACACAACAGTGCAGGGACAATGCTTATCAAGACTGCTAGACTTATCACTCCTACACCTCAGTTGTCGTAGGCTCCTCTCCTCTGTTTGAGAGATACGTTTGGTAGAGTCCCCAGTAGTTCTTGGGCCTGCTCGTGGGAGGAAGGAGTTCACAGTAAAGTTCAGATTGTGTACAGCAATATACCATCTCACGTGCCCATCGTGTAGGGGATGGAACAGGTCCCCTCATCCAGGAACACGCAACTACCTTACGTGCTATTAACAGTCCCATGCCCACCAGCCTACATATAGATACGGGCAGCGGCTTCGTATATCCCAACAGGGCCATCCCTGGGTCCGGATGTACGTCCGACTCCACCGCTGCGCTTATTTCAATGAAGATCTTAGTCCAGAAGTCATACACTTCAGGGCATTGCCAAGCAAGGTGGAAAAACCCCGCATCAGGGGCACGGCACCTGTCACATTCCGCTGTAGCCCTCAGGCCATATCTATGAAGTCTAGCAGGCGTATAGTAAATTCGATTTATAAATTTAAAGTGTATAAGCCGATGCCGGACGTTCAACGAGAGCGTCTTAGTGGCTGTGCAACAGTATTTCCACATAGTATCGTTAATTGCTAAGTTTAAATCCGACTGCCATGCCAGCCGCGATTTGGTATATGTGTGCTCTCTATGTGTTTGTGAAAGTGAGTACAGGCGAGAATGTAGTTTCTGGGGAGAAGTGGTTTGGAGTACATACGTAAGTTCCGGAACCTCGGGAGGTTCCGCCATGTCTACCCCTAGCAGCTCAGAGAGCGCATGGCTGACCCTGTAGAACTGATATTTCAGCAGCAGAGTAGGAGTTATCAAAGCGGTGGTCACCTGGTCCCAGGTCTTAACAGAGCCCTCAAGAAAGAGATCTCCCGCTAACCTAATGTTAAGCTTTAGCATGGCAGCAATCACTCCTTTCTCACGGAGAGGGGGCAACCACCATACCCAGTCAATGGGCATAATGGGGGAATACAGTAGCGCACCACCCTGAATGTGCATGAGCCTGGTCCATGCATGGTTAGTAGAGGTCACTGAGTCAAGTACGCCAGTCCTACGGTCCGTGGACTCAAAAACTGTATGTGGGAGTGTCAGGGGCTTAGCAAATAAGGTTTCCAGCATGACATGTGGTATATCCCGACTCCCATGTACCCAAGTGTGCAAATGTGCGGCCTGTGCCACCCTGTAGTATACTTCGAGGTCAGGCGCGCCTAGGCCCCCCATAGAGTAGGGCAAAGTGAGAAGCAACCATTTAGCTCGGGGTTGGCCCCCCGCCCAGGCGAGTTTTGTCAATAATTGTTGCAACCTCTGGAAGAACACTTTAGGGAGAACCATTGGGATAGTGGAGTACAGAAAGAGGAATCTAGTTAGTACCACCATCTTCATAATGGCAATCCGTCCCAAGAGGGAAAGGGGGAGCCTACACCAAGCCTCAACATCATCCTCTAGTTTGCTAAATGCCATGCCGTAATTCGCCCTAAACATGGTTTCTGGGTCTATATGTAGGTGCACCCCCAGATATCTGATCGTGTTGGTCGTCCATTGGAGCGGGTATTCCATAGTGGTTAGTGGAGTACAGAAAGAGGAATCTAGTTAGTACCACCATCTTCATAATGGCAATCCGTCCCAAGAGGGAAAGGGGGAGCCTACACCAAGCCTCAACATCATCCTCTAGTTTGCTAAATGCCATGCCGTAATTCGCCCTAAACATGGTTTCTGGGTCTATATGTAGGTGCACCCCCAGATATCTGATCGTGTTGGTCGTCCATTGGAGCGGGTATTCCATAGTGGTTAGTTGTGTACATGGGTTCAAGGGGAATGCCTGTGATTTGGACCAGTTGACTCGTAAGCCAGACAGGGCGCCGTAGCGGACAACCTCCCTGAGGACTGGCGACAAGTTATTGTCGGGATCTCGGACATAGAGCAAGGTATCGTCCGCATACATAGATACCACTATCTGATAGGTGGGAAAGCTTATGCCTCTAGCACCATGATATTCCCATAGGGCGCAGGCTAAGGGTTCCGCCACGCGGGCATACAACAATGGCGAAAGTGGGCATCCCTGTCTAGTACCCCTTGTAATGGGAAACGAGTCAGTCACTAAATCATTCAGTCGAAGCCTAGCTCGAGGACGGGTGTACAGTGCTCCTATCATTTGCAGGAAAGGTTGGCCCAGGCCCATCTTAGTCAAAACCTTACTAAGGAATGACCATTCAACGGAGTCGAAAGCCTTCTCCATGTCCAGGAAGACCGCCAGCGCCTTCCTATCCTGCCTAACATGTTGTAGCACCCCAGAACAGTCCGAATATTGTATGTCAGGTTCCTGCTAGGGATAAACCGGCCTGCTCACGGGCCACTAGGGAAGGTGCAAGTAAAGCAAGATGAGTAGCCAAAACCTTGGCGAACAGCTTCGTGTCCACATTAAGCAAAGAGAGGGGGCAGTAGGAGCCACAGCACTCCCGGGGCTTGCCCAGCTTAAGGACTGCGATCAGTAGCGCTTCTCTCATGGAGTCAGGCATACTGCCCTCTACACAAATGTCATCAAAAAAGGCTGACAGGTGTGGGATGAGCTGATCTTTAAAGGCCTTGTAGAAGGCAGCTGCAAGGCCGTCCGCACCAGGGGCGCTTCCCGATTTCATCGCAGCTAGAGCATCTGAGATTTCTTCCTTGTCGATCGGCTGCATGAGAAATTCTCTATCAGAATTCGAAAGTGCGGGAATAGCTATACGGCCAAGGTAGTCATCGATGTCATCGTCGAGATTCCCACCCCTGGACGTGAATAAACCAGAGTAGTAGTCTTTAAAAACACCCGCCACTTCAGCAGGATCAGAGAGGAGGTCCCCATTGTGTGATTTTATTTCTACTATGGAGTGCCGTTTTTTAGACCCCCCAATAATTCTGGCTAGCAATGCGCCAGGCCAGTCTCGCTCCCCATAGATCCTGGCCGTGGCATACTTCCCCATGAGTTTAACTTCCCTGTCCGCTTTCTCATGATATTCAGCCAGTAGCCTGTTGATGTCAGCCATCTCAGCCCCATCTGTTTGTTCTCTTTGTCTTCTCTCCAAGTTCCCCAGCTCTTCTTTTAGTTCGGCCAGTCTCTTCCTGATGGATTTAAGTGTCCCTGAGTGTTTTGACATGGCTACACCCCGTATATATACTTTAAAAGTTTCCCAGATGGTTTGAAAGCTGTCCACAGAGCCTATATTAGTCTCGAAGAAAGTGTCTATGGCCTCCACCAGCTCCCCCCTGAACACAGGGTCAAGTAGCGAATATGGCGGGAACCGCCAAGTAAAAGGGGGAATGGATCTACTAGGCGTCAGCAGCTCCAAGAGTACAGGAGAGTGATCAGACAGCGTTCTGGGTAGCACCCTGCAATCCCTAATCGAGCCCACTCTGCAAGAGGGAAGCAGCAAGTAGTCTATTCTGGTGTGAATATCGTGATAAGCAGAGTAGTGAGTGTAGCCCCCTTGTTGTGGGTTTCGGGACCTCCACACATCCCCAAGGCCCAGGCAAGTCATGGCTCTTTGTAATTCAGTCGCTGCCGCTGACGGTCTGCGGGGAGGACCTGACGACCTATCCAGTGCCGGGTGAAGGGTGAGATTCATATCCCCGCCCCCAGAGTAGTAGAGTAGGATCGTGTTGGCGTGCCCTGGTCTCCATGGCCCGATAAAACTCCGGGGAGTCAAAGTTGGGGCCGTAAGTGTTTATGACCACAAAAAACAAGCCAAGACCAGAGCACCTGGATATGACATATCTCGGGGTCCGAATTCAGGGCGTGCTGTGTTAGTGTGGATTTCGGGTTTATCCAAGTCATCACACCTCTGGCGTGAGTTGTGAAACCCGCAGTAACTATGTTCCCTCCAGACCCCTACATTTTAGCATCCCGCTGTTATTTGGGAGGTGAGTCTCCTGGATTAGGGCAACATCTACATTATGACGCTGTAAGTAACTCAGCACCTTCCTGATTTTCCTGTGGTCGTTGAGACCTCTCACATTCCAGGTTAGTACCTTAAGCGTGGCTGGAGTTATATGAGTTGCGCTATTCGCCTCTTCAGCCATTATGGCAGGTCCCTAGTTTCATCATGATAGACACCCCCAGCATGCACCTCATGAGGCTCGTGTAAGTAGGAATTGAGCACCTTGTACCTTGAGCTACAAAATAGACCCGACCCCAATCCGCTCCACCCCCCTCCCACAGTTGACCAACCCCAACTTGGCCTAGCATGTTAAACCCGTCGCCAGAAAACTATCCCTAGAACAACAAATAGCTCCGAAGGGAGCAAAGTATGCACACAGCGCTGGGGGCGAGGTTGCCAGAGGAGAAGTCAGTGACCTTAAGACCGCCCTTAGCACCATCGCCCTGCGTTGCAATCGTGATGGACATCAATATTGCTAAATCATATCAAACACCTTGGATAGTGGGCCTCTCCCGTGTGCAGGGTCCAACAGGCATAAATGCTAAAACTACCCCCATCACCCGTTCAGAGTGCGCAAACATTATATAGAATCCAGATCTTTAGGATCCGTGAAAAAGTGTGAGTGGCCTTGTCGATTAATTCTCAGCTTCGCCGGGTAAAGCATGGCGTAATCAAGCCCTAGGTCTTTCAGCTGCTTTTTGTACGGGGCAAATCGCTTACGCTCTTCTTGTACCTTAGCTGTGAAGTCCGGGTAGATAGAAATCGTTGAGCCCTCGTAGTGTAAGGTCCCCTTTTCCCTGGTAATCCGCAGGGCCGTGTCTCGATCCCTGTAGTTCAGGAGTTTCGCAATGATAGGCCGTGGGGGGAGCCCCGGACGGGGCTGCGGGCCCAGCGTGCGGTGCGCTCTCTCCACAATAAACATTGTCGAGAAGACGTCGTAGCCAAGCAGCAAGCGGAGAAGTTTTTCGACGAATAGTTCAATTTTTCCGGTAGGCATCGTCTCCGCGATTCCGGTGATCCGTATGTTAGATCTTCGTGAGCGGGCCTCCAAATCCTCCAACTTGTCGCGTATAACCTGAAGTAGCTTACCCATCTGCTGACGATCCTTGTCCAGGTCCGTTTGCGCCTCCTCTACTTCGGTTAAGCGCCTCTTGGCCATGTCCAGGCGCTCTGCGTGTTTGTCAATGCGTTCCGCCATGCGGTCCATCCGGTATGTGAGCGCGTCAATTTTGGTGCCAATGGATGTGATACTGTTCTAGAGGCCCTTCTCCATAGCGACCAGCAGGCCTTTTATATCCGAGTAGATCGTATTGTCAGTGTTTTTGGACATGGCTGCGCCGTCAGGTTCCACGGAATCAGCAGGTTTGGTGCGACGGCTCTCAAAGGGAAGCTTGCTTTGCGATTTATCACCCTTGCCCATCTCTGTGTTTAGATCGAAGTCGGAAGTCGGAAGAGGGAGAGGCCGCCACTCTCTAGAAGAATCGCCAAGCAGCAGGCAGCAGAGTCTGATAGGACCACAGCGCAGCCCAGCAATACTGATCTGCTATGAGCGCGAACTGCAACCGCGTCACAGGCCTCCTGAGTGCGGTACGCCAAAATGTCCAGCCCTCGTGGTCCAGTGATCCCCAGGCAAAGCTGCACAATATCGGAGTCAGGGCAAAACAGCTCTCCCGCAGTCTGCTCCGTTAGGAATCAGCGTTGGCTTGGGCATGCCCCCCGGCAAGTGTAGCTCCGATTCCACTACGTCTCCCAGTTGGAAACCCTCCTGGTCCGCACTCAAGGGTCACCACGGCCTAGGGGCAGCAAAGTCCGAGGTTCAGGGGGCGAGGTTCAAGTGGTTATACACTGTCTCTGCACTTCCAGTGGGGAGGAGTAGGGGCAGTGCCCAGGGGGATCCCACGTTGGAGAAGGCCGGGAGACTCCACTCACCCCCAAGGCGATCTCCGTCGCACCACTACGCCGTGTCCTCAAAGGATGGTGAGCTGGGGGGGTACGTTCCCACTCCACCCCGCCTGCGCCGCAATTGTCTTCGGTGCCGTCCCCCGAGGTCGGGTGATCGACCGGGTGCGGGCCGCACCGCAACGCCGCACGTCGCAGAGCGGCTCACTCGTACGCCAGGATCGCGTCTTCAGGGCCCAGGAGCCGCAACCTTACGCCGCTCGTCTCAGGAGGCACAGGAGCGGAGGGTGAACAACGGCGGTGCCGCTGGATGCCGGAGGTGCCCAGGTCGGTGGGGGCGTAATATTCAGCCCCCGGAGTCCGTGCAGATTAGGATTATGGCAGGATATCATAGGCGATGGCACGGAGCTCTACAGTCAGGCGTCCGCCATTGACGCCGGCAAGCTCTGCCCCCTCACATGCTTCTCTTTATTATCGGGGATCACCGAACCGCGGAGTGTCTTAGCTGGGGAAACACTCGAAACACTCAAGTCCCTTCCCGGTGGTCTCCGTTACTATGCACATCATATTCCTAAACTATCATTCACTCGGGTGCTTTTGCTCGACTTTGCTTTCCAGCCCTCCATCCACAGCTCCTGTGCACAAAAGGCACTATGTTTGCTCTGAGAGGACAGAGGAGAAGAGGTTGGAGTGGATGGAGGGACAAACGCTGAGGTGGATGGTGGAGCTTGCTCCCATCGAGCCTACGAGTGCACAGCACTGATGGCTACTGTGGGTATTGGATGGGAAGTAATCCTGCCTCTCCAGTTCCGTGTAATAGGTTATTTACAGTATGCTGTCTTTCTCCCCTCCTTCCCCCCTCTCAACAAGCGCAGCCTCCCAACCTCTCTCAAACCCCATTACCACTACACAGCTAAATATGATAGTTTAGCCCTAACTTGGTGCTCCCAAGTATCCCTTTTACCATTTTAGCAACTCTCTCTATGCGCACACACAGACACGCATGTGCACTTGCACCAGCACATATATATCACAGTGCCTGTTATTTGTTCCCCCTCACTTTATCCAGTTCAGTCTCTCTCTCTTACGTGTTTCCTACTCCCACATCCAATGTTTCGTCTCTCGCCCTCTCAAACTCACCAGTCTCCCCTTCCCAATCTCTTTACGCCCGCTCTTTTTACCCCCCTTTCCCTGTATGTTCCAATGTCGCCCTACTTTCCTCCCCCACCACTTCTCCTGAACTTTCCCCATCTCTCACAATCTCATATAGTTCAACCGGCTTTTCTCCCCTCCACTTATCTCACTTCAATCTCTTGTTTCCTCCCCCATTCCTTCCACCTTGCTTTGTCAATCTCTCACACTCTCCTGTCCTCCCTTTCCATGTATAACAGTCACTTCTTACTGTCCAAATAGTCTCTTTCTCTCACGTTTCACTTACGTCTTTTTCTCTGTTTCCTCTGATCTTCACTTCCTCGAAACCCACACCCCGTCTACTGCATCTGCTTTTATTCATTATCAAACTAATTTTGGGTCTTGGGGGTGCTCTGGAGCCATGGGCAGCACACACATTCCAGCAATCCAGCGAGGTGATGGAGCCCCCGAGCCCTACTCTTCTCCACTTCGCATCCGAACACTCTTTCCACTCTGCAGCCTTATTTACTCCACTCTCTGTCCAGTCTGATGTTTTTAAACTGTTCAGTGCATCAGTTCCACGGACCCTCACCTTATACAATTTACACCCAGCTGTCTTCCTTTGCTTCTTCTACCCTAATTTGCTGCGTTTTCGCTCACTCTTCCCCGCTAAGCTAAGAACCCTCTTTTAACTTGCGTCCTTCACACCATGCCTCTTGCTGCTACCTTCTCCTCATTTCATTAGCAGGTAAGTATGCCTACAAGGGATTTTCTGACTTGTACCCAATTTGGCATTCAATATGCAGATAATGATGGCAAGCTCTATCTAGTAGTTTACATTCAGTTATTTAGAAATTCAATTAACTAATTTAAATTAGAGTAAATCTAATAGTCTTACACGGCTGTTTGACCAGTCACATCTTTTGTTTATATATATTGTTAGAAAGAGGTGTTCACAGTAGTGACAATAAGGTGTTTGTAACATCAAATTATCTGGAATCCTCAGTTGCAATGTGTTCTTTTATACAGATTTTTGTACTAGTTTTTTGTACCCTTTGAAAAATCGTTTTCATTATAAATTTACGTTTCTGAAACATTTACACCCGTGTAAGACTATTTGCAGCAGATTTACTCTAATTGAAATGAGTTAATTGAATTTCTAAATAACTGAATGTAAGCTACTAAATAGAGCTTGCCATCCATATCTGCATATTGAATGCCGAATTGTGAACAAGTCAGAAAATCCCTTACCTGCTAATGTTTTGATTATCCAAGCCTCCAAGGGTTTATTGGGTCTCCAACTTTGTCCTCTTTTCAGAATAATTGTAGCACAAAACTTCAGAGTACCAAGTGCTCTTTCTCTCTTCAATGCTGTATTTTCATTTGCAACCTAAAGCATTCTGGGAAGTGTAGTCCTAGTCCACTTCAGTTGCTCTATCCTGAAAATGAGGATTGGTAAAAGAAAAGGACATCAACAGCTGGAGCACTGCTACTTGGTGACACGGAATGCTCTGGTACTCTTACCTCAGCACCCTCAGCCCTTCCAATTACCATTCCCAACATCTTCCCCAGCTCCCCAATCCTTATGGTAGACTGAAGGCAAAGGGCTGCAAGATCAGTAGAGCGCCCAAGATTGATGTTTGGAGTAGGGTAGGGACTTGCATTTGCAGAGTTTAGTATGATCTTCAGTACCACACTGGTGCCTTTTAAATACCCTTTTCAATTTGATTGTTTGTTCAGTTTACTGAATTTGTTGGACTCGCCTTCAGCTGCCTTTTGTTAAACAACCTATTTTGTACAGTGCCAGTATTTAGAGAGGCATTTTAGTCAGCCCACAGCTTATTTGATTGGGCGCTAGAATTCCATCCATAGGGACATCTGACTATGTTAAGGAGCTAGTACAGCCATACAGTTTTATTCCATCTTTTGTAAACAGGCCATAAAAGCACAACAGCTCATATAAAATAATTTCAAGTTATTAAATACATATTTACATTGGTTAAAATAAGTATTAAACAAGTTTGCTGTGATCATAAATAGGACCTTTAAAATCACTTATATAAAAGGAAAGACCAATTCATGATTACAAATTACACAATACTATTAAAATGTCGTCCCACGATTTTTCTGCTTCCTAAAACAGGCCCATAGGAATGAAGCAACACAGAAACATACAAATGGGTCTGGTAAAGCCTTTAGAAAATACATGGTGACCCAGCATTGCCTAAATTTATAGTGCCTCAGGATTGGAAGTATAAATATTTTCCTTTCCTCGGAGTAGTTTTTACAAAATAGTAAAATATGCAGGTCCGACTTCACAGCATGGTTGTTACAAGGGCAGGGAGCGAGATCTGCTAATTATATTTATTTTGTGGGTATCCCAAGAATAGCGATCATAAGATCATATTCAGTCTGAAGCGCAATAATATGAATCTGTGCTGCTCATTGTTCATGCGACCTAAATAATGAAATCCTCTCCTGATAATGATGGAACCAGGTCATATGCAATAGAAGACTGATAGATCAGTTGTTTTCCCTTCGGGCTTGTTCTGCTCTTTGGGAATACAAATCTGTTAACCATTTCTTCTTGACTTATTTGCAAGTATCACGGTCCTGAAAAAACCTTTGCCATCCCTAGGACTTTCAGTACTGTTTCTACATAATGTAGCCACCCGATCCTTTTGTAATGATTTAGATTACATCATTCTCTAATAATGGTTCAAATTCAAATTCAAATTGATTTCATTTCGGATATATTGCAATCCATAAAAGTACATACATTAGACAATTCATAATAAAACATCACAATAGTCACAAAGTCAATCTAAGTTACATACAACACAAATTTTTCTTAAAAAGAGCGCCTAGACAAAATCAAAACAAGAAAAAGTGCAAGTAGGGTCCATATACAGAAGAAAGTGCAAAAGTGCTTTGAGCTGCAGTTAATGCACAGTTACTCATCCAGACATTTTCTTAGTCTCATAGTCAACTTTAAAAATTCTAACACCTGGAGGACACTGTCCGAGTACAGCAGCTGTAAATACATAAGGGCGGGTCTGATTTGGTTAAAATTTAATTTCTTTAAAAGAGTAACCAGATACCGCTTTCGGGGATATTCATAAAATGTACATAAAAATATAAAATGCAGCATATCCTGTGGAGACTTCCCGTCGCAGCCACAGGGAGCTGCTGGTTTCTTAAAAATGTCCGACTTGGGTCTAATTAAAAGCTGATGAAAGATGTTAAACCTGAAGCGAGTCAGCAAAAATTTCTCATGGTGGGTGAAGGAGCATGTTAGATACATTTCCATGGAATCACAAGTTCTCAACATGATATACTTTCTAACATTAGGTTTCAAGAGCTCAACTTCATCTCTTAAAGCATTACGATTCAGGAAAAAAGCTCTCTTAATTGCTACAACATCACCCTTAACTATATCCCTCGGGTTATCAAACAAGTTCAGGCGGCCAAGCTTAAAAAATTGGGACTTCAGATATTTAAGCCAGGGTACACGCATTGCATGATCAAGTGATACAAGGTCCTCCACTATCAAGTGGGTTAGAGGGATTGCATCACTTAACCATAATTTTACCCAGCACAGCAGTGGTTTCAGTCCAACAATGTCGGATAAATGCAGACAGCCAAGTTCTTCATGAGCAGCTAAATTCGGTGTGCTCCCAGGGACACACAACAGACGCTTAAAAAAATTATTTTCAACTATTTGTAGCTGTTCGCCATTTGTGTAGCCCCATATCTCACTTCCGTATACTGCAGTGGCTATGGATTTAGCGTTATATAGTTTCATCATAGCCACAATTGGCTTTTTCCCCAGTTTAGAGGCAAAATTGAAGATGGAGGCATTTACCCTGGACAGTTCCCCCTTCTTCTTGGCCAAGTGTGGGGCCCAACAGAGCTTCGTATCAAATAAAACACCCAAGTAAGAAAACGTCTGGGTGATGGGTATCAGAACATCATTCAGTTTAAAATTGAACTTCTTTTTTGGTTGACGGCCAACATGCATTATAAAGGATTTGGAATTGTTGACCGTAAGGTCCCTATAAGACATAAATTTATTAAATCCATTCAAAAGTGCCTGAAGACCTAATTCTGTTCGAGAAATTAAGACCGCATCGTCGGCATATAAAAGCAAAGGGACACCCCTCACACCAGCTCTAGGACAATCAGATTTTATCTCTTGTAATTCAGCCTCCAGGTCATTTATATAAAAATTAAAAAGATAAGGGGCCATAATACACCCCTGACGTACGCCTTTATTGATAGGAAAACAACCCGTAGTTTCCCCAGTCGATGAGAACCTCACGTTGGCTCTTGTGTCATTGTGCAGATCCGCAAGGAACTCCACAATCCCCCCATCTATTCCCTTATCCTTCATGGTCTGCCACAGCCTCCCCCAGTTAACACAGTCAAAGGCTGAGGACAGATCCATGAAGGCAAGGTGAATTGCTCCCTTCTGTACGACAGTATATTTATTCAGAATAAGGAACAGGTTGAGACACTGGGTTATGGTAGAGCGCCCCTCACAAAAGCCATATTGAGAAATCGACAAGATGTTGTTTTCATTCGACCAACTTATTAGGCGTTGAAGTATAACTCTCCCCATGATCTTAACCATTGAATCAATTAGGGATATGGGACGATAGCAGAGTGCACTTCCCCTATCTCCCTTCTTGAATACTGGGACTATAGTTGATAGTCCCCACGTTTCCGGACAACCCGCTGTGGCCGCCGCATTAAATACGGCGACCAGAATGGGAGCCCAAAAAACTGGATCAGATTTGTAAAGATCCGGGGGTATTCCGTCAGGACCTGGCGCTTTATTAGCAGTGAGGCCCATTATGGCTGCCAAGACCTCACTTTTATCAAAAATAATAGGGCTATCCCTATCATAGGGGGCAACAGCCATGGATCCAGAAATTTCAGAATAGTATAAACTTTTAAAATGGCCTTCCCATTCCTCTTTGGTTATACAGCAGACAATTCCATCTCCAGGGTCCTCGGTCAAAAAAGGTTTCTTAACCAAAGCCCAGAATTTGGTGCTGCTATTCAAGGTAGAGGGGTCAAGCAGTTCCTCCCAGGCCTCTTTCTTCAAAAGCTCCTTACGAGAGATAGTAATAGCCTTATATTCCTTTCTACAGAGTTTTACAACCTCCCGATCCCTCGGGGAAGCTGACAGAGCAAGCCTCAGTTTGCGAGCAGCTACAGTGCAATCATGGCTAAACCATCTCGGTCCTACATTAGCCTGGGTTTTATTAGGGACCGATAGAAACGCTGACACCTTCTCCGAAATATTTTGATAAGCTTCTAGAACCAATTTAGGTTCACCTCCCCGTTAATACAAACGTTAATGTCCTCTGCACACCCTTCAGAGATGTTCTTATAGAGTATATCCGCAGAGACCATTGACCATTTTAACCGCCTCCTCCCATCTGTTGTGCCCAATCTACCTTGAACAGTACTCTTATGCCCTTTTTTTACCCATGGGCAGTTCAAACAGATTGTAACAGGGTTGTGGTCACTAAATTCGCTAGGAGGGATGCAAAAAGAATCTAAAAAAGTTTGCATAGTCCTCGAGACAAGTATATGGTCAATGAAGGTACCCCTTCCATGCCCCTTAAAGGTAGGGATATCAAAACGGTATGAAGGGTCTTTTAGTGACATAGCCAAAGAGAGGTCAAAGTCATTCAGTAAGTCATTGCACATTTCCCCCTCATTAGTGTGCTCCATATGCAGACAGTCCGCACGAGCACAGGTCATTTCTGATAAACACTTGTGCAATGGATCTATACAAGGATGCCGATTAAAATCCCCCAAAATCATGAGGTTATGGCCCACTTTTTCCATAAAATTAGAGACAAAGGAACTAAGAATATGAATATGATTCCTACCCACACTATCAGAAGCAGCATTATAAAAATTCACCAGGCCCACAAGAGCATTACCTCCAGATAAAATTAGTCCCATAACCTCTGTGTGTTGTGCTTCAATTCTCTGTACCTCACATGGTATCAATATGGAGACAAAAATAACAAGACCCCCCTTGGGCCTTCCCCGCAATGAAGACACGGCTGGCACAAAGAAGGCCTTATACCCTTCTAAGAAGAGATTACAGCCCCGCTCCCAGGTCTCTTGCAAACAGATAATAGAAAATTGCTTGATGTAGGTAACCCAATTTACATCAGACATTTTGGTCGCAAGACCAGCAATATTCCAAGAGACAGCAGGATATCCTGAGGTTTTACCCACCGGGTTAACAGAATTTATAGATTCACCTGAAGCCCTAGTCACCTGAGCCGCAGGTGCCCCCAGTCAATCACACTGCTCAAGACCGGATAACATTTCAAATCTGTTCTGTATATTTATGTTCGACCCATATTGATAGTGGCCGACACTCGGACTCCTGTTATGAATTCCAGTGGGCCCACCTGACCCACAGGGATTAGTGACATTATAAAGAAACTGTGACTCCGGCACAGGGGTATAAGGTTCAAGCCCCAGCCTGGTTAAATTCTGTTGTGGTGTAGGTTTACACAGATGCGCATAAAAGTAACCCAAGGGGCGTACACAAATACTGTTCATGTTATATACCAGTGCAGACGCTCTCAAAAGGATAGTTGCCACGTGCTGGGGGTGCTTGAAATTTACGACTATACAGTCCCCTGTCCCAGTCTTTTTGGATGGCCCTACCCAATTTACACGTCTTACTGTCATAATTTGATCCGAATATGAGACAGGAAACCCACAGTTTTTATTGAGCCATGACACGGTTTTATTTTTCAAAGAGGTTTGGGATTCGTCAAAAGGAGATGCGGGATGGGTGCCGCATTGGGGCACATTAGTTAGTACTGCCACAAACGGGGCACAATCTGGTGGTAAATTAAGATAGCGATTGTACCTCAGGGGTCTGGGAGCTCTACTGTTTAGTTGCTTTGTAGATGGTTGCGGTGGAGCAGCTGCCACAGGGATATCCGGTCGAATAGGAATTTCAGAACCTGGTGCCACTGCAACAGCAACATTCCCCCTCGCCTTAATACATGTATCATTAACATCGGCAAGTTCTCTCCCTTTCCTCCCAGAGTGTACACTTCCACTAGATGTGACACTATTCTGTGATGATAACAGACCACCCAGCCTTGTCACTTCCTTGACTAGGTTATCTATCTTGCTAGTTAATGGTTTAATAAGCTCCTCCATTTTTGTTGTCAAAGAAGCTTCTAAATTTTTTATAAGCGAAGCTAGAAGATCAGGAGTTATATTTACACCATTTCCATTACCATCGTTATTAGTGCCCGTAAATACAAAAGGGGTTGGTATTGCAGGGCTAATAGTTGCCTTACCATCCTTTTTTTTAGATTTATCTTGTTTCCCCTTTACCCTTTGAGACAATGTTCTACAGGCTCTTATGGCCCTGGTTTCTTGATGGGTCTCATTTAACACACTAGTATCAGGACATGATAGCACCTGTGGGTCAGGATGAACCTCCACATTTACTGAAATGGGCACTGGAGAGTCAATAGAAATGACATCAATCGAATTAATTGCACAATCTTGTGTCAAGCTGATAGGGGAGTTTTCCAGTATCGTTTCCCCTACCACAGTCCCTTTCCCCAACGATGCACGTCTGTCATTATTAATCTGGCTTACTTTCCTAACCAGGAAATTATCGAGAGTAGCAGGACCCACCAATACCTTATCATTTTTGGGTTTCGACATGGTAAACACAGATGATGTTAATACTTCCAGACAAATAGCCTTAAGTCTAAACACTCTCTGTTATAATAAAAACAACCTATAAAACAAAATATTTAGAAGTAATCAGATGTCTTACACGCTCCTGGCGCAGTAATGGTCCAAAAGGGGCAATGTATGGGTCCTGGCCCAGACCAGTCTCCTCGGGCCTCTGAGGGCGACAGAGGGCCAGCCCTTTGCCCGGGCTTAGCCCCGTGCGCTCCCGCGCGCGACTCGCGGGGCGAGAGGGGGTGTCAGCCTTTTACTGGCGCCTCCGGGCGCTCTTGTCGCGTCACGAGCGCGCTGCCGCCTCAGGGGTTGCTGGGAAGTGTGGTCCCTCGTTCCCGGTCAGCCTCCCGGTGTCTGTTTGCTTCCGCCGTTCCCCTCACGGCTCCGCCCGATGGCGCTGCTGCAGGTAAGTCACTGGTGTTCCCCCCTTGGCTCCCGGGGGGGTCAGCCTTTTACTGGCGCCTCCGGGCGCTCTTGTCACGTCACGAGCGCGCTGCCGCCTCAGGGGTTGCTGGGAAGTGTGGTCCCTCGTTCCCGGTCAGCCTCCCGGCGTCTGTTTGCTTCCGCCGTTCCCCTCACGGCTCCGCCCGATGGCGCTGCTGCAGGTAAGTCACTGGTGTTCCATCTAATAATGGTTTGTGTCAGGTCGACCATGGTTCTCTGCCATATTGACAACCACAAGAGGACCGGCGCCATCCTTATGGTGTCACTCAAGTAAGGAAGCCCCGGTTCAAGATGTAAAATGGGGTACAGGATTCTAGTGCCTTTCGAACCTCAGATACAGTCAAAGTTAATCCTACCTGAGGTGAAAATTCTGGGGAGGACACTAATATGGGTGGAGGAGTTGGTAGCCCAAAGATTTCTTCAAAATGTCTCACCCATGCCTCTCCGTCTACATGTACATCTAGTTTGGGGTCACTAATGTCTTTAAAATAAGTCGCGTTTACAACTTCCCAGAATTCTTTGCTGCTGCCAGAACTGCCATTGTGCAACATTCCGTCCATCATCTTGTGTGTTTTGCTGTTCACCCTATGTGGGATGGGTATGCCCAGACGTGAGTCTCATGCTTACTACGCCACTGGAGTCAAGCTATCCTGGCTGATGACGGCTGATAGCCAGAAACCGGTCCTAGGATGCTTGATTACGGTCCAGGGAAGACATGGCTTGGCTGTTCGGGCTGGACTGTTCCCATGAGGAATCAACAGCAATTAAACCATTCAAAAAGTTACTTAAAAACATCGATTTATTATATAAAATAGAGGGATAAGCCTCCACAGATTTAAAAAAATGTTGCAATTTATATTTTATATGAATTGTAACATTGTTTTTAATCTGTGGAGGCGTATCCCTCTCTTTTATATAATAAATTGATGTTTTAAGTAACTTTTTGAATTGGTTCCACTGACATACATTCTGATTTGTATTGCATTAGTATCCATAGGCTGTCTATGTCTTGTAAATTAGAAATTATCAAATAGTGACAATGTGTGTATAGTGGAGGGACTTTGTTTTATTTTCAAATATTTCACCCTGTCCCAATTGGATTTTGAGCGTATCTCCTTTTGTTTTTTTGCTGTTCCCATGAGGCACAGGGTCAAGACTGATTTGCATATGGCCATGTCTGAACTGGGGTGGCTTGGTGAGCAAAATAACGATGGATTAAACCCAGATCTGTGACTGGGGGTAAATGTTTTGCCATTGTGCAACATTCCCTCTATCATCTTGTGTGTTTTGCTGTTCACCCTATATGGAAAGGGTATGCCCAGACGTGGGTCCCGTGCTCACTACGCCACTGGAGTCAAGCTATCCTGGCTGATGACGGCTGATAGCCAGAAACAGGCCCTAGGATGCTTGATTCCGGTCCAGGGAAGACATGGTTTGGCAGATCGGGCTGGACTGTTCCCATGGGGCACAGGGTCAAGACTGATTTGCATATGGCCATGTCTGAACAGGGGTGGCTTGGTGAGCAAAATGACGATGGATTAAACCCAGATCTGTGACTGGGGGTGAATGTTTTGCCATTGTGCAACACTCCGTCCATTATCTTGTGTGTTTTGCTGCCAGAACTGCCGGCTTGCTCAAGGTCTTCCCACGCCTGTGCTCTCTAATCTTTCTCTCTCCCACTCCTGGCTGATATATACTCATTACGTAGTGAGCGAATCTTGAAATAATCACTAGGGAGAGTTTTTAGGGCATTTACGAGGGATGTTTTCGCTTTGGTGCAGGCTGAATTGAACCAGCCATTTTTTGTAGTGGAGTTTGATGACTTCACCCACGTAATTGCCATTTTTATTTTTGCCAAAAGGGTGATGAATTTAGTGATCAGGTCTACTGGCAATTCCTTTTCTCTCAAGCCTTCTATGATATCTTTCTTTAACTGCAGTAGAATTTCAGGGACCAAATCTAATTTTATTACCACCGACCATTTTAGTTGGTAGCCATTTTTCCTGGACAGATTCACATCCTCAACAGTCTGGTTATGTTCTTTGGGTATGGGTAAGATTTTTCAATAGGTCAAAAGCATGGCACGATCACTATGGGATGTAAACCGGATGCTCTTAAGGGCCACTTTCGGAAGTAGCTGGCCTGACGCCAAAAATAAAATCTATAGTAGATTCCTGTGTGCCCCTTCTCAAGGTTGTCCCTTGTCCTTTCTCATTCATCACACATAGCATAGAGAGATTCCACTGAAATAACAGACTATTTAGAGTCTCTCCGTACCCATTATGTGAAAAGTGAGAGAAGGGATTGCCATGAACGTCTTCTATACCACAAACCCTGGTCCCATTAAGCTTACATGGGTGGGTATTAGAATCCCCCACCCACATGAGATTTACGTTGCCCCCTTTTTCCCCTCTATACAATTTTTCCATCTCCACCACAGCCTTCAAATTCCTCCCAAACTCATTGTTATAAAAATTAATGAGAGTGCAGATGGTCTGTTTCTTGATGGTCAGCTCTAAGATCTGGAAATGGGTGTGTGGGGGCCCAACTTGTCTGACTTGGAGTGGAGTAGTATTTGAGATCAGAATAAGTAAACTCCCCTTTGCCCTTCCAGATACTGAGGGAACAGCTGGAGAGTGGAAAGTGCGAAACCCCATGAAAAAGGGAGGGTCTATTGCCCAGGTTTCCTGGAATAGTACTATCTCCATACATAGCTTGCCACTCATTTAGCCAATGTGAATCCACAATTTTGGAGGCTAAGCCTGCCACATTCCATGATACCATGTTTGCTCTGGTACCCTCAGTTTTGTTTGCTGCAGGTAGTAAGATCTGCCCATGGCCCTGAGTACCTTGCGCTAAAGTTACGGCTGCAAGAGCCTCCTCGTAGAGAAGTATGACGGATGGAAGTGTCAGTGAGCTACATTCTACTGGGAACGCAGTAGGTGGGCTAATGGATAGTGGGGGTGGGAACAGGGTTAGTCAATCACAATCCTCCAGATTCGACAAAGCGGCAAACCTATTTTGTAATCTGATCCCAGGATTTGTAATAAAACCCCCTTTCTGGGCTATATTTGGATTCCAATTTCTGTCCATGGGCACCCTCCCCGTAGAAACATCCTGGCCAGCATAGAACAATTCCAAGGCTAAAGGTATTATCTGGGTATTCCTTAAAGCGGGACTGTGAAGATTAGCTAGAAGGGAAGCGCTTGCATATACGTTATTAAAGTTGATTATCACACAATCACCACCAAAAGCTTTCCTTTGTTCCCTCACCCAAGAAACTCTCCTGGCCATAATTAGTTCAAGGGCCAACAGCCTCCTCCCCCGGTCAGTCAAATTAATATTATTCAATACCCAATGCAAGCATTTGTCCATTAACTGTCCGGTAGCTTAACTCTGGTTTTCACGGAGAGGGGGGACATTTGCCAGACCCAGAACCAGAGGGGCAGTGGCGGGTGGAAGATGGAGAGTTTGTTGCACAAAATGCTCTTGGGCTCCATTACTATTATCTTGATGTGTTGCCTTATGTGCTACTCTTGTTGGTCCCTTCTGGAGTAGTGGTGGCTGAGAGGTGGAATCTCCTTCATTCAAACCTATGAGAGGTTGTGTAGCCCGTGTCAAATTAGAATTAAAGGGAATATTAGAAGGCTGCATTGCATGATTAATGGGGCCACCAGGTGGTAGAAGTAATGGTGAAGGCTGCGCTGTTTTTGCCGTTAGGATTGGCCCCCGTATTTCGCTTGGTGGTACTTGAATAGTAGATGTTATCAGGAAGGGATAATGCAAAGCAGACGTTCTGACAAGTAGGGTCCAATTCTGTAATTCTAATTCCACCAGACGTGTTTCTATTTGGGATAGTCTATCAACAATGGGAGCCACTATTTTATTCGGTTTTACTATAATCTCCAACCATATCTCTGACCCGTGGGGACCGGTTGCAGTACCTGAGAGGATGAGATATTTACTGGCTCGGTTGGTGCTATCACTTTAGGGTTAATGTATTGCACCCTTGTTTGGACAAATTTGTGTTTAAGAGCAGGAATGTGTTTTTTTTGTTGGGGTATGGCGCCTTTAGTAGCCCTGCTCTGGTTCGTTTGGCAGGTGGTAGCGGTAAAGAGGAATCCAGTAGGGAAACATTCTGAAATGAGAAGTCTGAACCCCTTCCTGTGGCGCGCTCTGTGATTTGGTTTGGGGGAGAGAGGTCACTTTTGTTTGGTAAGAGAGCTGTTGGGATTACAGGAGCTGGCCACATGGTAAGTGGTAAAATAACAGTCTCAGGAGCTGGGGCTGGGGCTGGGGACAAGCCCAATGGTAATGAGGTAGGGTCCAGGGAAAGACGTCTTTCGGTTAGCTCTATCTCATGCGAAAGAATACTTTCTGCTCTAACTAGGAAAGAGTCCAGAGCCGCTCCGACCCCCCCCCCCCTCCAGGCTTCTCTCTTGATCCCTTTCCTTTAGACATATTAACAAGCAGGAAAAGTAAGGGTTAAACGGTACCTTGGCCGGACGCAGATAAAAAAGAGTGGGCCTAGTCCAGCCTCCTTCGGGCTCCTCCGAGCGTGGACAGGTCCACCCTTGCCCCAGGCTTTGCCCGGGTACGTCAGTGCGTGTCCCGCGCTGCAGGAGAACTCCTCCGCTTAAATAGGCACCTCATGGCGCAAAGAGTCAGCTGTGGTGACCTGCAAAGGAGCCTGGGGCGTGTAGTCCGACCCCGCTCCTGCTCCTGTCAGATGCCGATTATGATGTCCTGCTGAGCTCCTCGTGCTGCGAGAGAACTCCTCTGGTTAAATAGGTGACCCTGGCGCGACGAGTCAGCTGTGGTGACCTGCAAAGGAGCCTGGGGTGTGTAGTCTGGCCCCGCTCCTGTCAGATGCCGGTAATGATGTCCTGCTGAGCTCCCCGCGCGAGTTAACATGGCTCTTGCGCAGAGTCCATGGGAGTTTATGTGTATAGAAAAAAATCGAACTTGCATAACTTAACAGGAGTTTTGCACTATACAACAGGCATTTGGCACTGTGTTCGTGTAAACTTTCAGTGCAATAACCATTTGTGCTCATCATTTGCTTGACATTAATTCTTGTGCTGCCTTGGCTCCCACAAGCATCTGTCCTATACTGTAATAACCCTGTTTTTTAGGTCGAGCCAACAGCAGCACATGCGCTGCTTGCTTGACATTTAGTAAAGGGTAAAAAAAAAGTGCTACCTACCAGAGTTTTGGTGGCCTGAAGCTTGAGTGCCCGTGCGCGTGCACGCGCGGAACAGCCATCTGTCTCCTCCGTCACAGGTCATGAAGTTGCTTTCCCCTCTGCCTCCGTCCGATCACTTTAACTTTCGTGGCTTGGCTTGTTTATACTGCTGGGGTGATGCAAAGCTCCTTATTTTTGCCCTTTAAAAAGCTTTCAATGTCCTTGTTTCCCTTGCCTTTGCAAAGTTTGTGTTTGCATTTTGAAATTACTGTCATTTTATTGCGCTCCTGCGTCGCCAGCCCAGACATGAGGGGCAGGCACTCTGAGGCACAGTAACCCAAGACTCAGGGGCGTCAATAAAAGTGAGCAGCAGGGGGTGTGCCTGCAGCACAGACGTCGGCTCCGTTCACAGTCCCAGCTGAACAGGACTCGGGCACTTTACAGGGCAGCTCCCTGCATGGCTGACCAGCTGCTTGAGGCTTTTATCTCGGGGGCAGATTCAAGCTAAAACTTAATCACATAAACAGTATAAAGGGAAATCACGTCCACCACATCACGCCCACCAGCACCACGTCCACCACCACATCCAGCACCACGTCCACCACCACTACATCCACCACCACCCCCACCACCACCACGTCCACCACTACCACGTCCACTACATCCACCACCACCACCACGTCCCCCTCCCCCACCCCCACCATGTCCACCACCACATCCACAACCACCACATCCACCACCACCACGTCCACCACCATCACCACCACCACGTCCACCACCACCACACCCACCACCACCACGTCCGCCACCACCACATCCACCACCACCACATCCACCACCACCACGTCTACCACCACATTCCACCACGACCACATCCACCACCACTATGTCCACCACCACCTACACCACCATGTCCACCACACCCACCACCACCACATCCACCACCACCACACCCACCACATTCACCACCACGTCCACCACCACATCCACCACTACATCCACCACCACGTCCCCCACCACATCCACCACCACCACGTCCACCACCACTATGTCCACCACATCCACCACCACGTCCACCACCACCATGTCCACCACCACCACCACATCCACCACCATGTCCACAACCACCACATCCACCACAACATCCACCACCACCACGTCCACCACCACCCCCACCACCACCAAGTCCACCACTACCACATCCACCACCACCACCATGTCCACCACCACCACCATGTCCACCACCACCGCGTCCACTACCACCATGTCCACTACTAACACCACAACATCCACCATCACCACAGCAACCACCACCACATCCACCACCACCACGTCCACCACATCCACCACCACCACGTCCACCACATCCACTACCACCACATCCACCACTACGTCCACCACTAACATGTCCATCACCACACCCACCACCACTACATCCAGCACCACCACGTCCATACCACTACCACCACATCCACCACCACCACCATGTCCACCACACCCACCACCACCATGTCCACCACCACCATGTCCACCACCACGGCCACCGCCACGTCCACCACAAGGCCACCACCACGTCCTCCACCACCACGTCTACCACCACCACGTCCACCACCACCACGTCCACCACATCCACTACCACCACCACGTCCACCACCACATCCACCACTACATCCACCACCACGTTCCCCACCACATCCACCACCACCACATCCACCACCACCATGTCCACCACCACCACGTCCACCACCACGTCCACCACCACCACTTCCACCACCAACCCCACCATGTCCACCACTACCACATCCACCACCACCACGTCTACCAACACCACCATGTCCACCACCACCACCATGTCCACCACCAATACCACCACATCCACCACCACCACCAAATCCACCACCACCATGTCCAATACCACCACATCCACAACCACCATGTTCACCACCACCACCACGTCCACCACCACCACCACGTCCACCACCCCCACCATGTCCACCACTACCACGTCCACCACCACCATGTCCACCACCACCACCATGTCCACCACCAACAACACCACATCCACCACCCCCACCATGTCCACCACTACCACGTCCACCACCACGTTCACAACCACCGTGTCCACCACCACCACATCCACCACCTCGTCCAAAACCCCCACCACTACCATCACATCCACCACCACGTCCACCACCACCACCATGTCCACCACCACCACATCCACCACGTCCGCCACCACGTCCACCACCATGTCCACCACCACCACCATGTTCACCACCACGTCCACCACCATGTCCACCACCCCGTCCACCACCACATCCACCACCATGTCCACCACCACAACCACGTCCACCACCACCACCAGTGACAGGTAAACTGTCACTGGTGAGCAAGGGTAATAGGAGTGTCAACCCTGGCTGTACATGTGACATTTAAGGATGCATTGGGTGCGAGAAGAGGGGAATAGGTGACCCCTGACCTTCTGGTAGGTCGCTCCCCCTCCGCTGCAGCACCACCAGTGACTCTGCCTTCCTGCTGCCGCCTCCTGCCTGCTGACTCATGCTTGCTGCCCCGTGCCTGACGCTCTTCCCTCAGCAGTGTGCCTGCGCCCCTGCCCTCTCTAATCTCTGTACCCTGTGTGTGCCTGTGCCCCTTCCCTTCTTTTTTGTACCCTGTGTGCCTGTGCCCCCACCCTTCTTTTTTGTACCCTGTGTGCCTGTGCCCCTGCCCTTTATTTTTGGGACTGCTTCGTGCCCTTTTCCCGCCGAGTTTTCCTGCTGCTGCCCCCCCTGCGGCCCCACCCCGTGCCCATTCGCTGCCCGCATTCCCGCCTCCCGCCTCATAGCTGGTCCTCCCTCCCCTCCGCCCCTTAAATGGCGGCCGCTGCGCGTTAGAGAGAGCGACCCCATACCTTCTGGTAGGTCGCTCCCCCTCCGCTGCAGCACCACCAGTGACTCTGCCTTCCTGCTGCCGCCTCCTGCCTGCTGACTCGTACTTGCTGCCCCCGGGCCTGATGCTCTCCCCTCTGCCGTGTGCCTGCGCCCCTGCCCTCTCTTATCTCTGTACCCTGTGTGTACCTGTGCCCCTTCCCTTCTTTTATGTACCCTGTGTGCCTGTGCCCCCACCCTTCTTTTTTGTACCCTGTGTGCCTGTGCCCCAGCCCTTTATTTTTGGGACTGCTTCGTGCCCTTTTCCTGGCGAGTTTTCCCACCGCTGCCCCCCTGCGGCCCCGCCCCCATGCCCATTCGCTGCCCGCATTCGCGCCTCCCGCCTCCTAGCTGGTCCTCCCTCTCCCCCTCCCTTTAAATGGCGGCCTCTGTGCAGTCGCGCAGAGGACGCGCAGAGGACGCGCAGAGGACGCGTGCCTAAGGCAAGCCCGTCTGCGCCCATCCGCGTCTGAACCGCGCCCAGGGCCAGAACCCCTGGCCCTCACAACACCCGCAACGCATGCCACCGCTACGATGCCAGCACCCTCATCGCACTCAATCACGGCATCATCGTACCCCACCTGCGTAACATCATCAACCTCTCCTTCGAGACCGCTACCTTCCCGAAGAGCTGGAAACACGCCGAGATCAACGCCCTCCTGAAGAAACCCAAGGCTGACCCGAGCGACCTCAAGAACTTCCAGCCCATCTCCCTGCTTCCGCTCCCTGCGAAAGTCATGGAAAAGATCGTCAACACCCAACTCACCCACTACCTAGAAGACAACAGCATCCTGGACCCCTCCCAGTCAGGCTTCCGCAGCAACTACAGCACCGAGACCGCCCTCATCGCCGCCACAGATGACATCAGAATCCTACTCGACAACGGCGAGACAGCGGCCCTCATCCTCCTGGACCTCTCTGCCGCCTTCGACACCGTCTGCCACCACACACTGCGCACACGCCTCTACGATGCAGGGATCCGAGACAAGGCCCTGGACTGGACCACCTCCTTCCTCACCGACAGAACCCAGGGAGTCCGCCTCCCCCCGTTCCACTCCGGAACCACCACTACCAACTGCGGCGTCCCCCAGGGATCCTCACTCAGCCCGACTCTGTTCAACGTCTACATGGCCCCCCTTGCTCGCATCGCCAGACTACACGACCTCAACATAATCTCCTACGCCGACAACACCCAACTGATCCTCTCCCTCACCAAAGACCCCCTCACCGCCAAATCCAATCTACACCAGGGCATGAAGGCCGTCGCCGAGTGGATGGAGGCAAGCCGACTCAAACTGAACACTGACAAGACGGAGGTCCTCATCCTCGAGCCCAAACCCTCAGCGTGGGATGACTCCTGGTGGCCAGCATCACTGGGAACCCCCACAGCACCAACCAACCACGCACGCAACCTAGGGGTCATCCTCGACTCCAATCTCAGCATGACCAACCAAGTCAACGCAGTCTCCTCCTCCTGCTTCCACACCCTCCGCATGCTCCGCAAGATCTACAGATGGATCCCGACGGACACTCGGAAAACCGTCACCCACGCCCTCGTCAGCAGCCGACTCGACTACGGAAACGCTCTATATGCCGGAGCCCCGTCCAAACTCATCAACAGACTCCAAAGAATCCAGAACGCCTCCGCACGCCTGATCCTCAACGTCCTACGCCGGGACCACATCACCCCGCACCTGAGAGAACTGCACTGGCTCCCCGTCGACAAAAGAATTACATTCAAACTCATGATCCTCGCACACAAGGCACTCCACAACACCGGCCCAGCCTACCTAAACGACAGACTCTCCTTCTACGTACCCAACAGGAAACTCTGCTCCGCCGACCTGTCCCTGGCCGCCGTCCCGCGCATCCACAAAACCACCTCCGGGGGCAGATCCTTCTCCCACCGCGCCGCCAAGTCCTGGAACGCCCTCCCCCTCCGCCTACGACAGACCGCAGACCTCCCGGCATTCAGAAGACTGCTCAAGACCTGGCTCTTCGACCACTAGCTGCAGCTCCCCCCCCCCCCCCAGCGCCTTGAGACCCTAGCGGGTAAGCAGTGCGCTTTACAAATTCCCTGATTGATTGATAGGGGCTAGAAGTATTACACTAGACCCAAGATACATTTTGAAGAGGCGCAATGTCACAGGGGCTCCTTTAAAAGCACTCCCAGCATCTCTACATCACAGTGACATACCTGCACGAGCCACTCACTCAAAACAAGCATTGGCATAGCCAATAGGTCTAGCATTTGGGATCTTATAAGTGTTTAGCCATGCAACACTTGTCTGTTCTGGGCACGGGTTCGAACAGTCTTTGGGGTCAGCTTGTGATTTCGTGAGCTGTAATGTCTTTGAGAGCTCTGGTAATAGCCCACAAACAGCCTGTGTTGTTGCTGGGGCCTCATTCCTGCGTTTCTGCCAGTCTTCAGAGAGCCTTCGAGGAATGCCCTTCCTCGAGATAAGCACAAGTTTTATAGGGTCCTTTTGTTCTACCCAAAGAATTCCTTTGTCCTCTTTAGAAGTGGAGTGGGGGGCGGGGGTTTTATGACCCTTCCGTCTGTTTGCCTGGAAACCCTTTGCAGACGTGAGCTGCAACTGGTGCTATGTTAGTTTTGTAGCATGTGCCCACAATTCTGGAGCAGTTTTGTTCCGATTAGTATCCCTCTAAGTACAGCATCCGCTATTTGGAACTCTGGCCGATTGGACAGTTTGGACACCATACCCCTCCCTCCCCCCACTTCCCCAATCCATTTTAGAGTGTTATATCTGCCCGGTCTCCGCGTAAGCAAACAGAATCAGTAGCACTCTCAGCTGACCATAATAAATGCACCTTCCTTTGATCTTCACCATTACTCCAAATATCCTGCTTATAGGCTGCACACCGGCTCCATCGCTCTGTATACTCTGCCGTAAGGCCAGGGAGACGACTAACACCTTTACAACCCCCATCCCTCAGCAAAGAGGCCAAAGAGTTGATGAGCAAATAGTCTGAACACCGTTATAGTCCGCATCACTTGGTGCGCTCAGCACAGATGCCAAGGAGTTTGTGAGCAGGTATTGTTAACACCGATATGGACACGCACCAGGAACTGCCTCACCTATCCAGCACAGCAGCCCACACACCTGATGCTGCTTGGTTCTTAATAGGGAGACATAATATTGGAAACTAATCAGGGACCCCAGACGATAAATTTGGAGGCAAAAAAGGGGCCGGAGGCATGTGGGGTGAGGCACACCACACATCAGTGTCACTATGCACAAGCATATCCACGTGTGCTCTCTTTGTGAGCTGTGGTGCTTTGGGCCAAGAATAAACTTTCCCCCAGCAAGAGCTGTAGTGTTGTCTTTGGAGTGCCTAGTGAGTGAAGAGAGAAGACAGAGGAAGTGCAATAATGTGCTGCATACATATATGGACTCAGCTGAAAACCAGCTAGGGCTTAGAATGCTACCTTCTGTAGTGATATGACAGCCTGAATTAGCCTGAGAAACTTCCTCTACTGACTCTACAATTGCTATTTAACCACCCTTCGAGCATATTTGCCCCTCACTGCACCACACTAGCACCAACAAGGCAATTAGCGCCTGTGGGACACACACACCAGTCGTCAGTGCACGCTTTGCTACCAGGCACACACACCACCAGCCGTCAGTGCACAGTTTCCACATGCACACACACCACCAGCCTTCAGTGAACGCTTCCAGACACACACACCACCAGCTGTCAGTGCACACTTTGCCACCAGGCATACACACCACCAGACGTCAGTGCACACTTTCAACAGGCACACACACACCACCAGCCGTCAGTGCACGCTTTCACCAGTCATACACACCACCGGCTGTCAGTGCACACTTTTACCAGGCACAGACACCATCAGTCGTCAGTGCACGCTTTCACCGGGCACAAACACCACCAGCCGTCAGTGCACACTTTCACTGGGCACAAACACCACCAGCCATCAGTGCACGCTTCCACCAGGCACACACCACCAGACGTCAGTGCATGCTTTCACCAGGCACACACACACACCACCAGCCATGAGTGCACGCATCAATTGTTAACACATCCACAATTAACTATTGTAGCAATCACAGTATGGCGCACTTTACTTTTAAACCTGTTATGTTAAATAATCTTGTGTAAAGCGCTCAGATGCCCCATTAAAGGGGCGTCCCGGCGCTGTTTGCAGAAAGTAGATGAGTGTGAGGGGATCAGCCGGCAGACTTCAGAAAATTTAGTTACGGGGAAAAAGAAAGGTTTTAATTGCTTTCCTGAAGTCTAACAGTCCTTCCATTTCACGAATGTGGGCTGGTAGAGTGTTCTATAGTTTTGCCGCTAGGAAGCGGAAGGAGCGTCCTCCCACTCGGCTGCGCTTAATCCGGGGTACTCTGACCAGGTTTTGACCTGCCGAGCGTAATGCACGAGTTGGAACATACATGTTCAGCAGGTTACCAAGCATTTTGGGGATAGCAAGTCTTAGGATATTGTCAGAACAGTCTCAGTCTCTCCATTTTTCATTAGCAGGATTGTTTAAAGTGAGAGGGCCTCCGTGGGTTCCCACTCAGTGTGCCAAACCTCATACGCATAAACAAATACCAGTATTGTTGAAACTCACATTTTTTGTCTTTGAAAGGTAAAAATGATGTTTGAAGTTATGTATGCAGTGGGCAAATCAGATAGCCTGGGATTTATTTAATCTTGTAAGCATGACCTCCTGTAATCGTTGAGCAAAAGCAAGAAAAAATACAAAACATCCACCTTTCAGCTCATTCTCTGCTGTGGGCTGCTGGGGACCAATCAGACACCGCGTGGTGACAGTGCGGCAGGCGCCTTGCCGGAAAATAACAGGCAATGTACCACCCCCGGATGAAGGTGAAGGCACTGTCTGAAGGCAGGTCCGAATTATGTTCATGACCACGCTCTGTACTGAAAGAATGTGGCTACTGGTCCACTCACTCCTAGCCGGGGGGCGGCTTGGCATCTTTGAACTGCCTGCTGAATATTAATTCCCTGGCCTGTGATGCCGTGAGTCTGCTAATAGAGAGTTGATAACCAGGCAGTTCATAACCAAGCTCCCAACACTCGAATCCTCTCTGGTATCGACTTATAATAAGTAAATAAGAGGGAGGAGTTCAGAGCTGGGAGTATGCAGCTCTCCTCTGAGTAGCACAGTGATCTTGCTGGTTAAATGTAGCTCCTTGTAAAGAGTGCCTCGGGTGGTCGTTGTGATACTATAATGCGTGACTAAAGCATTTTAGTGTGGCGATAGAGACACTAGCACTGAATGTGTTATTCTAACCCCTGATGTGTGGTATTTGGCAGGGCTGTTCAGATATGGAGCAACCCAACCAGCACACTATATGCTCTATCCAGGAAAGATAAGAAGGGCTTATCTTGGAATAGCCATGCTAGTATATAATAATACCAATTCATATATAACCCTTCTGACCAACAGAAATTCTAATACAATTCAGTGGTCGGCAGCCAACTATAGCCTAATCATCTTACACTCACTTAAGACGTATATGCTGCAGGTCTTGTCAGTCACCCAGGACTCACCCGGTTAGTCCCAACTGAACAGGCATGGAATTATTGAAGTGACCTGCAATATACTTTTGGCCTACCGGAGGACTCTAGTCCACCACTGCAAGTCCTGAATTACTACTGTGGGAAATCTGCCTATACTGCATGGTCACCCTTGATGTATGGCCTTTTGCTGGACCCCTTATTTTTGCTGCCATTAGAACTCTGTGTGTGTTGCCCCTGCTAACCAGTAGTAAAGTGACTGTGCTGCCCTTTAAAAAAAGGTTGCAGTGGCATGCTCCTAATTGGTATATTTAACTTGCCTCTAAGTCCCTGGTATATGGGACAAATTGTACCCAGGTTCTGAAAGTTAGATGCCTCCAGTGAACTGTAGCACCAATTGTGCCTTCCACTGTAGTGGCAGTGCAAACATGGCTTGAGGCCTTTCACTGTAGCCTGACTGTAACAGCGCAAAACATGCACTGTAACCTATCAAAGTAAACCCTTTTGGCAGGTAAAAACTTGGCTTTTAAATATTATTTAGTCAAGCCTATGTAAGGCTTGTAGCACACTAAGGGGTCGATTCCAATTTGGGAAAATGCGCTCTGAATCGCTGTACGGAACGTATTTCCCGTACGAATCGTACACCCTCAACGTCCCCATACGTATGAACAAGTACGATTCAAACCCAAAGCCGATCTACGTACGATTCGTACCAAACACCGTACGACACAAAAATACATACAATTTGTTTCCGGTTCACGCAGTACGCTACGTCCGTACGTAAAAAAGCAGCAGTTTACGGCCCAGCAAGTATGATTCGTCTCTGCGACACTCCATACGACCCTTTTTCTACGGGACCCGAAAACAGCCCTAAAAGCAGAGTCCGGCTCGAACCACACTCCGGTACGCGACATGCATGCCATGAACCCCATCGTTCGTGTCATCCCAGTCCAGTACGCCTACGACCTGGTGCATAGAAACCGACGACGGCGCAGACGGTGAGTACAACGTACCTCAACAACGCAAGTGTACCTGTTCGGTGCGTCACACGCTCGCGTATGGCACCAGTGGAATAATGATACGAGCTGCACACACACCATGAATGTTGGGGTAGGGTGCGTCACGCGCGCTGGCATATACCACCATTGCAATAGTGATACGAGCCGCGCACACGCCATGAATGTTGGGGTACGGTGCGTCACGCGCGCTCGCGTAGGGCACCATTCCAATAGTGATACGAGCCTCACACACGCCATGAATGTTGGGGTATTTTGTGTCACATATGAGGGGTGGGTAGATATGACTCCCAGCAGTGCCCAGACATAAGAGGAATGTGTGGATATGACTCCCAGCAGTGCCCAGACATAAGAGGGGTGGGTGCACCGGACTCCCAGCAGTGCCCAACAGTATGGGGGTGGGTGGATATGACTCCCAGCAGTGCCCAGACATGGGAGTGGTGTGTGGATATGACTCCCAGCAGTGCCCAGATATAAGAGGGGGGTGGACATGACTCCCAGCAGTGCCCAATAGTATGGGGGTGGGTGGATATGACTCCCAGCAGTGCCCAGACATAAGAGGGGTGGGTGCAGAGGACTCCCAGTAGTGCCCAACAGTATGGGAGTGGGTGCAGAGGACTCCCAGCAGTGCCGAACAGTATGGGGATGGGTGGATATGACTCCCAGCAGTGCCCAGACATGAGAGGGGTGTATGGATAT
This sequence comes from Lissotriton helveticus, assembly GCF_964261635.1. Lineage (NCBI taxonomy): Eukaryota > Metazoa > Chordata > Amphibia > Caudata > Salamandridae > Lissotriton > Lissotriton helveticus. The sequence goes on from NC_136057.1 coordinate 1,611,421,036, forward strand.
GACTCCCAGCAGTGCCCAGACATAAGAGGGGTGGGTGCACAGGACTCCGAGCAGTGCCCAACAGTATGGGGGTGGGTGGATATGACTCCCAGCAATGCCCAGACATAAGAGGGTGGGTACACAGGACTCCCAGCAGTGCCCAGACATAAGAGGGGTGTGTGGATATGACTCCCAGCAGTGCCCAGACATAAGAGGGGTGGGTGCACAGGACACCCAGCAGTGCCCAGACATAAGAGGTGTGGGTGCACAGGACTCCTAGCAGTGCCCAGACATAAGAGGGGTGGGTGCACAGGACTCCCAGCAGTGCCCAACAGTATGGGGGTGGTTGGATATGACTCCCAGCAGTGCCCAGACATAAGAGGGTGGGTGCACAGGACTCCCAGCAGTGCCCAACAGTATGGAGGTGGGTGGATATGACTCTTAGCTGTGCCCAGACATAAGAGGGGTGGATGCACAGGACTCCCAGAAGTGCCCAGACATAAGAGGGGTGGGTGCACATGACTCCCAGCAGTGCCCAGACATAAGAGGGGTGGGTGCACAGAACTCCCAGCAGTGCCCAACAGTATGGGGGTGTGTTGATATGACTCCCAGCAGCAGTGCCCAACAGTATGGGGCAGGTGGATATGACTCCCAGCAGTGCCCAACAGTATGGGGGTGGGTGGATATGACTCCCAGCAGTACCCAACAGTATGGGGGTGGGTGGACATGACTCCCAGAAGTGCCCAGAGATGAGAGGGGTGGGTGCATATGACTCCCAGCAGTGCCTAGACATAAGAGGGGTGGGTGGACATGACTCCCAGCAGTGCCCAACAGTATGGGGGTGGGTGGACATGACTTCCAGCAGTGCCCAGACATAAGAGGGGTGGGTGCACAGGACTCCCAGCAGTGCCCAACAGTATGGGGGTGGGTGGATATGACTCTCAGCAATGCCCAGACATAAGAGGGTGGGTACACAGGACTCCCAGCAGTGCCCAGACATAAGGGGGGTGTGTGGATATGACTCCCAGCAGTGCCCAGACATAAGAGGGGTGGGTGCACAGGACACCCAGCAGTGCCCAGACATAAGAGGTGTGGGTGCACAGGACTCCTAGCAGTGCCCAGACATAAGAGGGGTGGGTGCACAGGACTCCCAGCAGTGCCCAACAGTATGGGGGTGGTTGGATATGACTCCCAGCAGTGCCCAGACATAAGAGGGTGGGTGCACAGGACTCCCAGCAGTGCCCAACAGTATGGGGGTGGGTGGATATGACTCTTAGCTGTGCCCAGACATAAGAGGGGTGGATGCACAGGACTCCCAGAAGTGCCCAGAGATAAGAGGGGTGGGTGCACAGGACTCCCAGCAGTGCCCAGACATAAGAGGGGTGGGTGCACAAGACTCCCAGCAGTGCCCAACAGTATGGGGGTGGGTGGATATGACTCCCAGCAGTGCCCAGCCATAAGAGGGGTGGGTGCACAGAACTCCCAGCAGTGCCCAACAGTATGGGGCGGGTAGATATGACTCCCAGCAGTGCCCAACAGTATGGGGGTGGGTGGATATGACTCCCAGCAGTGCCCAACAGTATGGGGGTGGGTGGACATGACTCCCAGAAGTGCCCAGAGATGAGAGGGGTGGGTGGATATGACTCCCAGCAGTGCCTAGACATAAGAGGGGTGGGTGGACATGACTCCCAGCAGTGCCCAACAGTATGGGGGTGGGTGGACATGACTTCCAGCAGTGCCCAGACATAAGAGGGGTGGGTGCACAGGACTCCCAGCAGTGCCCAACAGTATGGGGGTGGGTGGATATGACTCCCAGCAGTGCCCAACAGTATGGGGGTGGGTGGATATGACTCCCAGAAGTGCCCAGACATAAGGGGGGTGGGTGCACAGGACACCCAGCAGTGCCCAGACATAAGAGGTGTGGGTGCACAGGACTCCTAGCAGTGCCCAGACATAAGAGGGGTGGGTGCACAAAACTCCCAGCAGTGCCCAACAGTATGGGGGTGGTTGGATATGACTCCCAGCAGTGCCCAGACATAAGAGGGTGGGTGCACAGGACTCCCAGCAGTGCCCAACAGTATGGGGGTGGGTACACAGGACTCCCAGCAGTGCCCAGACATAAGAGGGGTGTGTGGATATGACTCCCAGCAGTGCCCAGACATAAGAGGGGTGGGTGCACAGGACACCCAGCAGTGCCCAGACATAAGAGGTGTGGGTGCACAGGACTCCTAGCAGTGCCCAGACATAAGAGGGGTGGGTGCACAGGACTCCCAGCAGTGCCCAACAGTATGGGGGTGGTTGGATATGACTCCCAGCAGTGCCCAGACATAAGAGGGTGGGTGCACAGGACTCCCAGCAGTGCCCAACAGTATGGGGGTGGGTGGATATGACTCTTAGCTGTGCCCAGACATAAGAGGGGTGGATGCACAGGACTCCCAGAAGTGCCCAGAGATAAGAGGGGTGGGTGCACAGGACTCCCAGCAGTGCCCAGACATAAGAGGGGTGGGTGCACAAGACTCCCAGCAGTGCCCAACAGTATGGGGGTGGGTGGATATGACTCCCAGCAGTGCCCAGCCATAAGAGGGGTGGGTGCACAGAACTCCCAGCAGTGCCCAACAGTATGGGGGTGTGCTGATATGACTCCCAGCAGTGCCCAACAGTATGGGGCGGGTAGATATGACTCCCAGCAGTGCCCAACAGTATGGGGTGGGTGGATATGACTCCCAGCAGTGCCCAACAGTATGGGGGTGGGTGGACATGACTCCCAGAAGTGCCCAGAGATGAGAGGGGTGGGTGGATATGACTCCCAGCAGTGCCTAGACATAAGAGGGGTGGGTGGACATGACTCCCAGCAGTGCCCAACAGTATGGGGGTGGGTGGACATGACTTCCAGCAGTGCCCAGACATAAGAGGGGTGGGTGCACAGGACTCCCAGCAGTGCCCAACAGTATGGGGGTGGGTGGATATGACTCCCAGCAGTGCCCAACAGTATGGGGGTGGGTGGATATGACTCCCAGAAGTGCCCAGACATGAGAGGGATGGGTGGATATGACTACCAGCAGTGCCCAGACATAAGAAGGGTGTGTGGATATGACTCCCAGCAGTGCCCAGACATAAGAGGGGTGGGTGGACATGACTCCCAGCAGTGCCCAGACATAAGAGAGGTGGGTGCACAGGACTCCCAGCAGTGCCCAGACATAAGAGGGGGGTGCACAGGACATCCAGCAGTGCCCAGACATAAGGGGGGTGGGTGCACAGGACTCCCAGCAGTGCCCATAAATAAGAGGGGTGGGTGCACAGGACTCCCAGCAGTGCCCAACAGTATGGGGGTGGGTGGATATGACTCCCAGCAGTGCCCAACAGTATGGGGGTGGGTGGATATGACTCCCAGCAGTGCCCACATTGAGGGGTGGGGGGCATCCTCATCATCATACCACAACTACATGGGGGTATGTCCACATCCCTAAGTTGTGACTTTCATGATAGTGCCATAGCAACACATCACTTACAGCAGTGTCCCACTCCACCGAGGATGGATTTCTGTCACACACTGCGTGACACACCACATGTGGGTGTGATGTCAAATCCCACATGCATACGCACCCATGGAGGTTGCTGGCAACATAAGCACCCTACCATCATGACACAATAGTGTATAGTCATGTAACAGACCACCAAACAAAGAGAGTGAAAGGGAACACACACTGTCATGTACATCCCTGGGCTGACATGAATGTCCAGGTGGTGGTCAGACCACCAAGATGTAGTCTATCATG